>NW_024070212.1:21876270-22471270 GCF_014754425.2 Oryx dammah | reverse complement strand
TGTGCCTGGGGTAAGTTGCTCACTCTTCTCAACCCAGTCCCTCCCTGTGAGGGGTATGACTGTCTCAGTGATAGTCCATCTCTGTAATATTCCATATCTAACACTCCTGTGCTTCCTTCCAGAACCAGGGGAAAGCTAGCTTTGGCCCCAGAAGGCTCTAATGAATGCCCTATTGTGGCTTATCAAACGTTAACTCTCAAGCCATACTGCATGAACCCTAGGCTGAAATTCACCCCCTATTGTGCTCCTTAAACTACTGTCAGTTCCATCATCCAATATGGCTCACTAGAAGGGCTTTCCTGGTAGCCCAGACAGTAAGGAATCCCCCTGCAATGTGGGAGACCTGGGTTGAATCCCTGGGTTGGGAAAATCCCCTGGAGGAGGGCATGGCTACCCATCCTAGGATACTTGCTTGGAGAATCCCCATGGACAGAGGAGGCTGGCAGGGTGCAATTTATGGGGTTGCAAAGAGTTGGACACGACTGAGCAACTAAGGGCACAGGGCAGAAGAGTTTGCACAAGTACATTTCTTTCTTTCTCACAGCATGCCAATACAGGAGACAGGTTCGATCCCTGGATCAGGAAGATCCCACAGGCCACAGACCAACTAAGTCCAAGTGCCACAGCTATTGAGCCTTTTGTAGAAATGTTTCTCATAATACCATGGTGGGACTGTAAAAATACCCTGATTTAGATGCACATTCTCTCCAGTCTTTACGTGTAGGTTAACAAAATGTTCAATTCTCCCCCACCCACTTGGAAAGTACAAAGCTCTTTCCTCCCTGATTTCATACTCTGCTCGGTCTCACCAAAGGATCTCATTCAGGCAGAATTCAATCGACTCCTTCCGCTGCAGATTCTACTCCTCCTTTTCAGTCATTCCTCAAAGAGACAGAACAGGAGCCCTGAGGCAGTTCCAGAAATGTTTCCTGCAGGACCCTCCCCCCAGACTCTGCCCTCACCCCTCCTTACAGACTTGGAGGTACCCAGGAACATAGCTCTGTCTGGGGCAACTTAGGTCCACAGGGCTGTTGACCACACAGCTGGGAATGAAAGAGAAAAGGTGGGAGAAAAGATCCAGTGGAGAGAGGCAGCCAGAGTGATCAGGTGTTTTTGTTTTGTGTTTCTAAGGCTTCAACCCCGCTTTTACAATATCGCCACTGTCTTTCTCTCCCACGTCTCAGATAACTCGTAAGGGAGTCAGGAAAAAGTTGCTCAGATGTGTTGTGTCAGGAATAAGTTACAGCCCAGTTATATGGAACAGGCTGTGGTTCAGACACTAGGGTCACAGTTGATCACATTTGTTTGGCCAAAAAGACTTAGGGCCTCAGCAATGGAGAACATTTCTAATTGTGCCGCCTTAGAAGCAGAGAAGGTGGAAGAGAATCAAAAGTCAAAATGTCCTTTAAAAAGAAGAACATTAAAATGTTGTGTGCAGCCTGGATGGGAGGGGAGTTTGGGGGTGAGTGGATACATGTATATGTATGCCTGAATCCTTTTGCTGTCTACTTGAAACTATCACATTGCTAATTGGCTATACCCCCAATATAAAATGTTTGTAAAAAATAAAATGAAATAGAAAGAACAGGTGGCACTAGTGCTGAAGCATCTCCCTGCCAATGCAGGAGAAACAAGAAACCTGGGTTCAGTCCCTGGCTTGGGAAGATCCCCTGGAGGCGGGCATGGCAACCTGCTCCAGTATTCTTGCCTGGAAAACCCCCTGGACAGAGGAGCCTGGAGGGCTACATTCACGGGGCAGAAAAGAGTCAGACACGACTGAGTGACTCAGCACACAAAATCGAACACTACTAATGGAAAATGCCCCCTTGGAGATGTTAAGAGATACCAAGAGTTTCTTCCAAGCTGTAAACGCCTGAACTCTGTTGGAGCAGGAAATGGCAGGAGGGAGTAGTCTGGAAAGAGTCCGTGGGCCTTGGGAACGTAGCTACCCTGCTTTGACTGCACCTGCAGCCTCAAGCGTAGAACCACGAGACATTGCCCCAGCTTAGACCTCCTGGAGCCAGCCAAACCCGGGGGGCAGTGCTGTGACGCCCTGAGAGTCCTAAGGGAAGTCTCTGAGCCACGCTTGTCTCTTGCTTTCAGATCGATGCCCTGACGGAAGTGGTGGCCGCTGTGAAAGGGAAGGTTGAAGTGTACCTGGATGGTGGGATCCGGACTGGCAACGATGTGCTGAAGGCTCTAGCCCTTGGGGCTAAGTGCGTTTTTGTGGGGAGACCCATCCTGTGGGGTCTTGCCTGCAAGGTGAGAGTGGTAAAATGAAAACCAACTGGAAGGCACCCCACTTCTCATTTGTTTCCATGTGCTTCTGTGGTTTCACCGCCAAGTTTAACCAGTTTTGGGGGTGCCACAGATCCTGAAGGACAGTGACGCCTCACCTGCCCCTCCACACTTCTTCCATAGCATACTGTAAATTTTCAAGAGCTCTCAGCCCCACCTTTTTCCTCTTTGCTTTCCTTTATTCCCAACATAGTTCAAATTTCACAGATAGCCCCCATCCTCCCCACCACAGCTCTGAGCTACTTAGAAATATTTTTTAATGTTTATTTACTTTGCTGCGCCAGGTCTTAGTTGCATCACGCAGGATCTTCAGTTTTGTTGCGGCATATGGGTTCTTTAGTGGAGGCACACGAACTCTTAGTCAAGGTGTATGGGATCTAGTTTCCTGACCAAGGATGAAACCCAGGCCCCCTGCATTGACAGCACGGAGTCTTCACCCCTGGACCACCAGGAAAGTCCCCGCACTTAGTATTGAAACTCAGCCTGTGGTCTCGATGTTCCTTCACGCCGCTTTGTGTGTCTTCTTTTCTCTGTCTTGTGAGCAGGGTGAACATGGTGTTAAGGAAGTTTTGGACATTTTAAAAAATGAATTCCACACTTCCATGACGCTGACAGGTAAGCTTTTACCATGCTTTTCCTAACTCAGAGCTGAAAGCAGGCTGTCTAAAGAAGAGACGCTCGGGCCCTTCCTTCTCACTTGCCTCCCCCAAACCCAGAGAGAGCACAGAGGAAATGCCCGAGACAAAAGTGGAGTGAAGGTGTTAGTCGCTCGTCGTGTCTGACCCTTCGTGACCCCCTGGACTGTAAACCCGCCAGGTTCCTCTGTCCCTGGGATTTCCCAGGCGAGAACATTGGAGTGGGCAGCCATTTCCTTCTCCAAGGGATCTTCCCGACCCAGGGATTGAACTGAGGTCTCCTGCATTACTGGCAGATTCTCTACCATCTGAGCCAGTCAAGCACAAACTCAGAATGGGATACAAAAGCAAATGCAGTTTCAGATTGTGGTAGAGAAGGTCCCATTTCACTTTGGCCTGCTCAGATCCCATCAGACTTGTCAGATGTAGTTCTAGGGGTGATCTTTAAGTAAGATTCATGGATTGTGAAGAGTAGAGAAATTAAGTCACAGGGAAAGCATGGAGGCACTGGGGAGGTAGAAGCAAGCAGGATGACAGAACACCGAGAAGGAGAAACATCATCCTGCGTAACCACAGGCAGCAAGACAAACTTGAATGTCTCAAAGTTACACACAGGCAGGTATCAGGCAAAAACGAGGTAACTGTAAAGCAGTACTCAGAAAAACTTGTATGTGTTCAGCAAATCCCTGTGATCACTGGAATCCAGGGATCCTGTGAAATAGTGATTCTTGGCTCATGATGGTAACTTCCTTCTTCAGAATCATTTGGTTTGGGGGTGGGGGGTGGCTTATCTTTTTTTCTCATTGGCACAGTGATGCAGGGTTGGTGTTGGAGGTGTTCAGTACTCAGGGATCAAGGATGCTAAATGTCCTAAAACGCTTGGAGCTATCTCCTAGAAAATTGGCCTGCCCAAAGCCAGTCATCGGTAGCTCTGTCTCTGCTTGCCTTTGTCTGCTGTAGATGGTAACAGATTGTAATGTGAGAGGCAGACAAGATAAACCCAAATAAGACCTCCATTCATGCCTCAACTCTAAAATTTGGTAATAACAGAAACTTCCTCCAGAAGTAACAAAATAATGAATCAAGAGCTCTGAAGTAGAGTCAGGACCATTTTTGTGGCATTGACTTATTTCCACAGATGATGCTACCAAGTGTCTGCCATCTGCCAGGCACAAGGCAAGGTGTCCAGGTCTTTCCTAGTCTGGTTTTCATCAACTATTTAGACAAGTATCTTGTACTCAGCATCCAAGCTACATAGTATTCACTGGGGCTGTGAACTCAGCCTTTTGGGCTTAAGTAGTTTAAGCTAGAAAACTTAGACCAGCATTAATGCCAGTCCCTTTCAACTGAGTAGATTAATAGGAAAAAAACTAGGGGAGTGGATTAAGGCATCAAGGACCAGGACTGTCCATTTAGGGCCAATGCCTATGAAGATAAGTCAATAAATAAATAACCCAAGGTTACCAAGTCTCTCCCGTGAGGTCGAGGAGGGCACAAGTGTGAATAGATATCGTGTTGATGTCTTTTGCCCTTGGAAGGGAGAGAGATGGAAAGACCTATGAGTTTCTGCAGGTTCCAAGAGATTGAGGTGACTTTTCTTGCTCCCCCAAATATTTTCTCCTGTCTCTGTGACATTATGTCTGAACTTTTAAAACAGAAGCCTGGTGGGGGAATTCACAATAACAAAGCTTTTTTATTCCACCAAAAGTTTGTACTTAACAACCATTGGGATGGAAATAGAGGCTGGAAAATCTTTTTCTGAAACAAAGGGTAGAGAGCACTCTTTTTAAATGGGGTCAGGAAAAAAAGAAAGAAAAAATAGGATGATGAATACTTTTATGCCTAATACTTTTATGCCTTTTTATATTCCTTTCCTTCTAATTGTTCTCCAATGAGAATGTGTTGTTTACATGCAGAGAAAAATGACTAATCAATAACCAAATGTGGGATGGGCAGGAGGGTTTGGGGAAGAAGGGAAAGCAGAGAAAACCCAAGCTGAAGGGCACCCCTCAGCATTCTCTGTGGGTATCGGTCCCGCAGGAAAGACTCCCCAAGCTGATCCCTGGGGAAAAGGGGGTCTCAGGTGAGGAGGGCTGTGTTTTCGGTGGAACTCACTCAAATAGAAAATCATAATGTGAAACCCCACAGAGTTTCACTTTCAGTTCAGTTCAGTCGCTCAGTCAAGTCCGACTCTTTGCAACCCCGTGAACCACAGCACGCCAGGCCTCCCTGTCCATCACCAACTCCCACAGTCCACCCAAACCCATGTCCATTGAGTCAGTGATGCCATCCAACCATCTCATCCTCTGTCGTCCCCTTCTCCTCCTGCCCTCAATCTTTCCCAGAATCAGGGTCTTTTCAAATGAGTCAGCTCTTCGCATCAGGTGGCCAAAGTATTGGAGTTTCAGCTTCAACATCAGTCCTTCCAATGAACACCAAGGACTGATTTGGTTGGATCTCCTTGCAGTCCGAGATCGGATGGACTGGTTGGATCTCCTTGCAGTCCAAGATTAGCCCTTCCCAGCACAATGCATGTAAGATGCTTGACACAAAACCAGCACCCAGGAGGTGATCAGTCAGTATGACTTCTGTATCCTAAACCTCCTGGAAATGTGTGACATTTGTCCTCTGTGACCTTGTGACAGCACAGCCCTGAGAAGAGTACCCTATTTGCACTATTGTGAAATGAAACTAAGCTTAGAAATCATCTTTTCCTAATTGTGAGACCATATGCCAAAACTGTATGTATAGGAAGTTACAATCCCAGTTTGTCTTGGAAAACAAAACTGTGCACATATAAATCATGTGTGCACAGACCTCACTTAGGTCTCATCTCTTGTAAGGGATAGGGGCTGAAACAGAAGATTCAACAGAGGCTGAATCTTCTTGAGTTTTATTGCTCAAAATTACCACTTTGTTTTAATTTAGCCAGTGTTTTAGTGTGAATATCTACCTAATTTGCAGTAATGAAGAGAAAACCTAGGCAGGAATACATTGTAATTATGAATTCATTGTTAAACCTTTAGTGAACCTCTACCAAGAACAAGGCAGTGTCCCTGGTACCATGTGGACCAAGACTCCATCTGATGAGCTTATACTGATAAGCAGAACAAGTACACAAATAGCACCAGGGCTTAAATGGGAACCGATGCTTCAAAGTGTCTCAAAATGGTATCACACACTTTGATGCAACTACTGAGACATTTTTGCATAGTTTAAATATTTATTTCTACTACAATGTATCAGCAGTTTCTATTCTGGCATCTCTGTGCTCCTTGAGGAAGTCTACCCTCCCCAAAGCTGCACTATTCTGTCTGCCCCGTGGAAACCCCGAGCTGTCAAAATCATTGTCACTTCTGATGAGAGCACCTCTGGCTCCAAATTCCTGCTTCTGCTGACTTAGTTCATTTTATGAATTATTTATGCATCCCTCACCTGTCATTCCTGTCACCTATCATCAACACCAGGGGCTTCCCTGGTGGTTCAGTAGTCAGGTGTATTCACTGCACAAAAACTGACTTTTCAAAAGGCTGAAATACTGCTTTTAAGTTTTTTACCATGCCATTTCGCCATGGATGTTTTAAAAGAGGATGCAAGCACAGGCTCACAAAACAATTCCCAATGTAATCAGAATTATGTGATATGTTCTGTATATATAACATTTTATCAGGGTGAGGACAAGGGTCAAGGCTTGTTTCTATCCCCATGGTGGAGTGGTGACTGGGGTTTCAGAGAAATGAGCTTTTAAACTACTTTTTTTTTTTTAGGTTGCCGATCAGTTGCTGAGATCAATCAGGACCTGATCCAGTTCTCCAGGTTGTAAAGAAAGAGAGCCGATGGCCTGACTGCAGAGTTTGCCCATAGGAGGAAGACAAAATCACAATAGGGTGTGTGATGCCCTCTTGCCTCAGTCCCATCCTGGCCAGCAGCTTATCTCTTGCCTGAGTCCCATCCTGGCCAGCAGCTTATTCCTGCACCCACAACCACTCCACCCCAAATCCCTCATCTTCCTCAAATATGCCAATGCTCTTCTTTGCCTCACTGCCTTGTATATGTTGCTCTCTTGCCCGAAATCCTCCTCTGACAGCAGAGATCTTAAAAGAGCAGATCAGCAATGGCTGAAATAGCTAGTGATTAAAACTATTTGAATATACTATGTTTCTACGAAATAAGTATGGAAATATGTACCCAAGAACAGAAGAGCTATACCTATAAAATATTCCTCAACAAAAATCATACTCCTATCTGTAGACAACAGAGAAATAATATAGTTAAAAACATAAGCTTTGGAGTCATACAGACAGGATTTCCAGGACTGTTACTGAGACTTGAGAATGTTTTTCGATCTCTGTTCTTCCATGTCTTTGTGTATAAAATGAGGTTTATAATACCTAGCCTATGAGGTTGGGAGAAAGATTAAGAGAGATAACATACATAAAGTTCAGAGCACAATGCTTAGCCCCTAAGTTTAAGAAAGAGTAGCTTTTGGACTTCCCTAGTGGTCCAGTGGTTAAGACTTCACCTTCTAATGTAGGGGGTGTGGGTTCAAGCTATGGTGGGGGAATTAAGTTACCATATGCTGCAGGATGTGGCCAAAAATTAAAATACATAAATAAAACTTGAAAAATTCCTCTTAAAAAATAAAGAGCTAGTAGCTTTTATGATTATTATTTGGCAAATTCCTATTTATCTTTTAGTATCTTGTTCAAATATCACCTATTCTTACCTGGCTACTTGCTAAAGGTTTCCTATTGTGCTTTGCACATTATACTATTACAATCCTTATTATAATGTGTTATGTTTATTGGTCTCTCTCCATAAATAGACTTTACATGTCTCTGAGCAAGAAACTATATGCTTGGTACTGGGTTTGGCATATAGCAGCATCTCAATAAACATTTGTAGGATGGATAGATAGGTGTATGGACTGTAAAGGGTGAAAGGAGAGATGGGAAAATGAAAATGCCCTATCAGAGTAAAGACTCCCCAGACCAGCAGTCAGCAAGAATAGACTTCTAGAGCAGGGGCACTTGGCTGAATAAGGTCTGACACTTGAAGACATTAAGTAAGTTAAGGATAAATTCCCGATATCCTAAATAAATATTGATAATTTTATAACTGGTGCTCATGTTCTATCTTGGTCCTTGTTATAGTCTGTTTTCTATACAACAGTCATTGACATTTTTAAGTACAAGCAAATCCTACTAGTTTAGTGCTTAATTCAGTTGCTCAGTCATGTCCTACTCTTTGCAACCCCATGGACTGTAGCATGCCAGCCTTTCTTGTCCATCACCAACTCCCAGAGCTTGCTCAAACTCATGTCCATTGAGTTGGTGATGCCATCCAACCATCTCCTTCTCTGTTGTCCCCTTCTCATGCCTTCAACCTTTCCCAGCATCGGGGTCCTTTCTAATGAGTGGGCTCTTCGTATCAGGTGGCCAAAGTATTGGAGCTTCAGCCTCAGCATCAGTCCCTCCAATGATTATTCAGGACTGATTTCCTTTAGGATTGACTGGTTTGATTTCCTTGCAGTCCAAGGGACACTCAAGAGTCTTCTCCAACAACACAGTTTGAAAGCATCAATTCTTCAGCGCTCAGCTTTCTTTATGGTCCAACTCTCACACCCATACAGGATTACTGGAAAAACCATAGCTTTGACTAGACAAACCTTTGCTGGCAAAGTAATGTCTCTGCTTTTTAATACACTGTCTAGGTTTGTCATAGCTTTTCTTTCAAGGAGCAAGCATCTTTTAATTTCATGGCTGCAGTCACCATCTCCAGTGATTTTGGAGTCCAAGAAAATAAAGTGTGTCACTGTTTCCATTGTTTCCCCATCTACTTGTCATGAAATGATGGGACTGGATGCCATGATCTCTGATAGGCAAATCCTATACCTCATCTGTTTAAGGCTTTTCTATGGCTTCCTATTCCATTCAGTACCAATTCTACACTGAGCATCAGCTCTCCAGGAGATTGCATGATCTGGTTTTTCCTGATTCTTCCCTCAGCCTTCACTCTCCCCTTCCCTCATCATGCCTTAGCCAAAACACATCCTTTCTATTCCTTTTTTAAAATTTTATTTTTATTTCTAATTGGAGGATAATCACTTTACAATGGTTGGTTTCTGCTGTATGACAAAGTAGATCAGCTATAAATATGCTCATATCCCCTCACTCTTGAACCTCCCTCCCACCCACTCCCACCCCATCCCACCCATCTAGGTCATCACTGAGCACAAGGCTGAGCTCCCTGTGCTATATAGCAGCTTCCCACTAGCTGTCTATTTTACACATGGTAATGTATGTATTTCAGTGCTGCTCTCTCAGTTCTTCCCACCTTCTCCTTCCCCCTCTGTGCCCACAAGTCCGTTCTCTACATCTGCATCTCTCTTTCTTAAATAAGTAAAACTCTTGCCTCTGGACTTTCATCCTTATTATTCCCTCTACATAAAATGTCCTTCCCCATCCTCTTCCCATGAATGGCTCTTTCCCTATAGTTAGATCTCAGCTTAGCTCAGACAGTAAAGAATCTGCCTTCAATGCAGGAGACCTGAGTTCAATCCTTGGGTTGGGAAGATTCAAGTTGGGAAGATTTCCCTGCAGAAGGGAATGGCAACCCACTCCAGTATTCTTGCCTGGAGAATCCCAAGGACAGAGGAGTCAGGCAGGCTACAGTCCATGGGGTTGTAAAGAGTCGAATAAGACTGAGCGACTAACTACACTTAAATGTCACCACCCCAATCAGATGAGAGTTCCCTGACCATCCCATCTAGAATAGTCTCTCCTTTACTCATCACATCACCCTGTGTTTTTGCCTCCCAGCACTTAATACATTGGCAATTAACTTATCCTTTGTTTATTGCTCATCTGAACTAGCATAGCACCCTTAATCAGCTGTAGTCACCTCTTCATTCCCAGAGCATGAACCAGGCCCAGCTCCATGGAAGGCTTTCAGTAAATATGTGTTAAATGAATTAATCCAAAAAGACAAAGCTGGATCAAACTGCGTTGCCACATATGGAGAAATACAGTGGTCCCAGAGGGAACACAGTTAGTTAGCAACAGAAAGAAGCTGAATCAATCACTATCTAAGCCAACAGACACAGAAAGTCTCCTATCAGTACTAGGCCAACACTTTTCTGCATGAACTCCTGCCATAACAAAGGTCCTCTGTTGCCCAGCTCATTGCATATAACCAGGATCAAGGGAACATTAGATAGCATGGGAAAGACAGAAAGAGAAAGCAGTCCTGTGGTAGCCTCCCTGATAATAACTCTTAACACTCTAACAATCTGCCTACCCAAAGGTATGGAGTATATGCCACCTACATATTTGTAAAGAGAAATTAAACTATGGTGGCATTAGAGAATCTTGTTTGCCTATACTGGGGTATATTCAGAACCCAGAATATAGGAGATGTGAACACCCAGTCTGAGCGACTTCCCTTTCACTTTTCACTTTCATGCATTGGAGAAGGAAATGGCAACCCACTCCAGTGTTCCTGCCTGGAGAATCCCAGGGATGGGGGAGCGTGGTGGGCTGCCGTCTATGGGGTCACACAGAGTTGGACATGACTGAAGTGACTTAGCAACAGCAGCAGACTCCCAAATCATCAATTCCTTTGATTCTTCTCTGAATAAAAGATCTTTAAAGGGCAGATCAGCAATGACTGAAATAGCTCTATTTTTTGTACATCTGCTATATCTTTATGACATAACTGTGGAAATTTGGACTCTGGACAGAGAGCTATCCACATAAAATATTTCCCAACAAAAATCAAACTCCCTATCTATCAGACAGGGCAGAACAGATGAACCAGAAGAAAGAAGGAAAGGAAAGTTACTGCAGTTAGAATACTTAAAGAGCAGTAGCCTCTTTATCGAATTGTGGTCTTTGAAAAGAGGCCCAGGAGAGTGAGTTAGATGGCATTGTTAACGGGTTTTAAAAGGAAAAAGGTAATTGACTGTGACCCTTGTGCTAGACCCTATCTTTTTATTCAATTAAAAGCTAAAATTGGCTCCTTCATTGTCAGGCTCATGGTCAGTTTGAAGCCAAGGAGGGGGTCTTAATTTGGCAGCAAGAATAGGTGCTTGTGCCCAAAGCTTATGGACATACCAAGGAAGTGCCATGTCCAAGGGCACCTGCCTGGCTGATACTGCAATCACAGTTGCACAGCTGTGGGGCAGGAGGCTTAAATGGCCATGGGTTTGAAGAAGGCGCTCAACACAGAGACTGGAGAAGAAACATGCGGAAGGTTCACGGGATCTAAAAGGGTTATGATGCAGGGCTGGTCACAGTGTAGACTAATTCACACACTGCTGTGGGAATCTTCCAGAATGTTTTTTACTTTAGTTCACAGAGCCAAGACCAAAGACATGAGAGAACAGAAAGGCACGAGAAAGCATGAAACAACTGTGCTTGTGACCTAGGATGCTACAGGACCTAATGGCCCATTAAGTAGACCTGTTCTGTGTAGCACACTGACCTCCAGGAGAGGTAGTAAAGAGAGAGTTTTCAGACAAGAGCTTCGAGACTCTGGACACAAATTAAAATTGACTGTATCAGTCCTTGGGGAGCTTCCCAGGAGGCTCAGTTGTAAAGAATCCACCTGCCAATGCAGGAGATGAGGGTTCGATCCCTGGGTTGGGAATATCCCCAGGAGGGGGAAATGGCAACCCACTCCAGTATTCTTGCCAGGATAATCCCATGGACAGAGGAACCTGAGGTTGCAAAGTATCAAACATGACTGGGAAACTGAGCATGCACACAGGCATCAGTTCCTGACCAATACATGAGAAAGGAGAGGCCTCTATTGCACTCATATTTCAGCTTTACTAGATAGATGTAGGCTTTCTCCATAGAGTGCTCAACCAACTAAACAGATTAAAGTCTAAAAAATAATCTTTTACACAGGGGTCCCCAAGAACATGGACTCTGACAGTAGATAGGTTTTGGGCAGACTCCTGAGAGAACTGGATAGCCCAGCCACATCATGTCTAGATGGACTTTGCTCTTCTCTGCCCTGTTCCTCAGCCCCCATATCCCCGTTGCCCATTACAACACAGCATTGCATCCCCTGGGGCTTAGTGCACTTTGTAGAAATTCACTCTCTAGAATTCCACTTCTAGATCACAGAACTATGCCTCAGATACCACTTGTTGAAGTCTCTTCCAATTTGTGTTAAGTCTGTGACTCTGGTCTCATGATTCTCTTATGTCAGAAACCAGATGAGAGTATCACAGTACCACATTGTCCTTTGTGGTCCAAAAGAATAAATAGGCAGCCTTGACAGTAAGGTTTGAAACCAGAGAAATCACTGGTAGGAGAACATCCACTCCCCTAGCCTCCTCACCACAATCTCATAAATCAGATTTTTTATTTTCATGCTAAGATTATCTTGCTGGCTGATGAACATGCAGTAAAATTGGCTAAGTTTCTCTGTAATAACTGTACTTATAACAGGGTACACTGCCTATTACCCCTTCTAAGTAGGCATGATGGTCAGGAAGTCTCTTCAGTCCTGAAATCACCAGCTGGTATCTTGACTGAGTCATCTAGACTGGTTTGGGGTAAAAGAGAAATAAATCATAATAGCATATGGCATGAAGGTAACTTGGTGTGCAGATAATGGAGTTAGCTTACTTTAGGAGAGAATCTGATATAAGTTCTCCCTGGGCACTTCTACTTGGGTGATAACTGTACTCTTTTTTTGGTCCTGGACACATGTGTCTGTTATTTTTTGAGTTGCTTTTCCCTCTGGACTCAGAGGGATGGATCTAAGATTCAAAGGGAAGGGGCAAAGATGTTATAAAGAGAGTGTCCAAGGAATCAAAAGTGTGGACAATAGAATGTCCTCAGTTACATGGAGGGATACATATGAAATATCAGAAGGGACTTCTTGGCCTCTAAAGATGCCCTATGTGCCTGCATATTCATTCTCTTCAGTTGTGTCCAACTCTTTGTGACCCTACAGACGTAGCCCACCAGACTCCTCTGTCCATGGAATTCTCCAGGCAAGAATATTGGAGTGGGTTGCCATGCCCTCCTTCAGAGGATCTTCCCAACCCAGGGACTGAATCTGCAGCTTTTATGTCTCCTGTGTTGCAGGTGGGTTCTTTCCCACTAGCGCTACTTGGGAAGCCCAAAGATGTCATACACTAGAATGCATTTGTAAAGAAGGCAGAGAAATCCTCCCCACTAGAAAGTTTCAACAATTGAATGGAACACTGAGTATGTAAAAGAAATGTGTTGTGATAAAAAGGATCAGCTTTTGAGTCACTCCAGGGTCAGGCTATCTGGATTCAGATTCTGACTCCCCTATCTTCAAAACGCTTAGCAAGACCCAAAACATCTTTTGCTTTTTCTACTAAATAATAATACCAATCTCCTTGGATTCTCACTGTGAAAATTAAACACTATAGGGGACTTCTGATTCCCAATATAAGATGTAGGGAGCCTGGAAGTTGCCAGTCCATCTCCAAAACAAGCAAAATGTTGAACAAGCTGAAAAATCGACAGCTCCTCTAGTTCCTTCAGAAAAATGAGGTCATGGGGCACACCACTGCCCCTCAGATTGGAAGAACTAGCAGATACAGAGAACTATAATTTGTCTGAGCAGAAATCCATGAGCAGAAGCCTCCATGAAAACCAGCCCTGACGTTAGAAAACCTGAACTGTAACTGATGAATAGTTGGAGGGTCAGTGTGGACAAATCTGAGAATTAAAAATTCCAGGAGGAAACAGTCAGAGGAGACTCGGCCCCATACTTTTGTTTTACCAACAAGAGCTCTACTAGGTTCTCACAGTGAATATCAGAAAAATCCCACAGAGCTTCCACTGGGAGGGGAAAGTAACCATTTTGAAGTACTCCAGTTAATTCTGTTCTTTTTTTTTTTTAATATTTATTATTTATTTATTTGGCTGCAATGGGTTGTAGTTACAGCATGTAGGATCTAGTTCCCTGACCAGGGATTAAACCCAGGCCCCTTTCACTAGGAGCCTAGAGTCTTAGCCACTAGACCGCCAAGGAAGTCCCAATAGTATGTTCTGTTCTTAACCAGGCCTGCCCTCAAGAGGGACTTCCCAGATGGTGCAGTGGTAAAGAGCCTACCAATGCAGGAGCCCAGGAGATGCGAGTTGGATCCCTAGGTCAGGAAGATACCCTGGAGGAGGAAATGGCAAGACACTCCAGTATTCTTGCTGATTTAATCCCATGGACAGAGGAGCCTGGCAGACTATAGTCCATGGGGGTCTCAAAGAGTTGGACATGACTGAGTGACTGAACATGAGCATGCCCTCAAGAGAAACCACTTTACCAGACCCTCACGTACTAGGATTTTATCACAACCTAGAAAGTTATGACCAACCTAGATAGCATATTCAAAAGCAGAGACATTACTTTGCCAACAAGGGTCCATCTAGTCAAGGCTTTTCCAGTAGTCATGTATGGATGTGAGAGTTGGACGGTGAAGAAGACTGAGCACTGAAGAATTGATGCTTTTGAACTGTGGTGTTGGAGAAGACTCTTGAGAGTCCTTTGGACTGCAAGGAGATCCAACCAGCCCATTCTGAAGATCAGCCCTGGGAATTCTTTGGAAGGAATGATGCTAAAGCTGAAGCTCCAGTACTTTGGCCACCTCATGAAAAGAGTTGAGTCATTGGAAAAGACTCTGAGGCTGGGAGGGATTGGGGGCAGGAGGAGAAGGGGATGACAGAGGATGAGATGGCTGGATGGCATCACCGACTCAATGGACATGAGTTTGAGTGAACTCTGGGAGTTGGTGATGGACAGGGAGGCCTGGCGTGTTGCAATTCATGGGGTTGCAAAGAGTCAGACACGACTGAGCGACTGAACTGAACTGAACCAATTTGTTGTTATTGTTCAGTCTCTCAGTCATGTCTGATTCTTCTGCCTTCAACCTTTCCCAGCATCAGGGTCTTTTCTAATGAGTCAGCTCTTAGCATCAGGTGGCCAAATCATTGGAGCTTCAGCTTCAGCATCAGTCCTTCCAATGAATATTCAGGGATGATTTCCTTTAGGATTAACTGGTTTGATCTCCTTGCACTCCAAGGGACTCTCAAGAGTCTTCTCCAACAACACAGCTCAAAAGCATCAATTCTTTGGCGCTCAGTCTTCTTTATGGTCCAACTCTCACACCCATACAGGATTACTGGAAAAACCATAGCTTTGACTAGGTGGACCTTTAGTGGCAAAGTAATGTCTCTGCTTTTTAATATGCTATCTAGGTTTGCCATAGCTTTTCTTCCAAGGAGCAAGTGTCTTAATTTCATGGCTGTAGTCACCATCTGCAGTGATTTTGGAGCCCAAGAAAATAAAGTGTGTCACTGTTTCCATTGTTTGCTCATATATTTGCCATGAAGTGATGGGACCAGATGCCATGATCTTAGTTTTTCAAAACCAACTTGGGAGATGGGAAATACCCAACTCCAGCCCCCTCTAGCCACCTGGTCCCACTTAAGGGGGCAAGGCAAGACCAAGAAGCACTGGTAAAATTCACAGTCCATGGTTACAGGCTCATCAAAAGACCAAGACTAACCACAGGACTAGAAAACACTTTCCCTAACACAGACCTTACCACCACATCACTACAGGCCTATTGACTGGAGTTCCTCTTACCCAGTACATCATGTCTGGCTTTACACTTCAATAACAATGAACAATTCCATTTCCATTTGTCACTAATGCCAAATAGAATTTCTGTTCAAAGGTTTCTGTAAACAGTAGTAACTACATATATGCATGGACATCAAGAACATGCAGGGCTTCCCACTGGTGGTCCAATGGATAAGAATCTTCCTTGCAGTGCAAGGGGTGCCAGTTTAATACCGGGTTCGGGAAGGTTCCACGTGCCTCGGAGCAACTAAGCCCATATGCCCCAACTACCAAGCCTGTGCTGTAGAGCCCGAGAGCCGAAACTACTGAGCCCACGTGCTTACAACTACAGATGCCCACGTGCCCTACAGCCTGTGTTCCACAACAAGAGAAGCCACTGCAATGAGAAGCCCGCGCAGGAACGAAGACCCAGCACAGCCAAAAATAAATAAACTAATAATAAAAAAGAAGCCTACTACTCTCTTAAACAGGTTCTGTTTAGAGACAGACCGCTTTTCTCTCTAAAGGGCCAGACGGTAAAATTTTAGGCACTGCAGACCACAAAGTCTGTTGCATCTACTTAATATTTGATACTCGTAGCTTTCATGCTATGACATCAGACTTAAGTAGAGCAGACAAACTGTTTGTTCTCATACTGCTTCTCCTTTTGCCTATCTGGTACCCCTCCTTGATATCATATACTTGGGGTATATTTACACTGGGTTCTGTGTTGAGTTATTGGTACTGAATTTAGAAGGATTAATGCATTCTTTCAATAATGTGGTACATTTCATGGGACTGTTTAGAGGAAAGTTTTCACTAATGAAATATGTTTAATGATTGTTAACAGTCTTGTCAAGTGAGTAGAAAGAGTGGCTCAGCTAGACTAGATAAGGCTACAGGTTTGACAGACGTTTAACCTTTTAAATCAATGGGCCCACAGGGAGTGGGTGAGCCTTTCCCCTGCACTCTTGACCTGCTTACACTCCTTACGCTGCCTGTCATCTGCTGGCTCCAGAAGGCAAAACACATACCTTGTGACATTATTACAAACTGTCCATCTCCCGCCTCTTACAAAATCAACTAACACAGCATAGAACATGGGGTATGAATCTGAACTAACACATTCTACTTAAAGCTAATAATCGTGGATTTCCAGGGAGTATCACACACCAGCCAGTGGCTATACTCAGACAGACCATAACATGTGTACCTGGCATGTGGTTTAGAAGGACTGCAATGTTTCCTTCTATTTCTGATGAGCCTGTCACCTTTTCTCTGTCTCCATATCACTACTTGAGAGTGAGTTACCATCCTTTGTCTTACACTTCCAAACTCCTTTCCCAGTGGATTTCTCTGAGTCTTCTTAGCTCTCACTCATCTGTTCTACACACAGGAGCCAAGGTGATCTTTTAAAAATGTAATTCTCATCATGCCACTGCATGACTCAAATTTCTTCTTTGAATTCACATTGCTCTTAGGAGAAAGCCAAAACCATTATCACGACTTCAAGACTATGCATGTCAAGGCCCAGCTCACCTTGACAACCTCATCCAATCCCACCCTCTCCCAGATTCTTGTGTTTCAGACACACACTTCTATTGTTCAGTTCCTTGAACTAACTCTCCATATATACTAACTCTCCATTTCTTTTTCTATTTACCCACTGATGGACACTTAGATTATTTGCATATCTTGTTTATTGTATAGAATGCTGCAGTGAACATGGGAGATGCATAAATCTTTTCAAGTTAGTGTTTTCGTTCTCTTTGGATAAACACTCAAAAGTGGAACTGATGGATCATATGGTAGTTCTATTTTTATTTTTCCAAGGAGCCTCCATACTATTTTCTGTAGTGGGTGCAATTTACATGCCCACAAATAATACACAATGGAGGGTTCCCTGTTCTCCATATCCTTACCAACACTTATTTCTTATGATATGATAGATATTAACCCAGCTATATAAATACTACCTTTAAGCATCAATGGTCTAAATACACCAAATAAGATTTAAAAAACAGAGACTGTCAGAGTGGATCAAAAAACAAGACCCAGTGTTTTTTTGTAGTCACTCTGTTGACTTTTTTTCATCTATTCCTCAACATACTCCAAGTAGAATTTCGAAATCCATGGAAACTGCTCTTACCAAGTTACTTATGAACTCCATGTTGTCCAAACCAATGGTCAGTTGTTTTGTTCATCGCACTTGATGCTTCAGTAACATCCAAAACAGTTGATCACGTTTTCCTTCCTTAAGTACTTCCCTCATGTGATTTTCCTAACGTCATACTCTCCTGATTTTCCCCCTGCCTTACACCACTCCTGCTCAATCACCTTAGCTGGCTCTTCCTCCTCTGCTCAACCTCTATATGTTGTTAAGTTTCCCCAGGGTTTCAGTTCTGAGGCTTTTCCTTTTATCCACAAGCATTCTTTCCATATAGTATCTCACCTAATCCTGTGGCTTAAAAAATTATCATATGCTTTCTCTTTCCAAATTTGCCTCTCTAGAACTGTGGCACAAGGAACTTAATTGTCCTAAGTGGCCCAGGACTTTCACAACTTATCCAAGTAAAGGAATTCCCTCTTCCCAGCATGAGAGACTGTACCATGAATAGATCCCATGGAAATAGTGACTTCTTTCTGAAGAGAAACACTTCCTATGAGCCCCATGGACTCTAGGTGCTGGGCAGTTGACTTTCCTATACAACTCTTTTTCAAAATTTATTATTTTTAATTAGTATTTTTTATTTTAAAATATTTATTTATTTATTTTATTTGTCTACACCATATCTTAGTTGCGGCATATGGGATCTGTCTTCCTTGTGGCATGCAGGATCTTTAGTTGCAGCATGTGGGATCTAGTTTCCTGATCAGGGACCGAACTCAGGTCCCCTGTATTGGGAGCACAGAGTCTTAGCCACTCATATAACATATAAATAGCTGGCACTCCAAATCCAGACTGCTTAGCACCAACAGTATGCATGTTCCTCTATTGATTAGCCTACTTTCTTATACTAACAGAATAAAAAAAAAAGAATAAAGGAAGCTTGTGTCCCTACACTAGAATACAGACCCATACTGTAGGCCTAGCAGTTTCCTGAATATTTATGCATCAATCAGTGTAGCATAGAAGGATGGGGGAATCATGCCCTCTGTTCCTTTGCTGACCTTTGGCCTTTGTGAGTGTCCCTGATGCAGCATATTTTTCAGCCCATGCTGTGTCATATTGAGGAGTTCTTCCCAATCTCCAGTGTCAACAGGTGGTAACCCAGATGGGCCCGGCCTTACTTAACATGCTCTGACCTTCCCCAAACAGGTACAAATCTCAGTCTTGAAGGGGATGGAGGACAATCCAGTTGTCCCCTTGTCATTTGTTTAAAGGCTATCATTTTCTCCCACTGAAGCTACTCAACATCTTTTCAATTGACCATCTGAACTAGACTATTAACTCACACCACATGCAAAAATCCCCTCAAAATCGATCATAGACATAAATGTAAAGGCTAAAACCATACACTTCCTTAGAAGAAAAAAGATTAAAATTCTTCCTGACATCTTGACATTGAGTTAGACAAAAACACAAGTGGTAAAAGAAAAAAAATTGAAAAATGAGACTAAATTAAAAATATTTATTCTTCAAAAGACATTATCAATATCATTTTTCTAGATTCCATACATATGCATTAATATACTATATTTGCTTTTCTCTTTCTGACTTACTTCACTCTGAATTACAGGCTCTAGGTTCACCCACCTCACTAGAACTGACTCAAATTCATTCTTTTTTATGGCTGAGTAATATTCCATTGTATATATGTACCACATCTTCCTTATCCATTCACCAGTCAATGGACATCTAGGTTGCTTCTGTGTCCTGGCTATTGTAAACACTGCTGCTATAAACACTGGGGCACATGTGTCATTTTGGATCATGGTTTTCTCAGAGTATATGCCCAGTAGTGGAGTTGCTGGGTCATATGGTAGATTTATTCCTAGTTTTTTCAGGAATCTCTCCATAATGGCTGTATCAGTTTACATCCCCACTGACAGTGCAGAAGGGTTCCGTTTTCCCCATATTCTCTCCAGCATTTGCAGGGAAGGAAAGGAGACATAGATGTAGAGAATGGACTGTGGACACAGTGGGGAGGGAGAGAGCAAGAAGAGTGGAGAAAGCAGCATCAACATATACACACTATCGGGTGTAAGACGGACAACTGGCGAGAAGTTTCTGTCTAGCACAGGGAGCCCAGGCTGACACTCTGTGACAACCTGGAGGAATGGGATGGGAGGAGGGGGGAGGCTAGGGAGGGGAGGGGTGTATGTGTCATTAGGCATGATTTGCACTTTTGTATGGCAGAAACCAACACAACAATGTAAAAAAAAATGTTTTAAGTATTAAAACAAAAGACATTATCAATAAAATGGTAAGACAAGTTATAGACTTGGAAAAATATTTTCAAATCGTGTATCTATGAAAGAACTTGATATAGAATATAAAACACTTTACAAATCAAAACAAGAAGATAAATAACCCAATTTTAAAACGGTCAAAGAACCACATAGATTTTTCACCGAAAAGCTATAGCAATGTTTAATAAGCATATGAAAACATGCTTAGCATCACTCATTATTAGTGAAATACAAATCAAAACCAAGATGAGACACCACTTCTAACCCACAAGAATGGCTATGATTTTAAAAATAGATAACATTGGACTTCGTTGGTGGCGCAGTGGATAAAAGCCCATCTGCCGATGCAGGGAACCTGGGTTCAATCCCTGGTCTAGGAAGATTCCACATGCTGCGAAGCAACTAAACGTGTGTCTGCAGCTACCGAGCCCATGCTCCAGAACCCATGAGCCGCAACTTCGGAGCCCACACGCTGCAACTACGGAAGCCTGTGCGTCTAGAGCTCATGCTCTCCAGCGAGAGAAGTCACCACAATGAGGTGCCCGTGCACCACAAGGAGAAACCCCTACTTGCCACCACCAGAGAAAGCCTGTGCAAAGCAGGGAAGACCCAGCACAACCAAACGTAAATAATTTTTTTAAAAAATAGAGAGTGTCAGTTGAAGAATATGAAGAAACAATAATGTGGGAAAACTGAAATATTCACTCAGTACTGGTAGAGAGCACAACCACTTTGGAAAACAGTTAGGCAATTTCTTAAGTTAAAGATAAATTTACCATATGACCCAACAACTTCACTCCTAGCTATCCACCCAAAAGAAATGAAAACACACATCCACACAAACACTTGTATGTGAATGTTCCTAACAGCTTTATCCACAATAGTACAAAAAGTGGAAACATCCCAACTATCAGTTGGTGAAAGAATAAACAGACGATGGGAGATCACTACAATGAAATAGTATTCGACATCTAAAAGGAATGAAATACTGATGTATTCCACGGACCGTATAGTCCATGGCGTCACAAAGAGTTGGACACGACTGAGCGGCTTTGATGTAGCTGGAGAGCGTGAATGAGGAGTTGCTGCTAACGCGTACAGGAGATCTTTTAGTGGGGATGGAAAAGTCCCAGGGCTTCCCAGGTAACACTAGTGGTAAAGAACCTACCTGCCAATGCAGGAGACGTAAGAAACTCAAGTTCCATCCCTGGGTCAGGAAGGTCCCCTGGAAGAGAACATGACAACCCGCTCCAGTATTCTTGCCTGGGAAATCCCATGGACAGAGGAGCCTGGCAGGTTATAGACCATAGGGTTGCAAAGAGTTGGGCACGACTGAAGCAACTTAGCACACACACGCACATACACAAACGCAGAAATGTTCCAAAATAGGACTATGGTGATGGTTATACAAGTTCATAATTTTACTTAAAATAGTTGAATTGTATACTTCAAGTAAGTTAATTTTATGACATGTAAATTTGTTTTACAGCAAAGATGTTTGAAAATAAAACGAAAGTAATGTTCTGGCCCCCATCTGCCTTCCCCTTTATTTCTCACTGTCTACATGGTTTATCAGTTCCACTCATTGACTCTAAACTCTTGTTCTACTACTTCTTTGGCTGAAGGCAATCTTCAGAGACACTAGATAAAATCTACCAGCCTCCAACATTTCCAAGAGCTGGTGGGAATTAGCTCTTCAACCCCAGCCTTGGAGGGGATAGGAGGTAAAAATGCCCACTTACAGCATCCCTACAGCAGGCAAAGCTGTACGATGCATTTTGATGATCTCAGATAGGTGCCATGGGTCTCAGTGAGACCAAGGACCTTTAGTTAGTGCTGAGAGAACAAGATGTTGTGGCTCAGTGCCTTTCCCAAGCAAGGGCGTTTGAGGAATCGGGAGTCAAGTCCCAAGTGACAAGAGGACAATGTCCACAACACAGGAAGAGGGGGATATCTGAAGGAAGGTGTCAAACCCACTCTTATAAAGCATCACTCTCAGCAACTGTTGGCAATTTAAAGAATTCTTTTCAAGTGCATGTGGCATTTCAGTAAGACAGACCATTTGTACTGAGCCACCAAACAAATGTCAATAAACATCTGAAAATCAAAATCATACGGACTATATTCTCTGACCACTATAGTATTAAATTAGAAATTGATAACATTATCTAGAAAATCTCTGTTTTTTTTACATTTAACAACATGCTTATGAATAACTCATGCATTAAGGAAGAAATCACAGGTAAGTCAGAAAATATTTTTACCTGAATGGTAACAAAACTGTTAAGGGGCTTCCCTGGTGGTCCAGTGGGTAAGACCCTGTGCTTCCATTGTACTCTGCAGGTTCAGCCTCTGGTCGGGGAACTAAGATCCCACATGCCTTCAATATGCCCCCACTTCCCCACCCCAAAAAAAACCAAAACACTGTTGGTTGCAGGTAATATGTGCTTAGACAGAAATTTGTAGCTTTAAATGCAAATGCTCATTGTCAAAAAGAAGAAATCAAGTATCTAATGTTTGACCACAAGAAACTTGAAAAGTATAAATTAGACACAAAGTACATACAAGCAAGCAAATAATTAAAACAAGAGACATTGATGAGAGAAAATGGATAGACAATAGAGGAATACAATAGTAAAATTTCCTGTATGCAGTGTATAAAACTTGATTTTAGATGAATTCTATATTTAAATATACATCCAGAATGATGAAGACTTAAGAAGAAAAGTTAGGAGAGTATCTATCCACTAAATATCAGAGTGTAGCTGTTTCCAGGGTATGTTCGAAGGGTGGGAATTGACTGAAAATGGGCAGGAAAGAATTTTCTGCAGGGAAAAAAAAAATTCTAGATCTTGTTTTGGGTGGTTTCTTACATAGCTGTACATAATTGCAATGGTTCATTGAACTAACGTTTAAGATCTGGACTTTTTTTTTTTTTTTTAACTTTACAATTCTGTGTTGGTTTTGCCATACATTGACATGAATCCACCACAGGTGTACATGCGTTCCCAAACATGAACCCCCCTCCCACCCTGGACATTTTAATACATGTAAATTACACCTCAATCTTTTGACAGTATTTTGAGATGCTGATGGCAGTGGTATTTGGACATCCCTGGGGTATAGGCTTCTGAACCATATAAGCATCATCTGTTCAAGAATCTACTGAGAGTGTTTTTGCAAACAAAATGTGGGTTGAGTGCAAACATTCACAATAAAAGCTAGTATGGCCCACAGCTACAGACCCCTACTGTTGGAGGCATGCCTATCAAACTGAGAAGACATCTTGGGAAGAAAAAATGAAGCAGGCAGCCCCATGTAATCATTGGATCAGTTTATCAGAGTGTAACTTACAGAGTAGGGTTTCGTGGATAATGACCCAGAAGCATTCACACATGTACTCAGCATTGCTGAGGGGCCATGGGGACAATTTTATAACTAACCTAGGGTATGAGGGTAGGTGCTAGGAACACCTGCATACAAGACATACATTCCTAAATTAGTTTTTATGAAAAGGTAACTAGTTTCATGGGTGCCAAGAATACAAATAGTTTCATTGTCGTTTGGGACTAACAGAGCATAGAGGCTGTGTGGCCCTAACAGTTATTAAGCAATATCTATTGCACTTCCCAGGTGACTCAGCGGTAAAGAATCCTCCTGGCAGTGCAGGAGACACAGGAAACCCAGGTTCTATCCCTGGGTCAGGAAGATCCCCTTTGAAGAAAATGGCAACCCAGTCCAGCATTCTTGCTTGGAGAATCTCATTGACTGAGGAGCCTGTTGGACTATAGTCCATGGGTTCACAAAGAGTTGGACACCATTTAGTGACCAAATAACAACAACTAATATCTTTTAAAAACCCCTTGATGACACAGAAGTGATTCACTGTACAGTCCTGGGTAGGGTTAGTGAAAGGACAGGAGAAACTGCAAGGGACCAAGGTGGAGATAGTTATGCTAACAGCCATACACCTACTCAAGTTGTACAGGTCATAGAACTAGACAGTTATCACTAGATAGCTTCCCTTCAATGGTGCTCTTCCTCCAGAAACCCAGAGCTCTGCAGGGGGAAAGAAACTGAGGATCCAGATATATTGGGTGGGAAAGAAAATTGCCTTCCACAGAATTTAGTGACTGGAGCTTCCATCACTGCAAATTTCTAAACTCTAAACTCTGCAAAACAGCAACACTTCAAAAAACACTCTGACAGAGGAAACAGTGGGCTACAGCGAATCCACCTCACCCCCATGCCCTCCAGATGTATTTGCTGCACGAGGCAACAGTTCCCATTGCTGGAGATTTCGCTCCACCCAGTTTAAGTTCACAGATTGTGAATCCCAGGCAGCGGACACTGACTGCCAGGAGTCCTGTTGAGGGTAGTCAAGAATCTTTATCGCGCTGTGGCCTCGAAGCTTGCTCTCTCTTCCTATGCCTTGGAGGAGTGAGAGCTACAAGGTAAAGGTCACTACTGCTTGGAGGGGAAGTGAGGAGTTGTGAGCAATGAGTACACTGGAAGAGTTCAAGGCTGAGTGGGTTGAGTCAGAGGCAGCAGCATATAAAGCTCTCTCCAGTCCCGTCTTTTGGAGATCCAGAGATCAGAACCTGGGTGCTTTCTTCCGGCTTGCCACAATCTGACCGGTTAGAGCTTTTTCACTTTCTTTCTGCTACTCCTGGGAGGTGGGGCACAAGGGATTTTTGCAAAAATGGAATAGAAGGAACACAGTGTGTCTTTATGAGCATGGAATCACTTGAACTCTCTTTGTGGCTCTCTCCAGCATCGTCCTCTCACCCAATCTGCCCCCCAGTGCTTTCTGGTTCCTGGTGAGCATTTCTCAGGGCTCAGATTTGGCCATGGCAGGGTGGAGCTGCCTCGTGACCGGAGGAGGAGGATTTCTGGGCCAGAGGATCATCTGCCTGTTGGTGGAGGAGAAGGATCTGCAGGAAATCCGGGTGCTAGACAAAGTCTTTAGACCAGAAGTTCGGGAGGAATTTTCTAGTAAGTAAGCTCAAGTCATGGGTGTGTAGCTCCCTTTGAAGACCTATGTGGGTGTGCGGGAGGGGGTTCTTGTCTAGCAGCTTAAGGAAAGTTGTAACCAAATCAAGGCTAATCCTGTTATCAGAAAGGAAGATCACAGATGGGGTAATACCATGGTGTAATCACAAATAGTGTCAGAAGATGGGGTAGGGTAATACATGGTGCAGTCCCAGATGGGTCAGGGGCCCCAACCCAGGGTGAGAGGGTGGGCCGTGGACCAGACATTTAGAGTCTGTTCTTCTCATCTAGAAACTCATGTTTCGGTTTTCTCCCTGTCCACGAGTCTTCAGTGTTTCAACTTGGTACTGGTTGTGTACTGTCTGCAAAGAGTGAGCCAGGGCTGTTAGCCTGGAGATGCCACCAGTGAGTTCCAGAGCTTCTTGGTTGCCCTTATCTTTCTGTGGCTTCACTGAGCATCTCTGTTGCAGGTGAAATGGAAGGAAGAGAGGGTGAAGTGTGTGAGTGTGTGTGTCTGTGAGTGTGTGTGTGTGAATGAGAGAGAGGGAATTAGAGAAGGAGCCAGAAAGAGGGGGGAGGAGAGGATGCACAGGCATGCAGCAAGGGAGCCAGAAATAGGACCAGAGGCAGCGTGAATGGAGACACGCCTCGAGGGGATTCCCTGTGCGTCTCTTTGTACTATTTGCCTCTCTCCTCATCATCACAGGACTTCCCCGGTGGCTCAGACGGTCAGCATCTGTCTACAGTGTGAGAGACCTGGGTTCGATCCTTGGGTTGGGAAGATTCCCTGGAGAAGGAAATGGCAACCCACTCCAGTACTTCTTGCCTTGAAAATCCCATGGACGGAGGAGCTTGGTGCAGGCTACTATCCGTGGGGTCGCAAAGAGTCGGGCACAACTGAGCGACTTCACTTTCATCAGCACAAGGACATGACTACAGAATCTGCTAAAGCAGCTCATGGCTCTCTTTCCTGATTGCTGCCCATAGGACCAAGGCAAATGCTTGATTTATAGTGTGTTTTCCACCCTGCTTTGCTCTCGGATCCTCAAAATAACCTTGTGAGGAAGGTAGGAGAGGGTAACACCCACCCGGACAATGAGGAATTGAGGTCGACAAAGGTAAAGCAACTTGTCGAGGTCTCTGGGGTTGATGGGAGCAGAGCTCAGATGAGCCCCAGTCAGTGGCCCGAGGGCCAACTCTTGACAGAGTGAGTCTTCAGTCTCTCCCATTTCCTGCTTGTGTGCCCCCAAACCAACTCCCCGTCTCTCCTCCTCAGTGCTGGTGGATTGGCCCTCTATACACAGGCCCTGGCTTCCCAGGACCCCTCCCCACTTAAAGTCCCCCTCCCCAGCTCACTCTCCTGGACCCTGCCCATCACTCTCTTCTCCTTTCCCCTCCCCGATCTCTGCAAACATCCTGTTTTCTCCACCCTCTGCTTCAACAGTGTCTTTGATTTTTAAAAAAAAAAAACAACTCACAAATGATTAACACCAATCTTTGGCAATCCCAATCCCTATATCCCAGCAATATATGTAGGCTTATGCCCAGAGAGAGGGATGTTCAACCTAGTGGAACAGCTCCCAAGGTGAATAAGTCAGGTGCTGTTGTGGGTGGGCAGGGGCCTCCATCAAGATAATGATAGAGAATACTTACAGGGTTCCTTTTGTGCCAGGCGCTGTGCCCAGCATTTTGTGTGTGTCAACTCATTCGCTCCTCATCACAACCCTCTCTCTGAGATGGGTAACAGTGTCTTCAGTTTATTTTTTTCTTTTTTTTATGAGAATACAGGCATAGAAGAATCCAGTCGATTCGGGGCTGCTATAACAAAATGCTGCAGGCTGGGTATCTTATAATTTGAAATGTATGGATCACAGTTCTGAAGTCTGTGTGTGGGGGTGTGCTTAGTCGCTCAGTCATGTCCAACTCTTTGTGACCCCATGGACTGTAGCCCGCCAGGCTTCTCTGTCCTGTGGGATTTTCCAGGCAAGAATACTGGAGTAGGTTGCCATTTCCTCCTCCACGGGACCTTTCCAACCTGGGGATCGAACCTGCACTCCCTGCGTCTCCTGCTTTGCAGATGAATTATTTATCCACTGAGCCATCTGAAGTCTGGAAGTCCAAAATCAAAGCAGGGTCAAGTTCTGGTCAGAGGTCTCTTCCTGGTTCATGGCTGCACTATCTTGCTGTGCCCTCTCTCAGTGGAAGGCATGAGGGATCTCTCTGGGGTCTTATAAGAACATTAATCCTAACCATGCTCTACCTTCATGATCTAATAAGCTCCCAAATGCCCCTAACTCCTAACACCATCACATTAGCATTTCAACAGAAACATGCAGACATAGCAGAGGTTAACTAACTTGTTCAAGGTCCCACCTCAGGAGACACTGGTTTGATCCCTGGGTCGGGGAGATTCCCTGGAGGAGGTCATGGCAACCCAATCCAGTATTCTTGCCTGGAGAATCTCATGGACATAGGAGCCTGGAAGCAACAGTCCATAGTGTTGCAAAGAATCATGCACGGTCTGGCTGCAATATCTGTTCTCTCAACTGCTAGTCTGCCTAGTAGCTTCTCTCTGGGCCTCCCTCCAACCTCACTCACAACAGGTAAGCTTACATCACATATTCAGTCTATGCAAAACACTGGCCAAGCCCACAGAGGCTTGGAGGAGAAGGGAGCTAGGGGTTCCAGCTGAGGCATCTACAGCGCCCTCTGCTCGCCACTCTGCATCCCTGCACACTAATGGGTGAGCAGTCTTTCCTCTCTTGGCCTTTGAGCCAGTCTGCTGAAGTCAGCCTTGAAAGAAAGGAAGAGGAAGGGACAGGCAGGGCAGAGGTGGAGACACAATCAGAAAATTCTGCTCTCCAGCTAACTCCTCCGCCTTTCTCCCACTCTGCGCCCTTTTGGGAGTGGAAGGGGCTGGGGTGGAGCTAATCTCAAAGAGGCTTAAAGGAGCGCAGATGGTTTTATCAAGTTGTATCCTAAGAAGGAAATTCAGTCTATGAGGTCTCCACCTTCACAATCTAATAACCTCCCAAAGGCCCCTAACTCCTAACACATCACATTAGGATTTCAACAATGGATCTGAGGGGACACAAGCATACGGGCCAGATGTGGCAGAGGTTAATTAACTTGTTCAAGGTCCCACACCTGGAAAATGGTAAACTTGGATTTGAACCCAGGCTGTCTGGCTGGCTCCCCTGGTGGCTCAGCGGTAAAGAATCTACTGCAGTGCAGGAGATTTTTCACTCTGGATTTCTCTCTCACTGTTCTCTGGCCTCCACTGCCCATTTCATTTAAATTGACTGATCCTGAACTGCTCTGTGGTCCTGCAAGTGGGTGATGGGACAGCAAGCAAGGCTTGAAGGCAGGTGGGCAGGCTGGAGCCTTCATTGGAAGTATGACTTAAGACTATTCCTCTGAGCCTGGATGTCCTTGCCTGTAAAGTGGAAATCGGAATCCCTGTCTCATGAGATGGCTGGAAGAGAAAATTAGAAAGCTGAAAGTCATGTGTGAAATAAATAGCACAAAATAAGTGCAGGGTACCTATCCAAGCTCTTTGTGCAGCGTTTGTTTCATGGGCTAATCTAAGGTGGGGCTTCCCTGGTAGTTCAGACAGTAAAGAACCTGGCTGCAATGCAGGAGACCCGGGTTCAACCCCCGGGTTGGGAAGATTCCTTGGAGAAAGGAAAGGCTACCCACTGGAGTATTCTTGCCTGGAGAATCCCATGGACAGAGGAGCCTGGCAGGCTACAGTCTGTGGGGTCACACAGAGCAGGACACAGCTGAGCAACAACACTAATCTGAGGTGATGATGTTGTACCACCTTCCAGTGGGCTTCAGAGGAGCCAGAGACCCTGATGACATCTCTGTGACCCTTGGCTAAGATAGCCAGAATGTTAGTCCCTTGGTGGCTGGCTCATTTTCAGCACTGATATCTGCTTTTGATGATATCTAATAAGAGCTCTTGCAGTTAAATTAACCATTGGGGCCCATTGTAAATTCCTGTTAAAAAGCACCACCATCCTCTTAATCACTCAAGTGGAAAAAACTCAGGACGCCTTTAACTCTTCCTCTCAGCCCATCTCCAGTAAGAACCAGGACCTGGACGGTAAGGTCTGAAAGTCAAACCCTGTGTACTTCTTCTCTTCTCAACCCCCTCTGCTGGATCCCTGGTTCCAGTCCTCCTCATATGAACTGTGGTGCCATGGCCTGATTAATCCCTCAATCACCTTGCTTTCTCTTAGCCACCCCTCACCTTGATCCACTTTATAATACTTCAGCCAGGGTTTGCTTCCTACACAACTTTTGCTTACATTTCTCTTTTAATTCCAAATCCATACCCGATTCCCCATTGCATTTAATTTGAATTAAATGCAAATTCTTTCCTTAATGAATTTTATACTGGCCCCACGAGTCTCTTTCACAATTTCGTGTTCCAGACACTCTTGAGTCCTCATAGCTCAAACTTTTTAAAAAATCTTTTTTGGAAAGAGATGGGATGGAAAGAGATGTTTGCTCCTTCTCAGGAAATGCTGCACATTCTGATTGCTATGTCCTTGTTGACTTGCTTCTTCCATGGGCTGCTCACCTCTCCTCCCTATCTCTCCTTCCCCTCAGTCTACCTGTCCTTGAAGACCTAGGTAAAATGCCACCTTTATCAGAAAACTTTCAGATTCAGAGAGCTTTCCAGTGACCTGCCTCCTGTTCACACAGAGCTCCAGAGCAAGATCAAGCTGACCCTGCTGGAAGGAGACATTCTGGATGAGCAGTGCCTGAAGGGGGCCTGCCAGGGCATCTCGGTGGTCATCCACACTGCCTCTGTCATCGATGTCAGGAATGCTGTCCCGCGAGAGACCATCATGAACGTCAATGTGAAAGGTACAGGATCCTGGGAGGAGCTGGAGGGAGGCGGGCCAGTGAGGATCAGAGGCCAGGATAAGGGAGGGGGCGCCTGGTGAACACCTGCCGGCAACTTGGGAGACCCGGGTTCAATCCCTGGGTCGGGAAGATTCCCTGGAGAAGAAAATGGCAACCCACTCCAGTACTCTTGCCTGGAGAATTCCGTGGACAGAGGAGCCTGGTGGGCTACAGTCTGTGGGGTCACAAACAGTCAGATACGACTGAACGACTAACACTTTCAAACACTTTCTTCCAATCAACAGAGATTCATAGCCATCATCCTCAGTTTTTTAGATGAGGAAACTGGGGCTGAGACAGGCTAAATAACTTGTCTAAGGCCCTTTGGAGAGGAGTGAAAGGGCTAGAATTTAAACCCACGCCTCTGTATGTCCAAAGGCCACAATAACAATAACCTTTCTGCTGGTCCAATCAAGTGTTGACTCAACTCCAACTTCAAACTCTTGTTCTCCGACCACCTCCTGCCTCCACTGCATCGGAACCGGAACTTACAAGTGTTTGCTTCGTCATCCCGTTAGCCCTTCTGTGTGATTACAAGGTGGGAGTCACAGTACGGCCAAGAACTAACTAACAGCTTTGTGATACGAGGTGGCCCCAGGTCAGGAGTGATGGGCCACAGCTCTGGGCTGGTTTCCTTCAGGCAAGACTTCCTGCAAAGGAAGGATCATAGGGGTAGTGAGAATGTTGAGAGAATTTCTGCTCAGCCCCGAGAAGAGTTCCTCACAAGAAAACTACCAAAGCTGGTTCACAGTGGTCTGGCAGTACAGAATTAGCCAGCTCTGGTCTTCCTGTAATATCTTCTTAACAAGACTAGTTCCACATTATCCATAATACCATCTCTTCAGTTCGCTTGTTATGCAGTTGCTCAGTCGTGTCTGACTCTTTGCAACCTCATGGACTGCAGCATGCCAGGTCTCCCTGTCCTTCACTGTTTCCCAGAGTTTGCTCGAACTCATGTCCACTGAATCAATGATGCTATCCAACCATCTCATCCTCTGTCCCCCTCTTCTCCTCCTGCCCTCTATCTTTCCAGCATAAGGGTCTTTTCCAACAAGTCACCTCTTCACATCAGGTCACCAGAGTATTGGCGCTTCAGCTTCAGCTCACTATCAGGTCTTTTTTTTTTTTTCCGTTCATTTTTTTGGCTGTGCCACATGGCATATAGAATCTTAGTTCCCTATCCAGGGATCAAACCCATGCCCTCCTGCTTTAGAAGTGGACCACCAGGGAAGTCCCACCAGGTCTATTCTTGAAGAGTAGCTCCTAGCCAGATGTCCAAAGTGTAGCATCTTAAGATCCTTATCACTTAAATGCTTCCTGGCTCTCTCTGAACTGTGACTTTCCAATCTACTTTAAATCTAGACACTTCAGTCAAGGGATCAGCTTAAATCCCTTATTGGCTTGCTGCGTAGTATCCTCCTCTGATCCCTGGAGGCCAGTCTCTCTAGGACCTCAGCATCCCAACCCCCAGCGCATCTGCCTTCCACACCCTGCCCACCAGAATTAGTCTACACAGAGACTTTTTTCTAAAGCAACTCTTTGTTTTTGCGTCTCTGGCCTAAAATCACAGTCTCAAAAAAAGACCCTTTCTAGTTTTCTAATGGGTCTTGAGTTCTCAGCTCCCCGACTCCATAATTTCCTACTCTCCACAGCTGCCTGGGAAGGGTTAGAGGCCTCCATCGACTAAAACTGGTATCACTGCATCCCCCTCTGGTTTAGAAAACGCTTCACAGTCGTGGGCATTTCTTCTTGTGCAGTTTACCTGAGTGCATGCTCAGTCGCTCAGTCAAGTCCGACTCTTTGGCTCCATGGACCACCGCCCACCAGGCTCCTCTGTCCATGGGGTTCTCCAGGCAACATTACTGGAGTGGGTTGCCATTTCCTTCTCCAGGGGATCTTCCCGACCCAGGGATCAAATCTGTGTCTCCTTTGCCTCCTGCACTGGCAGGAGATTCTTTACCATGAGCTCTGAATTATCTCTGCTTTTAGATTTAAATTTTTTTAATTAGGCTGTCTTTCCAGAAAATCAAATTGCACAAAGACATTAAAAGAGTTTTTTTTTTTTTAAATACCACTCCAAAATGATGTTTTTCCCAGGAAATCATTTCTTTCCTGTAGGGAAGACTCTGGGTTACCTCTAGGAGCTAAATAAAATTCTCCCCAGGTTAAGGAATTCTACAAGATCCTCCCATGACAGATATTACCAGCAGAGGGCGCACTCCTTTCTGGTTCTTCACCAGGCTCAACATATAAGGCCATTGCCAGGCTCCAGAAGACTAGTGTTGATAAAACGTTTACCACCCGTTTTTCATACTTCGGTAAAAGGAGTCATAGCCAGAATTAGGAGTTGCCTTTGCAAGAAGCAAAATCAGAAACACAGTCTGGATCTCCAGCTTCTCCCCAGAACCCACCATTCATTTGCTCAGTGACAAAAAGTCCTTGTGACAATTTTTTATTGGCCTTCAAAAGAAAAGATAATACCAACAATTCAATGTATATTTAAGAGTATTACTTGCATCTTTCCTGGAGTATCCCCTGGACAGGGAGGCTGGTGGGCTACAGTCCATAGGATCACAAAGAGTTGGACACAACTGAAACAACTTAGCATGCATGCTTGCATTACTTACATACAACTCTGTGTGTGTGTGTGTGATGTGAGTCCTTCAACTGTCCTCCTATGGACCAGAGTTGTCCCTATTCTAACAGTATGGCATCCTAATTTTTTAAGTTTACAACAGCTGTCTTTAGGCCTTCCCTGGGGGCTCAGATGGTAAAGAAGCCACCTGCAATGCAGGAAACCCAGGTTCAATCCCTGAGTCGGGAAGATCCCCTGGAAAAGGAAATGGCACCCACTCCAGCATTCTTGCCTGGAGAATTCCATGGACAGAGGAGCCCGGCAGGCTACAATCCATGGGGTCTCAGAGTCAGACACGACTGAGCAACTAACACTTTCACTTTTTCATTTCAGCCCACCTTTAACGAGGTGCTGGAGATGACAAATGATCATTTTAAAATCTCTTTACTCCCCAAAATATAAAGTGGCAACTCATTCTTTTCCAACATTAACAGTACAAACATGTTCCGTGTAAATCCCCAAAGTCCATGGAATCCAAATGCGTGCAGTCCAGAACCCAAGTCTTGTTCCCCTTTCATTGTTTCATTTTCACTTTTGTCCTATGGCTTTAGCATGGTTGGATCTTAGCGAAAGACAATGCGCTGCTCAGAGGTAATGGCCACTGCGCTTCAGGACGAGGGGCAGACACGGTCCATGGCAGGGCTGGCCCTGGGCTGTGTCCTGACACTGACGGTGTGCTTCCTTCGGGCAGGTACCCAGCTGCTGCTGGAGGCCTGTGTCCAGGCTAGCGTGCCAGTCTTTATCCACACCAGCACCATAGAGGTGGCTGGGCCCAACTCCTACAGGGAGATCGTCCAAGACGGCCATGAAGAAGAGCGTCATGAATCGGCGTGGTTCTCTCCATACCCATACAGCAAGAAGCTTGCCGAGAAGGCTGTGCTGGGAGCTAATGGGTGGGCTCTGAAGAAGGGTGGCACCTTATACACTTGTGCCTTGAGGCCCATGTACATCTACGGGGAGGGGAGCCCATTCCTTTCTGCCTACATGCACGGAGCCTTGAAGAACAACGGCATCCTGACCAATCACTGCAAGTTCTCCAGAGTCAACCCAGTCTATGTTGGCAATGTGGCCTGGGCCCACATTCTGGCCTTGAGGGCCCTGCGGGACCCCAAAAAGGTCCCGAACATCCAAGGACAGTTCTACTACATCTCAGACGACACGCCACACCAAAGCTACGATGACCTCAATTACACTTTGAGCAAAGAATGGGGCTTCTGCCTGGATTCCCGGATGAGCCTTCCTATTTCTCTGCAGTACTGGATTGCCTTCCTGCTGGAAATAGTGAGCTTCCTGCTCAGTCCAATTTACAAATATCACCCCTGCTTCAACCGCCACCTAGTGACTCTTTGCAACAGCGTGTTCACCTTCTCCTATAAGAAAGCTCAGCGAGATCTGGGGTATGAGCCCCTCTACACTTGGGAGGAAGCCAAGCAGAAAACCAAGGAGTGGATTGGCTCCCTGGTGAAACAGCACAAAGAGACCCTGAAAACAAAGATTCACTGACCTAGGAGTAACAACGACGGGAAAGTGGGCACATGGGTATGGTTAGTAGATGTCGATCGAGCGCTTCCCTTGAGGCTTCATACAGAAAGTAACATAGACACAAGCCTGGGTCCTCCTGCCTCCCTTTTAGAAGATGCTCATCTTACTATCTGCCTTCTGCCACCAGAAACCGTGTCGGTCACTGGCCCAAGTGGAAGCTTTCTTCCCTACCTGCCTCCAGGGGACAGACAAGGTGATTTGCTGCAGCTGCTGGTACCAAAATCTCAGTGGCAGATTCTGAGTTATTTGGGCTTATTGTAACTTTGAGTTTTGCCTCTTAGTTCCACTTTCTTTGGTAAATGCGGAAGCATTTCTTTTAAAAGTTCATATTCCTTCATGTAGCTCAATAAAAATGATCAACATTTTCATGACTAATCTGGAGGAAGCTGTGGTTTACGTGAATACAGTCTCTTGTGTTTTCCCCTCCATTTCCAGATATCAGCCTTTTCTATTCAGAGAAGCAGCATGGGACCGGGTTGGGCAGAGTGCTGAGGAGGTGGACAATGGGATTGACTAGGACTCACTATGTTTCAGGAACCCACTGAATGACTCATATATATCACTTATTTAACCCTCACCAGAAACCTACAAGATAGGGATGAGTGACTATTCCCTTTTATGAATAAGGAGCCATGTTCACAATCACACTAACTAGTGAGAGACCGGGACATTTAACCCAGATAAACTTGAAAACCCTTATCTGCCACTGAATTGTGTCTGCTGCTGGTGAATGAGCTGCCAGGGTGCAGCGGGAGCATTGGGCATAGGGTATTGACTCTTGAGAGCCCAGATCTCTTGGGTCACCTCCGTCTTGCCCGGTCCTGTGCAGGAGACACCCCAGGACTGAGGAGAGCCCCTCAGGGAACCTGGGAGGTTTTCCTACCCTCGTCAGCCGAGAGAGGGAGAAGCAGAGCTGCAGCCAGCCCCACTGCCAGTGCCAGTGTCCTTGAAGGCCCCTAGAACACACTTGCATGGATGTGCGTGTTGGCCCCTCTGGTAACTCAGAAGCCAATAGTCTAGCGTTCTTTCAAATCTCGGTGAAGCCACCTGACGGGTTCCTAGGCAAGTAAAGGGAACAGATGTGAACGTCCCTGAAAATGTCTCTCCCACTCGGTGCTAAAGTAGAGGTTTGGCTCCTCCAGATTTAGCTCCTGCTCCTCCTCCTCCTCCCTCCTCCCCATCTCTCTCTCACCCCGCCCCTCTCTTCCCTTCCCTCTCCACTCCTCAGCCTCTTTCCCTTCCCTCCATCGCTCCCTAGCCACTAGCCCTCTCATCCTTCTCAGTGTCCCCAAGGAAGGGAGGCCAATTGAGACATGTTTGGGGACTTAAATGATGACAAGCACTCAAAAGAGACACTGTCAGACCAACAAGGACCGTGAGACCCGAAGCAGGAGAGGAGGTGGCCCGGGGCGGGTTGGGGGGCAGGGAAGGGGTTGGTGGTGGGGAGGTGGGGCTGTCTCTTCTACACCAGGGGGTCGCCTGTCTTTGTGAGCCACGGCCACAACAAGAGTCACACCCAACACCAAGATGGCCTCTCTCTTACCCAGGGAATTTACAGACTATGAATTCAGTTGAATTTGATGCAAAGGAGATTGTTTAAGTATTCACTCTTAAGGAGAAAAGGGAAAAAGCACTCTGGCCCAGAGGAACAGGTTTCCATCACCTTCAAAACCCCAAAGGGGAGGCGGGGGGAACAAGGGACAGAAAACCAGCCCTGGAAGATCAGTAAATGGTCCCAGCGGTGAGACAAAGTGAGAGATGGAACACCCGCTTCCTCCAGTACACAAAACACAAGAGGCAGCCTCTGTCCAGCCTGGTGATGTGCAAACCCTCATATGTTTATGCCGATAAGGAAGGAAGGAAAGGAGAGTGGTGGAGACTGAGACAAAAGTTCCCTCCAGCCGTTTTTAGTCTAGTGAAATCCCACAAACATAAACCCTTCAGAGCTGTTCTCCCAGGGGAGGGAGGTGGCGTTGTCACCAAAGGGCAAGCGGGGGTTGATGTGAGAGAAGAAAGAGGAGGGCGGATCTACCCGACTGTTGGTCTCTACTGAACAAGCATAAAGACCCTGGAATGCTTTGACCAACGAAGCCGCGTCCTTATTGACACTATGCTCCCTGACACCCGCGCGGGGTGGTCCGAGCTCGTGCACAGGAGCCCCAGGTGCACTACAGGGAAAGCACCGCACGGGGGCAGCAGAGACCCGGAGGGAAGAAGGAAACCGCCCCCAGCGCCACTCCCCGCCCCGCCCCCGCCCCCCGCCACACACACCTGGGTGACTGCGTGGGGTACGGCTGAATGAGTGAACCAAAGCCAGCCACGTGCTCAGCCACCGGTTAAGTGCTCTGGGTACTGAGTCTGGAGAACGGAGCTGAACAGAAGGTATTGGGAAAAGCCTCAAGGACGAGGTGGGACCGCAGCTAGGTCTTGGAGGAGGGAGATGGGACTTAGGCAGGAAGTGAGTGAGCGGGTCCAGGCAGCGGGGGGGGAGAAGCTGAGCAGTGGTGGGAGCCAGGCGGGGGCGGGGCTGGGAGAGAGGAGGAGCGGGGAGAGCAGAGAGGACACAGGTCCGCCAGGTGAGAAGGGTTTGCCCGGGGAGATTAGGTAGTTTAGACTGCCCCCCAAGCTTGAGGAGGCATGCCTCAGAGGGCCGAGGTGGAGCTGGCAGGAGGGTGGCTGGCCCGGGGAAGGAGGGGCAGAAAAGCGACAAAGGACCTAAAGGGGCTGGAGGAAGGCAGACCCCACAGCTGTGGTGGAAACTGCAGGATAACTACAATGTTCTCAGTTACTTTATTAACAAACAGATGAGGACAGTGACAAAACTTAACCTCACAATTTCTCCTAAGAAATCCCAAATATCCCCAAAAGTCTGGGAGCTCTGGGATTGAGACCTACCTTCTCCCTGAAGGCCTGAATGCTTGTAGGCAGCCTGGCCCACCCCAGAACGGATGGAGCAGTTTAAGTCTGGATCACACGTCATGTGTACTTGAGGTTTTTTTCTGCAGAAATTTCAGTGTGTTTAATGACAAGGTGCTAACCTGGATCTTGCTGGAGTGTACTGTAATATATGATACATACCCTTATTACCTTGTTAAAATCCAAAAGAAATCTGAATTCCAAAATGTATCTAGCCCTGAGGGTTTTGGGGAAAAGAAGGTGAACCTCAACCAGCAAAGTTATGAACAAAGTATGGTTCTAACATACTTTATGTGAGTGTGTGTGTGCTCAGTCATTCACACGACTGAGTGTGTGCTCTGTCGGACTCTTTGCAGACCCGTGAACTGCAGTCCGCTAGGCTCCTCTGTCTGTGGGATTTCCCAGGCAAGAATACTGGAGTGGGTTACCACTTCCGCCTCCAGGGAATCTTCCCACCCCGGGGATCGAACCTGCATCTCTTATGTCTCCTGCATTGGCAGGCAGGTCCTGTACCACTAGCACCACCTGTGCCTGCTAAGTCGCTTCAGTCATGTTGGACTCTTTGTGGACCTACGAACCATAGCACACCAGGCTTCTCTGTCCATAGGATTCTCTAGGCAAAAATACTGAGGTGGCTGGCCATTCCCTCCTCCAGTGAATCTTCCCAACTCAGAGATGGAACCTGCATCTCTTCACCTCCTGCATTGTCAGGCAGGTTCTTTACCACCAGTGCCACCTGGGAAGTCCTATGTATATATAATAATAGTCAACATCCAAAAGTAGGTACGCTTATTATCCTAGCCTGATACACAAGGAAATGGAGACAGAGAGGTCAATATCTTGCTCAGAGTCATCCAGCAAGTTGTGGTTCAGTGCCAGTAATAAAAAGCTTTTGACTTCAAAGATCTTACATAAAGATGGCAAACTCACATGCCTGCAGGAGCCAGGTACCATGTGTCAATGAGGCAGGCAAGAGCTAAGAGGCCTCAGGGAATGGTGGGGAGTGTGGTGTGCAGGGGAGCACATACTTCACCTTGGGGGTCAGCAGTCACAGAGCCCCCCTCCCAAGACTCAAGTGGGAATATACCCCAAGTCACCAGATCTTCTGACTCTAAGGAAAGCTGCTGCTGCTGCTGGTAAGTCTCTTCAGTCGTGTCCGACTCTGTGCGACCCCATAGACGGCAGCCCACCAGGCTCCCCGGTCCCTGGGATTCTCCAGGCAAGAATGCTGGAGTGGGTTGCCGTGTCCTTCTCCAAGGCATGAAAGTGAAGAGTGAAAGTGAAGTTGCTCAGTCGTGTCCGACTCTTAGCGACCCCATGGACTGCATGCAGCCTACCAGGCTCCTCCACCCATGGGATTTTCCAGGCAAGAGTACTGGAGTGGGTCGCCATTGCCTTCTCTGACAAGGAAAGCAAAGTTTCCTAATTTTTTATGTGAAATCTTTTGATTTCTAAATACTGTCAAGTAATTCTAAATTTTAAAAACAGTGTGAAGACCAGTTCTGGGAATGGGACCAGTGTGGGTTAGTGCTCAAATTTTATGTGTAATAGCTTATTTCTTTAAAAATGGGCAGTGAGGGGTTGAAGGCAATCTGTTCCTTTTTGGCGCTAGGTCTCGAGTATACATAACATTATCTTCTGTACTTTCTTGTATGTTTGATATAGGTTATAATTTTTAATACATTAATTTTGATTTTTAAAAAAGAGTTCAAAATAACAAAACACATCTGTGCGCTGGACTGACACCTAAGGCTTCTGGTTTTGCATCTCTGCTCTCAGTCTAGTGGAAGCAATAAAATATGAGGCATGGTGAGTTCTGTGCACAGTAAAATGTACCAAGTGCCCTTAGAAAGGTAAAATGTTTTTGGAGGGTCCTCTCTGGGTAGGGTGCTCCACAGAGCCCTTGCACTGGGGCTTAATGTTGACAGATGGGTAGGACTTCAACAGGCAGAAATGTGGGGCAATGTATGCCAGGCAGAGGTGATAGAGACAGGAAAGATACAGAGGTGAGAGAGGGGAGTCATTTTCAGGCAGCGAAGAGACCAATATGGAAAGACCAGATGCGGGAGAGAATGGAGAACACACCTGGAAAACCTTGAGGGTCACCTATAGGAGACTGCCTTCTTTCCCCTTCCAGAGACCATTTGACATTTAACTCCATGTCACGTGCCTCACCATCTCTGGAAAATTAGGCCCTTTAAGAACAAGGAGCTTGTCTCCATACTTACCCCCTCTCCCCACGCCCCTCAACAACAAATATCAGTAGTCAGACTATAGAATGTAGAGATCATTCAATATGCAATGGGAAACCACCGAAGATTCTTGTTCAGCTGTCCCTGGAAGATTACTTTGGCAGCGATGCGTAGGCTGGATTGGAAAAGATTAAAAGGCTACTTCAAGAATGTAGGCAAGAAATAAAGGTTTGATTTATGTAGTGTTAACAAAGGGAACACACAGGGCAGCTGAGGCCAGCCTGAGGCAGAACAGACACTACTTTGGGCAAGGCCTGAGTGAGAGCACCCCATGTACCCACTTCCTGAAGCCAGAGACTTCGATGTCCTTCCCTTACTCTCCCTCCAGCCTATCATTCAGTCTTACAGGTTTCACCTCCCAGACACGTCCCGGAGGTGTTGTCTGCCTCCCTGGTAACCCAGCCTGGTTCAGGCCTCCCTGCCTCAGTCATTATGCATGAAATTCATTCTCGGCAGTTTTGCCAGAGTTATCCATCCAACATAAAAACTGACCATGTCACTCTCTTCCGTGAAACCGTCCAGTGGAGGAGCCTCAGGACTCTTAGGATAATCCTGAGTGTCTTAAGACAACACAGAAAGCTGCTCAACAGACTGGTGGTTGCCAAGATGGAAGGAGGAGGGGGAGGATAACTGGTTAGCAGATGTAAGCCTTTATATATAGAAAGGATAAGCAACACGGTCCTATTGTAGAGCACAGAGAACTATGTTCAATATCCTGTTGCTACCAAACAGGGTTCCTGGCCTTTCCCAATCAATAGAAATTGACTAGAGGCCAGATGAGAAATTCAAGCAAGGCTTTATTGGGGTCCCTGCTGCGGTAAAGGGGAACAAGAACAAACATGTTCCCTTGCTTGCTCATTCCCCTGCTGGGAGGGCAAGCTTGTTCCTTCTATGGGGTGAGGGTAGGGTGTGTCCAGGGGTCGGGTTTAAGGGGTGGCTTAGGTGCTTTGCCCACCCTTTCGGTGGTATTGCGTGCAGCGGGCATGCTCCCCACCCCCAACTTTTCCTCCAGGCTCTTCAAAAGTGGCAGTTTTTAAAATTTCTTTGTATCTTTTGGATCCAGAATTTGCCCCAACTGAACCACAGTTATTTTTAGTCCCTAGTCCTGTATAGTTCCTTTGTATTTTATTTCTTGAGGAGAGGTGTATCCAGATGCAAGCATTGCCACGGTGAAGTAAAGTGTCCCAGGTCCCAGGCTTGTCTCACTATTATGAACCATAATGGAAGAATTTTTAAAAATGACTGTGTGTGTATATATATATATATACATATATTAACACAACGTTGTGTTAATGGCTGCTGTATAGAAGTGGTTCAGTTATGCACACATACATATATACATTTCTATGTAGGTATATATATATATATGAAAAGTGAAAGTGAAGTCACTCAGTCGTGTCCAGCTCTTTGCGACCCCATGGACTGTAGCCTACCGGGCTCCTCCCTCCATGGGATTCTCTAGGCAAGAGTACTGGAGTGGGTTGCCATTTCCTCCTTCAGGGATATATGTATGTATGTATATGTATATTTATATGTATACATATATATTTACATACACAGATATATATATGTATGTGTGCATAACTGAATCACTTCTCTATAGCAGTAATGAACACAACTTTAAAAATCAACTACACCTCAATTTTAAAAGAAAAAAATCTTAAGAGCTAGCCCTTGCCTACCTCTCCAGACTAAATTCCCACCAATCTCTGCCCTGTCTCCAGATTCTCCAACTTTATGCTCCAATAACAGGCCCAGATTGGGAGCTGCTGGCCTGTATCATCTCTTACATATTCCTGTACCAACACATGGTGCTCCTTCTGCTTTGGGCTCGCCCACCACTCCTGCCACATCCTTCTCAGCTCCTTATTTAACATCCAGTGCTTCCCATCGTATCACCTCTGCACCGTGTGGATATCTACTTGCTATTCACATATTCTGCCCTCCTCACTACAGTTATATTCTTGAGGGTGAGAACTCACCATTTCATCTCTGGGTCCCCTATGCCTGGTCCTGTGTCTGTCACAAAACAGTCACACGATGGACAGATGACAGGTGGATGAACAGACAAAACGCACACAAACAGCTGAATTGCGGAGGTGGGGAGCGAAGGGAGGCAGGGAGGCAGAAGAAATGACAATTCTAGAAAGAGTTCAGCGAACACGTCAGGGTATTAATGAACCTGAAGAAGCTGGACCTTCATTATGAGAATCAGGAAAAAGAGAAGAAGCCACACTTCTTCTCAGGGGGTTAGGAGTAGAAACATTAAGAGTGAGTGAGTGATGAGTAAGTGAAGAGAATATGAGAGGAAAGAGGCTTTTGTGAAGGCAAAACTTAGCTGCTAAGATTTAAAGGGTTCTAGAAATTAGATACACAACCTGAAACAGCCTCATGCCCAGAGAGTTTTTGAGCTACAGAAAAAAAGGGGATCCTTTTACTGAAAAGCTGAACGCACAAGAAAATCTCCCATTCCCTTAAGTGACTTGGGATGCGTGCGTGCTCAGTCATGTGACTCTTTTCGACGCCAAGGACCGTAGCCCACCAGCCTCCTCTGTCTATAGGATTTCCCAGGCAAGAATACTGCAGTGGGTGGCCATGCCCTCTGCCATGGGATCTTCCTGACTCAGGGATCAAACCTGCGTCTCCTGCACTGCAGGTGGATTCTTTACCACAAAGCCACCGGGGAAGCTCGAGTGACTCAGGGTAAGGACAGCTCAATCCTTCAAGCTATAGCAAGTGCTTCTTAAAGCGAGGGGACTTCCCTGGTGGTCCAAGTGGTTAAGAATCCACCTGCCAAGGCAGGAAACGTGTTCAACCCCTGGTTCGGAAAGATCCCACATGCCAAGGGACAACTAAACCCAAGCACCACAGCTACTAAAGCCCAGGCCCCTACAGCCTGTGCTCCACAAGAAAAACCACAATGAGCAGCCCTCGCACTCCGGCTAGAGAAGGGCCGCATGTAGCAACGAAGACCCAGGGCAGCCATAAATAAATAATTTTAAAAAGCATTGGGGGTGTCTGGGACAAGTTCATGGGGTAGTCCTTTTCCTTTGTCACGGCCCAAGATCCCAGGGGTCTTGAGCAGGGAGGGGACCTGGTATTTCAAGGCATGAAAAAGGTTCATTATGACAGAATGGAGGCTCTGTTGGGATGGAATCCAAGAAAAAGTGGATTGACCACTCTGTTCCCAAGGGCAGGGGGCCCTGATAAGTGATAAGTGAATTTGCTCAGTCGTGTCTGACTCATTGCAATTCCATGAACTGAAGCCTACCAGGTTCCTCCATCCATGGAATTTTCCAGGCAAGAGTACTGGAGTGGGTTGCCATTTCCTTCTCCAGGGGATCTTCCCGACCCAGGATCAAACCCAGGTCTCCCACATTGCAGGCAAACGCTTTAACCTCTGAGCCATAAGGGAACCCCAGGGGGCCCTGATGTTAGTCACAAACTCGGGTACAGTCACCAGTCTGTCCTAGAAAACTGAAGCTTCTCATACGCAGTCTTTCCATCATAAACAGAAGAAACTGCACCAGCAAAGTCAGCCCTTCTTCCACAATAGATGCTGGAGACAAAGGGTGGGCATGAGGTGGGCTACTGGCCCTCCTGGCACAGACCCTGGCCCTTAAGGTAGGGAGAACCTACTCACGGCCGGGGATCTAGATTCCTCCCCCTACCAGCTGGAGTGTGAAGTCACTGGTAGTTATGAGCAGGGCATCTTCACCTGCATGTGGATTGCGAGGTGACCCGTGTCTGACTTCATGCTCTGCCGCAAGGGGCCCCCTTTGATTTTGCAGAGCCCTGAAAATTACACAGCCAGCCCTGATTAGGAAAGTGTCTTTCAGCAGTGGGCAAAACAGCTCTTGCTTAATCATAGGTATACAGGAAAGGCTGTCTCCTGCAGGGGAAATCAACGGAGCATCTTCTGCAGATGCCTGTTCTGAACTGCTTCCATTGAATCCCTATTCTCCAGCAACTTGGGGGGCCTGGAACCTTTCAGTCAGGATGAAATCCCTCCAAATACATATGTGGGAATGCCAACCTGAGCACTGCACACACACTGATACCTTTTTGTCAACCTTCTTAAGTATAGGACAACTTGGTATGTGGGACACTTTGCCACCCACCTCTTTGGTTTTCAAAGCTGAGCATCTTGGTCACTGTGATGAGGTGGGTCACCTCATCACAGTGGCTACAGAGGGCTGTGAACAGTGTGACTTGGATCCCATTGGGGCAGCTGGAAATTGAACACCAATGGAATGTGTCTGGGGTTAGCAGAAGTGACCTTGAAACATAGGCAGGCAGCAGGGAACTACAGACACTTGAGCTCTGGCCGGGAAAGACGAGCACGACACTCATCAGGTCAAGCTGGGACCTCCTCCTCTTTCCCTCCAGCGGCAAAATTTAGGAAGCAATTTGACTGCCAAGTGCAGCTGAGAAAAAGAGAAATGTGTGGAATTTTGCTTTGTTAAGTGAGCTGAGACAAGGGATGAAGGTCAGAAAGAAGGGAAGGCAGGCTTTCTGCAGCTGGCAAGTACAGAGGAGGGCTGGTGGCAGCCAGCAATGCCCCTGGGGCATTATCTGAGGAACAGCAAAGACAGGCATTCTTCCTGATTCTGACTTATTATCTTTAACTATTTGGGGAAGGCATGTGTGAAACAGAGGCCTACCAAGAGTAGACAGGCAGCCGAGCGGGCTATATCTGACAATACCCTTTGCATCTGACTGGGCCCCTCTGTACACCCTGGCAGACAAAAGGATTTGTGGCTTAGGAGTCTTACCTAACCATAATCCCCAAGGAAGAAAGGAGGTGCTTAATTCATCCTACAGACCTCTCAATCCTGGCTGAGTTTCCATGAAATACCCATTAAAATCACCTGGGAAGCTTTATAAAATCATGGGTACTTGCACATCACCCCAGACCAGTTAACCAGTGCCTTGAACAGTTTTGTTTGTTTGGGAGAGGGTCGTTTTTAAAAACTCTCCAGATCAAACCTGTCAGTTCTAAAGGAAATCAACTGAAGCTGAAGCTCCAATACTTTGGCCCCCTGATAGGAAGAGCTGACTCACTGGAAAAGACCCTGCTGCTGGGAAAGACGGACAACAGGAGGAGAAGGGGGTGACAGAGGATGAGATGGTTGGGTGGCATCACCAATTCCATGAATATGAGTTTGAGCAAACTCCAGGAGATACTGAAGGGCAGGGAAGCCTGGCATGCTGTAGTCCATGGGGTCACAAAGAATCAGACATGACTTAGCAACTAACAAGGTAATCCTACTGTGCAGTTAATGTTATATTAAGAAAATCTGTCTGAAATGAATCAAACCTGGAGAATTCCAAGTTGATTAGACATACTTTCTCTAACTGGAACATGGATAGAGGCTACCCTAATTGAAGTCCAGGTTGAGCATCCCCTCACCAGGCAGCACCTAAGGCCAGGTTTACTGCTGTGTTCCCATAGGGCACTGAAGAGGTACTTCAAATGCTTCGTTTAACATAGCTTCCCAGGGACTAGGAATTAGACTGGTTGCTTCAAGCCAGAATAGTCAGGCTCAGTGAGAAACGCTGCAATCACAGAACTGCCTGCCTCCTTATGGGACTAGAACCCAGCAGTTGCTGGCCCTGCTCAGCAGCCCAAGGTCTGTGGATATTCACTTGAGGAGGCAGTTGCGATCACTAAAAGAAATTAGGCTGCCTTTCATGCTCTTTTCTATTACTTGAGAACCCCTTCTTTTCAAACTGCTGTGTCATTGTTTTCACGGGCAGAGACTAGCTAGAAAATACTTTCAGCAAAAGTTCAGTCGAGCTGATAAGTTGCATTCCATATTATCTGGAGTCATTAAGCTATATTTTTGAAAACTAGGTGGAAGTAAATACTTTGTTGTGTGATTCAGGAATACACTTTTTACAGATCAGAAGCGGGACCTGAAGCTGCTTCCCTCCTCCATCACTGTAGTCCTCTTGCCTACTGCCAAAATCCCCCACAGATTGCTTCTTACAAGGAATGAAGACAGGTCTTTGGAAACTGCAACAACAGTATAACATTAACACATTCCCAACAGCCCAAAGCCACGTTAGTGCAGAAATGTTGCTCTGAATTATTGGTTAGAAAGGGCAGACTACTTAGACATCAGCCAATTCCAGAATGATCTAGGATCCACCTAGACATTCTAAATCAGGAGTGCACAAACATTTTCTGTAAAGATTCAGATGGTAAATATCTTGGGATCGTGGGTCATATAGCCTCTGTCACAACTACTCAACCTTGCCATTTTAGTGCAAAGCAGCCATAGACACTATGTAAGGAAGGCTAAGTAGAACTGTATTCCAATAATTTTTTTTTAATTTATTTTTCTTTGTTGGGTCTTAGTTTCGGCACTCGGCAAAGGCAATGGCACCCCACTCTAGTACTCTTGCCTGGCAAATCCCATGGACGGAGGAGCCTGCGGACACAACTGAGTGACTTCACTTTCACTTTTCACTTTCATGCATTGGAGAAGGAAATGGCAACCCACTCCAGCGTTCTTGCCTGGAAAATCCCAGGGACGGGGGAGCCTGGTGGGCTGCCGTCTCTGGAGTCACAGAGTCGGACACGACTGAAGCGACTTAGCAGCAGCAGCAGCAGTTTCAGCACTCAGGATCTTTTGCTGCAGTACTTGGACTCTCCAGTTGTGGCGGGATCTTAGTTCCCTGACCAGGGATCACACCAAGTCCTCTGCATTGAAAGGTGGATTCTTAACCACTGGACCACCAGGGAAGTCTCCCAATAAAATTTTATTCACACAAAGGGAAGGGTTGGATTTGGCATCTTGCTGACCCTTGTTCCACTAGAGCATAACTTCCATAGATTGAACTGAGTGCTATTTAATGGGTGACAAGTGCTATTTAACGGGTAAAGAAGAAAGACTGACATGGTAAAAGACTGATCCGTATTTAATGACAAATATTCCATACTGGTTGCTGAACACCAGAATGCTGTCCAAGGAACCATCATTTAAATAAAACAACCTGAAAATAAGGCAATTCTCACATATACAAGCACACAGTCACACAAAACCTGTTACTTTTAAATCATTAAATTATTCACTATTATAACAAACGGTTGTAAAATAACATTACAGTGAAGGAAAATGTGCACAAACTTCAGAAACACAGTTCCGATTGTCTATGAACACAGGTTCTTAATTTGTACTTTTTCACGTATGTATAGCCTCAGGATCTTAAAAAAGGCCACATGGCTCAAGGGGTTAACTTATCTTCTCCTTCCAACTCAGCGCTCAATATTTAATCAAGCCATTTAACCTATTTAAACCTGCTCTCTGTTCTCAGAAAAGTGCAGCCTGCACTTGACCCAGCTCCCCAGGAAACAAATGATATATTTGCCTCCACCATCATGAATGAGTTGGTAGAAGGAGTCTTCAGATGAACATTTTTAAGGGTGAACCACAGTTACCAGGGTTTGCTTTAGAAATACTAATTTTCTAGGACTAATATAAGAAACAACTTCCTGAATGCATTTAACCTCACTTAATGCAGCTATGTTCCCTGAAGAATCATAAGGAAAATGGAATCACATCTTAGATGCACCATGAGTAGGGTGTTGGTGGCTGAACTGTTTTCTTTTGCTAAGGGATGCACTCACAGAAGGAATCCTGAAGTAGTAGCTGGCTTTCTTACCTATGGTAACTGAAAGAACAGAGGAAGTCAGTGACATCCAAAGATTTCCGCTGCCAGTAAATTACTGAACGTTCTCCTCTTCCCACTGAACCCATGCTTGAGAGCTGCTGCAGATGAGACTGCAATAGTATGAAAATGTCAGCAAAAGACCAAGTGACCCAGAATGTGGATCATAAACCCATGAGTAACCAAAAGTTGGATGAGATTTCATAGGCACAGACTTGAGAGAACTTAAAACAGCTGGAAGAGGTAGATGTGCATTTAAAAAAAAAAAAGGAATAAGATTACCTACAAATTGGCTATATTATTTTCATGTGAGTCTTACACACTTAGTATTCAGACTTCAAGAGTCAGAATAAATAATGGACACTTGCTTTGCTCAGATTACTCTCAACCAAAATAAAAAGGAATTAGTATCTTCCAAAACTATCTATAGTTTAAAAATCTATTTGCATTTGTGAATAACAATAAACCAATATAGAGAGCAAGATCAACAGGCATTATACAAACCCAGATTTCTCAGGAATTTTTTTTTAAGTGTTATGATGGCAAAAACATGCTTTCCTACAGTCCCCAAAGAAGTTCTTTGCTAAAATACAACTGACCAAGTATAACTTACCAGCATCCATAGAAAGTTTGCTAGAACAACAAAAACAATCTTGTGGATTTTTTTTCCGTCAAGTGTGTCCAACAGTTTGTGAAGATGCTTTCATGAAAAGTAGAGGGTAACAATCACTATTAAAGAAAACAAAACCGCTTTCCACAACTCTACCTTCTAAAGGCTAACCTAAGGGAGGGATTTTCAGCATAGGTCACTGAAGTCTGTACAAGAGTCATCTACAGCCCCGACTAGAAATGGAACATATCTAGGACACTCTAATTACATGACAAAGACCAGCTTTGTCAACAAGGACATCTTTGGCCCTTCTATACTAGCCTTGAGTTTTTCCATCAAGCATAAGAATTTTCAGTGTCCTTATTATATAAATCACGATAGGTCAGTCTTCCTAGCAGCTGAACTGGAGAGCACAGTAGGTCAGACCCACCTATCCACACTGCTGTCTGCCTTTCTTCAGAACCGCCTGTCGCACTCCTGTCCCCTGGCCTTCCCTAAGACAGGGGTCATAATACTGTCCTACCTCACAAAGACGTGAGGAACAACTAACAATCATTCAAAAGCATAAAGCACTTTACAAACACAAAAGTGCTGTTTTGGCATTAATATACCCACCAGACAACATTCATTGCTTGTGCTATTTGGCAACTTTGCATTTATACCTCTCCCTGCGTGTGCCCTCCTTGTGTAAAGTCTTGAGCTTTCTACTGTGCCTCCCTGTGTAGGAAAGAGAAATTTCTGCTCAGACCAGAGCCCATAACCATATGGGTGGAGGTGGGAGTTAGAATAGCTCCCCAATCACTGCAGAGGCAGAGGGGTATACAGATACAAATGAGACAAAGGAGCCTTGCGGCCCAACATGGGAACATCTTGATTTCCTGGATTTCTCACAGAAGGCCAGCAAAACTCTGAGCAAACTGACTTCTGCAGCAGGTCACTAGGGCAACCATTGATGGCCCGAGTTTTACTTGAAACAAGCATCAAGCTGACCTGGGAAAGGAAGAGTCACGCATGCTGGGACTGTTCCATTTCCCAGCACTTAAAGACTACAGATGAGACCTGAAAGAACACACTGCGCCTGGAACACACCTGACACCAGGGGTGGGGGTCTGGTCATCCACACAGACCACCCTAACCCAGCATGAAGCTAGAGTATTTTAAAGTAGCAAAGAACCAGGAGCAGTACCAAGAGCTCCCTGATCTGAAAACCAGTTACGAATGAATTTCTAAACCTCAGAGATTCTGCCCTGGAAATGAGGGTGTGTAGCTGAAAATTCTGCCCAGTTTCCTCTGGACGCCTCAAAATAGCAGCTAACTGTGGCTCAAAGAAAGGAAGGGAAGAGTACACAAAATATCCACTCCTGTAGGACTGGCAAAGTTCCTCTACTTTTTGTGGGACTGCAGCTGATGTGAGGGGAACAGGGCAAACAGTGGCTTAATACCTGGTGAAGCCAGGACAGACTTACTCATACATGTCTTTGATTTTATCCCATAACTCTCACTCCATCCACACCCTCTCCCTGCTTCCCAGGGGCCATCACGGCCCAACCTACTGTGTTGTCTGCCATCCTGTACCCTCCCCCATCCCACTATCTCCTCTTCCTAAAAGTCCTCCGAATGCCTGCTCCTCCACATCCCTCTCTCCCTATAGCGTGCGTTTGATGAAATCACCACGCTCAAGCACATCTCCCAAACATTTCACAGTTAGGGAGGAGGCAGGCAAAATACAGCCCCTCCCAAAGAACAACTCTTATTCAACCCACCCCTTCGGGACTCCTAACACCTAAAAGGCTCCCCACTCATTCTCAGATTGTGCCTCCCGCCTCCCTTCCCTGTTTCTTTCTATAGGGTCTGTCCCCAGGACACCTAGTCCCCACGTGATTTCCCAGCCCACCCCCGCCCCGCCCAGGGCAGCCTCCGCTGGGCCCAGCCCTAACACAGGTGCAGCTTCTGATGCTGCGCCAGATGCGTCTTGTAGCGGAAGCCCTTGCCACAGCCCGCGCACTTGTGCGGCTTGTTGCCCGTGTGGATGCGGCGGTGGCGGATAAGGTGCGAGCTCTGGATGAAGCTCTTGCCGCACTCGATGCACGTGTAGGGCTTCTCGCCCGTGTGCGTGCGCTGGTGCTGCGTGAGCGTGGAGAAGTCGCTGAAGCGCTTCTCGCACTGGCCGCAGCGGAAGGGCTTCTCGCCCGTGTGCACTCGCAGGTGGTTCACCAGGTGCGAGTTGCGCCCGAAGCCCTTGCCGCACTCGCGGCACACGTAGGGCCGCTCGCCCGAGTGCGTGCGCTTGTGCGTGAAGAGGTGCGAGCTGACGCTGAAGGTCTCCCCGCACTCGGAACACATGTAGGGCTTCTCGCCCGTGTGCACGCGCTGGTGCTTCACCAGGTCCGAGCGCCAGCTGAAGCGCTTGCCGCACTCGCTGCAGCCATGGGGCTTCTCGCCCGTGTGGATGCGCTGGTGGTTGGCCAGGTGCGAGCGGCGCACGAAGCCCTTGCCGCACTCCCCGCAGGCGAAGGGCCGCAGCGCCGCCGGCCCCGCGCCGCTAGCAGCGGCGTGGGCGCGCCGGTGGCTCAGCAGGTGCGAGCTGAGGCTGAAGGCCTCGCCGCACTCGGGGCACGGGTAGGGCTTCTCGCCCGTGTGCAGCCGCCGGTGCTTGAGCAGGTCGGCGCGCCAGCTGAAGCTCTTGCCGCAGTCGGCACACAGGTTGGGACGCTCGCCTGTGTGCAGCCGCAGGTGGTTGGTCAGGTAGGTGTTGCGGCTGAAGCCCTTGCCACACTCCCCGCAGCGGAAGGGCTTCTCGCGTGGGGGCCGGGCCAGGGCGGGCCCTGCCCCGAAGCCCCCGCCCACGCCCATCATCCCCACCACCGCTTCGCACTCGCCAGCGAAGCCGAAGGGCTCCAGGCTGGCGGCCGCGGCGGCCTCGGCCAGGCGGTGGATGCGCTGGTGCTGCAGGAAGGCGGCGCCAGGGCTGAAGCTCTCCCCGCAGTCGGGGCAGATGGTGGGCGCGTCCATGATGCTGGCCATCAGGCTGTCGAGCTCCCCGAGGTCCATGGACATGGGGTGGTGGAGGCGGCGGAAGCGGCGGTGGGCAGGCTTGTCGCCCCGGTGCCGACTCCCCAGGGAGAGGTGCCGCCTCCAGGGAAGCACGGCAGGGGGCGGCTGCTCCTCTTCCTCCTCTAGCCGGTTCTCCCCTGCGCTCTCCTCTTCCTCCGGGCTCCGGGAAATGCTGTCGGACTCAGACAGCCCTGGGAACATGGCCATCTCAGCTACGCCAGATTGGTCATCCTCTTCCTCACGGCCTGCAACCCCGTCTTCCTCGTTCAGCAGCCCCTCTACAACAGAAAAGGCAGCCATGGGGATGACTACGCTTGGCACTCAAGAGATAAACCCAGAGGAAGCCTGTCTCAATAAGAGTGTGGGCCACAGGGTAATCTCCCCCGGGACCTCTTAACATGTCTCTCCGAGGTCCTTGCCCACTCAGTCCTCAATTCCAGCCTCCTTCCCACCTGGAGACTCAGGGATGGCCTAAAGCGGGAGCGCTCACCTGCCCTTTGCCCCTCCAGTTCTTCAGGCAGCTGTCTCTGGGCCTAGGCCCCATGGCCTGGACCTGGCTTTGCTCAGCATGGCTGCCTAAAGGTCTGGCAGCGCGCTTGAGACGGTCAACTCTGGGCTAGGTGGGACTTTCTGTGATCTCAGAAGAGATCTGCTCCACTCTTCGAGCCACCAATCCCTTTCACGGCCCTAGCCTCAAAAGACAAGGCCACTCTGGCGAAGCACAAGAAGGGATCACCTGGCCTAGCTCGTTTGTCTGTTTTTTAGTATGATTGGGGGGGGGGGGGGTATGTGTAGGGAAAAGGGGAGGTGAGTGCAGGATCTGGAGCTAGCTGGTGAGTCCAGCCTGGAGGCTGATCCAGAACACACATCTATCTGCCTCTGGTTGCTTATCCCCAGATATATGAAAGACCATTCTGTGCACTGCAGGGGAGGGCAGAGAGGGTCTGGGAGGTATCCTGGGGAAGAACTGTAACCTCAGGATCCTGATCGTAAGGTATTTCAGCTCATTTCAGTCCCCAGGGCATGAGCAGGATCAAGCAACAAAAGCCCAAAGATGGAACCAAGGAAGTGGATGGAGGCCCAGTATTTACTCTTTCTAGATGAAGAACAGCAAAGATTTAGGAGAGCCCTTGGGCACTTTGGGTATTAGCCACGTGACCCCAGGCAGGTCTCTTACCATTGGGTTTATTATCTGCAAGCAGGGATGATGATTATAACTGTAAACATCTGGATCTGTGCTAAGCAATTCATATAACTCGCCAGCAACCCCAGGAGGGTAGGACCCAGTATTACCTGTGTTCCCTTCTTGTGCTGTTACAAGTGTCATTTTATAGCAATATTTTGTATTATAAAGTGCACACCAGTGAGTTACCGTCTTCACCCTTGTTTACCAGCTATAGCTCCTCCCCAGACCAAAGAAAAGAGATGTTCCTCAGACTTAAGACAGTGTGTGTGCCATCACTTATTCATGTCCAACTCTTTGTGATCCCATGGACTTTAGTCCGCCAGATTCCTCTGTCCATGGGATTTCCCAGGCAAGAATACTGGAGTGGCTTGCCATTTTCCTGCTCCAGGGCATCTTCCTGACCCAGGGATCTAACCTGTATTCCTCTGCATCTCCTGCATTGGCAGGCAGATTCTTTCCCACTGCACCACCCGGGAAGATTCTGACGGTACAGAATCTGCTTAATGGTCTCCGACGGAGGACCCTGGTGGGCTGCAGTCCCTGGGGTCACTAAGAGTCGGACACGACTGAGTGACTTCATTTTCACTTTTCACTTTCATGCATTGGAGAAGGAAATTGGGCTGCCATCTATGGGGTCACGCAGAATCGGACACGACTGAAGCAACTTAGCAGCAGCAGCAGCTAGAAAGCTGCCTCCTAAGAATGCTGCCCCTGATTATCACTCTAAAGGAGCTAGAAAACAATGTGAATGGGGTAACTTCCACAGAAATTCCCCAGCTCTTTCCTCACCTGTGCAGATATTAGACATGAGTTCCCTCTCCTCTGAGTGTCCTCTTAGAGCTTCATCCTGTGGGTTGGAGCCCATCTCCTGCTCCAGGTGCCCTTCTCTCTTGTCTGCGTCCTGTGGGTTAGAGCCCATTCCTCTTTCATCTGGGTCCCCTTCCCTGTCTTCACAGTTCTCAAAATCAGAGCCCATGCCCTTGTCTTGTGAGTCCTGGGCTTCACACACACCCTGTTTGTCTTCTTGTTCCATCCAGGAAGAACAGGATGAGGGTGGTGACCAGGGATACCTGCTCCAGACAAAACAAACACAGATCAAGATCACGTGGGTCTGGCCTCATCCCCTCACCAGGTCTGGCTTTGATTGCCATGAAAATTGATGGCACAGTCCAATAAAATTATGTGTAGAGTTCCAAGCCCTAGTTGGCAGATCCTAGAGGCTCCATTTCATGCTTCAGAGTAAATAGAATCAATTGAGAAGGAGGCTGATCTAGGTGGCAGAGGAACAGTGGTAACTCACGGGGCCACATGCCAACTGCCATCAGATTACAATCAATCTGCTTCCATCTATGAAGTGGATGGGTTTCCCTGGTGGCTCAGAAGGTAAAGAATCTGCCTGCAATTTAGGAGACCCGAATTCAATCTCTGGGTCGGGAAGATACCCTGACCAGAGAAGGGAATGGCTATCCACTCCAGTATTCTTGCTTAGAGAATTCCATGAACAAAGGAGCCTGGTGGGCTACAGTTCATGGAGTCGCAGAGAGTCAGATAGGACTGAGTGACTAACACTTTTATGAAGTGGATTATTCTATTAGCATGGCTCTATAGCTTTAACAGTGGGGTAACAGTGGTATTCCCATTTTACAGATGAGAAAACTTAAAGCTCAAAAAGAGGATCCCACAAGCCTAAGCCCAACTGGTAAGCAGTACCATTCTGGGTACCATACACTGCCATCTTAGTTTTATGAGTTTCTGGTGACACTTATTTGATTTCTTTACTGATATAAAATTTTTCTTGCTAGTGACAGTCGCTCAGCCTTCTCCAGGGGATCTTCCTGACCCAGGGATCAAACTCAGGTCTCCTGCACTGCAGGCAGATTCTTTGCTGTCTCAGCCAGATTGGCAGAAAATTGGGGATTAAACTAATCATGCTGCCTCAAAGTTCCATGAGTTCTTTACTCTTGTTAAAGCTTGCCCTTCTCTAAACATACACAATTTTTATTTGTCAATTATATCTCAGTAAAACTGGGTTGGGGGTGGGCAGGCGGCATGCATCTTGACCTCCTGAAACCCACAACAGTCTTTGTGAGGATTTTAGCTAATTAGGAGGGGGCCTCAAAGGAACCAGAGGAAAAGTACAGTCAAGACACAAGAATAACAGAAGCATCAGGATACTGACTGCTCATCCAAGACTGCGTCACTACCAGCAGCAGCACCTGGCCCTGCAGTGAGGGCCTGCTGCTTCCTATGAGTAGTGAGCCAGGAAGTTCAAGCTTTAGTAGGTCTCCTGGGGACAGATGGAGGGGACGCAGGAACCCTCTATTAGAAGCCATCTCTAGAACCTGATTACATATTTTGCCTTATTTATGCACTTTAATTGTAGATCGACCTTAATAGGAACATCCCCTGGCACAATCGGCAAAGCTAAAGCAGAAAGGTATGGTACCCAGAATGGTACTGTTTACAAGTTGGCCTTAGGCTTGTGCAGTCCCCTTTTTGAGCTTCAGGTTTCTCATCTGTAAAATAGGAATACCACTGTTATCCCATCATTAAAGCTATACAGCCATTTTAATAGAATAATCCATTTCATGAAAGTGTTGGTCACTCAGTCGTGTTCAACTCTCTGTGACCCACTGGACTGTAGCTCGCCAGGCTCCTCTGTCCATGGAATTCTCCAGGCAAGAACACTGGTGTAGGCAGCCATTCCCTTCTCCAGGGGATCTTTCTGACCCAGGGATCAAACTCAGGTCTCCTGAATTATAGGCAGATTCTTTACTGACTGAGGCACCAGGGAAACCCATCCACTTCATGGATGGAAGCAGATCGAATTGTAGTCCAGTGAGAGTTAGTGTGTGGCCTCATGAGTTGACACTGTTTCTCTGCCACCCAGACCAGCCTCCTTTTCAACTGATTCTCTTTAAAGCATGAGGTGGAGCTTCTAGAATCTACCATCTACAGAGCCCCTCTACAGAACAGGCCATCACGGGAGCTGTAGAGGGATGACATTAGATTCCTAAACCTTTTGTAGATGTCAGGTTTATATAGCAAATGTATAGGGCACCCTGCCAAGTCTGAGCACTTGAGCCAAAAATAATTGACCCCTGCCATCTATCACTCTTACAGCTTAGCTCAAGGCAGCAAAACAGTTTATAGGTCAAAGATCTTGGACTGACTTTGAAGCGTCCAGCTCTTTCTCTGCCTCGGCAGTCCCCAAACAGGACTTGCAAGAGTATGGCTGAGCAGTGGGACTTCCCTGTTGGCCCAGTGGTTAAGACTTTGCCTTCCAATGTGGGGAGGGGGGAGGAGGTGGGGGTGGGTTCAATCCCTGGTCAGGGAGCTAGGATCCCTCCTGCCTCACAGGCAAAAAACCAAAACATAAAGCAGAAGCAATATTGTGACAAATTCAACAAAAGAGTTTAAAAACGGTCCACATCCAAAAAATCTTTGGAAAAAAATTATGGTTGAGTAAGATGCCCCTTCTTCGGCTTTTTCTGCCTGCTTCCGCTGAGAGGGATTCCCAGAGGCAGCCCGGGCTCTGCAACCAGACTCTTGGGCATGGAAAGCAGGAGTTATGGGCAGCTGCCATTCCAACAGGGCCAGCCTTCCCCCAGAGCCCAAGGCAAGTCAGTAAACCTCTTACTGTTTCAGTGTCCTCATCAGTGCAAGGAGGATAATGCTACTTAACCTTTCTCTCAGGGAGGGTGTCAGCAGGAAACATTAAAAAAGCACTTCGGAAAATACTTGAACTTGATATTCTGAGTAGTCCAGATGTGGAATTCACAGTCGTCTTCTAAGTCCTGATGCCATTTCAACAGACCTCAGAGACACCGCAGCCCCTCCTTAATTCTGATGGGCTCATGGCCCTAAAGAACACATTATATCTATCCTCAGAGTTGATAATGTGTGTGCTATGTGTGTGCCACGTCACTTCAGTCGTGTCCAACTCTTTGCGACTCTATGGACTGTAGCCCATTAGGCTCCTCTGTTCCTGGGAATCTCCAGGAAAAACTTCTGGAGTGGGTTGCCATGCCCACCTCCCGGGATCTTCCTGACCCAGAGATGGAACCCATGTCTCCTGCATTGGCAGGTAGGTTCTTTACCACCAGTGCCATCTATAGAGTTGATGATATACGCCCTCAATTAGAGGGAAAAATCAAGCCTTTCTCTTAAACATCACAGGAAAATGGCTGGGACTGAGGATGGTCACTAAGTAGTGTCCTGAAACACAGCGGAGTCCCTTTAGAAGGGACTGGTTACAATGCCAGGTTCCAAACGCAGGATTAGGCCATAGGAGAAAATCCCTTTAAAGCCATAAAGCCCTCAAGGGACTCTTGACCCTAAATCACTTCTACCCATCACACTCTGTCTCTTGGAGGTCAGTCTCCATAATAGACAGCTACACCCCTTGAGTCAGCATGTGTAACACACCCTGAAGGTAGGGGGGTGGAGAGGTAAAAGGAAGGTTTGTGACTAAAAGCAAAAGCAGCAGAGGTGGGGGGAGCTTAAAGGGAAACTAATCAACGATTTCTGCCAACCTAAGACCAGCAAGAAGAAGTTTATATCCATAAAGCAAAGGAATCAAATAAGAATGAGCATCACCAGAAACTCATAAAACTAAAATGGAAGGGTATGGTACCCAGAATGGTACAGAAATGACTGCTGCTCTCCGTCATGAAGGGCAGGGCTTAAGGGTCTACCTTGGGAAGCAGGACATCTTAGGGTTTTACCTCTAAGTCTTTTAAGAAGGACAGAGCGCCTTCCGAGAGAATACAGCAGACAGCAAAAATGGAACAGTGGACTTTCTGATTGTGATTTCTTGGGAACCAAGAGACAGTTCATACCAGAGATACTAAATAAATAAACTTTTTTTTTTTTTTTTTTAGATTTAAGTGGGGAGACAGGAGGAGAGGCAGAGTCTGAGGTCCCCATTTAGGGCCGGGGTATGAAATTCATAATGCTGCCCTACTCAGAGTTAAGGAGGCTCTGAACTCCCAAAGGGAAGATGTCCAGATCCTTATTCACAACAGGGGAGGAAGGATTAGATTATGTTCTGAGAAGAGTGAGAAGCTTCTGTCAACTCGAGAGATACATTCATGGTACAACATCTACTCCACTTTGTTTAAAAATGCATTGCTGCTGCTGCTGCTAAGTCGCTTCAGTCGTGTCCGACTCTGTGTGACCCCATAGACGGTAGCCCACCAGGCTCCCCCGTTCCTGGGATTCTCCAGGCAAGAACACTGCAGTGGGTTGCCATTTCCTTCTCCAATGCATGAAAGTGGAAAGTGAAAGTGAAGTCACTCAGTCGTGTCCGACCCTCAGCGACCCCATGGACTGCAGCCTACCAGGCTCCTCCATCCATGGGATTTTCCAGGCAAGAGTACTGGAGAGGGGTGCCATTGCCTTCTCCGAAAAATGCATTATGTTAGTGCAAAACCAGAATATGGATTCAGCTCCATCCATCATATTACAGGGTTCTAGGCAGCTATCAAGTAACAGAGAAGGCTATTTAGAGGTAAGGAAGGGCAGTCACAATGTATTATTAGATGAAAACTAGCTGGTTTAAAAATAATCCCATTTATTAGGATATGCACACTAGCATACATATCAGAAGATTACTTATTAAAATGTTAAATGTCTCTTGGTTATTTCTAGGGACTTAACATCATTTAATCTTAACAAGAACGTAATGAAGCAGGGTGTGAATTTCATCTTCAGGAGGAAAATGAAAAAATGAAAATGTTAGTCACTCAGTGTCCCGCTCTTTGCAACCCCATGGACTGTTGCCCAGCAGGCTCCTCTGTCCAGGGGATTCTCCAGGCAAGAATACTGGAGTGGGTTGCCATGCCCTCGCCCAGGGGATCTTCCTGAACCAAGGATTGAACCTACATCTCTTACACCTCCTGCACTGCCAGGCAAGTTCTCTACCACTAGTGCCATCTGGTTCTAATCACTGAACTAGCAGGGAGAGCCTTCGTTCTGGCCATCACAGACACTGTGCTATGTGACTCAAAGTATTTGCCCCTCTTGACTTCTGTTCAATGAGGGGATTGGGTTTGAATGTGCCTGAATCCTCTTCTCAAAGTCATGTGATGAGAAAAGAGCGTGAATCCAGGGAGGCACCACTGTCAGTTTCCTTCGCCATCTCCAGCCCCAGCTTGTTTACTTGACTCCCACCGCAAGCTGCTAGCTCCCTCAGCACCCACCAGCGCCACCACAGAAACCTCCAGGGTCAGATCACTGCAGGGTGGGATCAGCCAACTTTGCCAAGACTGCTCGGATCCTAGTTTTCAGGATTTGCAATATGTTCATGTTCCTTTCTTCTCAACCCACACCTTCTCCACATCTCAAAACAGAGTAACGTTTCTAACTCTGTAAAGTCACTAGGCTCCAGTGCCTTCCAGACAAACTCGACCCCATCTGAAAGATAAGTCTGAAGATGCTGCTACAGACTGGAAGTAAATGTGATCAAGTATGGTGGAAGGTGGAAGGAGGGAGGGAGGGAGGGAGGGTGGGACAGAATGAAGGGGAAGACGAGGAAGTGAAGCCAGCAGCTGGGCCAGAATTAGAATTAAACCTGCCTGAGTTTATTGGCACCATCTCCCAGTAGCTCCTCTCTGGACCTCTAGAAAGGCAAAAGCCATTCCTTTCCGACAGCAGAAGCCTCACCACTTTATGGATTCAACCTCCCTTCCTGCCAAGAGGTGGAAGCCGACAAGCACACGCCTCGCCCCCACCTTCTTATGGATGAGCCATTGACCCTCCTTTTCTGGGACCTTGTGCACGGAACCGCGGGTACCGCCACCTGCTGGTGGGGATGGGAGTGGTAGAGGGCGGTGCTCACAGCTCCCCCGAGGCCGGATGTCTTCCCCTGGGACCAGCAATGCAGCTGGCCCTGCACTTGAGGACATCCCTCTCATCTGAGTAATTCTGTGGGGTGAGCACCGAGGGTCACCCAGTTTTCCATGTGACAAGAACTTAGGCTCGCTAGCTGAGCTCCAGATGACAGGGCTCCGAGGTATTGTCAGGCCTCTCCAGTCGCCTTGCCATTGCATTCCTACTCCCAGGGAAAAGGACAGACACCCCTCGCCCCCAGGAGCGGGCCCACCTGCAGCTCCCCACCCCCCTAACCGCCCCAACCCCCGGGCAGGGCAGGCGGGTCCAAGCTGGGGGAGCCGCCGCCTGAGCACAGACCTCTCCCCGCCCGTTCTCAGGCAGGATGGGGAGTCATGTGCCAAGGCCTGCCAGGTGGCGGGGAGCCAGGCCGGCGGGGCTGTCATGTCAGGGGAAGGAAGCGGCCAAGAGGCCGGCCAGGAGCAGCTCCTTTCCTGTCCCCTCTGCTGTGGCGAGTCCCTTCCTTACCTCGCAGCCAGCCGCAGCCGCTCAGTCTCCCGCCTCCCCCACAGCCCCGGGGCCTCCTCCCTTCACTTCCCACGCCCCCTGCGCACCAAGCTCTCCCCCCGGAGAGTTTCCAGCGTAGAGTCCAGCAGGGACGCCCGGCTGGGTAAAATGCTGGAAAAACAATTTAAGTCTGTGGCTCCCAAGGCTGAACTCATGACTGTAACTGGGGTCTAACCGGGAATTCCAGGGGGTTAATCATTTGTCAGTCTTCAAGCATCAACTGGGTAAACAGTCAACCAGGGGGATATGGCCCATGGGAGTCCTGCCATGAGTGAGCCTGTGGTCAGAAAGGATGCAAAGGGCAAAGAACTCCACCCCCCATACAAGGAGGAGATGCCTCCAGTGAACCCCCGGGAATGGGTCCACATCCCAAGGGGCAGCTGACTTCCCAGGCACACACCCAGACCGTCCAGCCCCACATGCCAACCTCCCAAGTGGCAGACTGCTGCGGTGAGGTGCACAGTAATTCCAGACAGGGCCAAAAGATTACTGCAGCTAAGTACTGACCACTCTCCAGACAGGAGAAGCTAAAATAATACGGTTTCCTCCTTGTGGTTACTGTTGTTGTGTTTTTGTTTTTTAACCTGGAGAGGGAAGCCCAAGTCGGGGGGAAAAAAAAAGAGAGAGAGAGAGAGAAAGGCTCAAAACCAAGGCAACAGAGAAATCCACTTACAACCCTGTTGGCCAGAGCTAGTCTGAGATTCTTTCCAATCTTTATGGTCAAGAATAGCACATATGTCCTTGGGGTCAGGCATTTCCTGTTGGTTGGGCCAGAGCCCCTCAGTTTGGCCAAAGGGCCTCAGCTTGTCACAGCTGCCAAGCCTGCACCACCATCCCACGCCTTCTGCACAAAATAAAAATTACTGCAATGCAGAGACAGATCCTAAACGCCTTCAAAGTTAGACCATCCGCCCTAAGATGGGAAGGCACAGAAGCTAAAGGCTTTCATGCAGGTGCTTACTCATCCATATTTTACATTTAACTGAAATAGAATATTCTACCTGATGCGCAGAAAATCCTTCTGTTCAAGGTTTTTTTTCTTTGCTCTGCCCGCATCATCTACCACCACTATCTGTGTACAGCCTCAGCGTTTCTTCTTATCTAGCAACTGGGCAGTCCTCAGAAGAATTCAGATAACTCCTCAGCGTGCTTCCCAAGTAGCACTAGTGGTGAAGAATCTGCCTGCCATTACAAGAGGACCCAGGAGACACAGGTTCGATCCCTGGGTCAGGAAGATCCCTTGGAGAGGGAAATGGCTCCCCACTCTAGTATTCTTGCCTGGGAAATCGCATGGACAGAGCAGCCTGATGGGCTGCAGTCCATGGGGTCGCAGAGTCAGACATAACTGAGCACACACACGCACACACACAACTCCTCAGCAGCTGGCTCAAATGTTCAATGTTTGTACTTCATGGAATCATACACTTGGGAATCCCTTTGCTGAAACTTCTTCCACAGAGAGGAAAGAGGCTTAAAGAGGGAAAGCGACCAGATCAGAGACTGAAAGACAGTTTGCTAGAAAAGTTACGGCCAGAATCTCACTTTTCTAATGGCTTCTCCAGTGATCTTTCCATCTCTTTAAAATAAAACATCACTTCGAGAACAGCCAGATACATTTGGGGTGTATACTTACTTGTCTTTTCCCCCCACACTATCTGTCAGAACCAGTTTAACAGAACCAGTAGGATGTGTATAGAGAAAGAGAGTTACTATAAGGAATTGGCTCGTGTGCTTATGGAGACTGGCAAGCTCCAAACTCCGCAGGGTGGGCCAGCAGACGAGACTTGGGAGAACTGACCTGCAGTTCCAGTCTGATGGCTGTTTACTGGAGAGCCCCTCCTTGCTCGGGGGAATCCGATTTTTGCTCTATTCAGCTGACTGGAAGAGTCCCACCCACATCACGGTGGCCAGTCTGCTTTCCTCAAAGTTTGTTGCTGCTGTAGGTGTTTAGTCACCAAGTCACGTCTGACTCGTTTGTGAGCCCATGGACTATAGCCCACCAGGCTCCTCTATCCATAGGATTATCCCCGGCAAGAATACTGGAGTGGATTGCCATTTTCTTCTCCAGGGGATCTTCTCCACCCAGGGATCAAACCCATGTCTCCTGCATTGAAGGCGAATTTTCTACCACTGAGACACCAGGGAAGCCCGGTTATGTGACTCCTTAAAGTTTACCAACTTAAAGGTTAACCTCATCCAAACAGTGTGTCACAGAAACACCCAGAATAATGTTTGACCAAATATCTGTGTACCTGCTGGCCCAGCCAAGTTGATGCATAAAACTAACCATCACACCGTGGCTAAAAAACACAGTCTGCAATAATCCTGTCCTATGTGGACATTTACTCATGAAAACATCTTATTTTTCATAAAAACTATTATTATATACAGAGAGTGAAACAGAGTCTCAGGGTATATGCACTGTAGAAGGCAAGTGGGGGAAGAATCAAAATCAATCTTAAAGATCTACAGACACATGTATGTATATAGGCATCCCTCCCCCCATAGCAGAAAGAGATGCAATTTAATAATCTATTTCACTGAAGGACAAAAGAAAACACAGACTTAGAATGCACAGCGGGAAGATTGGGGAAAATGGGAGCTGTTAACAAACAGCTTTGTTCTGGGAGAGGTGAAGCTGGAATCCCTTGTTAAGGTTATCTGATGGGGTCAGGTGATCTCAGGAAGTCTTTTCCAACCCAAATTATTCTGTGATCATATTCCACTGGAATAAATAGCCATCAAGAGAATGTTAATCACAGTGAATAGGGAGAGAAGAATGTTGAGACCAAAAGGTTTGAGGCACACATTCAATCACCTGAGTTTCCCACTGCAAATTCAACAGGAAAAAGAGCCCTTCCAATTATCTGCCTAAAATAACCATTTGGCGTCACTGATGAAGAATGGCTGGCATGTTTCAGCCCAGTTCATTTCAGCAGTGGGTGACAGCTCTCCATATAACCTGCCAAGGTGTCTTCCAATGAAGAGAAAGCAAGAATAAACATGGTAGTGATGTCACCTAATCCTTCAGTGTTTCTGCCTAAGAAAATTTTAAACTCCATAGTTAGACTGTTTTCAGCATAAAGTGAAACACTTACATACACTTAACTACACCTTTTAAAAATTCACTTACTTGTGTTACTCTTATTTCCTCAAAAATAACAGTTATCAGCAAGACCAAGATCATAGAAAAATTTAAGACACAATCCAGTTTCTTCAAAAGTGGCAAAAACAACAAAAAAAAAAGGTAACGAAAATAGCAAAATACAAAAGAAAACCATACAAGTTAAAACACTTGGAATGTATCACTCAGTCTCAATATATAGACCTTATTTGTATCCCAAATAAACAAACTACAAAAATAAAGTATAAAACAACTGTGAACTTGTGAATGAGGGTTAGTTATTTGATACTGAGGAATTACTCTTGTGTTTTTAAGAAATACATAAGAAAATATTTACAGGTGAAATGCTATGTCTGGAATTTGCTTTATTTGAAGTGATATGTATGGAATTCCAGGACAGAGGGGAGTATTCACAGATGAAATAAGATGGGCATACTGATCTCTGTTGAAGCTAGGTGGTAGGAAATCTGATTTTACTTCTGCATTCACTAGAAAACTTACTAATAAAGTTTAAAAACAAAACATAAATCTTTTTTTTTTCCTGAAATTTAAGGTTACTTATATTCATTTAGGGCTTCCCAGGTGACACTAGGGGTAAAGAACCCGCTTGCAGTAAGAGATGCAGGTTCAACCCCTGAGTCAGGAAGATCCCCTGGAGGAGCGCACGGCAACCCACTCCAGTATTCTTGCCTGGAGAATCCCATGGACAGAGGAGCCTGGGGTGAGAACGACTAAAGTGACAGCACATGCATGTATTTGTTTACATTCTGAGCAGACCATAATAAAATGTCAGTAACTTCCACAAAAGGATTAGTCTGTGTTTTACAAAGTGTGCCAAACCAGGAGTGATTACAATCCTTAATACTGGATAGAGCTCATGGGTATTGAGAGGAGAGGCAGAAGGGAAAAAGATGAGAGAAAATTCAAGTTGCATGATTTTGAATCTCTCTTTTTTTTCCTATTTATGAAATAGAGGAACAGCTGTTATATACAAAATAGAATCAGAAAACTGTTTCTGCTTTCATCTACTTGCATTTTCCCCAAGAACTCAAAGAAGTTCTTAACACCACAGCCAGTGCTTGTTTCTTTCCACCATTAGTTCAGCCACTCTACACTCAAGAGGGAAGAGGAGGGAAATCCCTGGCAGTCCAGGGGTTAGGACTCTGCAGTCTTACTGCCAAGGTCCTGAGATCAATCCCCAGTCGGGGAACTAAAATCCCACAAACCAAGAAGCGAGGCCAAAAATGGGGGTGGGGTGGCGGTGCATGGGAATAGAGAAAATAAACCTGGCTGGGAGCCCTGGCTGGGACAGCTCTGGTAGAGGAATGCTTTATCCCCAGGAAAGTTAGGCCGACAAACCAATGCAATGGTCCAACAGATGAAGTACATCAATAACTGGTCATCTCCAGAATGATCTCCTAAGGCAGGTGTCTCCAACTTCTGGGATCTAATACCTGATGATCTGAGGTGGAGCAAATGTAATAATAATAAAAATAAAATGCATAGTAAATGTAATATGCTCGAATCATCCTGAAACCATCCTTCCCCCACCCCTCCCAATCCCACACTGCCCAGGTCCATGGAAAAATTGTCTCCCACAAAGCTGGTCCCCGGTGCCAAAAAGGCTGGGGACCACTGTTCTAAGGGGATTTAAAAAAAAAAAATGTGTGTAGATGAAAAGAAAGCTAATACTCTAGTGATTTATGAAAATGTTATCTCCATGAGATGGACCCTGGCAGGAACAGAATTACTTTAGCAGCCCAAACTGAGACTTTTAAGTTGTGTCCTTCTCAGGGAACCACTAAGGATGCCATCCAAATATGCTCGAGATAGCACATTACAGAGAGAACAGCTAGAAGAGGTCATGTTCCCACTTCATGTTGGAAACTAAAGGCTTGCAGATAGTTTCCATCTTAACCAAGAGTACACGGTAAGTCTATGGTGCATGGAAGCAACAACAGGACACAACCTTCATCCAAGCAGTGGGGCATCTGTCTCAAGGAGGAGGTCAGAGTGTCCAGGGCCCCCTCCTAGCTTGAACATCACAGTTCCTAAGTCAATCATCAGGCCCAGGCTGTTTGGGTTCCTTATGTCCTTTTATCTCCAGCTCCTGGCATTTCCTGGAGAGACCAGTAGTCCTAAACAAGCTTGTAAACAGAACAATGGTACTTTTCTTAGGCCTGGGTTCTTAGCCTGAGGGCCCTGAGAGTCCATGAACTCTGGATACCTTACATGAATGTGTTTGCAGAACCTTTCTTCTGATGAAAAAGCCCATAGCTTTGCCTCGGGCTCTGAAAGGATACAGGACACAAAAACAAAGCAAAATCCCTGATATAAACCTCTACCAAGAGGATTCATGATGCATTCCTATCATTTCAGAAAACATCCAGAGCAGCTTTGGGTAAGGGGAATTAATAGCAGTTTCACTACTACAGGCCACAAGATCTTCTGGTGGGCAGGTGCAGCAGATGATAGTGATAGTAAACCCCAAATCAGGCATTAGCACAAACAACACATCAGTAAGTCTCCAAAAGGATGGAGCAGAATGAGGCACATGGCAAACGCAACTTGCTTGATCCAATTTGCTGGTTTAGTCTGTGTGTGGTTAGTCACTCAGTCGTGTCCGACTCTTTGCGACCCCATGGACTGTAGCCCACCAGGCTCCTCTGTCCATGGGAATCTCCAGGCAAGAATACTGGAGTGGGTTGCCATGCCCTCCTTCAGGGGATCTTCCCAACCCAGAGATTGAACCCAGATCTCCCACATTGTGGGTGGATTCTTTACCAGCTGAGCTACCAGGGAAGCCCTGGTTTAGTCTAGCATCCTATATGACAGATGAGTCAGGCAACAGGGACCCAGAAAGGGTAAGTGAATTACCCACAAATGCACCAGTTGAGCACAGACAGGAGCCTAAATCCCTGGCATCTCAACTTGTGTTCTAATCCCCTTTCTACTCAACCTAGCATTGCCTATGGTGCTTGGCTGAAATACTCAGGCTGGCAACTTGGCATCAGTAGTTCATCTGCTTTTCATGTCCTGATCACTTGTGTTACGTGGCAGGTGCACTGAGAGGATGTTAAATTGCTCTTCCAGCCTCTAACACCCTGCCTCTCTGGGATGTGGCTAATATATACAAGATTGACCCTGGGTTTATGGTTCCCATCAGCAGCTTATTTGGGCAGTGAGTCAGAGCACGTTAATCAAGCCATAACCTACCCAGGACACAAAACGCTTTGTTAGTTAATCCTTCTGTTCTCAAAAGAAAAGGAATTAAAATCTGGCCAAAGTCACCAACTCATTCCTAACAAATCATCAGAGAGTTCGCAAAGTCATCCTGCCTGCAAATACATAATAACATGGAAATAGCCATGTGAAGAAGGGAGTTCTGGGATAAACTCAAACTCCTCAGTACGAAGAGCCCGGGTCACATGAAAGGACCATTAAGGAAGGGTACCACCCACCCATACTCATCCAACATGGCCCATGACTACAGATAGTTTCTCAGACTCACCCTCTTTTCTATCATTATCTTTTTGCTTGTTTTAATAGCTCTGCATTCTGTGTGGAGGGTGGTACTGAAGTGGGCCAGGTGGCAGGAGCAAGCCAACCGTAACCTAAGGGAAGAGACTCCATCCACAGATGAGAGGATCGCACGTGTTTTTGTAAAGGATCCACCATTTTACAGATGAGGAAAATGAGGACCAGAGAAGATAAATGCCTTGTCTGAATTCACAAACACGGAGTTGGTGGCAGACCTGGGACTACCACTCAGGTTCCCCGATTCCTTTCAAGTACCATCTGCCCTGCACCAGATTCTCCCAACCAGCCCTGTCATATTCACGGGTTTAGTGCTCTGGCTTTGCTGACAGCATTCATGGACACTACCTTCTTTCTTCCTATTTTTCTTGTTCTCTTCTGGACTCTTGCTTCCCCCCCCCCCACCCCCCCATATTGATTTTTAAATAGGTTTCCTCTAAAAAACATAGAAGATATTCTTCAAACTTAAATTCATGTGATCCTCAGAAATTATCTCCAAATTAACAGATTTTAGATTACCTACTGTCTTCCTTAGAGAAAAAAGACATCTTGTTGCCCAGAAAAAAGCAGTCGTTCTGAATTAACATTGACTTAATGGGAGTGTTATGGTAAACAATGAATACTTCTATGTCTTTGGTACAGCATTTGAAAAAGAAGTCTTCATAAAAGACAGAGAGACAGCTGGAGAGAAAAGAATACCTATGGAGCAGCAACCTGAACAACTGGTACTATGTCATTTTCAAAGAATTTTAGGGAGTTCCCTGGTGGACTTGTGGCTAGGATCCAGCACTTTCACTGCTGAGGCCAGAGGTCAATTCCTGGTCCGGAAACCATCCCACGTGCCATGCAGTGTGGCCAAAAGGCAAACAAATTAAATTTAAAATTTAAAAGAGAATCTTAATAGAGTATTTCCATCATGCCATTAAAAATATCTTTTAAAGACTCAAAAATTCAAACTATGAATGAAACCCTTTCATTGAAAGGAGAGACTTTTTCTTCTGCAGAGACTTTCCTTCCTTTTCATTTTTTAAATGCCAAAGCCAGTTATCAAACAATATTATATTTCTTTCTGCAGAGCCAACAGGTCTTACAAGCTACTGGGAAAAGCAGGGCTGGGGTCAGTGAGCCCTGATCAGTTCTAACCTCATCACCACACATATCACTTTCCTAGTGAACCATGGTCTTCCCAGGTGTGTACCATCTCAGTAGATCACAGTCATTGCTAACATTGAGTCTGGCTCACATCAGTATCAGCTATAATTTCCCATCTTCCAATCCAATATTCAGTCTCTACTACGATCTCCCATCAACACTGGAATGTGCTGGACATGCATAATCGAGATGCAATGAATGACTACAGAAATCCTGTTGAGATGCTGTCCTTGGAATTCTCTCATACCTTAGCATCCACTGTTCTAGGCTTCACCACTTCCCTCAGCACCCTGCTTCTCTTATCTCCCAACAGGTCGACCTCCCATGTTTCTCTTTACATTTTCTTCTCCCTCTCCTCTTAATCATGTTACCCTCTTCCCCCAGTTTTCAGGAAATACCTCCTCTGTCCAGAGACCCCCACGAACACAGAACTCTCCCCTCAACCCCTGGCCTGTACTCCAGGTCCATATTTCTAATGGTGCATCAAGCATCAGAGCTGAGGAGCTCCAACGTCCCTTCCGTACTGAAGTACTGTATGTCACATGGGATTTGGGACGCAGGGACAGCAGGCGGGGGCGGCGGGGATGGGCAGTCCAAACTGGAAGGAAAGCACCGGTAACGGCATCAACAGATCTGGCTGCAAACAGAAGTTTGTCACTTATACACTCTATGCTCCTAAGATGGCTGTTCACCAAATTGAGTCTTACTTTTCTCATCTATACAATGAGAGCAACAAGTTACCTTGAAAGGTTGTTGAAACCTCGAAGGGAATTTCCATTTGGAAAGGATCTGGCCCTCGTCATATTGAAAAACATTAGTTCTCCTTCCAAATCTCTGTTACAAATCAGCTGCCCATTTCTGTTAAAAGCCTCTTTGTTCTTACTCATCAGGTTTAAAACCCTGGAGCCAACTTTGGCCCCCCCCCTCACCCCTTTCAATCCAATCAGCTGCCAAGTCCTTCCTTTTCAATTCTCTCCTCTATTTTCCCTTATTACTGTAGTAGACGCTTCCAGATGCATCTTAAAACACAGTTGCCACTCCATTTACCATTTGCCATTTGCCATTCTCCTGCTCAGAAACCTCTCTGACTGTGCCATTCTGTCCAGAGAAGCAGAGAAGTGCAAACTCCAAGCCCTTGACAATGTAGCTGAAAGTGCTAACCTCTCCCTGACTTCTGCCAGCTAACCTCAGCCAAAAAGGCATGATTCAAGCCTCCCCAAAAGGCACCTTGTGTTTCTCCTCTCTCACTGTGCTGTTCTCTCTCAAGAAACAAGTCTCTCCTTTTCTAGGGGAAGCAATACTGGTAGTGGTTAAAAGCTCAGATGGTGCTCTGGGATGACCTAGAGTGGTGGGAAGGGGTTATGGGGAGGGAGGTGCAAGGGAGAAGAGATATATGTATACATATAGCTGATTGACTTCATTGTACAGCAGAAACTAACACAACATTGTAAAGCAGTTATACTCCAATAAACAAATGAAAGCTCAGATTCTGGAGCCAGACCACCTGGGTGAATCCAGTCTCTAGCTCAATCTCTTTGAGCCTGGGCTTTTTCATCTACAAAATGAGAGAAACAACTGGGTCTACCTTCTCAGATTAGTGTTAAATGCTCAAGGAGAATTATTATTATCTCACTTTGTATATGATTCTTTAGGGTAGTCTTATTTCATTCTGCCTAACTCTTGAGAGTCCCTTGGACAGAAAGGATATCAAACCAGTCAATCCTAAAGAAAATCAGTCCTGAATATTCATTGGAAGGACTGATGCTGAAGCTGATGTGAAGAAATGACTCATCAGAAAAGACTCTGATGCTGGGAAAGATTGAAGGTAGTAGTAGAAGGGGATGACAGAGGATGTGATGGTTGGATGGCATCATGAGTTTAAGCAAGCTCTCGAAGTTGGTGATGGACAGGGAAGTCTGGCATGCTACAGTCCATGGAGTCCATGGAGTCGCAAAGAGTTGAATATGACTGAGTGACTGAACTGAACTGAATGTTAGTTTTAAAAATATAATCATAGTTATAAGTTGTACCTTATTGTTTGCCCTCTCTCCCTCCCTCCCAACTCCCAAATGTAAGTCCTGGTGGGAACATACTGCCTAATGCAACTTCATGATTCCCCACAAAATGAGCCTTGAAATAGTTCTTCAATACAAAAATTTATTGTATTGAGGTATAGTTGATTTACAATGTTGTATTAATTTTGTTGTAAGCATAGTGACTCACTTTATTTATATATATATATGTATAAGGCTTCCCATATATAATGGGAATAGTGGTAAAGAATAGTGGTAAAGTGGTGAAGAATCTGCCTGCCAATGCAGGAGAGACATAAAAAGTCCAGGTTTGATCCCTGGGTTGGGAAGATCCCTGGAGGAGATTCACTCCAGTATTCTTGCTTAGAGAATCCCATGGACAGAGGAGCCTTGGGGGTTGCAAGGAATCAGACATGAATGAAGTGACTTGGCATGCATGCTAAACATGTGTGTGTATATATATACACACACACATATATAATACACATGTATATATATATATATACCACATATATACACATACATTATTTTTCAAAATCTTTTCCATTATGGTTTACTACAGGATACTGTATATAGTTCTCTGTGCTATACAGTAGGATCTTTTAGTTTATTCATTCTCTATATTAGACTATATATACATATATTCATTCTGTATATATTATATTACATCTGTCATTCCCAAACTGTCAAATAGTTCTTTAAATGGATAAAGTTAGGGCTAATTATTTCCTTCCTCAGTCTCCAAATGAAGGACCAGGAAATCTAGTGATCTGGCCAAGATTATGTCAGGCAGAGAGCCCTGGGAGCAAGCTAGCTCTCCTAACTGGATCCAATAACCTGTCAGCACCAGGAGCCAAGCGTGCTTAATTATCTTGCTACACAGGTAGCTTCAAAAGTTAGAACCTTCTCAAAAGAGAATCCCGAGTCCCATGGCCAAATGACAGCAGCCCTTGTTGGCATCAAATAGTCTTGTGCGTGTCCTGCCTCCTCTCCAAGGCTTTAACAAGCAACTCAGCGGTGCAAAGAAGAGGTGGCCCAGAGCTGTGTGTGGATCCATGGTTGTTCCTGGGCTCTCCTAGTTGGACAGGACAACTGCTTCTCTCCCATCCCTGCAGGAAAGACAGGACTAGAACCAACAGAAATTAAATCAGGATGAAAAAAGATCAACATTTCAACTTTTACAAAGTAGTCAGGAGACTAAATAAAAAGTTGCTTGGGAGGAGAGGGCAACAGGAAGCACCATCAAATACAGGAGAAATCTGTATTCAATATTTATTATTAGAGCGTCTACTCAGACCAAAGTTAATTCTCCACCAGTTTTCATGGGCTTTGGGATTCTGTTTTGTTTGCTGGCTCTGACAGGAAGGATCTGCATATCTTGATTTCTCTTCTCACTTATAGTCATCAGCCTACGGAAACCCTTTCCTGCTGCTGCTGCTGCTAAGTCACTTCAGTCGCGTCCAACTCTGTGCGACCCCATAGACAGCAGCCTACCAGGCTCCCCCGTCCCTGGGATTCTCCAGGCAGAACACTGGAGTGGGTTGCCATTTCCTTCCCCAAGGCGTGAAAGTGAAGTCACTCAGTTGTGTCTGACCCTCAGCGACCCCATGGACTGCAGCCTACCAGGCTCCTCCATCCAGGGGATTTTCCAGGCAAGAGTACTGGAGTGGGGTGCCACTGCCTTCTCCGAACCCTTTCCTAAGGGTCCATAATTAAGCTATGAGACAAACATAGGCTCTTAAAGAAGTTTTTTAAATGGGTATGTGCCACTTAGAAAGTAGGTGACCAGAAATATTTACTAATCCACTAATTCAATCAACAAACACAAGTACCTCTGAGGGAATGGGGAAACAGAAATAAAAACAATTCCTATAGTAACTGCCCCCAAGCTCATTAAAGGCTGTGGCCACCATCTGGTTAAATTTAATTGGCATTTACCTTATTTAAAAACAAAACAAAACAGTAGGGGACTTCCCTGGTGGTCCAGTGGTTAAGAATTCACTCACCAATGCAGGAGATTCAATCCCTGGTCTGATTCCCCATGCCTCAAGGCAACTAAGTTGGTGGGCCACAACTACTGGGCCTGTGGTCTAGAGCCTGGGAGCCACAACTACTGAAGCCCATGCACCTAGAGCGTCTGCTCCACAAGAGAAGCCACCACAATGAGAAACCTGACCACCACGGCTCGAGAGCAGCCCCTACTAGCTGCAACTAGAGAAAGCCCATATGCAGCAAAGAAGACTTAGCACAGCCAAAAATAAATGAAACAAATAATTTTTAAGTAGGGGAGCATTTCTTCAAGTTTATTTCACACTATCTCTCTTCATTTCTGGGGTAAACCTGTTTTATATTAAAATAGATCGGGTATACTTCTCAAAAAGAAAAATATAAGAAAAGTTCATATATATGAAAATATATCAAGAGAATGAGAACCTAAGCTGGGAAAAAACATCTGCACAACACATATCTGATAAAGGACTGTTTTCCAAAATATACAGAGAATTCTTAAAACTTAACAGTAAGAAAATGAGTAACTTAATTTTAAAATAAGCAGGGATTTCCCTGGTGGTCCAGTGGTTAAGACTCCACACTTTCAATACAGAGGGCACAGGTTTTCTTATGTCACTATGGAACTGTAAATTAATGATATACCACTGAAGAATTGATGCTTTCGAATTGTGATACTAGAGAAGACTCTTGAGAGTTCCTTGGACAGCAAGGAGATCAAACCAGTCAGTCCTAAAGGAAATCAACCCTGAATATTCCTTGGAAGGACTGATGTTGAAGCTGAAGCTCCAATACTTTGGCCACCTGATGTGAAGAAATGACTCATTGAAAAGACCTTGATGCTGGGAAAGATTGAAGGCAGGAGAAGGGGATGACAGAGGATGAGATGGTTGGATGGCATCACCGACTCAACAGACTTGAGTTTGAGCAAGCTCTGGGAGATGGTAAGATACAGGGAGACCTCGCCTGCTGCAGTCCACAAGGTTGTAAAGAATCAGACATGACTGAGCGAATGAACAACAACAACAACCTATCAGAATAGCAAAACAGCCAAAACATTGACAACACTATATACTGGTGAGGATGTATAAGAACAGGAACTCTTTCTTATTCACAGCTGACAAAAAAGGCAAAATGACACAATCACTCTGAAAGAGAATTTGTCAGTTTCTTAGAAAACTAAGCATGTTATGTTTTTGTTCAGTCACTCAGTCGTGCCCGACTCTCTGTGACCCCATGGACTGCAGAGGGACAGGCCTCTCTGTCCCTCACTGTCTCCTGAAGTTTGCTCAAGTTCATGTCCACTGCATCGGTGAAAAATAGCAATTGTATGCCTGGCTATTTATGCAAATAAGTCTCCACTAATGGAAGTTTATGGGAGCTTTATTCATAATTGCCAAAACTTAGAAGCAACCGAGATGTCCACAGTAGGTGAATGGATAAGCTGTGGTACATTCAAACGATATTATTCAGAGTTAAAAAGAAATGAGCTATCAAATCATGAAAAGACTCAGAGAGCATATGGGAACTCTCTGTACTTTCTGCTCAATATAGTTGTGAGGGCTTTCCTGGTGGCTCAGTGGCAAAGAATCCACCTGCCAATGCCGGACCACCTGTTCAATCTCTGGTCTGGGAAGACCCCACATGCCACAGAGCAACTAAGCCAGTGTGCACAACAATTGAGCCTACGCTCTAGGACCCAGGAACTGCAGCTACTGAAGGCCACCCCCCCTAGAGCCCGTACTCCACAATAACAGAAGGCACAGCAAAAAGTCCATACACTGCAACCAAGAGTCGTCCTCCACTCACCACAACTAGAGAAAATCCACGCAGCAACGAAGACCCAGCACAGCCAAAAATAAAAAATAAAAAAAAAATAAAATACTGCTGTGTGCCTAAAAGTGCTCTAAAAAATAAAGTCTAAGCGACTTCCCTGGTGGCCCAGTGACTAAGAATCCACCTTGCAATACAGGGGTCACAGCTTCAGTCCGTGGTCGGGGAGCTAAGATCCCACATGCCATGGAGCAACTAAGCCTGGCTGCCACAGCTACTGAAGCTCAAGCACTCTGGATCCCACAAGACACAACTAAAGAGTCTGTGCACCCCAAGGAAAGATCTCACCTGGCACAGCAAAGATTCTACTTGCTGTAGCTAAGATCCAACACAGCCAAATAAATGTTTTTAAAATAATTTTAAAAATTTAAAAAATAAAATCTATTTTTTTAAAAAATTTATATGTACATATAAAAGGTCCTTTCCCCATCTAATATCACACATAAGCTACACCCTTTGCCATATCTCTTTATAAAAAATTGGCAGTGCCATCATATTAGGAAAGCATCAAAGTGAAATGTTTTAAAGTATAATACATCGATTCATTCAGCAATTTTTTTTTTTTAACATGTACCATGTACCCATTACACTAAGTTCTGCCTTGTGGAGATTACATTCAGATGAAATACTTTCTAAAACCCACTGCTTTCAAAACTACTTACTGCTACCAGAAATCATTGTCAATACCTGCATGAGGGATTTTTTTTTTTCCCCTTAAGAGATTCTTTGAAATTCACCAAGGTTCTTACCTGTTGGAAAAAGTTGAATAACTGGAAAGGTGTTCTTCCCAGAGTGCCGTGTTTAAGCGTGATCAAGCATCAGAGATGAGCTAACCTCCCCAATAGGCAGGACACTGAGACCAAAGTGATACGATTCTTATTAATAAAACCCAGAAAGAATGGTTCTTGTTTTGTAAGTCTGGATAAGATGCTGACATAGTTCTGGGGAGAAAATGTATTTCAAATGCCTCTCTGAATGAATGTAGGCTCTTTTCCCCTTAACAAACATTTTAGCAAATTAGAGCTGTGTGCACATGACCCCGACTTGACCCTCTGCAGGAAGGGGAAACTAGAGAACTGCAGGTGGTGCTCCACACATTTGACTGGAACATTGTTGCCAGCCTCTGGGTGTATTGTGCATGACTTGCTGAACAAGTGCAGGGACCCCAAGAACTGTGTCCATGCAAAGTTGCTTCAGTTGTGCCCGACTCCTTGTGACCCTGTGGACTGTAGCTGGCCAGACTCCTCTGTCCATGGGATTCTCCAGCCAAGACTACTGGAGTGGGTTGCCATACCCTCCTCCAGGGGATCTCCCTGAATCAGGGACTGAACCCGAGTCTCTAGTCTCCTGCATTAGCAGGTGAGTTCTTTACCACTGGCACCACCTGGGAAGCCCAAGAACTGCCCTATCATTTAAAATGACTGAGTGCTTTTAAGAACCCACACACACTGTGTTTGTACCAAGGCGTCCACAGCACTGTGGGGTCTTGAGGTCAGGGACAAGAAGGTGCAGTCAGCCTCAGGAGAAGGCAAAGCCATCTTGTGGCAAAGCCTCTTCACCCACAGAGGAGCAGCTGCTGATCTTTTTAACATCCTCATTAATACATGATACAATAAAACCCAATTCCATACCCCATACAAATCATGCTACTCTTCTCTTCGGTCAAAACAGAAGGAACTATCTTCCTTCCTCATTCCAGCCCTTCCCCCCACCCATCCCCATATCTGCAGCAGCAGGGAAACCCTTCCAATTTTCTCTGATGTGCACCATAAAGGCCTCTCCGAGGAGATATGGCAGAAGGTGTGCATGACAGCAAGGAGGAAGGTACTGAACCTGTGACCCCCACCCAGGCTGTGAAGTGAAAGTCCCTCAGTCGGGTCTGACTCTTTGTGACCTCATGGACTGCAGTCCATGGAATTCTTCAGGCCAGAATACTGAAGTGGGTAGCCTTTCCCTTCTCCAGGAGATCTTCCCAACCCAGGGATCGAACCCAGGTCTCCCGCATTGCGGGCACCAGGTCTCCCGCATTGTGGGCAGATTCTTTACCAGCTGAGCCACTAGGGAAGCCCATCTACCCAACATCAATAAAACACCCTCATCGTTTAGCACTGCTCAAGCTCGTACAACTGAGCAATACCCAGATCTGCTCTCTCATTTATTTCCAGAGGGTACTTAATTTTTCAGGCAGTCTGGTGAAAAGGATGAAAATTATAATAACTAAGAAAATGACCCTCCAATCTCTCTTACAAACTGGCAACATGCAAATAATGTTTCATGCCTACACTTTTACATTTTGAGTCATTACCAGTTCATTACCAACTCACAATTCCTGAAAGTCCACCATATGCTGGGTTGTGTTCTGGACATGCAGTCCAGAGAACAGGCAAATGTTCCAGCACACGGTGGGGGCTCATTCAAGTCTACACTCATCGAGAAGACGCTGAGCCTCAGGTATTTCAGGCAATGCCAAAGGTTAGAGGAGAGCCTGAATGTAGCCTGGAGTGGTCAAGAAAGGCTACAGAAGGGGGAAAGGGTGAGACTTGCCCTGGAGGGAAGATAGAAAGAATTCAGATAATAGGCTGTGAGAAAAGGAGAAAGAATTCCCGGGAAACATTTCTCTGCCCAAAGGTCTTATGGATTCTGAACCTGGTTTTTCCAAATGATGGCCACGGGATTATGAGGACATAAAAATAATGAATGTATGAAAAACCCGGCCTCTCACAGGAGATCCATTAGGATGCATTTAGAAGCCCAACAATATTCCAGGAAGGAAATCTGTAAAGTGAAGAACCTCAGAGGAAGAACATAGATCCAGCAGTTTTCTCCCAGGGAAAACAAAGACACACCCGTTTTGAAAACAGACCTAAATTCCAGTCTATCTCCAGCATCTGGGACTCCAAGCAAGATCCCTAATTTCTCTCTGAGACCCAGTTTCCTCCTTTTTAGAACAGAGATGATTGTAATATGTAAATAATCAGATTAAGACAATGCATAGAAATTCTCTAGAGTTATAGCTGATACATAGATGTCCAATATACAGTCATTCCTTCATCACGTTTTAAAAAAAAAAAGCATAAAAAACAGGTGGCTCAGTGGTAAAGAATCCGCCTGCCTAGCAGGAGATGTGGGTTCAATCCCTGGGTCAGATAGATCCCTTAGAAAAATAAATGCCCACTCCAGGATTCATGTCTGGGAAATCCCATGGACAGAGGAGCCTGGCAGACTGCAGTCCATGGGGTCACAAAGAGTCAGATATGACTTAGCAACTAAGCAACAATAGTTGATACATTTTAAATGTTCAATATACAGTAACTCTTGTCATCACATTTTTTAAAAAAAAGCATTAAAAGCTTTCCAGTTAAGAGATAAGTGAGCAACTACAAAACTGCAATGTCTTTAAGTAATGTTTGAAAGTCTGATTTGTCTTGAACTTCTATATGCCACATTTTAATCCTAGTAGACTGCTTGGGCTATAAAAGTCAAAGTGACGTGATGGGAGTCATTGGCTTAGTTGCAAATAGCAGGATGATCTTTGTAGTGCTACTTTCTAGAAAGCACGTTGAACTTTCACAACTGAGAAGAAAATATCACCTCCAAGAACATGGCAAAAGTCATTGGTTATCCCCTTAGGATTAATCCATTCTATATCCTGCCTATAGAGTTTTAAAATTTAGGCTAGCTAAGACCCTATCCAACAACTCTTAATGAGTGTCTTTGTACTAGACTCTGTAACAGATCCATTTAGGGTCTCCAAACGCAAGAACAAAACGGAAAAGTCTAGAGGCTTTAGAGTCGCATCTGCAGTGAATCCTATAGGTCTGTAAAAAGACTTCATCTGCCTTTCCACATAAAGAGATAAATTAAGACGTATGTATTTTTTCAGTTCTTTCACCCATTCCTTCATTTAGTCATGTTTTTCAAATAGCATCCTCTGTGCACTTGTTAGGTTTAAAGTATAGGGTGCAGAGCCATTGCCCTCAGGGATTTACATTTTGAAGGAGAGAAGGAGAACATCGAACTATGACAAGGCAGACCAGAGACGGGTATCCTTCAGAGGATACAGAGTACAATGGGGATAACATGGATTCTGACTGGGAGGTCTAGGAAGACTTCTATAAGCCTTCTGCACCAGCTGGGCTAGAATTTGGAGACAATAATCAGGGCAGGGCAGGGGTGCCCAACAGGCATGGAGTTCAACTTGATGGAAACACACAGGTGGAAGAATGCTGCATCTCAGACTAGGGAGCCGTTTGCTGCAAGAATGGATAGGTAATATGAGTGGCCCAGGTCCAGTGGAGAACAGAGGTAGGTAAGCACTGAATTGTTAAGGGTTTTGAATGCCAAACTCTGGAGTTACCTTTCTGATTACATTAACACTACATACTATGTACTAAGAAACCTGTTAGGAAAGGGGTGGGGCGGGGCAGGGGGCGGGGGAGCTGTGCAGAATGAAGGAAAAGAAAAAAAGAAGTAGGAGCACAGATCAAAGGAAAAGCCCAAAAGGCATTACCACAGGATCAGGCTCCAGACCTCTTAATGACATTGCAGGGTTTGGTTTTGTTTTTTCTCACTCTACATGAACAGGCAAGATCTTTCTTGCTTTAAGTTATCATCTTTAACCAGCTTTTACCCTTTCTCCTTGCCTTAACTAGACATGAGAAATTGGGCAAATGTGTAGCTTCAGAGGAAATCCAAAGAGCTTTGAGGGGAAGGAGAGGAAATGTGATGCAACTCCATCATCCTTAGTCATGCAACCTTCCGCGAGGCCACCCTTCCCAGGCCAGTTCAGTTCCATCACCAGTGCTTCTCAACCGGATTTCTTTCCATTCATTCCCTTAATCCCAGTCATTTTTGAAGGCCATCTATGTTCTCCTTTCTGTAAAAGGTAGCCTGACTTCCCATTTATGACCTTTGTTCACTATGGTATCATCCCAGCTAAACTTTGAATATCAAATTTCCCCCAGCAATAACCTCCACCTCCAACACACACACACACACACACACACACACACACACACACACACACACACACACAGCGCCAATATGCTCCAATTGAAAATCTTCACAGAGCGTGTTCTCTTTATTTCGCCATCCTCACGTCCTCAGCCTCAACAACTGGGTTTTTCCCCACTCCATTCTTAAGTCACTCCAGATGCCTCATCTCTTCTAGAGAAGCCAGTGCGAAGGGTTTGTTTTTCCCCACAAGCTATTTATATAGGAGATAGGGCTCTGTGCCTACCACATCATCAAGAGCCTTGGGTATTCCTGCCTTCCCACTCAAATGCCATCTTTAAAGATTCATTTGGCTCTTAAAACATACGCCACATTAAATAATATCCCTATGTTGGCTTAAGAGAAGAAGGCTTTCCTGGTAGCTGAGCAGGTAAAGCCACCGGAAATGCAGAAGACCCCGGTTCGATTCCTGGGTCGGGAAGATCTGCTGGAAAAGGGATAGGCTACCCACTGCAGTATTCTTGAGCTTTCCTGGTGGCTCAGAGGGTAAAAATACTTGTAGAGCAGTAAACTAAACAGAAGTAGGGGGCGAGGGTGGGGGTAGAAAGGAGAAACGGTCTGCTTAGGCGAGGGAGTTCAGGTACACAGCAGTAACACCTGGGCTGTGTTCAAAGTTGCCCACTCATCCATCACAGTAGCCATTATCCAACAGCCTTCACCACACCCTTGAGTCCCACGAGGGGAGGATAACGCCATCGGGGATGCAGAGTATTCAAGTCCACCCACAGGTAAAGGACAAATAGGCCAGCTATCAGAGCAAAGATAAACACCACCAGATTGAATCCAGCTCACGTAGCAAAGGGTGGGTGATTCATTATTTGGGGTAGGGACGGGGCGGTTAGGAAAAAGGAAAATCGGAAAGTCCCAGAGGAAGTGGCCATCCGATTCTCGAAACGTGGCCATCAGGTACACTCAGCTGACTCCCTGTTGCGCTGACTCTCCCCCTCAACCTCTTACTCGTCCTCTCCTCCCATCACGCTTCACCCGGTGCCTCCACTGACAGTCCTCCGTCTCGGCATTCTCCCTGGGTGATGGTACCAGCCTGGCCACACCGGCGACATGGGCGTTTCGGGGTGCGAAGCCTACCGGAGCTAAACGACGGCGACCACTCCCAGGACGACGAGCTGCTGCTGCCCCATCTACCCTCTCATCCCCATTGTGCCATTTGTCCAGTCTGATGGCAGCCCAAGCCGCTACTCCGAGTCAGGTTAGAATGCAGCTGAGAGGAAAAGGGAGTACACGTTTCACAAGGACCCAAGATGACCCGCTGGCCCTCCTCGGAGCCTCCCATTCCCACTGTCCATAGCCCCAAGTGGGGCTGGGGGCGCGGGGAGGCACGGCGAGGGGGGCGCAGTCGGTCCCCGTCCGCAGCTGCACACAAAGCCCTTCACCTTCTCCTTGCCTCCCAAGCTCCTCCCTGGGCTTCGTTTTTTTCCGAGGGTCTCGGATGCCCCCTTCGGTGGTCGGCGGGACGGTCTGCCTGCCTCTCCAAACGCTGCCTCCTCGCTCGCTACTTAGCCTCCTTCTCCCCGCCCCTCGCCACAGACCCCGAAAGGAGCTCGGTCCCGGCTTGGGGGGGCCGTAAGTACACCCCCACCCCGCGCCCACAGCCCCGGGCCCCCTGCGCCGCGGGAGAACAGACAACGGTACAAGTTCGCCCAGCGGTACAGCCACCCGCTCCGGGGCGCACGCCCCATCCCCGCAGCAGTCCGGTCGGGTCCTGATCAGCCCATCCCCGGGCGGCGTGGGAGCCCAGCCGCAGCCACGCTCCTACCTGCGCGGCGGCGGGCGCGGCAAGGGGCGAGGGCACCGCGCGCCCGGGCCCAAGCCCCGCGCCGCGGCGCGACTGCCCTTGTGCTGCTGCGGCGGCGGCGGCGGCGGGTGCAGCGGCCGCGGGCTGGCTGGCGGACTGGCTGGTTGCCCGGCTGACTCCTCACTGGGGCTTCCTGTAGGGCTGGACAAAGGACATTTCCTGGGAGGAGCAGGGGAATGTTCCCAGCATGCCTCGATTTGTAGTTCCCGGGGACTTCCTGCCACCACGGCACCGGGCGCCCGGGAGGCAGCCCCGGCCGGACTAGGACCCCGGGCCTGGAGGAGAGACGCTACCGCCTTCCCCGAAGCGCTCCCGGGAAGGGAGCGGCGGGAGGGTCGGACCCTGGGCCCCGTCCTGCGGCTCGCGCCTAGCCCGCGGCTCGGGTGGGCGCCGGGCGCCCTAGTCCCTGAGTAGAGTCCTGCCACTGATCTGTCGCTGTATGCTGGGGAACTGCGATGGGAGAGGCCCCCCCCTTTTTTTTTTTTTTAGAAATGAAGAAGTTGGGGATGGGTTCGCTTTAGGTCAACTGGGTTTTTTAAAATAGATTTTCTTTTTTCTGTTTTAAGTCACCGGAATGCTGCTGGGCGCGAATGAACGAAACTGACTGCTCACCAGGAATTCAGATTCCTTAAGATCTTGGCGCTTCATCCTTAAAACCAGAAGAGCTGATTGTTCCCAGATCCTGACCCGGTGGCATTCCTCTCTGCGATGTTGGCCTTGTCCCAGGCATCTTTTCAAGAAAAGTAATTCAACTAAGAGATTGAAAACAAACTACATGAGTTAACTATAAGACACGTAAAAACCCATGTGCTCTTGAATGAGGAACTTGCTGGACTCTCTGCTTATCTTTTCCTTTCACCTTTTAGGATTCGGTTTCCTGGGTTCTACAAAACGGACGTGGTGGCCAGTGTAGAGCCTGTGAAGGGGTTAGGGAAGGAGGAGGTTGCCTACAACAGAGAAACTGCTTTCAGACTATCAAGGGTCTGTAACATCCTCCACAAATTCCTGTGTAGTTCCCAGGACCCTCATGGGAAAATCAAGGAAGGGCCACTTAGAGACTACATGACTAGCCACAGGCAGGGAATGGGCTGGATTAATTTAAGGTGTAGAATTGATGAGAAGCACGAAGATATGCTTGCTTCCCTTCCGGGAGCTCCTGTTGCATGGCACTGTGTCCATTATACACCTAAATGAAGGGTGCTGTGATCCTCGAATTTTCCATTCCCTACAAATTACTATTCCTTAATGGTTTGCAGTCTGGTAACATTCCAGTGAAAGTGTGCCCCTCTCCCAAAAGGTAAATTGGTGATGATGGTTTGGTAAATCTGTCTACCTTTTCTAGGGTTCAGCTTGGGGAAAAAAAAATGACATACCCACTTGAAGCATTTAACATTATCTACCAGGCCTTGGTTGAAGCTGTTTTCTGCCATGCTTCTGATATGGTACCCTCTCCTCCTCCTACATCTCTAACTTCAGCTCATGATACCTGAAACTTCACTATCTGTATCCCGTATCAAACCTGCTCCCCATTTTATTTTGCCAACCCAAGTTAATTCATTACTTTAACAAAGATCAGTTTAACTCTTACTAGTCACTATGCCTAGAGTAGACAAATGATAACATTCAACAGGATACCTACTGAGTAACTTAACTACAAGCTATGTCTTACCCTCTGGCTTCCAGTGCCAGTGCAGGAGATGCAGATTTGGTCCCTGGATCGGGAAGATCCCCTGGAGTTGGAAATGATACTCTTGCCTGGAATATTCCATGGACAGAGGAGCCTGGTACGCTGCAGTCCATAGCATCAAAAAGAATTGGACACAACTGATCCACTGAGCATGCATGCCCTCGAGTCTTACCTTCAAGAAGCTCACTCTAGTTAACATCACACAGACAATTACCATGCGGTATTTAACAAAGATGTCTGTGTTCCCAAAAGTGGTGCTCTTTCCATAAACTCTTTTGTTCCAGTGAGAACAGGAGTCGGACAGGAGTGACCAGAAGAGGGAATGGGAGACAAGAAAATGCAGATAGTACATCAGGATGCTTAGTGTGTGAAATGTGGTTGTGTAGGGGGTGGGGGTAGCTGGGAAGGAAGTAGGATCTAAGGAGCATTCTCTGTTTGTAGGAGTTTTATTTGGTTTTTAACATGAGAGCTCCTTGGGGATGTTTAAATGCTGATGGGAAAGGACTCAGAGACAGACAGAGGGTGAAGACAGGGAAGAGAGAAAGGGTAAGGAATTAGGCATTCAACAAATACTTGTTGAATTAACTAATTCCTGTTACGGATCATTGCTGAAGATATTGAGGTTGCAATTAATAAACTGCACATTCCCAGCAAAAATATGCAGAGTCTGAGACCAGACAGAAATGACATTCCTTTCTCCCTCGTCATCGGCCCTCCCCCACACTGCTTGTCCTCAGGGGAAGGTAATAGATAATCGGATAAAGGGGGGAAGAAGGGCTCCCCAGCTGTTAGAAGATGGATGTCAAGTTCTCCAGTTTGATGACAAGTTCCAAAAGCACTCAGCAACTTCAGAAAAATCTAAGCTTTTAAGACTGTGGGTTTGGGTATTATTTTATTAGTAAAGTAAGCAAATATTTTACCCTTGCTATTTTTTTTTTAACTTTACTTTGACATAGACTAGATAACTATTTTCATCCTCACCTTTCAAAATGGGAAATTGCACCTACATTTTTTAAGCTTTCAAGTATAAGGTGGACAACTATTGTTTTTCTTATACTTGAGAGCATCCATCTCCCTTTTTTGATAACAGGAACTTTGGGAAAATAATTCCGTTCTCAATCCTTAGTTGTGGTTTAGAGAGTGGCAGATCATGGTGGATACAAGATCAACATGTGCCAATGAATCTATTCTGTTGCTGTGCAAGAGATAAGCTAATGGAAGAAGCAGAACTAAGAAAAGATGTGTGGGGTGGGGCGGAATACTATCACAAGCAAATCCTTATGCTATTGTTGATTATGCCTGAAGCCAAAATACTCCTAGACTTTTTAGTTAGTTTTATGAACCAAAACATTCTCTTTGGGCTTACGTTATTTTGAGTTAAGTCCTGTCTCTTACGGCCAAGAGAGTTCTGTAGGGCTAGCTGGTCATGGGGTATTGTGATGCAGATTCTTAAATGTGCAATTGGCTAAGTTGAGGAAGGGTGACAGTAGAAAGGACCCCTCTGTATGGGGTTGGAAAATTGGAAGTACTTGTGATATGGTAATCAAAAAATTGAGTGAAAGGTCTCAGACCCCAGCATTGTAAGGGTGGGGTTTTAGAGGTCTTGATTGACATATGTCAGGGTTTTCAAAGGTTTGGGCTCCCTGTAGTTTTTATAAATGTTCTAAAGAAACAGACATGCTGATATTGAACCTGGGCCTATGTAGAAGCAATGAGGAAGAAATTACAGTCTGGCTAAAAGATGCTCTTTCTGCCTCTAGCCAGGAAACTTAAATGGTCAAGAATCAGATGTATTGAGCCATGCCAGACTGGAAAAATGAAATTCTCTGCTCCTTCCAGACTGACAGCAAAGGCTTGAAGATTAAAAAGCAAAAACAAACCCCTGATAATGGAAAGACTGTTTGCAGAGTCTATATCAGACTCCTCCTATTATGCCATTCCTGTTTAAGAAAGGGAAGAAATAACCCCATTTTAAGTAGGGTGACTATATAATTTACCATCCAAATGGAACAATTTTGAGTGTGAGTAGGGGTGCTATTAATAATTACACTGGAGTGACAGCTCTAAAACAGGTCACCCTAATTAAAGGAGCTATACACTAGAACACAGCCTGGGTTCAAGAGGCCAATCTTTAGTCTTCTTTACCCCCAGTTCATTGATTCAAATTGCCCCCAGGCAGAGGTCACGATGGCAGCCATTAGGCTGAAGACTGAAAGGTGAATCAGCCCTAAGATTTTTCCTTAAAGACTGAGCCCCTCAGGTCAATGTTTAGAGAGCAGCAGAACTCTACACCACTGAACCACATTAGCAAGTGGGAGCTTAAAGTAATACAGTCCCAAATGGGGAACTCTCTCCAATTCCCATTGCAGTTGTGATCACATAGGAAAACAGTCAATAAGAAGCTTTCTTGAGAGTTAAAGTGAAAATAGCTAAACTGATCAAAGAAATGTAGATTTGTCTGTAAGAGGCTCTCACCCTTCCCCCAGCCTTGTATCTGCATCCTCAGTTCCAGGTCTGGGTTACATCCCAGACCAGCAATGGGGTCAGACATGGGCACGTGACCCAGAAGCGAAGGTTAAAGAAGCCCTCATTCCCTGTTGGAATTGCTAATTGAAAAGACAACACAAACTGGAGATGCTGGAGGGTGTGGCCTGAAAGTGGAGTCAAAACAAAGAAAAGCAGAAAGAGGGAGGAAACAGTGTTTATATGAGGCCTTCAATTCAGTCTTTCCTAATCTATCCCTGTTCTCCGTTACAGGAATGACTACATCTATCCCCCCACACAACATAATGTGATTTGTTTATTTATCTAATAAATAAATTAGAGTTGGATTTCTGCCTGTTTCAAGAGAAATAATTCTGACTAAACGTGGAGATTCTGACAGCTTCTCCGTGTTTCTCATGGTGGAAATTCTCAGGAAAGAGGAGAGAATAGGACAGGGGTAGACTCACAGGGCAACACTATCAATGAAGTGCTCTCAGCACAGCCCCTGACGTTGACAGTGCCAGCTCCCTAATCCGATCATCCAGGCTGAATGATAAACTGACCTCCTTCTAGGATTGAAATGACACAGACACGTGGATCAGTCAGTGCCTGACTGTTGGGAGACCTCAGTCATGGTTTCCTCATTCTACTGGTTCTTTTTTTTGTTTAAAAAAAAAAAAAAAAAAAGATTTTCAACTCTTACAGTTATTCTTTAGCCTGATTCGCTTGTTAGTAGGTTTTTGCCTAGAGTCAGTCCCAACTCTAGTTCCAACCTTTCTGAGGGGAACTCTCTCTCATCCTAAACCTAAATGTCCCTTCATTATAGAGACCTTCTCTGACGGCCCTATCTAAAACCATCTCCCCCTCTTCTTTGTTAGTCTTTTATTCTTTTCATATTTGAAACATTTTATCCTTTGTTTTCCCTGTTTCCTTTCTCTCCTGCAAGTAGCCTACAAACTCCATGACAATGAGTTCTATATCTGTCTTATTCATAGTTTTGTCCCAAGAATCTAGCACAGTCCTCAGCTTATAAAAGCAGAAAAGATATCTGTGGAGCACATTTAATAAAGAAATATTTTTTAAGCAACTGAGAGGAGTATCAGTGTTCACTTGTGGGCAACCTCTCTTGGATACACCTTTTTAAAATGGAAATATAGTTGCTGTTCAGTGTTATACCACTTGTAATGTAGTGATTTTTAAAGGTTATATTCCATTATAGTCATCATAAAATATTGGTTATATTCCCTGTGTTGTACAATATATCCTTGTAGGCTTATTTTTTACATAATAGTTTGCGTTTCTTAATCCCTGTCTCTATCTTGTCCCTGCCCCCTTTCCCCTCCCTACTGGTAACCACTAGTTCTCTATATCTGTCAGTCAGCTTCTTGTTTTTTGTATTCGCTAATTTGCTATATTTTTGTTTGTTCTTGTTTAATTGAAATATAGTTAATTTACAATCTTGTGCTAATTTCAAGTATACAGCAAAGTGATTCAGTCATATATTTATATGACTGTATCTATATATTCTTTCTTAGATTCTTTTCTAAGTTAATACAAGATACTGAGTATAATTCCCTGTGCCTTACAGTAGGTCCTTATTATTTGCCTATTTTATATGTAGTAGTGTGTAAGTTTGTTGAATTTTAGAATTCCACCTATAAGTGATATATAGTTTTTGTCTTTTTCTGACTCATTTCACTAGCATAATGCCTTAGAAGTCCATTGGATGCACTTTTCTCTCTTTCTCTTTTTCTGAAATTTATTTTTGGCTGCACAGATGCTTAGTTGTGACACTCAAGCTTAGTTGCTCCGTGGCATGTGGGATATAGTAGCACGTGGAATATAGTGGCATGTGGGATTAGTTTCTCCATAGCACGTGGTATATAGTTCCACGACCAGGGCTGGAAGCTGTGTCTCCTGCATTGGAAGGCAAATTCTTAACAAATGGACCACCCGGGAAGTCCCCGTTGAATACACTTTTTTAAAGTAAACTTTTTATTAAACTATTTTGTATAAAAATGACATTGACTATCTTAACCCCTGGAAGAGAACTTAGGGGAGGGGAAAGTGGGAATATTTCCCATCTGATCAAAAGCAGTAGAGGGAAGAGTGCATTTTACCAGGATTAGCTGGACCTCGGGCTGGCTTTCAAAGTCTGCCTCCTACACATGACTCCCCTGTCCCCCAGAGCATGAGCAGAAGACTGTTTGCTGTCATTGCTTTGCTGAGCTCCATATACCCTGGAACCCCTTATCCCTGAAGAATGAGGAGAGAAGTAAAATAAATTTTGAGCCACAGGAAAATAAACAGTAACACACGGTAAGGTATAGATTTCCATCACCTATGTCTGAAAAGATTAGAAAGATATTTGGTCCACTAATCTTCTAAAATAAGTCTGTATTTGACTGAATGGAGAAAGATACCCTCTCTCTAAGATTATAAGCAAAATGAGGACACCCAATATCGCTACTACTCTTCCACTTGGTACTGGAAATCTATGGCAACCCAACCAGAGAAGAAAAATCAAAGGTATAAATATTAAAAACAGAGAAACAAAACTGTTATTTACAGATATGTGATCATCTACGTGGAACGTGTTGTAAACAATGAATCATCTATTTGCTTAGATTCACAAATTGTCTCTGTTTCACAAATAAGGAAAATGAGTCTCTGAGAGGCTACATTTACCCGTTTGCTCGGAAGTACCCCTCAGAGACTGAATTTAAGGTCTCATGAGGCAAGAAGAAAGAACAAGAACACTGGCCGACTGTGAAGGGGAGAGCAGTGCAGTTCCGTCCGTCCATCCATCCGTTCGTTCATTCAGGGGTCGGACACTTGTTGCGTTAGTATACGTTTTCTCCCTTCCGTGCACAGTGCTTGGTTCCCGTGATGCAGGAATGAAAGCTGCGTGTCCTGATAGCAGTCTGGTGGGAAAATGACACCGCATGAGAAGATGGCTGTGACTGAGCTCACATAGCAAACTGGGGCACAGGAGAAACTGGGATTGTCAGAGATTGCTTTCCCAGTGCTGACACCAGAACTGAGTCTTAAAGAATAGAGGTAGGTGTTCTTTTTTTATTGGAGTACATATATATATATACATATATATATGTATATATATATATCCCTCATTTCTGGATTTCCTTCCCATTTAGGTCACCTCAGAGCACTGAGTAGAGTTCCCTGTGCTCTACAGTAGGTTATACATTCATATACAGTAGCTTCTCATTGTGGTGATTTAGTTACCAAGTTGTGTCTGACTCTTGTACCCTATGGATTTTCCAGACAAGAATACTGGAGTGGGTTGCCATTTCCTTCTCCAGGGAAATCTTCCCAGCCCTGGGATGGCACCCGGGTCTCCTGTATTGCAGGCAGATTCCCTACTGACTGAGCCAGGAGAGGAGCCCTCCTTAGTTACCTATTTTATACATAGTATCAATAGTGTGTATATGGTAATCCCAGTCTCCCAATCTACTACACCTTCCCTCCCCACTTGGTATCCATACCCTTGTCCTCTATGCCTTTTTTCTCTATTTCTCCTTTTCAGATAAGTTCCTCTATACCATCTTTCCAGGTTACACATATATGTGTTAGTATACAATATTTATTTTTCTCTGACTTATTTCACTCTGGGTGACAGTCTCTGGGCCCATCCATGTCACTGCAAATGGCACAATTTCATTCCTTTTATGGCCAAGTGTTATTCCATTGGATCTTTCACTGGAGATCAAACTAGTCAATCCTAAAGGAAATCAACCCTGAATATTCATGGAAAGGATGGATGCTGAAGCTGAAGCTCCAATACTTTGGCCACCTGATACAAAGAGCCAACTCAATGGAAAAGAGCCTGATGCTGGGAGAGATTGAAGGCAGGAGGAGAAGAGGGCTGCAGAGGGTGAGGTGCTGAGTTAGTTTCACCAACTCAATGGACATGAACTTGAGCAAACTCCGGGAGACAGTGGAGGACAGGCAAGTCGGGCATGCTGCAGTTCATGGGATCACAAAAAATTGGACACCATTTAGCAACTGAACAACAAGTATTCCACTGATGTATGCACACATCTTCAACAGAGGAATGGATATAGAAGTAGCTTGAGGGAGATGCTGTAGAGTAGGGGATGGGGCAGACAGTCCTGCAGGATGGTGAGGACTGAGGCTAGAGATGTAGGCATAAACCCGGACCTGCATGACACTGTGTGTATGTTAGTCGCTCAGTCATGTCCAACTCTTTGTGACCCCTTGGACTGTAGCCCACAAGGCTCCTCTATCCGGGGGATTCTTCAGGCAAGAATACTGGAGTGGGTTGCCATTTCCTTCTCCAGGGGATCTTCCCAACCCAGGGATTGAACCAAGGTCTCCCACATTGCGGGTGGATTCTTTACCATCTGAGCCACCGGGGAAGCCCAAACACGAGCATGATGCATTGTCTGGGAATCAAACCAGGGCTCCCGCGTGGGAGACAAGAATTCTACCACTGAATGATTCTGTAAACTTTGCTAATGAAAGAGTGTGGGCTGTGGATGCAGCACTGGGGTAATGAGACAGATTGAAAAGAAAATGGCTCAGTCCTTAGAGGTTGCAGGAGCAAGTGGAGTTACACTGCTTTGTTTTCTTTTACTGTGTCTACACACAACAGCATCAATGATCACTTCCACTGGCATGCCAATTTTCCTATAGTTTACCACTAGTCACAGCTTTTTAAATGATGTGACCAAAAACTTTATCCTATTTTGAATAGCGTTGCTTTAGCATCAGCAGACTTGAAAGGTACCTTCCACCCATTGGGCCTCTCTTTTCTTTGAAGCATTGTGGCTTCATCACTAGTAAGAGGGTCCCCCAGTATAGTTCCAGTGAAGCAGAAAAGATCATTCCATTTATTCAAAAATTATTTATGAAGCATTTGCAGTGCTAGGGTACAGCAGTGAATAAAACATGCTTCCTACTCTTGAGGAGTCTTGTAGGCTCAAGTTGACTGAGCGGATAATAACATTTAACACCAGAATCTGCAAATGTTATATGATACTATGCACCAAATCTTGTTCTATATGCTTCCATACATGATTTCTTCAGTCATTTAATATGCTCAACAGCGCTATGACAGAGGCTGTTTAAGGGGCAATCCCTGCCCAGCTCAGCCTGCTAGTGGGCTAGGAATCCCAGCAGTAAATCTCCAGTGTCTGTGTTCTGATCCCCATTACCTTAATGGCCTGATGACAATCTAATGTGGTAAATAGCCTGATGCAGACAAGCTACATCAGAGTAGCATCCAAGGTGCTACCAAACCCACTCTTAGGGGTCAGAAAACATTTCTGGTAAAGTTTCAAGCTGAGCCTGAAAGGCGGAGTCGGAGTTAGATAAGGTGTCAGAGGAGGGGAGAGCTGAAGAAATCTTATATTCAGAGGTTCTGAGCTTAGAAACAACTTGGCATTTACTGCAGAGCATCCTGGAAAGTAAAAATGAGAGTGAGGGGGTGGGCATGAGGGTAGGGAGGAATAGAAGTAAAATTGGCATTCCCTCACACATTAGGGCTGGAAGAAATCCCATAGACAAGTTCCAGAAAATCTTGAAATTGAATATTATATCCTGGTGAAGGCAGAACGACCACTGTTTATTCAAACCAAAATCAGAGTCATTTTTTGGATTCATGGATTCATTTAGGTAATGTCTTAGAAAAGTATTTCTTATTAATTACCTTATTAATTATATGGAATTTTATATCTAAACATTCATCTTTGTTGAAGTGAATAAAATTACACCAAAATAAGTATAAAATCAGTTACTGCTGTGATTGAGTGGTCATTCTTATATTCAACATTTACTTATTGAGCACCTACTATGTGTCAGGCCTAGTGTATGACACCAGAGAACACTGCAGTGAGGATGAGAGGTCCTTGAGCCTTCACTATGCATATTTCAGCAAATCCTAACAGAGAAACCTGGTGGGCTACAGTCCATGGAGTCACAAAAGAATTGGACACGACTCAGTGACACAACAAATATCTTAGAAAGTCTGAAAGCGTGGTTTTCATATTTATAGAACGTATAAGGCTTTCTTGCCCAAACAACTACTTTTATAGATCAAGAAACAAGGAAGATTAAGTGATTTACCCAAATTCATATATCTCACTGTAGTGAAGTAATGAAACTTGACCTAGAGTCGTACTTCCAAGCCATTACTCTTTTCAGCGATACCTCATTACCTTATATATTCTGAGCCATGTGTTCAAGAGAAGTGTTGCCAAGAAGCTGAGGGGTGATATGTCAGGATTCTCATTGGAGCCCTTCTTTGCCAATCCAACATTTTCCCCCTCTCACAAGGTAACAGCCTATCTATAGCCAACTTTGTCCAGTTTACAAAAATGTTTTCACATTTTTTATCTCAGTTGAGCTTCAGGGGACCCAACGAGGTAGATTCTGTAGATATGAATACCCTCATAGAGATAAGGAAATGAGTTTTAGAGTTTCAGTGGCATGAGCACAGTCACAAATGAAGAGCCAGAAAGGCAGCTGTCCCAGGCCTCAATCCACAGAGGCACTCAAATATCCTGGGAATAAACCCGAGACTCTGTTCCATTTCACTCACGTTTCTACCAACACTCTCAAAACTAGTGATGAAATGTAAACTGGTTCTATTCCCACTCAAGAAGGAAGCTTCCTTGGATAGAAATGTAAAAACATTCCCAGGGCTGCAGATTTATCTTAGCTGAGATTTTCTGTGATCTACACAGGCCTGTTTCTTGGTGTAATCAGAGTCCTGCCCTAGTTCCAAGAGGACCTGAAATTGGCAGCTGAATTCTGAAACCAAAAGTATGTGACATTGTGCAGGGAAACAGATTTAAATATATATATATATATGTTTTAATTCCTTTAATATACTTCACATAAAACTCATCTGGTTGGAAAGGAAAAATGAAGAGAGAACAAAAGCTGTAGAAATGTAGTAAATGTTTTATTGGTGTGAAGCCAATAAATAAGTACTGGAAAGAAAACTTTAAAGCACTTACATATATATATATATATTCACATTATAGATTATACAAGTGATGCGTGAGTACATTCTTGCTAATGTCTAGAATGCTAATGGAGTTAATTAAATATTTAGATTAAAAATAACAGTCACTTTTCACATACTATGCAACCCTTCCAGTGATTTAAGAAAAATATTTTCTTAGAACCATATCTTGAACAAGTCTGTGTAACTAGATCCGAGTAAGTTTTCTCTGCTCATGGCTAAGTGTGAGTGACTAATGCTTTCCAGTTCTGTATGCTGGAAAAACTGTGAAACAAAAGACAATTCCAAATAAGTAAAATATTCTGATATACTTGGTGCAAATAATAAATCCTTCATTTGAGCCTAAAGAGAGAGTTCATTTTCACTGATGGAAATGGACATCATCTTTTGTCACCCCTCTATTAAACAATATTGATTTAAAGGGACGCCACATTATCCAGGCTCTGGATCTGCCCCTTGAGGCTTCAATTCAATGGCAGAGGCTCCATTCTTTTATTCTGCAGATGTTTCTCTTTTTTTTACTCTAAATTCTTTGCTCCTTTCACTATCGTATTTCCAGCCTTGTGAATGCCTGTTCTGATAGACAGTACCACAAAAGACTTGTGTTTTATTTTATACTGTTTTCATTGGTTCACAAGATGTTTTGCACAAATCATTGGTCTGTCTTCATAGCTAAACTCAAAGCTTCTTGCAGGAGGAATTTTGCTCCACGTCTGTCCTCTCCCTGCCTTTCCCACTGAGTGCCCTTGCGGCAATGTGCACTGGGCTGGTTCACAATCTCCAGAGGGGTGTAAAACCTCTTTCTCTAGAGGGTGTAGAACCTACCTACCTCCTTCTCTTCGACATGACGGAGTGAGACAGGCTTGGATCTGGAACACTTTGCTGCAGAGCTCACAGCTGGACAAGTGTCTCCTTGGGAAACAGAATCCAAGGAAACTCTAAGGAGCTAAAGATAAGTGCATGCATGTATAACTGGGGCAAATTATCCCAGGTGGATCAGCAGTAAAGAACCCGTCTGCCAATGCAGGAGATGCAAGAGTTGCAGGTTCGATCCCTGGGTGGGGAAGATCCCCTGGAAGAGGGCATGGAAACCCACTCCAGTGTTCTTGCCTGGGGAATTTCATGGACTGAGGAGCCTGGTGGGCTACAGTCCACAGGGTCGCAAAGAGTCGGATATGACTGTTCGACTAACACTTCACCCTTCCGTGTTTTCCTGATGCAGAGCTACACGTTGTCTGGCCTTGTGTGCCTGGGCGCCGAGGGCCGTCCCCCTCCACAAACTCACTAAGTCTCTTCCTGGACCTGATTCCCCCAGGTCAACTCTTTTTGGACCTATAGTCAGCACTCCAGCTGCACCAAGTTCCTGGCTTAATTCCCGACTACTCTCAGCCAGAAATCCTTTCTGGTCCAGGACTTCACCTACATTCTCTTCTTTTGCTAACTTTGTTCCCCTCTCCTGCACTGTATAAGCTTGTTTCTTCTGGCTGCTTCCAGAAACACTTCACCCATTGCCAAAGGGCTTGGTGGTAGTTCTTTTAATCATTAACACCAATAGTTATTTATAGAGATTACTGACACCAGTCCATGAAATGTTTGACTCCAGTCAGGTCCATACAAATGGAAATTCTGTCCAGGATGGTTGTGTCTTATGTGTTTGGATGGTACCAGCATGTTCTTCTGCCTACAACACAGTCTGTCCAAAGTTTAAGTGATTTAACTTTGAAGAGAAAATAATGCACTTTTTTTTTCCTGTGAGATTTTATTCATGATCATTTGTGTTGGCCATTGATATAAAGAAACCAGTTTAACGGCTTCAAAAGGTCAACTGAAAAAGGAACTAGTCAACCTGTGTACTCATTAAAAAATAAAAGGAAGAGTTATGGAGAGTTATTATCACATCTTATATCAAGATTGTTTGGCGGGGGTGGGAGGGGTACTTTCTTGGTGGTCCATTGGTTGAGATTCCACCTTGCAATGCAGGGGGCGCGGGTTTGATCCCTGGTCAGGGAACTAAGATCCCACATGTGGAGCAACGTAAGCCTGCACATCGTAACTACTGAGCCTTGTGCCACAAGCAGAGAGGCTATGCCGTGTACCACAACAAAAGATCCCAGATGATGCAAGTAAGATTCCATGTGCCACAGTAAGACCTGGCACAGCTAAATAAATAACTGAATTTTTGTTAAAGACTGCTATTTTTTTTTTTTTTTTGGAGGGGGAGTGGAATGCTGACCAGGTGGTAAATTGGGATTATACCCTTAGCTACATCTCTGTGATATTTGGGTTTACACATGTGAAAACCAGAATAAGCATTTATCCCAGGCTGGGGTCTCAGAAGATAAATATTATGTGTAGGACCTTAAACGGAGAAGGAAATGGCACCCCACTCCAGTACTCTTGCCAGGAAAATCCCACAGACGGAGAAGCCTGGTGGGCTGCAGTCCATGGGGTCGCTAAGAGTTGGACACAACTGAGCGACTTCACTTTCCCTTTTCACTTTCACGCATTGGAGAAGGAAATGGCAACCCACTCCACTGTTCTTGCCTGGAGACTCCCGGGGACGGGGGAGCCTGGTGGGCTGCCGTCTATGGGGTCGCATAGAGTCGGACATGACTGAAGCGACTTAGCAGCAGCAGCAGCAGGACTTTAAAAGCAAAGAATTCAGGGGAATAACTATTCTAAGAATTCAGATGGTTCCAAAGAATGCAGGTTTTTGGTTTTTTTTTTTTACTAACTTTATTGTTATTGCTGTTGTTACTAAATTTGTAGGTAAAGTTTTTTTGTTTGTTTGTTTTTTTACTTTACAATTCTGTATTGGTTTTGCCATACATTGACATGAATCCACCACGGGTGTACATGCATTCCCAAACCTGAACCCCCCTCCCCACAACATCTCTCTGTGTCATCCCTGCGTACCAGCTCCAAGCGTGCCATATCCTGCATTGGACATAGACTGGCAATTCGATTCTTACATGATATTATACATGTTTCAATACCATTCTCCCACGTCATCTCACCCTCTCCCTCTCCCACTGAGTCCAAAAGTCCGTTATACACATCTTTTTTGCTGTCCTGCATACAGGGTCATCATTGCCATCAAAGAATGCAGTTTTAACTAGAAACAGAAATAAAACCCCAGGATCACCAGAAAACACCAGGTGTTTTCAAGGACCTTATTGAAAAGTTGGCTGACCAAGTAGAAAACGAAAGAGCCTTAAAGCCCAAGTTCAGTGACTCAGACCAGATTCACTGCCCATGGTTAATACCAGGAACTTCTCTATCTGTTCACTGCTTACATCAACCCCAAATCCTCATCCTGCAGGAGAGTCCGTGTTTAAATCTGAAAACTCAAGTGTGTCCTTGAACTGATAAACAGCTGAGAAAGTGTAAAGAAGAAAGGAATAGGTGGGCGGGGCTAAGCCGGAGCCCCAGGTTAACAAGAGTAAAAATGAGTAAGTGGATTCTCTTGGAGGTGGTGGATGAAGGGAACCTGTTGTTAATAAGAGAGTTCCCTACGCGAGAGACCCGGAGGCATTATATTAGCAGACTAGCACAGGCGACTCTTCCCCAACTGTCTTCAGTTTGGAACCACATGCCTGCTATGAATGGTGTTTGAAGAGTGGGGAGGAAATGACAGGTCTGCGTTTCTGCTTCCTATGGCTCTATTAAAATGTAGCTGCTGTAGGTAGGGTATTCATCATCTCCTTTCTTGGTGACCCGCAAACAGCCGAGGGCTAAAATGACAAATAGGTTCAAGGGATTAGATCTGATAGACAGAGTGCCTGAAGAACTATGGATGGAGGTTTGTGACATTGTACAGGAGGCAGGGATCAAGACCATCCCCAAGGAAAAGAAATGCAAAAAGGCAAAATGGTTGTCTGAGGAGGCCTTACAAATAGCTGTGAATAGAAGAGAAGCAAAAGGCAAACAAGAAAAGAAAAGATATACTGATTTGAATGCAGAGTTCCAAAGAATAGCAAGGAGAGATAAGAAAGCCTTCCTCGGTGATCAGTGCAAAAAATAGTAAAAAACAATAGAATGGGAAAGTCTAGAGATCTCTTCAAGAAAATTAGAGATATGAAGGGAGCATTTCATGCAAAGACGGGCTCAATAAAGGACAGAAATGGTATGGACCTAACAGAAGCAGAAGATATTAAGAAGAGATGGCAAGAATATACAGGAGAACTGTAGAATAAAAGATCTTCATGACCCAGATAACCATGATGGTGTGATCACTCACCTAGAGCCAGACATCCTGGAATGTGAAGTCAAATGGGCCTTAGGAAGCATCACTATGAACAAAGCTGGTGGATGTGATGGAATTCCAGTTGAGCTCTTTCAAATCCTAAAAGATGATGCTGTGAAAGTGCTGCACTCAACATGCCAGCAAATTTGGAAAACAGCAGTGGCCACAGGACTGGAAAAAGTCAGTTTTCATTCTAATCCCAAAGAAAGGCACACAATTGCACTCACAATTGCTAGTAAAGTAATGCTCAAAATTCTCCAAGCCACGCTTCAATAGTATGTGAGCTGTGAACTTCCAGATGTTCAAGCTGGATTTAGAATAGGCAGAGGAACCAGAGATCAAATTGCCAACATCTGTTGGATCATCGAAAAAGCAAGCAGCTGCTTCTACGTTGCTTTAGTCATGTCTGACTCTGTGTGACCCCAGAGATGGCAGCCCACCAGGCTCCCCCGTCCCTGGTATTCTCCAGGCAAGAACACTGGAATGGGTTGCCATTTCCTCCTCCAATGCATGAAAATGAAAAGTGAAAGTGAAGTTGCTCACTTGTGCCCAACTCTTAGCTTCCCCACGGACTGCAGCCTTCCAGGCTCCTCCGTCCATGGGAGTCTCCAGGCAAGAGTACTGGTGTGGGGTGCCATTGCCTTCTCCAGAAAAAGCAAGAGAGTTCCAGAAAAACATTTACTTCTGCTTTATTGACTATGCCAAAGCCTTTGACTGTGTGGATCACAACAAACTCTGGAAAATTCTTCAAGAGATGGGAATACCAGACCACCTGACCTGCCTCTTGAGAAATCTGTATGCAGGTCAGGAAGCAACAGTTAGAACTGGACATGGAACAACAGACTGGTTCCAAATCAGGAAAGGAGTACGTCAAGGCTGTATATTGTCACCCTGCTTATTTAACTTATATGCAGAGTACATCATGCAAAATGCCAGGCTGGATGAAGCACAAGCTGGAATCAAGATTGCAGGAAGAAATATCAATAATCTCAGATATGCAGAGGACACCACCCTTATGGCAGAAAGCATAGAAGACCTGAAGAGCCTCTTGATGAAAGTGAAAGAGGAGAGTGAAAAAGTTGGTTTAAAACTCAACGTTCAGAAAACTAAGACCATGGCATCTAGTCCCATCACTTCATGGCAAATAGATGGGGAAACAGTGGAAACAGTGGCAGACTTTATTTTTGGGGGCTCCAAAATCACTGCAGATTGTGAGTGCAGCCATGAAATTAAAAGACGCTTGCTCCTTGGAAGAAAGGTTATGACCAACCTAGACAGCATATTAAAAAGCAGAGACGTTACTTTGCCAACAAAGGTCCATCTAGTCAAAGCTATGGTTTTTCCAGTAGTCATGTATGGATGTGAGAGTTGGACTATCAAGAAAGCTGAGTGCCAAAGAATTGATGATTTTGAACTATGGTGTTGGAGAAGACTCTTGAGAGTCCCTTGGACTACAAGGAGATCCAATCAGTCCATCCTAAAGGAAATCAGTCCTGAATATTCATTGGAAGGATTGATGCTGAAGCTGAGACTCCAATACTTTGGCCACACGATGTGATGAACTGACTCATCTGAAGAGACCCTGATGCTGGGAAAGATTGAAGAAGGCAGGAGGAGAAGGGGACGACAAAGGATGAGATGGTTGGATGGCATCACCGACTCAATGAACATGAGTTTGAGTAAACTCCGGGAACTGGCGATCGACAGGGAAGCCTGGCATGCTGCTGTCTATGGGGTCGCAAAGAGTTGGACACAATTCAGTGACTGAACTGAACTGAATTCTGTAGTGTTGTTTGTTGACCCGGTCAGGATGGATGGCTAATGCACAGCAGTAGGGTGAACAGGACCTGGTCAGTACTAAATGCCGAGATCTGGTGCCCATTTAAGGACAGAGCTGTGGAAAAACAATGGCTGGGAATAATTAAAGAGCTTCATGCATGCAGACTCTGCAAAGAGCTTTAAGAGTATCTCACTTTTCAACATATGGACTGTAACCTGCCAGAAGTCTCCTGCATTGACAGGCGGACTCTCCCACTACCACCACCAGGGAAACCCCCCCTTCATTCCTCACAACAATCCAATTAGTCATTACCGCTTTCTCTATTGTAAATGTGAGGACACTGAAACTCAGAGGGCTCAGTAATTTGCCCAAGGTCACACAGCCAACAACAAGTAACAGGGTCAGATTTCAAATCCAGGCTCTGACTCCAGACCTCACGCTGCTATTTCCCATGTTGTCTTAGGAAAGGCATCAGAAGGGAAACATAGTCCTGTGATCCTAGATGAAAAAATAAGGGTTAGCTGCTTATTTCCTTTCCCTAGTTTTCTTCATTTTATCACATTCACAGTTCATATTCAGATTCCAATACTGCATTTAGTGACATGCTAAGTTGAGTGGAAGAGTGATCAGAATTTATCTCTGTGGAAGAATGTTCATGGATCAGTGGGCCTGCCCATGGCCCCCATGTGAATGACACAGTCTCCCAGGGAGTGGGGTGCATACAGTTCTCACTCTCAGGGAGATTTATAACCTCCTTTAGAAGATAAGACAAGCCTATCAAAGCGTATCCAAGGGAGCCGATCATAAGGGCTAAATCAACAGGACAGAGAACTGCTGTTCATGTTGGAAGAGAAATCACTTCCGAATAGACGGTCAAGGCAGGATTCCTGAAGGATGAGGCAGGATCTCAAGAGGCAGAGAGGGTATTCATTTGGAGTAGTGAAATCATGAAATGGAAATAAGGAATGAAGAAGCAAAAGATGTGTTTGGAAACAGTGAAGGCGCGAGGCTCACTGGGGGAGAGGTAGGAGCTGAAGCAGGAAAGGCAAGCTGAAATCAGATGGTGCAAATCCTGGAAAACAACCCAAAGTAGTTTGAAATCATGATAATAAATGAGATTCACGGTGGAAAACACCAGCCCTGTGTAGGCACTTGATCACCCACCGGGGTTGCTGTGCAGTAAAAGCAGAAAGACCAAGTGCATTGGACAGAAGGTCAACTTTGAGTCAAAGTCTAACTCGGTAATTTTCTAACTGTGAATTTGGCTAGTGACTGAATTTTTCTGAGTTGCTGTTTATTCATCATAAATTCCCGTCTCACCTGGTTATAAAGCAGGAGTTAGCAAACCTTTTCTGTAATGAACCAGATTGTAAATATTTCAGACTCGGTGGGCCATATGGTCACTGCCATTCTGCGGTGAAGGCACACAGGTAACTGGTAAACAAATGAGCATGGCCATGTTCCAGAAACATTTCACTTACAAAACCAGTCACCCAGACGAATATGACCTTGGGATCATAGTTTTCTCACCCATGGTATAGAGGATTAAGTGAAATAATATCTATACAGCACCTAACATGAGATCACTTTAAACAACCACTCCAGTCTCTGCCAAAGTGGCTTTTTCCCACCCCCGCCCCACAAGTGGCTTGCATCCCATTATCCCACTCTACTGTAGTTGATACATATGAATATGTTGTTTATCATTTATTTTTCTGCAGTCCTAGCAATAATATTATCCCATTAAAAAATAGGCTTCAAAATCAATAGATTTCCTAGGGTATTGTTTGCTAAAGAAAAGCGACTCTTTCTGGTCATAAAATTAAGAGAATTGTGTCCAGTTTCTAGACTGAGGAGGCATGAGATGTACCCTCCATTTCCTTGCCACTTAAAGCTAAGAAAAAAGCCTTGGCATTCAACCTGCTGAATTTAGAACAGCTGAGGGAATTTGGAATGAAAGGGGGCCCCCTGATGGAGATTTACAGAACTCAGTTCAATTCTCTGTTTCATCCTCCAGGAAGAATCAACCAAGATGAACATACTTTAGAGCAATACACTTTTTTCACAAGCCACCTGCCTGTGACCTCTTCTGATCAACACCTGTGTGGTGGGATGATGTTGCTTCCATGGAAATTGAATAAGAAGTGGTTAAGGACTTCACCAAAGTCACCCTTCATGTTGTAAACCAATAGAGAAAGAGAGCGGACTGGGGCTGGACAAAGTGGATACGGCTTAACCAGGGCAAATAGTGGGACATTTTGCCCACCCTCTGAGTTTTGCCTGTTGCCAACACCAGAACAAATGGACCTACAGTAGGAAACCATCAACCCATTTCCCTGAAACCTTTCCTGCAGCAAAAGGGTTGTAACTGAGCTTGATAGGCTCTAGGCAAAGGAGTTTTCCAGATGGTAAGCCAAGCTACCCAGCAGGGAAGAACTAATAGTTCTTTCCAAAGCCACCATTTGGAGTCATAGGATGCTTATTTGCAACAGCCTTGCTATCCTCCTCCCCCCTCGCCAATAATTCACTTCCCTAGTTGCTGAGTGAGGTTTGTTGACTATGGCTCTAAGTCCATGCATTGCAGAGAGTATACACAACCACCCTGGATCCCTCTGGTAGCCACCTGGGAAAGAAACTGGAAACCTAAGGGGAATAAGTAAACAGGATCATGCTTAAAGGAGAAACTGGTTCTTATTCCATACAGTAAATGCTCAGTAATTGGACATCTTTGAACTGTCTGAATAACAGAATTTGCAAGGTAAATGAATAGCAAAGCAAAGATCACGGTGGTAGGAAATGTTTAACTTAAGAAACCAGATCTAAAACAAGCCAAAGCACAAATCCTAATGAGTTTTACTTGTTCCTTAGAACAGTGGTTCTCAAGTTCACCTCCTACTTATTCCATAAACAAGAAGGCTTCCTGAACTGACTGAGCCAAATCATGAAATTTCCCAGAAAAAAAGGAAGTCATGGGAAAAAATGTTTTCGGTTCCATTCAAAATTATTTCTCTCACTTATTCTAAAATCTAGTATCAGAAGAGACGTATTCGTTTAGGAAACATTTAGTATAGTAGTATTTTTGCGGGGGGACTTTGTTTTTTTATTTGGGGAGTTTTTTTGCTTGTTTGTTTTTGCTGCAATACTTCGACTTCAGACTGTTCTTCATCTTACTGTGGTTAAGAACCACTACCTAAAATTAGTTCTGTTCAGTGTGTCATCTGAGAATAATGGGCTAGTTAGTATTTAATTATTTGACAGCTTTCATTCTAATGCTGATGAACCTCCCAACTGAAGGCACTTTAGCCAATCCAACCTGTTTACTTCAAGCTTCAGGGCATTAGAGTGGAAATTTTCTCTCCTTGGTTGACACTCATTCTAAAGAATTGAGCCTTCCAGGATTGCTTGTGCTGGGTCACCAGGATGTTCAGGCTTCTGTTGCCAACGTCTTTGGTGATGATCTGTGATTGTTCTCCTTACCTGGCTCACTTCCCTGGGAGTCTTGCTTTTATGCAAATGATTGGTCTGGAAATGGAAGATTCTTCAGGTCCAGGCTAAGAACTGGATAGATGTGTTTCATGTTGGCCAAGAATTGTTTCCTTCAGATTTAAGTCAGACTCTTCAATGGACTGTTGGTCCAAGATTTTTGTGTTTTGTAATTCTCAATTTCTCGGTTTTATTCTCAAGATCTAGCCAGTAGACACCATGTAAACATAAGCAGTGGGCTGGCTCAGTGGTAAAGAATCTGCCTGCCAGTGAAGAAGACGTGAGTTCGATCCCTGGGTTGGGAAGATCTCCTAGGGAATGAAATGGCAACCCACTGCAGTATTCTTGTCTGGGAAATCCCAGGGACAGAGGAGCCTGGTGGGCTGTAGTTCTTAGGGTCCGCAAAGAGTTGGACATGACTAACAATAACAACAATAAAGATAAGCAATACTGTCCCGTTAAGGGTCCCATGTGTGCACTGAGTGTGTTAGCTTCTCAGCTGCCATAGACGATTTGGGGGCAACTAAACGACATTCAGCTACTCTAGTGGGGTCATTCTGGGATCCAGGAGCCAGGTTGGTGGGGTGACCAATCACCCTGGTTTGCCTGGGAGTGACTAGGGAGGCCCTGGGGACATGGGCTTTTCAGTGCTAAAACTGGGAAAATCCTAAGCAAACTGGAATGAATTGGTCACCCTACTAGTTAGAAAGAACTTCAACCTTGTTTGTAACTGGAGTTCAGAAATGTATAGGATATCTTGTGAACTAGAGAACCCTGAGGGAGGCAGGACAGTAAGGACTTCCAGACTGCCCCCTAGAGAGCAAATGACCAGGAATAAAGAAGTGTGTCTAGAATGGGACCACCTGAGTTAGCAGGAGCAGCTGTTCTAGGTATCATGTAGAGTACTTTACTCTTCCAACCAGTCCTCATCATTCCTAGAGTATCTGTGAGACCTGAATAGGGTAGGACTGTGGTAGAAATGCTAGAATCATATCTCTAAGGGTTTATAAAGCACAGATGAACTGGGCACGTTGATATACTGGCCAGAGAAAAGAGAGGACAGCAGACTGGGAGAGACTCAGACGTCCAGAGAAGGACAGCAGTGGCAAGACCAGGTCTCAGAGATGATCAAAGTGATGGTGGACAACAGAGGGGCGGGTCAGAAGGAGCTCTGGTTATATGTGAGGTTGTTGTCTATTTCCCTAATGACTAATGATGTTGAGCATACTTTTATGCATTTATTGGCCACTTGTATATCTTCCTTGGAAGAATGTCTATTTAAATCCTTTGCTCTTTTATGAAAATTGGATTGTTTTCATTATTGAGTTCTAAGAGTGTCTTTTTTATATTCTGGATAAATCTCTAGTAAGCTTTATAATTTGCAAATATTATCTTACATTATGTGAACTATCTTTCCATTTTCCTTATGGTATTCTTTGAAGTACAGAAGTGTTTAATTTGAAGAAATATAATTTATTATGATATTATATTATTATATTAACCATAGTCAAAGCTATAGTTTTGCCAGTAGTCATGTATGGATGTGAGAGTTGGACTACAAAGAAAACTGAGCGCCGAAGAATTGATGCTTTTGAACTGTGGTGTTGGAGAAGACTCTTGAGAGTCCTTTGGACTGCAAGGAAATCAAACCAGTCTATCCTAAAGGAAATCAATCCTGAATACTCAATGGAAAGACTGATGCTGAAGCTGAAGCTCCAATACTTTGGCCACCTGATGCAAAGAACTGACTCATTGGAAAAGGCCCTGATGCTGGGAAAGATTGAAGGCAGGAGGAGAAGGGGACGACAGAGAATGAGATGGTTGGATGGCATTACCAACTCGATGGACATGAGCTTGAGCAAGCTCTGGGAGTTGGTGATGGACAAGGAAGCCTGGCCTGCTGCATTCCATGGGGTCACAAAGACTTGAATATGACTGAGTGACTGAACTGACTGAACTGAATTTATCTATTTTTCTTTCATTGCTTGTGTTTTGAGTATTGCATTTAAGAAGGCTTTGCCTAAACCAAGGTCACAAAAATTATATTAATGTTTTTCCCTAAGAGTTTTATAGACTTTGTTCTTAAATTTACATCTATGGCCGATTTTTCAGTTAATTTTTGAATGAATTGAGGAAGGGTCCAACTTTATTCTTTTACATGTTGATATATAGTTGCCCCAATGTTTCCCTGATGGCTCAGTAGTAAAGAATCTGTCTGCAACGCAGGAGATGTGGGTTCAATCCCTGGGTCAGGAAGATCCCCTGAAGAAAGAAATGGCAGCCCACTCCAGCATTCTTGGCTGGGAAATACCATGGACAGGGGAGCCTGGCGGGCTGCAGTCCATGGGGTCACAAGAGTCAAGCATGACTGACTGAACAACAATCTGTTGCCCAGCATCACTGTCTTGAAAAGACTGTTCTTTCCCCCATGGAATTGTCTTGGTTACTGTGGCTTCTACCAAGTTTTGAAATCAGGAAGTATAAATCTCTCATTTTTTTTCTCCTTTTTCAAGGTTGTTTGGGCTATTTTGGGTGCCTTGCATGTACATATGAATTCTGGAATTCATTTGTTGATTTCTGTTCAATTTTTAGGTATATTGAATAAGTATATCAAGTATGGAGTATTGACATCTTAACAATATCAAGTTCTCTTATCCATGAACATGGGAAAGCTTTCTATTTATTAGGTCTTAAGTTCATTTAACATATTCTGCAGTTTTCAGAGAACAAAATTTATATGTCTTTTGCTAAATTCATTCCTAGTATTAATTTATAATCTTGCTTTATTAATCTTGGTGCTGTTTTAAATAAACTGTTTTCTTATTTTTTTAGATTTTTCATAAAGTGTATTGAAGAGCAATTTTTATATCATTCTCAAATCCTGCAATTTGGCATTAATTCTAATAGTCTTTTTTTTTTTTTTTTTTTAGTAAAGCCCTACTATTTCCTTTATGCACTATCAGATCATCTGAAGATAGAAATAGTTTTACTTCTTCCTTTTAATTTTGGGTGCATTTCATTTCATTTCTGCCAGATTTCCCTAGCTAGCCCCTACAGTACTCGTGATCTTAGGAAGAGCTCAGTCAGTCTTCCCCATTAAGTGAATGTTAACATTAATGATGTTACCTGTGGGTCTTTCATAGATTCCTTTATCAGGTTGAGGAAGTGCCCTACTCTTCCTAGTTGTTGAGCCTTTCCATCATGTAAGGGTACTGGATTCTATGAAATCTTCTTTCTGCATCTATTAAAATGATCATATGAATTTTGTACTTTAGTCTATTGATTGTAGTGTAATATATTAATTTTTACATGCTAAATCAATCATGTATTCCAGGGATAAAAGTCACTTGGTCAAGGTGTATACTTCTTTTTACATGTTGCTAGATTCAACTTGCTAGTATTTTGTTGAAGAATTTGGTGTCAGTACTCATAAAGGATGCCATCACTTCATGGCAAATGGGGACAAAATGGAAAGTGACAGATTTTATTTTCTTGGGCTCCAAAATCACTGCAGACTGCCATGAAATTAAAACATGCTTGCTCCTTGGAAAGAAAGTTATGACAAAGCATATTAAAAAGCAGAGACATCACTTCACTGAGAAAGCCCGTGTGGTCAAAGTTATGGTTCTTTCAGTAGTCATGTATGGATATGAGAGTTGGGCCATAAAGAAGGCTGAGCACTAAAGAGTTGATGCTTTCAACTGTGGTGCTGGAGAAGACGTTTGAGAGTCCTTGGAATACAAGGAGCTCAAACCAGTCAATCCTAAAGGAAATCAACCCTAAATATTCATTGGAAGGAATGATGTTGAAGCTGCAGCTCCAGTACTTTTGCCACCTGATGTGAAGAGATGACTCATTGGAAAAGACCCTGATGCTGAGAAAGAGCGAAGGCAAAAGGAGAAAGGAGGTGACAGAGGACGAGATGGTTGGATATCATCACCGACTAAATGAACATGCATTTGAGCAAACTCCAGGAGGTAGGGGAGGATAGAGGAGCCTGGCATGCTGCAGTCTGTGGGGTTGCAAAGAGTCAGACGTGACTCAGTGGCTGAACAACAACTCATAAAGGATATTGGTCTGTAGTTTTATGATGATGTCTTTGCTTTGGGGACCAGGGTGGTAATAACCTCAGAGAATAACTTGGAAAGTACTCCATCCTTTTTTTTTTTTTGGAAGAATTTGGAAGCAATTGGTGTCAGTTCTTAGAGAGTATATTATTTGCAAACTGAAAGGGGCAAAATGATTATAAAAAACAGATTTTTTTTAATAGAAAGAAGATTAAATTGAGGAACGAATGGGTTTGGAAGGACTTTGCTACGTTTGACAAAGATCACACTAGGAATCACAGTTCAACCTATGATAATCTTGACCAAAAATACCAATGAGTCAAATGTGACAGTACCAATAATCAAGAAATCATGAAGAGAGTGCAGTTTTATATCAAGGATGCAAGGACAAAGCACTATTAAAAAGTCTATCAATGTCAGCAATAGCTCGAAAAAGAAAACCATACCAATTCAGTTGATGGTAAAATGTCCTTTGATAAAATATCTATTCCTGATAAAGGCTTTTAAAAACTAGTCATTCCACATGTACCTCCATATTCATAGCAGCACTGTTTACAATAACCAAGGCATAGAAGCAACCTAGATATCCACTGACAGATGAACGGATAAAGAAGTTGTAATACATATATACAATGGAATATTACTTGGCCATAAAGTGGAATGAGTTTGAGTCAGTTCTAGTGAAGTGAATGAACCTAGAGCCTGTTATGCAGAGTGAAATAAGTCAGAAAGAGAAAAACAAATATCATATATTAGCCCATATATATGGAATCTAGAAAAAAATGGTACTGATGAACCTATTTGCAGAGCAGGAATAGAGGCACAGATGTGAAAAAAGGACTTGTGGACAGAATGGGGGAAGGAGAGGGGGGCACACTGAGACAGTAGCTCTGACACATATACACCACCATGTGTAAAATTGTGAGTAAGAAGCTTCTGTATAGCACAGGACACTCAGTTTGGTGCTCTGTGATGACCTAGGTGGTGGCATGGGGGGAGTATGAGGGAGGCTGAACAAGGGGGGGATATGAGTATATTTATACCCGATTCACATTACTGTACAACAGAAACCAGTGTAACGTCGTACAGCAATTATCCTCCAATTAAAAATAAATTAAAAGCAAAACAAAAAACCCTAGTCATTCACAGTTGGTACATCACCAAGAATGAACCTAATATAAACTAGGGACTCTGGGAAGATAATGATGTATCAGCGATGGCCTATCCATCGTAACAAATGTTACACACTGGTGTGGGGTGTCGACACGGGGGTGGGGAGGTGAGCGGGGGAGGCTGTGTGTGGTGGGGGTAGGGAGTGTATGGGGAACTCTCTGTACTTTCTGCTCAATTCTGCTGCGAATTTAACACTCCTTTTAAAAAATTAAGTCTATTTTTAAAAAAACTGCTCATACAAGAATGCTTCCTTAAAAATTATAAAGAATATGCTTCAGAGCAAGAGAAACAGTATTTAATATGAATCATTGAAAGTCATCTCACCAAATACCTACTATCTCTAATATTGTTATCATTTGAAAGGTCCTGGTTAATACGTTGATATGTCACAAAAATGAGATTGTTTGTTAGAAAAGAGAACATGAATAATTATGATTTTAAAAATGATAACATCCACTAGAACACTCAAAGAAATAAACTGAAAAAAAAATAGTTAAAATTAATAAGAACAGAAAGTATAATGACCAAACCCAAGGTCCATATAACTCAATATCTTCTTTTGATAACAGTAAAGATAATATTCATATTCAATGAGCACATGTTGCAAGGTAGACATCGTACTGAGTGCTTTTCATTCACAATGTAATTTAATCTTTTAAAAGCCCTTTAGTCATTAATTAATAAAGCTTCATAGCAACACTTATGAGCTACGTACTATCATTATCTCCATTCTATAAAAGAGGGAACTGGGGTTTAGGGAAACAGATTAACTTGCCCAAGGTCACAAAGCTGGTATGAAATGGAGCTAGAACTAACTAAGCCTCATTTTATTGTCACTATCATTATTACAGCTGTTCTTATCACTGTTGAGTTATCATCGGCTGAAAGTGCTGGGAAGCACGTTTCCATGGTCTCTCCCATTTCTGCACGTCTGTGGGCAGTAGCACTGGCAGTGTTTGTTTCTCTCTTTTCCAGGCTGTTTGCACAGTGAATGGCCTTGAGAGCTAGTCTCCATCCGGAGCAAAGGACAGAGTTGCTTTACTGTCCGGTATAATAGAGAGAATATCTCCCTTCGGGAAAAGTGTCCTTTGTAAAAATCTGATTCCCTAAGCTCCAGATTCTTCTGTGATGCAACTCTCTGCAGACGCAGGTTTGCCTTCCTTACCTCACTCAATGGGAATCAGGCCCAGGTAACTGATAACAAACGCTGATACTCTGATGACTGCTAATGCTGTGAGAAATAAAGTCCTTTGTCTCTGACCTGGGTATCTCATGTGTTCTGCCAACATCCATAACACTGTGCAGGTTAACTTGTTAGTTTGCGAGTAGAGTACTACTGTAGACCCTTCCTGCTTCTGAAGAGACGTGCCAGAATGGGCAGACTGACTACTGTAAGATTTTAAACTTCCCCAATTCCTAGCTTCAAATGAAAGAATAAATAGCTAAGAATCACTAAGAATTTTCAAAACAACAACCAAAAAAAGAGAGTAAAGAGGTAGTACTTGCCTCCCCAGAGACTAAAGTGAAGTCACTCAGTTGTGTCCGACTCTTTGTGACCCCATGAACGGTAGCCTACCAGGCTCCTCTGTCCATAGGATTTTCCAGGCAAGAGTACTGGAGTGGGGTGCCATTTCCTTCTCCAGGAGATCTTCCCGACCCAGCGATTGAACCCAGATCTCCCACACTGTAGGCAGACGCTTTACCGTCTGAGCCACCAGGAAGTCCCAAGAGACTAAGTTACTCATAAAGCTACAATAATGAAAACAACAACTGTGGTTCTGATATAAGAAAAGATAGCCAAATCACTGAAACAGAAGGAATGGTTCGGAAATGGACTCTATGATGAGGGAGGGACTTCCCTGATGGTCCCGTGTCTATGCTTCCAGTACAGGGTGCTGGGGTTCAACCCCTTGTCAGAGAACTAAATCCCACATGCTGCAACCAAGACCTAGGACAGCTAAATAAATAAATGAATAAAAACAAACAATAAAAAAAAAAATTACCACGAGGGAAACATCACAAATCAATCGTGGAAGTTTGAACTACTGAAAAAATTATGGCTCAAAAAAACCAGTTGGACATTGGCGGGGGTGGGAATGAATTTAGAGATTCACATGATGCATTGGTATACACTTTTGACAGATATGATTTAAGAATGAGGAAACATACTAAGCCATTAGCAAATATAAACGAAGCCTGGAGGAATCTCATTTCTGGATGGGAAATAACATTTTGAAATATCTTTCAGAATTTTGAAATTGTCATGTCCTTTGACACAGCAATTTAACTAAGAGAATGCAAACTTTATCGTTAGGGATCTAAGACCATTGACTATTGCTTATTGCTCTGTCCAGATAAGAGTTGCTAAGTCTAAGTCGCTTCAGTGGGAAGAGTAGGAATTCAATAAATGTTTGTGGAATAAGCAAAAGAAAAAATGTTGCAAAAAGCTTAAAGGTGTATAAACACGGATGTCATTGCAGTCCTGGTTGTATAAGTCAGTTGCCAGTAGGCTATTTATACCTTGAGGTTTAAGTGAAAAAGACAAGAGAAACTAATCAAACTGTTCACTGCCCACCTCATGATTTCTGTGAGTTTTGGCTGTTTTGTTTTCTCATAGTTACTTCTGTCTCACTAGGAGATCTGGTTCTGTCTGAATCCTTGGCTCCACCTGGGTCTCACCTCTCACAGCTAGTCTCATCTTTTTTTATCTGAACAAACTAACACATGGCCGTCAGTCCCCTTTCCCTGATTTTCCATCTTCTTAAAACAAATGAAGCTCAACAACAAAAACACCTCCCAAGGTATTTGAATATGTAGCAACTTTTACAGGGTTCAGATGATAAAAGGGATTTTTATAGCCACACAAATGGACTCATTCAAAACTTAATGTTAGACACTCTTATGCATAAAACTGCTTTGGCTACGCTCACATGAGGGTTTCTCGCTGGCTGTATTTCCCCACGCACTCCTGTCCTGATGGTCATTTGGCCTACTCTCTTCAACTTTGGACTTTGCTCACATCTTATCAGGCTGTGTTTCCAGGGCTTGCCTCTCTCTTGGGCTGCTCAGGGACAGGAAAAATGCCTCCTTCTGTTTTTCAGAGCAGCTTTTCTTTCTACACCTTCCCCAGCCCCCAGCCTACCTAAAGCTTCAGTAATCATCAGCCAGACTACTCAAAGGCTCATTAATTTGGCCTCAATCTCTAGTAACAGAAAGGTATAGAGATTTTCATATTTCAGACTCTCTCTCTCTCTTATAAAGAAAAGGGAAGCGGTATAGATTGTTGAGGCAGTCCGAGCATGGGTTGGAAAAGAATTTCCAGACACAGAGCATTTCAGAAGGGAGTTTATTAATAAGAACAAAGAGCAGAGATAAAGTGGGCACTGCAAGCCCAATGGGCTGATCTCCTGACAGAACAGGGAAAGCCGAGAGGTTTCGTGAGTTAATAGTCAAGTTTTTAGCCTCAAGAGAAAGAAAATTCCTGCTGGACAGTTGGTATGAGGTGATTGGTTGGGGCGCTATTGGGTGTTTACTGGAGTGGGCATCTTTGCTTAGCTGGGAGTCAGGAAGCTTGTTACCAACTATCAGAGGGCTTTTGGCAAGGTTACAAAGGGGCTCAGTCAGCTTTGGAGGTGACCTTGATTCTGGATTCCACTTCTGTGGCCTTGGTGCAAGGCCTCACACCTGTGGCCTTGGGGGCAGGACTCAACAGAGATGTTTGCTTTCCTTTTGATATGAAATATAACTTTCCCCTTCCCTTAAAAGGCACAAGTGGGGAATAGCCTGGTGGTCCAGTGGTTAGGATCCTGCACTTCCCCTGCAGGGGGCACGGGTTCAGTCCCTGGTGGAGTAACCAAGATCCCACAAACTACGAAGCACCACAGAGAAAAAAAAAGTGGCTACAGACAGTTTTGGTTTCAAATAATTTTTTTTAAAAATCTAACTACATTTGTAATAGTAGGGAAAGTAAAGATGATTCAAATGGTCATTAATAGAAGATACCAGGTTGAATAAATCATGATACAATAAAGAAAGTAATGGATCCAGGTGTTCTGGTTCCGAAATGGAAAAGATGGCCAAGAGGGGTTATTAAGTTAAAGGAGAAAAAACAAGTTGCTTCAGCACTGAGTACATTTTTGGTTGTCACAGCTGGGTGGTAGCGAGGTTACTGCTGATGCTGAACGCCTGACACTGCCCAGGGCAGTTTTCCAAAGAATTTTCTGGCCCCAAATACCAGCAGTGTCGAGGTTAAGAAATTCTCTTCTAGATGAACATAAGCCACACTTTTATCAGTGGGTATTTCCAAGAGTTGAATTATGTTGGAATTATATCCTTTCTAAATCATTAATTTCTCTGTTTGCATTACTTTTGATAAGCTTATTATAGTCTGAGCAGAGAGTTTCAATAGCTATAAATAGTTGGAAAGGACGGGTACATTTTAAACAATCAATATATTTGATCAAATTAGGGAGCAGATGAGCAGATAGGGAGAGGGCACGCCCAGCAAGGAGAGGCGTGGCTTGTTCCCAGAGGAAGCCGCCCAGGTAGGTAATGAACTCTGGTAAGTTCTCCATCCAGGCCTCCATCCAACGAGGAATTTCCTCGCCGGAGCACTCCTCAAGGATGTCCTGTTCTTTCCCGCTGCCTCTCAAGCGCTCTGCCTTCAGGAGATTAGGGTTGGTAGGGCAGGGGGCAGTGTGGAACTGGAGTGCCTGTATGTCCAAACGCCACGCCGAGTCCCGAGTCCCGGGGGTTGGGAAACGGACCAGTTAGAGGCCTGGCAGAACATCGAAGCACATGCGAAATGAAAGGCGTAGTGCTGTTTGTCTTCCAAGGAGTAACCACCCCATCCCCTGTAACTCAGGCGGTAAAGAAGCTGCCTGCAATGCAGGAGACCTGGGTTCGATCCCTGGTTCGGGAAGAACCTCTGGAGAAGGGAATGAATGGCAACCCACTCCAGTATTCTTGCCTGGAGAGTCCCGTGGACAGAGGAGCCTGGCGGGCTACAATCCATGGGGTCGGAAGAGTCAGACATGGCTGAGCGACTAACACTGCTGCTACTACTACCCCATCACCATCACTTGCACCAGCGTCATTTTGTGAAACTGGAATGTCTTGGGCGCCATCTGGTGGACATATTTTTATTACCAAGTCACACGTGTCTGCCTTGGGCATGAACCTTTAGTCACAGTATATCAGTGTCTGCATTTTAACGTCTTCTTTGTCCTGGGCTGTGGTTTGTTGTCACTGCTTCAGCATCTTGTGCAACTGACAGATTATAAGCCACCAGAAATTGTTGAAAGAGTAAATATTGATCTAGTATAAGCTGGGAATGGATATTGATGTCCAACCTGAAGGGGTATTGGGAGGAGCCAGGAATAAGTTCTCCCAGTTGCCAAGGGTGAGAGCAGTGCCTGCGACTGAAAAATAAAACCAACTCCAGGCCAGAGAACTTCTGAAATCCCAAACAGGTTCTCCGGGAACCAATAAGATTCCCCGGGAGCCTGGGCAGTGTTTGAGGGTGGTGGACCCAGGCCTTCTATGGGATGAAACTCCATGAGGTGCACAAGTGCTCTGGTGTGTAACTTAACTAGTCCCTGCACTTTCAGCTCTGCCCTACTCAATTCCCCAATAACACAGTTCCCTGCCTCCAGAGTGGGCCCCAGGGGTGGCAAACACTTCCTAATGAGGACTGCTGCTAATGAATGGGTCCCGGGTGTACCCAACACCAGTATTGCAGTGTTCTTAGATTTTTGGAAAGAAATGGAAATCTTAATAAGCTTGGGAAATAGTAACACCTTAATTTTCCAATATTGGCACACATTTCTTTTGAAACACTCAGTGGGACAAAAAGCACGTGTGTTTCATCGACTAGAGGCTCTCTAGGCTTCTTTCTATTCTTCTGACCCACTGAGCCTCTGACCTCTGCCTGCATCAATTCAGTAAATGTGGGCTAGTTTTGAAATGAGGTCAGCTGATAACCCTGCTGCTGCTAAGTCACTTCAGTCATGTTCGACTCTGTGCAACCCCACAGATGGCAGCCCACCAGGCTCTGCCGTCCCTGGGATTCTCCAGGCAAGAACACTGGAATGGGTTGCCATTTCCTTCTCCAATGCATGAAAGTGAAAAGTGAAAGTGAAGTCACTCAGTCGTGTCCGACCCTCAGCGACCCCATGGACTGCAGCCCACCAGGCTCCTCCGTCCATGGGATTTTCCAGGCAAGAGTACTGGAGTGGGGTGCCATTGCCTTCTCCACAACTGATAACCCTAGCTCACGTAAATCACAGGGTCAGGAATGCACTCTCTTTGAAGTTTCAGGACAGTGAGCTACAGTTTAGGGAAAAGACCAAAGTGCTTCTCTTCAGCTAAAATTTTATCTTTCACAGCAGCCCCTACACCCTCCCCCATCCCATTCCACTAAAATATAGCTGTCTCCCGCACTTCTCTCTGCTAAACATCTCTGCAGCATGTTGCATCTGAGCCAGATCAAGCCTCTGCATTCTGATCTTCTCCCGAGGGTGCGGTCTTTCTCCAACTTTCTGTTTTCATTTATTCAGAAGCCTATTATGCTATCAAATTAATTAAACTAATTCAATCAAGCACCATGTGTTAAAGCTAGTGGATGACTTTGCTAGATGGTCTTTTTCTTTTTTTACTTATTTTTTGACACCAGAAACATTTTGTATTGGGGATATAGCCAATTAACAATGTTGTGATAGTTTCAGGAGAACAGTGAAGGAACTCCACTCATACGTATACATGTATCCCAAACTCCACTTCGATCCAGGCTGCCACATATCATTGAGCAGAGTTCCGTGTGCCCTCCAGTAGGTCCTGGCTGGTTACCCATTTTAAATATAGCAGTATGTACATGACCTTCCCAAAGTCCCTAACTGTCCCTTCCCCCGGCAACCATAAATCCATTTTCTAAGTCTGCGAGTATCTTTCTGTTTTGTAAGTTCATTTGTATCATTTCTTTTTAGATTCTATGTATAAAGGATGCCATATGATATTTCTCCTTCTCTGTCTGACTTACTGCACTAAGTAAGACACTCTCTAGCTCTATCCACATTGTCACAAATGGCATTATTTCATTCTTTTTTAATGGCTGAGTAATATTCCATTGTATATATGTACCACATCTTCTTTATCCATTCTGAAGGACATCTAGGTTGCTTCCATGTCTTAGCTACTGTAAACAGTGCTGCAATGAGCATTGAGGTCATGTATCTTTCCGGGCCATGTTTTTCTCTGGATGTATGCCTAGGAGTTGGATTGCAAGGTCATATGATAGCTCTATTTTTAGAACTACTTTAAAAGGAACAGGGTTGAATGTAGACCCTGAGACACATAATGCAAATATAAATATATATATATGTAATTATGAGTTTCTATTAAAACAATAACAACAGGAACAGAATCAAAAGTAAAAATTATGTATAAACCTGTTTTACTATGTTTTAATGTATATGTTCTGTTTCATACTTTATTCATACATTTGCCTATTTTTTTTTTACAAAGATCATGAAAAACACACAGGCACACAAACACAAGCCCACATGGACAAATCGCAGGTGTCTACAGGTGAGATCACCCCAGGGGTGAACATCAGTCACACAAACAATAATTGGATAATATTTCTCTGATTCCACCCCTACTCAATCTGCAGAAATTCCAGTCCTCAAATCCTTCCTGACTAGTTCTTGAGGCTTTGGGAGCTAATCCTCCCAGCTGTGGTGTGCAATTTCCCCTGCTTTTTAGCGTCTCTCTTTGGAAACATCTTTTGTTGCTAATGCTGCCATAGAAATCTGAGAAATCTCAGAAACTGCCACATCCTCTTCTCATCCTTCTCCCATCAGCTAACTAAGACCAGTTCAGCTCCTTGGTTAGCTTGCTTCTATGCTATCGCCAAGCCTGCTGCGACAGAATCAGGGACACAGGCTAAAAAGCAGCACAAACGTGGAGATTTTAGTGGAACCGCCTTGTGGTTTTTACAAGCTTTTCCTTGCAGTCCATTCTTCCTTGAGCACCTGTGAGTCTGGAGTTTGAAGGAGGGCCAACTAAATGACAGAGTTCTCTCATCATCGCCTTTCTTTTTTGCTGACTCTGTTCCTGGGCTGAGCATCTGTGACTTGATTCTCTTCTCTTTATTATGAAGTTTTACTTGATAGGTTCCTACTTAAGAGAATTGTAGTTTCTATAAATCCCCAAACTTCAGGGACCTAACATTGTAATAACTTCTCACTCATATAACCATCCAGTGTGAGGTTCCTAGTCGGCGATGTTGATGAGACTCCTTCCCGGGTGTTCACTTCGGGGCCAGGGTGATCGAGGCTCTACCACTGTCAACACAGAACTTCCAAGACTTCTCCGGGTAGCAGGCAGAGGAGTAGGAGAGAGAGGCTCAAGTTAGAGTTTCATAAAATAAAATTCACCCACTTTAATGGCATAGTTGGATGAACTTTTGGTAATTATAGACCGTTGTATGTCCACTGTGGCAATCACCATAGAGACATTTTCAACATACGTTCTCAGTAAGTTCCTGATGCCTCTTTACATCTGATCCCTTCTCCTGACCCTTAGCCCCAGGCAACTTTCTGTCAATATAGATAAATTTTGCCTGTTTTTAAATTCCTTATACTTAGTGAAATGGGCTTCCCAGGAAGCTTAGTGGTAAAGAATCCAGCTGACAGTGCAGGAGAGGCAGGTTCAATCCCTGGGTGGGCCAGATCCCCTGGAGAAGGAAATGACCACCCACTCTACTCTTCTTGCCTGGGAAATCCCGTGGAAGAAGCCTGGCGGGCTACAGCGTCACAAAAAGTCAGGTATAACTAAGTGATTGAGGATGTACCCACACACTTAATGAAGTAGGGTATGTCTTCTTCTGTATCATACTTCTTTTTCCTGGTATAATTCATGTTGATAATTATATTGGTAGTTCATTTCTTTCTATTGCTGAGTAAGATTTCATTGTGTAGATATATTACAATTTGCTAATCCATTCACCAGTTGATAGACGCTTGGATGAGTTCCAGATTTGAGTTATTAGAAGTAGTTCTTCTGTGACTTGTAGATATCTATCTTGTGTGTATACAGTAAGTCCCCTGCATATGAACCTCCAAGCAGCAAACTTTCAAAGACGTGAACACGTGTGCCCAGCCCCTGTAGGCCAGCTGTTGTACTGGGCTTCTGTAATTTTCAAGGTACTGTACTGTAAGATTAAAAACGGTTTCTTTATTTTTTGTGTTTGTTTTTTATGTATGTATTATATGTGTGAAAAGTATTATGAACCTATTGAGGTACAATACTATAGAACCGACTGTGTTAGTTGGGTACTTAGGTTAACTTTATTGGACTTACAAATCTGACTTAGGAATATGCTCGCAGAATAGAACTCATTCATATGTAGGGACTTGTACATATATTTTCATTCCTCTTGTGTAAATACCTAGGAGTTTGATTCCTGGGTCATACAGTAAGTATATGCTTAATTGATACTGTTTACTAAAATGGCTGTACCATCTTGCATTCTCAACAGAAATGTATGAAAGTTCTAGTTGATCCAGGTCCTCCTCAATACTTAGAACTGTTAATGTCTTTATTTCAGCCATTCTAGTGGATATATAATATAATTTTGGTTTTCACAATCCTAACACAAATCCTAACAATTAGTGATGTTGAGCATATTTTCATGTGTTTATTGGCTGTTTGCATGTTTTATTTTGTGAAGTATCTGTTTAAATCTTTTGCTCATTAAAAAAATCAAGTTGTCTTCTTATTATTGAGTTATAAGAGTTCTTTATATATTATGGACCAAGCAAAGAGTGTACTAATCAGTATCTAGTACTTTCTAACACCATTAGAGAATTGCTTTTTTGCATTATGTTCAGATTTGATAGTTGTTTCTTTCGGGAGCTTGGTCCTGTAGCATCTTACTCTCTTGTTATGGGAAGCAGAAACTATGAAGGAGATTTTAAGGGCCAGAACTGGAATTGGTTTTCATCAATTTTGCTTACATTGCTAGAAGTCAATCAGGTGATAACAGCCAACTCTAAGAAGGCTGGAAATATAGTTTGTGTGTGTGCCCATAAGGTAGTGTGCCTTGGACAAGAACAGAGTTGATAGTTAGCTATCCATGTCTACTGGGGTGGACTTTGAAGAACATGTGGGAGCTGAAGTTCTGGCTCAGGAGCATGGTAAGTCTGTTTCTAGATCCCTTCCACAATAAATAAGTGTGCAGTACTTACTGTGTGATAGACTAGGAGGCTAATGTTTATTGAGCACTTACTATGTGCCAGGAAATACACTCTCTGTAAATATTTTTTCACTATCGAATGGACCTAACTTCCTGGGGTGGCCCAAGGAAGACTGTCTGTACCTTTCATTACTTCTGGTGTACCAACCACGGTGTGTTTCATGATGTCCCAATCTTGCCAGTCATAGCAGGAACAACGTTGTGGGTAACGAGGATGCATGCCAAGCCCTCCCCGGTTCCCCTGAGGGAAAAGATCACTGGATAAATAGGGTGTTATTAATATCCCCAAATCTCAACAAGCCAGTTTTTCTACTCTCTGGATAATTATTCATGGATGTCTGTTGAGCCTCAGGGATTGGGATAAGATTCCAATTACAGGCTGTTCCTTTGCTCCCCTCTGTGTTTCTGCACCAAAATCATCACTCTGTGCAGCATTTCACGCCAGAGCAGTTTGCAGAACCATTTCTGATCTTTCAGTGAATCTCCTGCCTTGATACATGGTTTTGCCAGATTTACTTGTAATAGCGACTCATCCAAATGGGTTGGAGATATTGCCTATGTTATCATCGTCTCTCTATCCAAAGCATCTAGACACAATATATATACTCTTTTTAAAAAATCTCTCTTTTTTTGACTGTGCTAAATCTTTGTTGCTTTTCTCCAGCTGTGGCAAGCAGGGGCTGTTCTCCAGTTGCAGGTTCTCATTGCCGTGGCCTCTCTTGTTCTCCTGTTGTAGAGCATGGGCTCGAGGTCTCGCAGGCTTTGGTAGTTGCAGATCCCAGGCTGTAGAGCACAGGGTCAATAGTTGCGATGCACAGGCTTAGTTACTCTGCTGCATGCAGGATCCTCCTGGATCAGGGATTGAACTTGTGTCTCCTGCATTGGTAGGTAGATTCTTTACCACTGAGCCTCCAGGGAAGCTCTATATATTCTAATGATAGTAGCGAGCAGCTGGTGGTCACTGTAGCTCACAAACTGCTTCTATATAAACAGGATAACTAATAACTACGGAGTCATTATTCATCACTACTCCCTCACATTCCACACTCTGATACTACTGATCTACTTGCAGTTTCCCTCTACACAAGGTGTGATTTATTTACTAGATAGATTGCTCTAGGCATCTTTCAATGTTTAGCTCAGTGTCCCTGGTATTAGGAGCTGCCTCAGCCCAGCCCCACAGCTCAGACAACCTAGCTGATTTCTTAGAGGATATGAGAACACCTGCATTAGCACTTTACACACTGCTCGGTAATAGTGTCACTGATTTGCCTGACTGGGTGGCCCACACATTGTGAGCTCTTCAAGGATATAGCATCTTTTTAATTTGCATAGTTCCTGTCATACTTTAATTGAAGCATGAATGTGAATAAATACATACATAAATGAGTAAATCAATATTTATATTATTTGTATCAACTCTTTTGTTTGTTTAAATTGTATTTGAGGTACTTTTCATAACCTTCTACAGACGGGCAAAGCAAGATGAGACTGGAGTGAAAAAAAGATCAGTACATTAAGAGCCTTCAAGGAAAACAGGTTTAAGGAAATGGTTATAGAATACTAGAAAGACAGAAAATGGTTATCTCTGAACACATTTGCCTTTTTAAAAATCAAACATATTCAAACCAGTAGTGACTAATTTCTTATCTCTAAATAGTAATAACAAGTAACAGTTGTTTAGAATGTGTATTTTCAAAACATTTACACAATCATTTTTTCCAGGACATATTCACAACTCTATTTTTCATATGAGCTACATAGGGAAGTGATTAATCAAAGTTCCTATAGCCACTATATGACCAAACTGAATGTCTATTAGCTCAGGTCTTTAACTCAATATGAGGTCACTGGGACAGCTTCTGATTATTGGACTGAAAATTTTTACTTTATCTGCCTGTCTAATTTCCCAAGAGTTTGCCTTCTGGGGAATACAGACACACGCTGCTTATCTGCATATACTGTACATTGCCTAATAACAGATTATTGCCTAATAACAGTTATACAGATTGTTGAGCAAATTCCTAAAGAAGATAAAATCATGGGCTTGATACTAGAATTCACAGTTAACTTGTCTTTGCCTGCCCCTATCTTAAGGGCCTGAGTCCTGTGTCAATCACTACATTTAAAACCTCTGGATGAAAAAATAATCTTTTGTTGCAGTGAAAAGGAAAAAAGAAGATGAGTTTTTTTCTTTTCCTTTCCTGAAAACAAAGCAGAAAAACAGAACTGTGAGCAGATCTGAACATTCCTAGCTTTTTTTTTTTTTTAACTTTAACTGGTCCTAGCACTATGACCAACCTAGACAGTATATTCAAAAGCAGAGACATTACTTTGCCGACTAAGGTCCGTCTAGTCAAGGCTATGGTTTTTCCAGTAGTCATGTATGGATGTGAGAGTTGGTCTGTGAAGAAGGCTGAGTGCCGAAGAATTGATGCTTTTGAACTGTGGTGTTGGAGAAGACTCTTGAGAGTCCCTTGGACTGCAAGGAGATCCAACCAGTCCATTCTGAAGGAGATCAGCCCTGGGATTTCTTTGGAAGGAATGATGCTAAAGCTGAGACTCCAGTACTTTGGCCACCTCATGCGAAGAGTTGACTCATTGGAAAAGACTCTGATGCTGGGAGGGATTGGGGGCAGGAGGAGAAGGGGACGACAGAGGATGAGATGGCTGGATGGCATCACAGACTCCATGGACATGAGTCTGAGTGAACTCCGGGAGATGGTGATGGACAGGGAGGCCTGGCGTGCTGCGATTCATGGGGTTGCAAAGAGTCGGACACGACTGAGCGACTGAACTGAACTGAACACTACATGTCTGTAACTAAGTTTGCTTTTCTGCCCCCTAACTCTGCAGGAGCTACATTTCACACCCAGTCTCCTCTGACTCTTGCATGCTAAGTTGTTTTAGTCGTGTCCAAGTCTGCAATCCTGTGGCCTGTAGCCTGCCAGACTCCCTGGTCCATGGGATTCTCCAGGCAAGAATACTGGAGTGGCACCATGCTCTTGCAAATAGTTGGACACAACTGAGCAACTAACACATGCACACACATCTTTTGACTCTATGCTAAACACTTCTTTTCCTTGGTAGTTCTGTTTTTTTACAGATCAGAAAGAAGGCCGCAGAACCACTGAACTGCCAGCCTCAATTACTGGGTTACTAACACCAGCTTATGACTGTTTTTGACAAGATCCTAACACCTTTGTTCCTCATCACCGACTCCTGGCTGCAAGCCCTCATCTTATGTAAGCCCCTAGACTCCTCACCAAGCACGGCTATCTAGCGCAGGGTCAATAGCTGCGGCACACAGGCTTAGTTGCTTTGCAGTATGTGGGATCTTTCCAGACCAGGGATTGAACTCATGTCTCCTACATTGGCAGGTGGATTCTTTAACACTGAGCCACCAGGGAAGCCCCCTTTGTCTTCATTTTGAAAGATGTTTTTGCTGGTCTTAGAATTCTAGGTGGAGAGATTTTTTTTTTTCCTTTTCAGTACTTTAAAGAAATTGTTTTAATTTCTTCTGTCTTGCATTAATGAAAGATCTGCCATAATTCTTATTCTTGTTTCTCTGTATTTAACATTATGTGTTTCCCCCCCACCTGCTTTTATGATTTTTTTTTTCCAACTTTTTGTAATAGTTGGTATAAGTTTCCTCCTACATCTTGTCCTTGGAATTCATTGAGCTTCTGAATGTGTTGATTTATAATTTTCATCAAACTGAGAAAAGTTTTTGCCCATTGTTACTTCAAATGTTTTTTCTCTCCACCCCCCGCCCCACCCCAACCCCTTCCCTCTCATTTGGGACTCCCATAACATTTATATTAGGCCAGTTGAAGTTTTCCAACTTTTCATTGCTAATTTTTTCCTAGCCCTATTATTCTATGTAGTATTTAATTCTGGAAAGTTTATATTGATATGTCTTCAAATTTACATTTTTTTTTCCTTCTATAATGTCTAATCTGCAGTTAATTCCATTCTGTGACTTTCCATCTCGAACACTGTAGCTTCCATCTCGAGAACTTGAATTTGACTCTTTTTTATACTATCCATGTCTATACTTCACATGTTCAATCCTTCCTTTAGTTATTTTTAAATATATGGAACAAATTTATCACACTGACTTTTCTATTCTTGTCTATTCATTCTATCATCTGTGCCAAGTTCTGGGCTGCTGCCGTTGACTGGTTTTTCTCCTTGTTAAGAGTCACATGTTCTTGTTTCTTTGCCTGGTCACTTTTATTGAATCCTGAACATGGCAAATTTTGCTTTCTTGCATGCTGGCTATTATTGTATGTCTATATATATTCTCAAGTTGTTCTGGGACGTGGTTAAGTGAACTGGGAACAGTTTGCTCCTTTCAGGTATTTCTCTTAAGCTTTGTCAGGCAAGACCAAAACAATACTTAGTCTAAGGGCTAATTTTTTCCTACTATTGAAGCAAGAAATAGGGAGCCTGCTATCTGGAAGAAGAATAAAATTAGGAAAAGAAAGAAAGATTAATACCTTGTTGACAGTCAATGTCAATTGTATAAATGGAGACTGAATTTGTAACTCTCCTTTGTTGTTGTTTCTCAGTTGCTCAGTCATGTCTGACTCTTTGTGACCCCACACACTGCTGCACACCAGGCTTCCCTGTCGCTCACCATCTCCTGGAGTTTGCTCAAACTCATGTCCATTGAGTCAGTGATGCCATCCAGCCATCTCATCCTCTGTCGTCCCCTTCTCCTCCTGCCTTCAATCTTTCCCAGCATCATGGTCTTTTCTAATGAGCTGGCTCTTCACATCAGGTGGCCAAAGTATTGAAGCTTCAGTTTCACCATCAGTCCTTCCTGTGAGTATTCAGGATTGATTTCCTTTAGGATGGACTGGTTGGATCTCCTTGCAGTCCAAGGGACTATCCAATACCACAGTTCGAAAGCATCAATTCTTGTCTTATCCATATGTATTTGATTCTGAAATCTCCTATGCTCTGAGCTGTAGAAGTAAGGACTGTTGCACTTGAGGTATATGTTGAGGAAGACTGACACTGGAGCCCCGGTTTGGGAGTGGGAGAAATGCTTAAGTTTTGGAGGGTGCTCATGCGAAGAGCTGACTCACTGGAAAAGACTCTGGTGCTGGGAGGGATTGGGGGCAGGAAGAGAAGGGGATGACAGAGGATGAGATGGCTGGATGGCATCGCTGACTCGATGGACATGAGTTTGAGTGAACTTCAGGAGTTGGTGATGGACAGGGAGGCCTGGCGTGCTGTGATTCATGGGGTTGCAGAGTCAGACACGACTGAACGACTGATCTGATCTGATGGACTAAATGCTTATGTCCCCAAAAGATTTGTGTGGTAATTAGATTAATGCTTGTCACTTCTACTAGAAGTAACTCCCATGAAAGCTAGGACCCTACAACTGCCTGATTTGTTGTAGTGACTCACTTAAACAGTGTGTGGAAAGAATGAATGAGGCCTGGGGGCAGTGCACCCCTCCTGCCTCCCACGTCTGTCACCTGAGTGCACTAGCTGTGTCCATTCCCCTGGGACTCAGGATCAGCTCCCTTAAATACCTTTTTCAGATCTTGCCTATAGAGCCACACTCCAGTGGTTCAAATTCCATATTTTTGAACTGGTTGGGGGATAGTCAGCCTTTTGCCCTTCATTTCCTGTCTCTCTAATCTCTGGCTTCAGGCACCCTTAATCAGCTAACCACTCCAGGAAACAGATGCTGGAGGAAGGGAAAAACAGGACAGTTTTCTTGTCCTATCCATCCTGTCTCATTTTAGGCTTAAGGAGGACTACTCAGTGTCTATATTTGTTGATTTTATGTAAATTCTCTTCTTAATTAGAAGTGGGGCCATCGGAGGAGTTCATTAATCTTCCATCTACCCTTCCTTAGTGGGTCAGACAGTAAAGAAACTGCTTGCAATGCAAGAGACCTGGGTTCAGTTCCTGAGTTGAGAAGATCCCCTGCAGAAGAGAATGGCAACCCACTGCAATATTCTTGCCTGGAAAATTCCGTGGACCGAGGACTGGGGCATGCCACAAGTCCATGGGGTTGAAAAGAGTTGGATACAACTGAGTGACGAACACTTTCACTTTTTTCCACTACCCTTCCTAGCTTCTAAAATTTATTTTTGTTTCAGTGTTACTTAATCTCTCCGTTCAGTTCAGTTCAGTTGCTTAGTCATGTACGAATCTTTGTGACCCTGTGGATTGCAGCATGCCGGGCTTCTCTGTCCATCACCAACTCCCAGAGCTTACTCAAACTCATGTCCATCGAGTCAGTGATGCCATCCAACCATCTCATCCTCTGTTATCCCCTTCTCCTGCTGTCTTCAATCTTTCCCAGCATCAGGGTCTTTTCCAATGAGTCAGTTCTTCGCAACAGGTGGCCAAAGTATTGGAGCTTCAGCTTCAGCTTTAGCATCAGTCCTTCCAATGAATATTCTGGACTGATTTCCTTTAGGATGGACTGGTTGGATCTCCTTGCAGACCAAGGGACTCTCAAGAGTCTTCTCCAACACCACAGTTCAAAAGCATCAATTCTTCGGCGCTCAGCTTTCTTCACAGTCCAGCTCTCACATCCATACATGACCACTGGAAAAACCATAGCCTTGACTAGACGGACCTTTGTTGGCAAAGTAATGTCTCAGCTTTTCAATATGCTGCCTAGGTTGGTCATAACTTTTCTTCCAAGGAGCAAGCATCTTTTAATTTCATTGCTGCAATCACCATCTGCAGTGATTTTGGAGCCCCCCAAAATAAGGTCTCTCACTGTTTCCATTGTTTCCCCATCTATTTGCCATGAAGTGATGGGACCAGATGCCATGGTCTTAGTTTTCTGAATGTTGAGTTTTAAGCCAGCTTTTTCACTCTCTTGTTTCACTTTCATCAAAAGACTTTTTAGTTATTCTTTCCTTTCTGCCATAAGGGTGGTGTCATCTGCATATCTGAGGTTATTGATATTTCTCCCAGCAATCTTGATTCCAGCTTGTGCTTCATCCAGCCCACAGTTTCTCATGATGTACTCTGCATATAAGTTAAATAAGCAAGGTGACAATATACAGCCTTGACTTACTCCTTTCCCTATTTGGAACCAGTCTATTGTTTCATGTCCAGTTCTAACTGTTGCTTCTTGATCTACAAACAGATTTCTCAGGAGACAGGTAATATAGTCTGATATTTCCATTTCTTTAAGAATTTTCCATAGGTTGTTGTGATCCACATAGTCAAAGGCTTTGGCATAGTCAATAAAGCAGAAGTAAATGTTTTTCTGGAACTCTCTTGCTTATGTAATGATCCAGTGGATGTTGGCGATTTGGTCTCTGATTCCTCTGCCTTTTCTAAAACTAGCTTGAACATCTGGAAGTTCATGGTTCACATATTGCTGAAGCCTGGCTTGGAGAATTTTGAGCATTACTTTACTAGTGTGTGAGATGAGTGCAATTGTGGGGTAGTTTGAGCATTCTTTGCTATTGCCTTTCTTAAGGATTGTAATGAAAATTGACCTTTTCCAGTCCTGTGGCCATTGCTGAGTTTTCCAAATTTGCTGGCATATTGAGTGCAGCACTTTCACAGCATCATCTTTTAGGCTTTGAAATAGCTCAACTGGAATTCTATCACCTCCACTAGCCTTGTTTGTAGTGATGCTTTCTAAGGCCCACTTGACTTAGCATTCCAGGATTTCTGGCTCTAGGTGAGTGATCACACCATTGTGGTTATCTGGGTCATGTAGATCTTTTTTGTATAGTTCTTCTGTGTATTGTTGCCACCTTTTTAAAAAATATCTTCTGCTTCTGTTAGGTCCATACCATATCTATCCTTTATTGAGCCCATCTTTGCATGAAATGTTCTCTTGGTATCTCTAATTTTCTTGAAGAGCTCTCTAGTCTTTCCCATTCTCTTTTTTTGCATTGATCACTGAGGAAGGCCTTCTTATCTCTCCTTGCTGTTCTTTGGAACTCTGCATTCAAATGGGTATATCTTTCCTTTTCTTCTTTGCCTTTCACTTTTCTTTTCTCAGCTATTTGTAAGTCCTCCTCAGACAACCATTTTGCCTTTTTGTATTTCTTTTTCTTGGGGTTGATCTTGATCACTGCCTCCTGTACAATGTCACGAACCCCTGTCCATAGTTCTTTAGACACTCTGTCTATCAGATCTAATCCCTTGAATCTATTTGTCACTTCCACAGTATAATCGTAAGGGATTTGATTTAGGTCATACCTGAATGGACTAGTGGTTTTCCTTACTTTCTTCAATTTAAGTCTGACTTTGGCAATAAGAAGTTCATGATCTGAGCCACAGTCAGCTCCCAGTCTTGTTTTTGGTGACTGTATAGAGGTTCTCCATCTTTGGCTGCAAAGAATATAATCAGATTTCAGTGTTGACCATCTTGTGATGTCCATATGTAGAGTCTCCTCTTGTGCTGTTGGAAGAGGATGTTTGCTATGACCAGTGCATTCTCTTGGCAAAATTCTGTTAGCTTTTGCCCTGCTTCATTTTGTACTCCAAGGCCAAATTTGCCTGTTACTCCAGGTATCTCTTGACTTCCTGCTTTTGCATTCCAGTACCCTAAACTGAAAAGGACATCTTTTTTGGGTGTTAATTCTAGAAGTTCTTGTAGGTCTTCATAGAACTGTTCCACTTCAGCATCTTCAGCATTAGTGGTTGGGGCATAGACTTGGATTACTCTGATATTGAATGGTTTGCCTTGGAAATGAACAAAGATCATGCTGTTATTTTTGAGACTGCACCCAAGTACTGCATTTTGGACTCTTTTGTTGACTACGGGGGCTACTCCATTTCTTCTAAGGGATTCTTGCCCACAGTAGTAGATATAATGCTCATCCAAGTTAAATTCACCTATACCAGTCCATTTTAGTTCGCTGATTCCTAAAATGTTGATGTTCAGTCTTGCCATCTCCTGTTTGACCACTTCCAATTTACCCTGATTCATGGACCTAACATTCCAGGTTCCTATGCAATATTGCTCTTTACAGCATTGGACTTTACTTCCATCACCAGTCACGTCCACAACTGGGTGTTGTTTCTGCTCTTGCACCATCTCTTCATTCTTTCTGGAGTTATTTCTCCACTGAGCTCCAGTAGCATATTGGGCACCTACCCACCTGGGGAGTTCATTTTTCAGTGTCCTATCTTTTTGCCTTTTCATACTGTTCATGGGGTTCTCAAGGCAAGAATACTGAAGTGGTTTGCCATTTCCCTCTCTGATGGACCACATCTTGTCAGAACTCTCCACCATGACCTGTCTGTCTTGGGTGGCGTGGCTCATAGTTTCATTGAGTAAGGCAAAACTGTGGTCCATGTGAGCAGTATGATTAGTTTTCTGTGATTGTAGTTTTCATTCTGTCTGCCCGCTGATGCATAAGGATGAGACTTATGGAAGCTTTCTGATGAGAGAGACTGACTGAGGGGGAAACTGGGCCTTGTTCTGATGGGCGGGGCCATGCTCAGTAAATCTTTAATGGGCTTTTCTATTGGTGGGCGGGGCTGTGTTCCCTGCCAGTTGTTTGACCTGACGTCAAACTATGGTGGAGGTAATGAACGTAATGGCGACCTTCATCAAAAGTTCTTGTGCAGGCACTGCAGCAGTCAACGCCCCGACCCTGCAGCAGACCTCCGCCGGAGACTCCTAGACACTCAGGGGCACGTCTGGGTCAGTCTCTTGTGGGTTCGCTGTCCTTTCTCCTGAGTCCTGTGTTGCAGCCTGGTGGAGCAGAGACCAGAACCTGCCCCATGACTTGGGGGTGCAGCAAACTGTACCCTCGTGATTGTCCTAATAAGCATGCTGAACGGGACATTCTTGTATCAGGATGTGCTCTCCGCGCCGCTTCACCACCTACCCTTGGGTCCGTCTCCATGGAAACAAAGCAAGATATTCCTGATCAACAGCGGAGCCTGCGCTAATCAAACTCCCCAGTATCTCTATTCCCTAATGATCTCATGTGACTTCTGCCAATAAAAGTGCAGGCTGAAAGGAGCCATTTTGTCTTGCTGCCATGGAGAGCAGGAGGGCCCCCTGACTCCTCACTTGCCAAATTATATGTGTTTGTCTTTTCATTATGCGCTCGCCCCGTTTCAGGTCTTTCTCACCGGCTTGTGCTGGACGCAGCAGTCGTGGTGTGCACAAGATTTTGTTTGTGCCCTCCAAGAGGCTTTTGTTTACTTTTACCCAATTAACTGGTTTCTTTTTCCACATCTAACCTACCCCAGGACCCTCCCCAAATGTATGCACAACTCTTTTCCAAGATGGATACCAGCCCAGAGGCCTATGGCATCACATATTCACATTACCTGTTACTGGGTGGTGCCTAGCAACTAAGCAACAACATCATGCCAAGTGACTTCAGTCATGTCCGACTCTTTGTGACCCCACGGACTACAGCCTGCCAGGCTCCTCAGTCCATGGGATTCTCCAGGCAAGAATACCAGAGTGGGCTGCCATGTCCTTCACCAGGACATCTTCCCCACTCAGGGATCAAAGTCCTGTCTCTTGTGGCTCCTGCATCGGCAACTGTTTTTTCTTCTTTTTTTTTTTTTACCACTAGTGCCACCTAGGAAACCCCCACACAGCAACAATCACTTCTCCTTTTTGACCTCCAAGACGCCTTTCTGCACATGTGAAATGTCTCCCTTGCCTCAAGGATGAGAAACACATGACCTCCTGATCCTTTATGCAAACAAGGTTTAGTCCCTTTTTGTTTCTGCCATGATTGTTATCTTAAGGTGTTCACAGGACACAAGGCCAGGATATTTACCATTTTAGGAGGCCCGTTGTAAATGTCTAGCCTGGGGCCCTTCTATCTCCGGTCTCACATCCACCCCTGAGATAACCCAGGGTCATCTCCCCACCTCAAACGCCTTTACCTAATCATATCTACAAACTCCCTTGTGCCAATATAGGGTGACATATTCACAGGTTCTTGTCATTAGATGTGGACATCTTGTGTGTGTGTGTGTGTTAGTCTCTCAGTCGTATCCAATTCTTTGGGACCCCATAGACTGTAACCTGCTAGGCTCTTCTGTCCGTGGAATTCTCCAGGCAAGAATACTGGAGCGGGTTGCCATTCCCTTCTCCAGGGGATCTTCCTGACCCAAGAATCAAACCCAGGTTATCGTAGGGAAGCCCTGGTGGGGGACCATCTTGGAGGACCATTATTCTGCTACCACTCTCATTTCTTAGTACATACAAATATGTTGGACAACTTTTCAGGCAGCACAGAATCCCTGATTTCTGGCTGTTGTCAATAGCTGTAACATTCAAGCCTTTTGTGCTTTTGTTTCTAAATTGAATACAGTATTCTAGAAATGGAGGGACCTTTAATTTCACTTTGAAAGGGTTAAGGACAGCACAATTAGAAATTTAACTAGCGATTTAAGGAAAAGTAATAATTATCTATTATCTTGTGACTTTTAGTAAGTCATCTTTACTTCTCTAAATTGTAAAGTTGGGGTAAAAATAGCAATGTGTCTCAGATTTATCATTTATTTATAAAATGAAAATAGTGAATGCCTACTCTGTCGAGTTGCTGTGAGGATTTATTGAATTATACATATCTAGCACAGAGTCGGACATGACTGAGCGACTTCAGTTTCAGTTATCAGTTTCAGCACAGAGTCGGACAAGACTGAAGTGACTTAGCAGCAGCAGCAGCAGCACTTAAAAACGATCAGTAAATATTTGTATCATTATTATGGCCATTTTGCATTTCATTATCACACCTAATCCATGGGTTTCTAATGTTAAAGAGAAAACCACAGGCCCAAAATGGCATCGCTTGTGCTAAAGCCCATGATTCCAAACCTACACTTGATATGTGACTTAATAGCAGTTTCGACCTTCCCCAGAAATGTAATCTTAATCAGCCAATTTGGGACTAGTTTCTGGTCAGCACCAATGCGGTACTGTGTCCTGCGGACCCTCTGCATCTCCCTCTCCCACCCCAAGAAGAGACAATTCATGTGATACAGATTAATACTGGTCTCCAAAAGATGTCCTGGCCTAAAATCTCTCTTTTCTTTTGCTAATGACTTCCTTGCCCTGCTCTCTTTTCTCTTTTCCTTCTGCAGCCCTCAGGAAAGACTTTTTAGTTGTTAGATGGGATACTGCTCATTCTTGAATTCTTGGAGCCACTTAGATCTTCAATTTTACTTGGTTGAATATTTTTTTAACATTAACACAAGGCTCACGGGATCCTGTAAGGCCCATGAATAAGCTTCAAGAGGCTCACGAGTCCTCAAAACCAATTTACACAATTTAGAAGGTGAGAGGGTTTGTAGCTTTCATTGGATTCTTGGAGGGTTCAGTGACCTAAATAAGTTTCAAGACACTGCAGCTGAAGGTAAGGAAGGGAGAGCTTGAGATGGCACAAGGAAGCCTTCTGACGACTAGACTCCCAAAGTAGTAGCTCAGGCTCCATTCTTGGGTCAAAAGGTTTAAAAATTTGATTTTTCTCAGAGCCCCTCATATTGATCAGTTTCAGAGACTCTCACTAGCCTAACTCATAAGAGACCAGAGAACAAATCGGAAAGTTCCCGTGTTGGTGAAGAGGAGGATTGCTTGTCTAGTGACTGCCACAAGGGAACACACTGTTCCCCTGCTCCTGTCACTCAGAGCGTTCCCCTGGTGACAGGCATCCTTCACAAAACAGGCGTTTAAGTTGATGCCTGTTTCTCCTTCTGCTACAGGACTCAAAGATGATGGGATCTGGTGAGAAAGAGATCCCACCCTGCGGTCGCTTACTGGCATCAGGGTATCTGGAATATAAAATACTCTGAAGGGTGGTAAGAAAAAGAGGTCTTCCCTGGCCAGTAAGACGGTAAAGAAGAATGGTAAAAAAAAAAAAAAAAAGAGTTGCATAATCAGCAGGGGTATTTTTATATAGACTGTGATTCTATCTGATGAATTCTCTCTGTACCACAACAAGGTTCACCTTGCTAATAACCATCACATGCCTGTGGTTGCATGCATTGTTCTCTTCTTTTTTTGCTGGAACGGTGCTGGGTAAAAGCCAAGACTTGACTCGCATCACCCTTTTGAAGGTGCAGACCAGCCTTTCTATTAATACATTCTTTTTGCAGAAAAATTATAATCCAGTTGATCATATTATGAGTTTTCTCCCCTTAACATTCAATTGTATTTGGATGAAATAGTATTCTTCTTCCCTTCATTTGATCTAGTGGTTCCCCAAAATCCTATTTCAGGCATTTACCTTCTCTCAGGATGGTTTACTTTCTCAAGTGATTAAATTCATCTAATAGTCAGTGATTCTTATCACTTTCACCATCAGAGAGTTGCCTTTTCAAGTTCTGAGTGTACCTTACTGAGTGGCTTCACGTGCCAAACAAGGGACCCATTCTTCTAATCATTATCATCCTTATATTTGTTGTTATCTTCATCATTATCATCAAAACAACACTGTAAAAGAGGACTTTTTTGTGTGTTAAAGCACAGTGATAATTTGAAAACTTGGGTAATACTTGCCTCTTCTTATATCTAACCCTTCAATGGCTTCCCATCCTAGTTGGAATGAAATGCAAACTCCTTTCCATGGTGTTGCTAGCCTGTCCCCCAGTCTTCACATCCCTTCTTTGGGTTCAGCACCCTGAATTTTCCTTTGGGGGCCCACTTTTCTTACACTATTAGTGTACACTTCAGATGGAACAAATCTTTTCCTCCAATCTGAAGTGGGTGCTTTCTTTCAGAATGGCCAGTCAGCATGTTCTTTCTGCAGGCCACAGAGAATGGTTCAAGGACAGATACATGTCCCAAATTTGCCCAATGAAGATCAGGTCTGAATATTTTACAGCAATCATTGGAAGACTAGTGCAATCTTCTAGGATGCTAAAGTGCTAGAATATACAGCTGAATCTTCTGTTCTTCATTGTTTTATGACATTTATGTCACATCTTTGGCATAGTCAATAAAGCAGAAATAGATATTTTTCTGGAACTCTCTTGCTTTTTTGATGATCCAGTGGATGTTGGCAGTTTGATCTCTGGTTCCTCTGCCATTTCTAAAACCAGCTTGAACATCTGGAAGTTCATGGTTCACATATTGTTGAAGCTTGGCTTGGATAATTTTGAGCATTACTTTACTAGTGTGTGAGATGAGTGCAATTGTGCGGTAGTTTGAGCAATCTTTGGCATTGCCTTTCTTTGGGATTGGAATGAAAACTGAACTTTTCCAGTCCTGTGGCCACTGCTGAGTTTTCCAAATTTGCTGGTATATTGATTGAGTGCAGCACTTTCACAGCATCATCTTCCAGGATTTGAAATAGCTCCACTGGAATTCCATCACCTCCACTAGCTTTGTTCATAGTGATGCTTCCTAAGGCCCATTTGACTTCACATTCCAGGATGTCTGGCTCTAGGTGAGTGATCACACCATCATGGTTATCTGGGTCATGAAGATCTTTTATTCTACAGTTCTCCTGTATATTCTTGCCATCTCTTCTTAATATCTTCTGCTTCTGTTAGGTCCATACCATTTCTGTCCTTTATTGAGCCCATCTTTGCATGAAATGCTCCCTTGGTATCTCTAATTTTCTTGAAGAGATCTCTAGTCTTTCCCATTCTATTGTTTTCCTCTATTTCTTTGCACTGATCACTGAGGAAGGCTTTCTTATCTCTCCTTGCTATTCTTTGGAACTCTGCATTCAGATGCTTATATCTTTCCTTTTTTCCTTTGCTCTTTGCTTCTCTTCTTTTCACAGCTATTTGTAAGGCCTTCTCAGACAGCCATTTTGCTTTTTTGCATTTCTTTTTCTTGAGGATGGTCTTGCTCCCTGTCTCCTGTACCATGTCACAAACCTCTGTCCATAGTTCATCAGGCACTCTGTCTATGAGATCTAGTTCCTTAAATCTATTTCTCACTTCCACTGTATAATCATTAAAGATTTGATTTAGGTCATACCTGAATGGACCAGTGGTTTTCCCTACTTTCTTCAATTTAAGTCTGAATTTGGCAATAAGGAATTCATGATATGAGCCACAGTCACCTTCCAGTATTGTCTTTGCTGACTGTATAGAGCTTCTCCATCTTTGGCTGCAAAGAATATAATCAATCTGATTTCGATATTGACCATCTGGTGATGTCCATGTGTAGAGCTTTCTCTTGTGTTGTTGGAAGAGGGTGTTTGCTATGACTAGTGCATTTTCTTGGTAGAACTCTATTACCCTTTGCCCTGCTTCATTCTGTACTCCAAGGCCAAATTTGCCTGTTACCCCAGGTGTTTCTTGACTTCCTACTTTTGCATTCCAGTCCCCTATAATGAAAAGGACATCTTTTTTGGGTGTTAGTTCTAGAAGTTCTTGTAGGTCTTCATAGAACTGTTCAACTTCAGCATCTTCAGCATTACAGGCCGGGACATAGACTTGGATTACTCTGATACCGAATGGTTTGTCTCGGAAACGAACAGAGATCATTCTGTCATTTTTGAGATTGCGCCCAAGTACTGCATTTTGAACTCTTTTGTTGACCATGGTGGCTACTCCATTTCTTCTAAGGGATTCTTGCCCACAGTAGTAGATATAATGGTCAGGTGAGTTAAATTCATCCATTCCAGTCCATTTTAGTTCACTGATTCCTAAAATGTCGATGTTCACTCTTGCCATCTCCTGTTTGGCCACTTCCAATTTGCCTTGATTCATGGACCTGACATTCCAGGTTCCTATGCAATATTGCTCTTTACAGCATTGGACCTTGCTTCCATCACCAGTCACATCCACAACTGGGTGTTGTGTTTGCTCTGGCAGCATCTCTTCATTCTTTCTGGAGTTATTTCTCCACTAATCTCCAGTAGCATATTGAGCACCTACCCACCTGGGGAGTTCATTTTTCAGTGTCCTATCTTTTTGCTTTTTCATACTGTTCATGGGGTTCTCAAGCCAGGAATACAGACCACCTGACCTGCTTCTTGGTAAATCTATATGCAGGCAGCTTAGGAGGCAACAGTTAGAACTGGACATGGAACAACAGACTGGTTCCAAATAGGAAAAGGAGTACGTCAAGGCTGTATATTGTCACCCTGCTTATTTAACTTATATGCAGAGTACATCACAAGAAACGCTAGGCTTGATGAAGCACAAGCTGGAATCAAGATTGCTGGGAGAAATATCAATAATCTCAGATATGCAGATGACACCACCCTTACGGACTTCTCTGGTGGCTCAGACGGTAAAGCGTCTGTCTCCAATGTGGGAGACACGGGTTTGAACCCTGGGTTGGGAAGATCTCCTGGAGACGGAAATGGCATTCCACTCCAGTACTATTGCCTGGAAAATCCCATGGACAGAGGAGCCTGGTAAGCTACAGTTTATGGGGTCGCAAAGAATCGGACACTTTCACTGAGCGACTTCACTTTCACTTTCACATTCACATTATGGCAGAAAGTGAAGAAGAACTAAAGAGCCTCTTGATGAAAGTGAAAGAGGAGAGTGAAAAAGTTGGCTTAAAACTCAGCATTGAGAAAACTAGGGTCATGGCATCGCGTCCCATCACTTCATGGCAAATAGATTGAGAAACAGTGGAAATGGTTGCAGACTTTATTTTTTTCAGGCTCCAAAATCACTGCAGATGGTTACTGCTGCCATGAAATAAAAAGACGCTTACTCCTTGGAAGAAAAGTTATGACCAACCTAGACAGCATATTAAAAAGCAGAGACATTACTTTGCCAACAAAGGTCTGTCTAGCCAAGGCTATGGTTTTACCAGTAGTCATGTATGGATGTGAGAGTTGGACTATAAAGAAAGCTGAGCACCAAAGAATTGATGCTTTTGATGCTTTTGAACTGTGGTGTTGGAGAAGACTCATAAGAGTCCTTTGGACTGCAAGGAGATCCAACCAGTCCATCCTAAAGGAAATCAGTCCTGAATATTCATTGGAAGGACTGACGTTGAAGCTGAAACTCCAATACTTTGGCCACCTGATGCGAAGAGCTGACTCATTGGAAAGGGCCCTGATGCTGGGAAAAATTGAAGGCGGGAAGAGAAGGGGATGACAGAAGATGAGATGGTTGGATGGCATCTCCGACTCAATGGGCACGAGTTTGAATAAACTCTGGGAGCTAGTGATGGACAGGGAGGCCTGGTGTGCTGCAGTCTATGGGGTCACAAAGAGTTGGACACGACTGAGTGACTGAACTGAACTGAACTGATGTCACATCTTGGGTTTCCTAGGTGGCACTAGTGGTAAAGAACTCGCCTGCCTATGCAGAAGTTGAAAGAGATACAGGTTCAATCCCTGGGTAGGAAAGATCCCCTGGAGGAAGGCATGGCAACACACTTCAGTATTCCTGCCTGGAGAATCCCATGGACAGAGGAACCTGGTGGGCTATAGTCCATAGGGTTGCAAAGAGTCAGACACGATTGAAGCAACTTAGCAGGCAAGCACATGCCACATCTTGCCTTTCTAGAAATGAAGCAAACTCGGAGGAAAACAGAGATAGGAGAGAGATACAGATTGCCATTTGAGCTGATTTCTGTCCAGACTTGATCTTTTCAGACACTTGAGTGATATCTTTTCCTTTGGGATGGATTAAATGCTGTTCCTCACATCCATAAATGTGAATGGTCAAAGTGAAAGTGCAAGTCGCTCAGTGATGTTCAACTCTTTGCGACCCCATAGACTATACAGTCCATGGAATTCTCCAGGCCAGAAGACTGGAATGGGTAACCTTTCCCCTCTCCAGGGTCTCTTCCCAACCCAGGAATCGAACCCAGGTCTCCCTCACTGTAGGCGGATTCTTTACCAGCTGAGGCACAAGGGAATCCCAAGAATGCTGAAAATCCAGTCTATTCCCATGGCTTTAATGGTCTGTTCCCTGATGAACCCCCCATCTCTTCTCGGGCCACATTCCCCCTTGTTCTCTCTACATGACAGGTTTTTGGAACTTCTGTCAGTTTCAAGAAAAAGCCACGCTCTTTTCTACCCAAGCGACTTTGTTCTTACTGTTTCCTTTCCTCCAGAGTTCTCCAGGGCTCTTTCTCCACTTTCAGATCTCAAGTTCAGCACTGTCTCTGCAGAGGCTTTCCTCACTGTCCAGTACAGATGAAACACACAGCACATGTGCTCACTCACTGGCCTGTGAGTACCCTGAGGGCAGTGGCCTCACATGACTTGTTTAGCATGGTTATCACAATGCCTGGCACTCTGTAAGTGTTACTGAAATATTGGTGGGCCAGTTCCTTGACTTGTTCTGCTTTCCCTGCTGCCTAGAACTCCCCTTCCTTATTGCTTTGCATAATTGACATCTTTCTAAAAGTGCATTTTATTCTATTATTATAAATATTTATTTATTTGGCTGCACCCAGTCTTAGTAGCTGCATACAGGATTTTTAGTTGCAGTATGGGGGATCTGGTTCCCTGACCAGGGATGGAACTCAGGCCCCCCTGCACTTGGAGTGTGGAGACTTAGCCACCGGACTGCTAGTGAAAATGAAGTCACTCAGTCGTGTCCGACTCTTTACAACCCCATGGATGGTAGCCTACCAAGCTCCATGATCCATGGGATTTTCCAGGCAAGAATACTGGAATGGGCTGCCATTTCCTTCTCCAGGGGATCTTCCCAACCCAGGGATTGAACCCGGGTCTCCTGCATTGCAGACAGATGCTTTATCGTCTGAGCCACTAGGGAAGGACTACTAGGGAAGTCCCATAATGGACTTATTTTAGTCTTACCTCAAATATCATCTTCTTTGAAAGCCTTCCCTGATCATAGACACTAAAATAGACATCCCTTTATCACAACCCTCTATCACATCACTCTGTTTTTATTCTTCATTAAACTTAACTCTAAGATTATCTTTTTAAATCTTTCATTTATTTACTTACTCATTTTCATTCTCCAACTAGAACATAAGCTCCATGACAGCAGAGGTTGTGTTTGTCCCATTCAAAGCTTCCTTCCCAGCGCCTTCAGCAGTGCCAGGCTCACACGCTCCCAATGAACATATATTAACTGACTGACTGACTGAATGAAAGCCACGCACTACAGTTGGCAGTCATCTGTGGGCTCTGCACAACCTTGTTAATCTTGTCAATCTTCACAACAACTTTATGGAGTAAACACTATCCCACTGTTAGTCTCATATTATAGAGAAGAAAACTAAGTCTTTCAGAGGCAATGCAATTTGCCCAAGGTCGCATTATCAGTGATTTGAGAAGCTGGAATTCAAATCCAGTTGTGCATGTTTCGCAGATGACAATTCATCTTCTACCACTTAAAATGTCTGTTTTATTATTCATAATGTGAGTTTGGAGATCAAATGGGATTCCTACTTCTCCCACCTCCCCCCTTGCCCATAGACCTTACCCTCCTCAGGAAGAGCCGCTGGGCGGCTGCAGCTCTGCACCCTCAGGTGCATGGTGTGGGGCCTGCCCTGAGGCGTTCATCATATACCAGGAAGCAGCAGAGTGCATGTTATCTGTGGGTTTTCTACTCTAAAAGAGACAGCCAAGAAGTGGCTGGCCTGACTCACACTAGGACCTTTCCCCCAAATTCACTAATCTGATCAAGCTTTCTTCCCAAGGGGCAAGTGTCAGGGGTGGGGAGGGTATGAGGTGTCTGGAGAGACAGGCAGGACTATTTTCCTAATAATTCCACGAGAATCAAAGTTTCTGTTTAACACAGAGAGAAGGAGAACAATTGCCCTTCTCCAGCCCTCTGAAGAGACTTAACATGCACAGCCCTCTGTTATAGAAGAAAAACCTCCAACTTACAATGGAAGTTGAAGATGAGGTGAGGGGTGAGGGGTGGAGGAGGGCGGTGTGGGTAGGAATGTTATCTAGCAAGAATACACAGAAGAACTCTAGAAAAAAGATCTTCACAACCCAGATAATCATGAGGGTGTGATCACTCATCTAGAGCCAGACATCCTGGAATGTGAAGTCAAGTGGGCCTTAGGAAGCATCACTATGAACAAAGCTAGTGGAAGTGATGGAATTCCAGTGGAGCTCTTTCAAATCCTGGAAGATGATGCTGTGAAAGTGCTGCACTCAATCAATATACCAGCAAATTTGGAAAACTCAGCAGTGGCCACAGGACTGGAAAAGGTCAGTTTTCATTCCAATCCCAAAGAAAGGCAATGCCAAAGAATGCTCAGACTACCGCACAATTGCACTCATCTCACACACTAGTAAAGTAATGCTCAAAATTCTCCAAGCCAGGCTTCAACAATATGTGAACCATAAACTTCCAGATGTTCAAGCTGGTTTTAGAAAAGGTAGAGGAACCAGAGATCAAACTGCCAACATCCACTGGATCACTGAAAAAGCAAGAGTGTTCCAGAAAAACATTTACTTCTGTTTTATTGACTATGCCAAAGCCTTTGACTGTGTGGATCACAATAAACTCTGGAAAATTCTGAAAGAGATGGGAATACCAGACCACCTGATCTGTCTCTTGAGAAATCTGTATGCAGGTCAGGAAGCAACTGTTAGAACTGGACATGGAGCAACAGACTGGTTCCTAATAGGAAAAGGAGTATGTTAAGGCTGTATATTGTCACCCTGCTTATTTAACTTACATGCAGAGTACATCATGAGAAACACTGGGCTGGATGAAGCACAAGTGAAATCAAGATTGCTGGGAGAAATATCAATAACCTCAGATATGCAGATGACACCATCCTTATGGCAGAAAGTAAAGAAGAACTAAAGAGTCTCTTGATGAAAGTGAAAGAAGAGAGTGAAAAAGTTGGCTTAAAGCTCAACATTCAGAAAACTAAGGTCATGGCATCTGGTCCCATCACTTCATGGCAAATAAATGGGGAAACAGTGGCAGACTTTAGTTTTTGTGGCTCCAAAATCACTGCAGATGGCGACTGCAGCCATGAAATTAAAAGATACTTACTCCTTGGAAGAAAAGTTATGACCAACCTAGACAGCATATTAAAAAGCAGAGACATTACTTTGCCAACAAAGATCCACCTATTCAAAGCTATGGTTTTTCCAGTGGTCATGTACGGTTGTGAGAGTTGGACTGTAAAGAAAGCTGAGCACCGAAGAATTGATGCTTTTGAACTGTGGTGTTGGAGAAGACTCTTGAGAGTCCCTTGACTGCAAGGAGATCCAACCAGTCCATCCTAAAGGAGATCAGTCCTGAGTGTTCATTGGAAGGACTGACGTTGAAGCTGAAACTCCAATACTTGTTAGCCACCTGATGTGAGGAACTGACTTATTGGAAAAGACCCTGTTTCTGGGAAAGACTGAAGGCGGGAGGAGAAGGTGACAACAGAGGATGAGATGTTTGGATGGCATCACCGACTCAATGGACATGAATTTGGGTAGACTCCAGGAGTTGGTGACGGATAGGGAGGCCTGGTGTGCTGCAGTCCATGGACTTGCAAAGAGTCGGACATGACTGAGCGACTGAACTGAACTGAACTAACAGTATCAAGGCTCTGGAGAAGGAAGTGGCAACCCACTCGAGTATTCCTGTCTGGAGAATCCCATGGACAGAGGAGCCTGGCAGGCTATGGTCCATGGGGTTGCAAAGAGTCAGACATGATTGAATGACTGAGCATATCAAGGCTCAGCTCAGCCAGCTAATGTAACAGTGTGTGTGCATGTGTGTTAAGTTGTTTCAGTTGTGTCTGACTCTTTTTTAACCCCATGAACTATAGCCCTTCAGACTCCTCTGTCTATGGGATTCTTTAGGCAATAATTACTGGAGTGGGTTGTCGTTTCCTTCTCCAGGGGATCTTTCTGACCCAGAGATCAAACCCCCGTTTCTTATGTCTCCTACATTGGCAAGTGAATTCTTTATCACTAGCACCACCTGGGAAGCCCAATATAACCATATCACTTCTAAAAATTGGCTCAGCACCTCTGTACTACCTATTGAGTCAAATTGAAACCTCTTCTCTGGACAAGACTTTTCACCGCTGGCTCCTCTGTAGTCTTATCTGCTCCTCTGGCACCTCCACAGCCAATACCTCTGGAGTAGCCATTGTGAACATCTTATAATTCTTCACTTCTCTGGGTTTTTGTAAATGTTATTTTTTTTTCCTCTACGTGGAAGCTTCCTATTCTATATATCCTATATGCTTTCAAGATTAGGTGACTGACCATGAGCAGTTTGAAGGCAGAATAAGGTATACTCATCTCTGTATCCTTGGACCTCTTCGGTGCCTGCCTTCAATGAGCATTGAAGCATCAGCTCAGGGGCAACCTTTCTAGAATCTTTCCTGCTGCCCCTAGTTTGTGCTGGGAGGTCTCCTTCTTGCTGTTAAAGCACTTCAGCATATTTCTATTTATTCTTTGAATGCTATACTTTAAGTGTTGTTTTTCTTCTTTTTTAAAATCTATTTTTAATTGGAGGATAATTCCTTTACAATGTTGTGTTGGTGTCTGCTGTACAACAACATGAATTAGCTATGAGTATACTCGTATCACCTCCCTTTTAAGCCTCCCTCCCATGCCCCGTGTCCCACTCCTCTAGGTCATCACAGGGCTTCCCACCAGCTATCTGTTTTACAGAAGGTACTGTATATAGGTCGATGCTACTCTCTTAATTCATCCCACCATCTCTTTCCTCTGCTATGTGTAAATCCATTCTCTATGTCTGTGTTGTTTTCTTTCTTTCTTTTTTTTTTTTTTTCAGGTGAAAGGTGTGTGACTGGTATATCACTGCACTCCAGTGTTAAGCCATGGTACCTGGCACATAGTAGGTGCTTGATAAGTTAAATTTGAATGCAATGTCTTCTGAATCTCCAACATGGAAATCTCCGTGCTAGGCACTATTCAGTTCAGTCGCTCAGTCATGTCCGACTCTTTGCGACCCCATGAATTGCAGCACGCCAGGCCTCCCTGTCCATCACCAACTCCCGGAGTTCACTCAGACTCACGTCTATCGAGTCAGTGATGCCATCCAGCTATCTCATCCTCTGTCGTCCCCTTCTCCTCCTGCCCCCAATCCCTCCCAGCATCACAGTCTTTTCCAATGAGTCAACTCTTCTCATGAGGTGGCCAAAGTACTGGAGTTTCAGCTTTAGCATCATTCCTTCCAAAGAACACCCAGGACTGATCTCCTTTAGGATGGACTGGTTGGATCTCCTTGCAGTCCAAGGGACTGTCAAGAATCTTCTCCAACACCACAGTTCAAAAGTATCAATTCTTTGGTGCTCAGCTTTCTTCATAGTCCAACTCTCACAACCATACATGACCACTGGAAAAACCATAGCCATGACTAGATGGACCCTTGTTGGCAAAGTAATGTCTCTGCTTTTGAATATGCTCTCTAGGTTGGTCATAACTTCCCTTCCAAGGAGTAAGCGTCTTTTAATTTCATGGCTACAATCACCATCTGCAGTGATTTTGGAGCCCCCCAAAATAAAGTCTGCCACTGTTTCCACTGTTTCCCCATCTATTTCCCATGAAGTGATGGGACCGGATGCCATGATCTTAGTTTAGAGGGACATAAAGTTGTGTCTCTGATCCTGGGGGGAGAATGAGACATGAAATGTTCACATATATGTTGTCCAAGGTACTATGAGATAACTTGAAGACAATGCTACAGAAAATTTAAAAGAGGAGCAAGTTTCTGACTTGTTTATGATAAAAATTATTACACACCTTCCTTTCTAACTGGAACTGAACACATCTGTTGACTACTTTCTTAATGGGCTTAGAAGTACCTTTTGTGTGTCCAGTGTGAAAGTAGGTGGCTCATAAATACTAAAGCAAGAAAATAATGCCCAGGTGACAGGTGTGGAAGGGCCTCTGGTTTTGAGTTCAACAGCATCTGAGAAGTTTGACTTGGGGTCAAGGGTTGGGGTTACCCTTGAGATACAGTGGGCTTTAGATTCTACACTGAATGGAAGCAGAGGGTGAGTCCAGGAAACAGTTGAGTTAAAGAGGTAGCCAAAATGGGTGCTTGCCAAGTTGCTTTGTTAGCCTCTGGGGCCAGGTCCACTGTCAGCTCCCAGGGCCTCCAGGGTTGCTGGGCGGAAGAGAAATGAAATACTCAGGAGTGCTGGGATGGGGGAGCAAGAAAACATCCAAACCAGCAAACAGGATAGCCAAATTATCTTCTTTCCTATTTGGTCTAACTTCTGATTTGTGCCTAGGAATTATCTGTCCAAAGCTTCATTACACGAGAATATTGACACTGCATAGTCCTATAGGATAAGGATCTTGCACCCGAGGATTGTGAATAGTGTAGGACAACAGAACATAAAGGTTAAGTGGGCTGGATATAATGAATTCTTTTTTATTTTTATTTTTTTATAATGAATTCTAATTCATCTGTGAGGGTCCCTGACTCTGTTTCTGATCCTAGGTGGTCTTAACAAATCCAAAATAAGATTTTCCAGTATTCTATAAGATAGGGGATGGAAGAGCATGTTTGTTGTAAGGTTTAAACATAAAGGAGATAAGGGCTGGGAAGTGCCTCCTTGGTCAATATATAAATTAGGCCAGACTGACATCTCATTTTCTTCTTTTTCTTCTTTTTTTAAGTAATCAGAGAGGAAGTAGTGGAAGAGGAGGATATTGAACTTGAACAAATATTTTGGCTGGTCCAAATGGACCAGTCCCTTGTTCTTTTTCAAGTTTATAATTTTCATTGTATCATTCATTTGGAATTAATCATGGTTTTGTGAGGTTTCAGAAACAGTTCCCTATTGCTTTTTATTATTTAACTTTCCACATCTCTGTCTTTGGTACTCTGGGATGTTAGCCAACCAGAGGAAAGAGGCTGTCTTTTTGAAATTCGAGCCCCTTCAGCATCCAGCACCTTGCCTTGCACATAGTAGGTGCGTTAATAAATGCTTGTTAAAGAGTTAGGTCCTTAAGAGGAAAGTGAAGAGGAAATATTTCTCTCATGATGAGAGCGAATATTTCTCAACTTATTTCAGATATGAATCAGCTACTCAGCAAAAAACGCTTCTGTCTGCTCACCAGGTATAGAGAAATGCTTTGGCTGAGATTGAGAGACTGTCTCCAGAGGATAATAAAGTGGGAGGAGATCTGAAGACCCAGAACCACCACGAGGGGGCGGAGTCACAGAGAGTTGGAGAGTTTCTGTCCAATTGCGAATCCTGCCCAGTTACTGAAGCCCGCCAGCCGAAGCAGCCGCGTTTCTCTTTAAGTATTTCTGCCCAGGAAAAGCTGCAGATTCCAAGGCCGACTCCAGCAATGGCCTTTGCAGATCTACGGAAAGTGCTTATCAGTGATAGCCTGGACCCTTGCTGCCGGAAGATCCTGCAAGATGGAGGGCTGCAGGTGGTGGAGAAGCAGAACCTGAGCAAAGAGGAGCTGATAGCCGAGCTGCAGGTTAGGCGAGCGTGAGAGGGCTGTGTGGCATCCTCCGTGGACAGTGGTTGACACACTCGGCCCAGGGCGCCCCACCCTCACCTCCTACCTGGTGTCAGTCTTGGGGGTCTCCCAAGTTTGGGGGCTGGGGAAGGTGGAGGGAGAAGGAGGCAGGAACCAACGTCTGCAAGCTGCAGGATGCAAACTTTCCGTTCAGTTTGCAATGGCGTGTTCCACGTTGGAACGTTTCCCGCCAACACTGCGAAGTGCCGGCTGCCCGCGGGATGCCAGCGCGGCTCCCCAGGGCCGTCTCTCCCGCCTCGCGCTGGCGTGCCGGGGGGAGGGGCGCCAAAGTGGCTTCCCTTCTTGGAACTCAGGGATCCGCGAGCCTTCCCTGGCCGGCCCAGCCCTGGCTCGCCCAGCCAAGTCCTGCCTTCCCTGGGGGACGCTGGCGGAGTCCAGCCGGTCGCGTGGCTGCTCCAGCAAGCTCCCCCAGAAGCCGCAGGGAAAGCGGCGGGACTAGGGCAGCAAACGCCATACCGCCTTTAGTCTGATGCAAGACTACGGAGAGTTTTCACCGCCCCTCGGCCGCTTGGGAGCGCTCGGAGGAAGGAGGGGCGGGTGATGGGGGGGGCGCCAGAGATCCCGCGCCGGCCGCGCGGCCGTGACCGCGGCTAGGGCGGTCCAGGCTTAGTCTCCGCCAGCGGTTTCGGCGGATGGCCTCACCTTTGGCCTCGACGCGGCAAGGTATGGCCAGATCCGTGGAGAATCCGATCCCAAATGCTCCCAGGAAACGTGTATTTCTTAGCAAATCTTTCTCAGGAGCGTATCACCGCTTGTCGTGTTATATAATTAGTGCCGTCTACTTCGGATTTTTCTTTACCTTGTTTGTAAAATCTCTGCGAGATTTGGTAGCCTCGTCTAGGCTTATAACATTTATTTTGGGAACTCTTTACTTCCGTTACCGCACTTCTTACTTCTGCACTGCACCCAGCGCCCAGGTGTCTCCACCCCACCCGTCCGGAAGTATCCTCCCTTGCCCCCCAACTCCCACACCTGGCATTGTAGCCTCCTACCAACCTCAGCCAGACTCAGCGCGGATCCACCCCCCATCCTTCCCTCCTCCGAGAGTCCCTTAAATCAAACCACAGAGGTGGCAGCTGTTGCTCTCGCGGTGAGGCAATCACACGGTCTTCCTAACTGCCTTTCTCCTCCTGGGTTTCTCCTTGGAACCCTTGTTGGCTCCGGCCCCATGGTACTGTATACAGCCCCTGTCCTGTACTCAGAGAAGTTTGACTGGTTCCTATCTTCCAGAAGGTTGTCAGCTGGTTAGGGAGCCTGGTTAATAGACTGTGAAGCTAATGACCAGATAACACAGTACTTGAGTGCTAAATGAGACCATCAGAAGCTTAAGCCTCTGCCTGCTCCACTGCCGCTCAAGTGGGGAGGAGAGGGTGATCAGCTGTGACTTGGTGGGGGCCGAGGACTCAAGAGCTGGTCCTTGGAGCACCCTCGGAGTGAGTGGGAGACGGGCACTTCGCTCGTCACCTCCTCCTTTGTGCAGATGGCAGCAGTGGCTTTGGCTCTGGGCAGTGGCCAGAAGGCAGTGTAGTGGTCTCTAGATTCTCACCTCCACCAGACCACCCGGCTGGGAAGTGTGGATGGGACTTCTTGTGGAAATGAAAATCCTGTACCCCGGTAGGGTGGGATGAGGGAGTGGTGAGTGAGTGGAACTGACAAGAATGGGAGCCCTTGGTCACTAGCTGCAGGGTTCCAGGATGTTGGGAGGTTGACTGGGAATTGGGGGCTGGGACACAGAGGATGTTTTAAAGGCACTGCAAACTCCTGGCAGGAAGAGAGGTGTTTGTTGGCTACATTGTTGAGGGATTTGGGCATGCCCCGTTTTCATGTCTGTCTTTGTAGAAAAACACTGTTTGGAATCCAGGTTAGTCTCCTTGGGCCAATGAAAGGACTCCTATCCAAGCTGCTGCTCCTGCTAAGTCGCTTCAGTCAGTCGTGTTTGACTCTGTGTGACCCCATAGACGGCAGCCCACCAGGCTCCCTCGTCCCTGGGATTCTCCAGGCAAAAACACTGGAGTGGGTCCTATCCAGGCTACCTCTTGTTATTCTGAGTGGAGAGGTATCTGGGTTAGCGGCCCCTGGCCTCCCCTGTTTAAACCTTTTACATACCGAAAGAAACTGGAGCAGTTTGCCAGAACCATGCCTGGCCTCCCTTCACACTCCTTGGTATTCTGGGCAGGGACGGTTTGTTCTCTCTCGCTCCGTGGTCAGGAAGTACAGTCATTCTCCAGAACCATGCTTTTCAGACTTGAAGCAAGTCACAGCTCGTTAGTGGGCATTGAAGTCTGTTTAATGGGTCGTGATTAGCATTACAAAGAAAAAAAAAGTAAATATCAGACAGCAATACAGATAGTAAGGCTAAATGTGTTTGTTACCGTGGGTCTTAGACGAAAGTTTGGAAAACACTGGCTTGAAATAATAAAACTTCTTGTTGGAACTCAACAAAACTCTTACTTAGACTGTGTACCCCTCTTCTATCATCTTATACAAATCTCGTAATAAACATTAAGTCTTACCACCTATCAGTGGTTTTAGACTTTGACCATGACCCACAATAGGAAATTCACTTTACACCGTAATTCAGTATACACACACATACGTGTACACGCATACACTCAAGTTTCATGAAAGAACACCTATACAGTATGTGCTGTGTTCTGATATTTTCTTCTATTTCATTAAATAACATTGCTGGTCAGAATCCACTAAATGCAGGCTGGTACTGCATTTAACTTTCTGAGGCACCTTAGTAGTATCTTTATCTCTGAGTTTTAAGAAAGCAAAAGAAGGGAATAAATTTCCAGGCAAGAGTCCATGTTTTCAAAGGCTCTTTTTAAATAGCACGTTTCCAGCCTCTACACTAGGATTTGGTTTGCAAAGGTTACATAGCCATCTACTTAATGAGGATCACATATATCGTGCCAAACAGTACCTACCTGCATTCTCTGTAGCCAGGGGAACATAACCTGGAGACTTTCTTTGGCGTCCCCTCTTACGTAAGTCAGCACATGCTTGTGTGTTTGGTCATTCAGTTGTGAGGCAGGAGCAATGCTGAAATCACCTCCAAGGCGAAGCCTGTCCTCCTTGGGAAAGGAAGCATGTGTGAACTTGAGGAGCATGAATGTGTTTCCACTGCTGAGTTGGCATAGTTTGTCTGAAACAGCCATAAATCCAGCAGAACAGGGTCCTGCTGTTTTCCAACTCTGAGGCCACTGAGGGGCTGGGAGTAGGAAGGCAAACCAAGTGCAGCGAATGCCTGTTCCAGCCAGCTGTCATACACGGATACAGCCCACACAGCAGAGAACAGCAGGCGGCAGAGTGGGTGTGGTGTTGAGACTCCCGTCGCAGGAGTGCCAGAGAGGACCTTGGGATGCTGCAGAAGAAAATTATAACCACAGCAAACTTCTGAGAGGATGTGGGCTGCAGTTTTCAGAAGTAGAGGAGAGGTGGGGAGAGCAGGGAGCCACATCTCAGAGGGATGGCAGGGTCCTGAGACGGGGACGGTGCCTGGGAGTGCAGGCTCTCTCTCAGTAAATGTGTGCAGATTGACTGAATCCTAACTCTTTTTTGGTGGGGGGGGTTGCTCACCACGTGTGGCTTGTGGGATCTTAGTTCCTTGACCAGGTATTGAACCTGGGCTCTTGGCAGTGGAAGTACAGAGTCCTAACCGCTGGACCCCCAGGGAATTCCCTTGAATGAATTAACTGATGCTGTTTGAATGAACAGGAACAGAGGTAGCTGAGGGTGTAAGAGGCCTTGCAAGTTTGTGAACTCTGGCCACAGGGGTGTCCAGATCATGTGGGACCAGTGTCTGCTGAATGAAAGTCTGCAAAGGCAGATTCTCACTTGGGATGGGCGAGCTCTGCCTGTACATCTCAGCTGGTCTGACTGGAGGCTCGTTAGACTTAGTGGCTTCAGAGCAAGCTGGGACACACCCTTGAGGGAAACAGAGAGAGACTGTAGGATAAATCTCCATAAGGGAGATCCTTCCACAGAGAGAGGCTCTGCTTGTTAAAAACTGGTGTTTCCATGTTTGTCCTTGGAGTCTGCAGTGATGGGGTGCACTCCTGGGGAGTCTGTATGCCCTTCTGCAGCTAGACTGCCCTGTGAGAAGATTCCCAGGGTTTGGGGAAGGGCTGGCAGCTTTGGAGAGAGTATTCAAGGAGCATTCTATTTCAGAACCACAGACAGGAAAGGGTGTGAAGTGCTGATGAAGGGTCCTCAATGCAGCTCTCTCTGGTCTGGCAGAGCTCCAGCCAGTGAGCATGCATGAAACATTCACACCTCCAGAGAAGTAGTTTTTCAGCTTTAAAGAATCATCCCAGTGTTGAGAAGCCCTCCAGATCTAAGTAGACTGCAGAGTAAGCATCTTTTCTTCTCTCCCCTCCGTGGAGGGAAAAGAACCCTCTGTTCTCCCTGCATTTAACTTGTCCAGACTTGTTCCTAGGCTCTGGACTTGTGCACAGGAAACACAGAGTGGGCCCTTACCCTGGAAGCCAGATGCCAATAGCCCCTCTTTGTCTTTGGAATCCACGTGGTGGGAAGGGAAGAGAGAAGGTTCTCAGGAGATCCAGCTGGGTGCCCCACTGGGAAAATGCAGGGCGAGTTACAGGCTTCAGATCCAATGTCTATTCCAATGCTCTTGTGTTACTGGAGGAGACCAGGGGTGGTGGTGACATAACTTGGCACAGTGACCCAGTGTGTCATTGGCAGCACGGGGCCTAGAGCCCCAGGCTCCTGGTTCCCAGCTTGCTGCTTATGCAGACGCCCTTGCAGCTTGCTCATCCATCAAACCTGGGACAGCCAGCGTTGGGCAGAGTGTACAATCGCTCTCCAGCTCCATTTCCTGGGCCTTCTTGTTGAGTATTTGGCACAGCATCCTTATTCTGCAGAAGATACCATCAGATGCTGGACAAGCCTAAGGACGATTATCCCCAGGTCTGGCTTAGCCCAGGTAAAATGGCTGTGATGAATCCAGAAAGTCTGATTTCTCACATAGGTTTAGTTTTAGTCTAATAGTGCCTGGTTTTCTGAGCAACTGTGAACCAGCTTAATTGTTTTCTCCCCTTCTCTCTACTGTGGTTTCTATTTTAGGAAATGTTTTTCTTTTAATACTTTGCCTTTTATTAACTTCACTTAGTCATTCAGCCAACCAACATTTATTGAGTGCCTTCTGTGTACCAGGCATAGGGGCTCACAAAGTGGAATCTGATCCCACCTCACCCCTTCAGTAGCTCCATGTCTGATGAAGGAAGTGATGTCCCTTGAGCAGGGCCAGATATCGTGCCAGGGGTTGTACCTATCGTTTCCTCCTCACACACTTGAGGAGGCTGAAGCTCAGAGTCTTAGCTTGTCAGGGCTGGAGCTTGGATTTGAACCCAAGCCTGACTGTTGGTGAAGGCTTTCAGAGGTGTGTGCACATACACATGCCTTTCCTGGCCAGCATCAGCCAGCCTGCAGGGACTCCCACCTTGGTCAGAGAGGCTGTACAGAGACCAACTCTGTGGATCCAGGTGTTTCTTTTTCTGCCTTAGGACTGTGAAGGCCTTATTGTCCGCTCGGCCACCAAGGTGACCTCTGACATCATCAATGCGGCAGAGAAGCTGCAGGTGGTGGGCAGGGCTGGCACGGGCGTGGACAACGTGGATCTGGAGGCCGCGACCAGAAAGGGCATCCTGGTCATGAAGTAAGTCATGGAGGTGGTGGGAGTGAGTGTGGAGACTGACTGCATGGAGGGAGGAGATGCCTGTAGAGTCAGAAGGGGGTCCGAGAGGCTGCCTGCTCCAGGCTGAGAACAGATGGGGTGGGGGCAGGTCGGAGCTCACGGTTTAGTGGTTCCCCAGGTTTCTGACATGGAAGCTGTCTTGTTAATCTCAAAATGCTTCACAAACTCACCCCACAGATGCTTGCACGCCTGCAGCCTGGCTGAGGGATCAGAAGACCCTTCGTGGATTTCCCTCAGTCTCTGCTGCAGCCTGCCCCTCCCCCTCTGTGGTTCCGTATGGAGCCCGGTTCTGCCGGGCTCCACTTGATGGTGGTTCTTATGCTGCAGCACAGCCTTTGCTAGTAGACAGACTTGCCCACTTTTTCTCTTCCTCTCTTCCCCGTGCTCTTCTGGAAAGGGACCCCAGTTTCTCATTCAGACTCCAGGGCCAAGAAAGAAGGGGTCCTCCTCAGAAATGTTTTTTTGCAGAAACTCATGGCAAAGGTCATGGCAGCATGCCAGTGCTAGGCAACCCTTATTTCTGGCACCACTCTAACATAAGATAGAGTGGCAGGGTTATCCCTGCCATCCTCCATTTTTGCTCTTCCTTCGGGAGCCTCATCATCGTCAAGACCTTCCCCTCCCTCCTCTCCACTTCCCTCTGTAGGGTAGGGGTTAACTGACCTGGTTATCAGCCTGAGGTCAGTATCCAACAGAAGCGATGTTAACCGGTAGCATGCTCCGGGCTTCCCAAGTGACTCACTGGTAAAGAATCCACCTGCCAATGCAGGAGACGTGGCTTCCATCCCTGGGTTAGGAAGATCCCCAGGAGGAGGAAATGGCAACCCACTCCAATATTCTTGCCTGGAAAATCCAATGGACAGAGGAACCTGGAGGGCTACAGTCTATGGGATCACAAAGAGTTGGACAGGACTGAGTGACCGAGAACACACATGCAACCCATCCTTCAGTCTTGCCCTGGATCCAGAAGCACCAGCCCCCTGGCCCCAGCACCCCCTCCCATATCCTGTGTATTAGCTGCAGGTGACAGGAAGCCAGGTGTTCTTAGAAAGACAGATTCTAAGAATCCTTTTATCTTGACTTTTTCGTTTTTTAAAAATAGAGTCTCTTGACCTTTTTTCTTTTTATAACCTTCATTTCCAGAGAAGAAAAGACCAGTAGAGGGCATAAAGGGTAAACGTGTGTTAATATTCTAAAAACAGTAAGGAAAATCCTTCAAGAAAAGAAAAATAGTTTCATGGATTTTATCTCTGTCTTCCTTTCTGCAAGATGGGTAGAATCAACATTGCCCTTTGATTTATCATTTGAGGAAGATTTCTCAGTGCAAAACTTGTGGAGAAATAGGAGAAGCCCAACAGGAGGAGATAAAAATATTAGCTTTGTTCCTAATAAAAGCCAGGTTGGGCAACTTGATAAAAGTCTGTGGTCAAAGGGCCACCCTCTGCCTCTGTCACAGGTACAGATGTGTGACGCTAACACCACAGTGTAAATCAACTGTACTCCAATAAAATAAAAGCTTGATGGCATGGAGCAGCAGAGATTTATGCTTTTTGTAGGCAGGTGGATCCTGAAATAAGAGGAGTCAGATAAGGGCTGAGCCACACACGTTTCTCCCCATCTAATGAGATGCGTCTCTGCCTCAGGAGAAGTAAGTCTGGGTAGAGAGAGGCCAGGTGTGTTTCTCGAACGGGGGTCCCTCTGCAGGAAAACATAAAGCCGGGGCGAAATGGTTTTCTTCCAACTTTGGGTTTTCGGGCAGGAGTACCTCACAGAACTCTGGGCTGGTGGCATGGGGTTGGGGGTTTGCATTAAGAACAAGTACGCTCAAAATGTTGGAGAGAATGTAGAAAGAAGGGAGCACTTAGACACTGTTGGTGGGGATGTAAGTTGGTGCAGCCACAGTGGAGAACAATAAGGATCTTCCTCAAAAACTAAACATAGGCCTACCACATCACCCAGCAATCTCACTCCTAGGTATATTGGGGGAAAAAAAAACACGCTAATTTGAAAAGATACATGTACCCCAGTGCTCATAGCAGCATTATTTCGGTTGTCAAGATGCAGAAGCAACCTAAGTGTCCGTGGACAGATGAATGGATAAAGATGTGAGATATGTATATATATGCACACACACACAAACACAATGTAATGCTGTTGCTTAGTCTCTTAAGTCGTTTCTGACTCTTTGTGACCCCATGGACTATAGCCCACCAGGCTCCTGTGTCCATGGGATTCTCTAGGCAAGCATACAGGAATGGGTTGCCACTTCTTACTCCAGGGGATCTTCCCAACCCAGGGATTGAACCCATGTCTTCTGCATTGGCAGGTGGATTCTCTACCACTGAGCCTTTCTGGGAAGCCCATATAATAGAATATTAGCCATAAAAAGAATGAAATTTTGCCATTGGTAGCAGCCTGGATGATTTTGGAGGGCATTAGGAAATAAATCAGAAAGAGAAAGACAAATATTGTGTGATGTCACCATGTAAGGAATCTAAAACATATACCAAACTAGTGAATATAACAGAAAAGAAACAGACTCATTGATACAGAGAATAATCTAGTGGTTACCAGTGGGAGGGAGGGGTAACATAGGGGTATGGAGTTAAGATGTACAAACTATTAGGTATAAAATAATCTACAAGGATATATTGTACAACATGGAGAGTAGCGACAGTATTTTATAATAGGTATAAACGGAGTGTAACCTTTAAAAATTGTAAATCACTATATTGTACACGTTTAACTTATATTGTGTATCAGCTATACTTCAAATTTTTAAAATGTAAAGAAATAACCCGTAAAGCTAAACAAGAGAAATAAAGAACTGGTAAACTCATGGAGCAGGAGAGCAAGCTCGGGGTACACTGGAGGCTTTCCACAGGGACAGGAGTGGGAATCCTGGTCTGGCTGACAGATGACCCCCCTCTTTTCCATGCATAGTACCCCCAATGGAAACAGCCTCAGTGCTGCGGAGCTCACCTGTGGAATGATCATGTGTCTCGCCAGGTAAGTGAGTCCCTAACTTCTGAGGAGAGTTACTACTCTCTGTGGTCTGTCAGTTGTTACGACTCCCTAAGCAAACTGACCCAGAGAAACTTAGGAACACTTCAGCCTGGTGATGTGCAGGCTGCTAAAAACCTTCAAGGCTGTCAGTCCTCGGCTGATCACTCATCATCCTGGTTCTCACGTTCATTACCTGGGAGCAGGCCCATTGAGAAAATAAATACGTGGGTGATCTTCTCTTTCTCCTTACTCACTTCCACTCTCCACACACATCCCCTGTGCCAGTCACAGTGGTAGGTGTCCACACACACACGAAGCCTTCTCTGATCCTGAAGCCTCACAAATGCTGTTTCTGCTGCCTGGGTATCTGTCCCTGCCATTTCTTTCTTTAATCCTTAAAACTGTTCTTCAAGGTTAAGCTCGAGTGTTAATTCATCCAAAAAGCTCTCTCTAAGATTCCCCAGCCAGGCCGATTCTCCTGGGGCTTGTCTCTGTCACTGTCCTTGCAGATCTATATGAAGGGAATGGAATAGAAAGCTTCCCGGGGATCCCTGGGACCATGACCTGTGGGTTCTTAACCCAAGAGATCTCAAAGGGTCAAATCTCTTAAAGAGAGGGGACAGCCTAGGACCAATGACTGTACACGAGTCTTACTGTGTTGGGTGGTAAAGTGACTGAGCTCCCGCTGTTGAACAGGTGGTAGGTCACTGGGAAGAACAGGGGGCCAGTGGATGGGCAGAAAGATGCTCTGGGTCCCTTCGCAGGTCCATGGATCCTTAAACAGGGAACCCAGGCAGCCAGGACCCCTTACTTCTCTACTCAGGGGGCCTGAAACCTTCTGGGCCTGAGAAATGATTCTTTCCCCTCCTCAAGACCTGGGAGAGGGTCTGAGGGCATTCACCTTTGCTCTAACTCTTCCCCAAGATTTCTACCTGAGATCGTAGGTCTTCACTGATACTCGCCTGTCAGTGAAGAAGAGAAGAGGTTGGAAAAAGGAAGGAATAGGGAGAATTGCCCAGCAGAAGGGACCCGGTCCGGAAGGGACCCTGCGCTGGCTGTTTGGATCTCCCAGAACATCTAGAGACGTACTGAGGCCTGATGCCCTGGTGTCACGTGTGCTATTAAATTCAGTGGTGTGTGTTTGTGTGTGTTTTTGAGGGATGAGAGAAGGATCCCAGTGCAGCTTTCTATTTCTCTCACAATTTTTTTTTGGAGGTGATGTTCCCTTGGGAGTCAGGAATAGTTTTCCTCCTATTCCACAACCAGCTTTACTTAAAGGAGTTGGCAAAGCGGTATGACTTAGGTTCCCAACCACTCATCATGACCTCAGTCATCACCAGTCTCATAACTCACTGTGCGCTGGTTTAATCAGTATGCTTTCCCAGCCAGGCAGCAGCAGAAGGGGTGGGGGGTCGGTGGACAGTGAAGCTGAGAGCGCTGGGCAGTGTGGGTGGAGAGCAGGCCGGGATGGGCCTTGCGCTGGGGAACTTTAACTAGATGCCCGGTCCTGAGGAACTGGAGAAGAACACGGACATGGAAAGACAGGAGAATGCAACAAAGGTAGACTTCACTGTTCACCTGTTTTCCTTCCTAAGTCAGGTCGGCCTCCATTGAATTCTCGGGAGGTCTTCTGCCCACTTGTGGCCCTCCTCACACTGGCCTGCTGAGGACCCCACGGTGTTAAAACCTGGGAAGACACCGTGGCCAGCTGGGTGCAGCACCCAGAGGGCGGGTGTGGGCGTTTCCTGCACCCGATGGTGCCGCACGCATACCTCAGATGGCACCGTGCAGCCAGGTGGGCAGAGATCGGGAGGTGAGAGGACAGAGGAGGCCGATGGGGGCTCTGTCTCACTCGGGCAGGTTTGATCAGTCTGGCTTTGCTTCCTCGAGGCGAGTCATTGTCCTCAGTGAAGTGAGGACTTTGTCCTTCTTGCAGTGAGGCCTGATGGGCCAGAGCAGTGAGATGGGGCTGCTTCCGTGAGCTCTGTTGAGTTTGCCCATGAGTTCATGGGGCTGTGACAGCAAGGCGGGTTCTCCGTCAGCCTCATCCTCAGATGAAAGTCTGTGCCTGGTAACGTGTAGACAGGAAAAAAAGCTTTGAATCGGAACTCAGGGAAGTGGAAATACAGGAACGGTTATCTTGGAATCTCTGTTTTCTCTCTCGCATATGCAGACAAGCACACACCGCTGAATTTTACGGCCAGCAGGAAAGCCTGCATTGAAGTACTTAGGAGGCTGACTGGTGGGGATGCCTTCCTTGGGTTTGAATTCATTCTGCTACTTCTGGCTGAGTGATGCTGGGCAAGGTGTTTAACCCCCAGTGCCTGCAATCTCCCCCCAACTCTCCCCCCAACCCCAGCCATGCAGTTACTGTGAGCATCAAATGAGCTGATATTTAAACATTGCTTCTTATCTCCTCCTTTCTCACTTCTGGAAGAGCCTGGAGGACCATGATCCACATAACATATCTTGCCTCTGATTTCTCACATCGCCCTAATTTCCTTTGTCCCCTCTGGAAAACACATGGAGAATCAGACCTCCATGCTGGCTGATAGGAGGGGATAGGCTGTGGAGTGTGTGTCTGGGGTGTGTGTGTGTGTGTGTGTGTGTGTGGTGCGAGACAGGAGGTCCTATGGTTGTTGGAAGTGTCCAGACTACAGCACCTGCTCACCCCAGTGGAGTTGAACTCTCAAGGGATAATAAGTATTCAGCTATCCCCTGATATAGTGGAAGATGTCATAGCTTGTAGCTCTGAATGAAATAAGAAAATGGAAATCTTTGTGCTTCTGGAACATTTGGTGGTGTTAAAACCCCCCAATACACCCATTTCATTATCTCTACAAATGCTGGAGGATTAGCTTTTGCTTTTTATATGCCTGGAGTCACTGAGGGCAGTATTCAAGCAGCTGAGATAGACTCAGAACCTCCTCCCCGACATTTGGCTGGAGACAATCCCAGGGCTCCAAGTCAGGTCTTGTCAAGGGATCCTCCTGCTATAGCCCTTTGTCCGTCCTCGGTATTTCTGAACCTGAGCCCCCAGACCTAGCTTGAGCTTGTCTTCATCAGGGGATGCCCGGCAGATGTAGTGGCCGTGCAGCCTTCACACTGCGCCTCCTTCCTGGGCTAGTGGGGTCTGCGTGGGCCTGCTGAATGTGTCTGTCCTTGCAGGCAGATTCCTCAGGCGGCGGCATCTATGAAGAATGGCAAGTGGGACCGGAAGAAGGTAAGCGGCTGGCCTTGCCTCACCCTGCCTGGCTCGGTGTCCACAGTCTACTGCAGGCGCTGACTTCAGCTTCTTTGCCTGTTTGCAGTTCATGGGAACCGAGCTGAATGGAAAGGTCCTAGGAATTCTTGGCCTGGGCAGAATTGGGAGAGAAGTGGCCACCCGGATGCAGTCCTTTGGGATGAAGGTAAGAGGTCGCCAGGCCTCTTTGATGTGGGGCTTCCTGTGGCAATTTTGGAAGAGGCCGCTTTGCTTGAGAGAAGCTGAAGCTTTGTCCTAGGAAAATCTGATGCCCTCTTTTGAGCCCCTGAGTAAATGGGTGGTAAAGCCAGGGAGGGAGGGGACATGGGCCCACTGACCTAGACCCTTGAACTCAGCATCTGGGAATACTTGGTGGAGATCCTCCAGCTCTGGGATGAGTAATTGCCCTGAGGTGAAGCAGAGTGGAGTCTTATCCTGCCTGTCCTTTCCTCCCCTTCTGTGAGGGCCTTCTTGTTTTGCTGCTTCTGTCTCCTGTGATAATTCAGAAAACAGGAGCAAACTTGTAACCTTGCAGCAGAGCCACTGCTGTCCATCTTTTAGCTCCCCTCCGTAGTCCAGAAGAGGTTGAAAAGTGCTTGCCTATACACTGTGAGGGACTTCCCTGGTGGCTCAGATGGTAAAGAATCTGCCTGCAGTGCCAGAGACCCGGGTTCAATCCCTGGGGCAGGAAAATCCCCTGGAGAAGGGAATGGCAACCCACTCCAGTATTCTTGCCTGGAAAATCCCATGGACAGAGGAGCCTGGCAGGCTACAGTCCAGGGGGTCACAAAGAGTTGGACATGACCGAGCAACTCACACTTCCGCTTTCATACACTGTGAAAAGATCGTAGAGCCCACAGTGGCTGGGAAAACCCACCCATTGCTCAGGAATCTTCCCTGACCCCACCGCCCACAGAGGCTCTGTCTTATCCTGTGCTTGCAGCTCAGTAGTTCTTCTGGTTGAGGGAGAGCTGTCATCAGAAGCAGTGCCGCTCCCCAGCCCCCACCCCGGGACCCATCCAGAAGACCGTGCCAAAGGAGAGGAGACCCACTGGTGCCCAAGTGGGCGAGAGAGGTGTGGCAGCTGGATGGGCCGTTGGGCACCTCCGTGTTTACTGTGGCTGTGGACAGAGGGATTGTGGGTTCAAACTACAGCCAGGAAACATTAAGGAAGATGGTTTTGAAAATCAGATTATTTCAGGTCTAGAAACATTTACATAAAGCTGTATGGAATCTTCTCTTTTTTCCCTTGCTCCTTCCTTTCTGTATGTCCTTCTCACTTTGCATTAGAAGAGACCTTATAGATTAACCCTTAATTTTATATCAACCTCTGAATTTTGTAAGTTTTTGCTAAGGGCTCATAGCAAATGGATGGTGAACAAGGACCAGTTGGGCATCCCTTTGTACCACAATCTGCATCTTCTCTGCTTATCATATTCTCTACTTACTGTATCGACTGACGTCAGCCAGACATCTCCGCTAAGCTTTAGCACCAGGAAGGAGAGGTACCTTTTTCTGGCCCCCTATGAGAGGGGACATGGCCCAGTAGGATGCATTGATCATGGAAGCAGACCAAAGCCATGTCCTTTGTGCAAGCCACAGGGAGCACTCTCTCCTTTTAGCTTATTTGTGAGGGCTCAGGGTAAAGGTTCAGCTCCTGAAAAATTCTGATCATCTAAAAGCAGGGGTCAGGGGTTCAGTAAAACTCAGGGCACATGTAGCCAAACACGTGAGTGCTTCACTGATGATGTGGTGACTTTGGGACAGTTGCCAGACCCAGCGGTCATTCTATCACGTGTGCTCGCCTCCCGTAGGGCACCACGGTACACTGGGCTCTTCTAGCTTGGCAACACTCATTGTCAAGGACGTGAGACGTTTGTGGTGATTTTAGCCAGACCAAAAGCCCTACCCTGTTTCCTGAATAATTGAAGTGATTGATAAGCTTGTCCGTCCTTTTGGCGTGCACACGTGCTCAGTCGCTCAGTTGCATTGGACTGTTTCTGACCCCATGGACTGTAGCTCACCAGACTCCTCTGTCCATGGGATTTCTCAGGCAAGAATACTGGAGAGGGTTGCCATTTCCTCCTCTATAGGATCTTCCCTACCCAGGGATAGAACCCCACCTTGGCAGATGGATTCTTTACCACTGAACCACCTGTGAAGCCATCTTGTTTCCTGAATAATTGAAGTGATTGGTAAGCCTGTCTGTTCCTTTGGCAGCACTCAGCTACTTAACTGCAGCCCCGGCTGCTTCCTAGAGGCACAGAGGGATACAGGACCTTGAGTATCAGCAGCAGACATGACTGAGATGGCTCAGCTCAGAGATGTCTGGACCCTGCATATGAGCGCTCATCTGTGTCTCTGGGCATAGCACATACCACATGCCCACGTGCTCTGTCCCCAGCACGGTTTTGAGGGTGTGGGTACTTTTTTTGTGTTGCAAAATATATCTGCTTCTCTGGGGGCTTCTTCTGTCCAGATGTCTCTGGAGGGTCACTAGACTGTTTTGCTTCTGGTACATGTTCTTTGTAAACCTGAAACACACCTTGGAATGTACCCCCCCACCCCACATACACCCCAGCCCCTCAGGAGCAGCCTGGCTCTGGTTCTTTCCCACTGGCCCAAAGTAGCCTCTTTTTGTACTCAACTGCTCACTTTGATCCAGCTCCCTAACAGGTTTCTGGGTCTGACACATTTTGAATCATATTTCAGTGCAGAGAAATTACTGACCTGCATCATCTGAACCTTGGTTGATGTTTGAGCAGTTGCGGAGAGCAAGATTTTCTAAAGGCCAAGGAAGGAAGATTCTCGAACAAATTGTTAAAGAGATGATTTATCAGCATCCAGGCAGGATGAGTGTTTACTAAACACAAGTTGTTTCTAACTAGTCTTGGTCTCTCTTTGGAAATCAGTAGTAAACTGGTAATATCATGGAACACCCTAGATGTATATGTCTTGACTATTTAAAATTATAATCATGTAATAAGTAAATGCATTCTCATAAAAATTGAAATTTAGATAAAGGTCTCCTAGATGACCATCCCAATCCGAGTTTCCTCAGGTAGCATCAGTTTGATATATGTCATCTCGGACTTTTTCTATGTGTTTACATGGAATACAGGTTTCTGGGATATAGGTACAGTTCTGTACCTATAGAGGAGTTTTAGCCTAGAGACAGTAGAATGTTGTGCATGTTTTTAAGATAAAAACGTATATTTTGGAATAAATAGATTTACTGTATTTTTAAACTGTTGCATGGGATTCCTTTTAAGGGATAAATTGCTTTTATTTGGCAATTACCTCAATGATGAACATTTTAGATCTTTTGTAGAATGTGGACTTTAGCAAGCGTTGGTGAGGTCTTTCATGATACCTTTGAGATTAAGATGGAGATCATGAGCTTGGTGCAGAGGGTTTAGTAACTGGCTGAAGGATGTATTCATCTCAGTCTGCAGGGCTCTGCCTTGCTCCCCATGCCCATCCACAGCCTGGATGATGTGCCATTTGTGGATGACAGGAAGCAGAGGGAAGTAATTAGTACTTAAAAGTTCAGACTGAGGTCCTAAGAGGCATAGGAAGTCTAGAATAGTTGGGCATCTTAATAGGAAATTTAACTGGAATACATGTCAGTGCCCCCATATGAGGCCCCAGAGCAAGTAGAGTTGGGTGTAGAAGTGTTTATAAAGGCTTTTCCAGGAGAGGAGGCCTTTAGTTGACAACAGTGCAGTGTGATTAATTGTGACATGGTTGATAGAAAAGGTTCTGTGACTCTCGGCAGCATTGAAAGAAGATGACTTTCAGAACAAGGGGGTGACATTCTTCATGCTCTGTACCGATCAACTCCTGTTGTGAGTATTTGAGCAGTCCAAGACCCCATGTTCTGCAAGACTGTGAAACTTGGGAGATAGGGTGATAGCAGGGGAGCCCACACATCTGTGCTTCCTAAGAAAGGGTGGGATCTCTGAGCTCGTCAAGAGATGGGAGTCATAGAGGAGGCCTTGAAATAGCCAAAGGGAAGTCGTATAGATGAATCATGCTTTCTGAGAAGTAGATCCAGAAAGGAGTACTAGAGTGCAGGCTGGAGAGGCAGGGTTACAGACAGAGCTGGCCTCAGTGGAATAAGTGATCTCAGGAGAGAGTGAGTCCCCATCACTGCAGATACACTTGCAAGACCAGATAACTATCTGGCCAGCAAGTGAAGAGGGGATGTAAACACAGACACAGATGCCCTTTGAGCGCTCACATCTCTGAGTACACATCACCCCAGTGGGCTACCAGTTTCTTTAAACTGTGAAGGGCCCTGGCCTTGAGTTCACTGTGTGATCATAGGTCATGGTGCCAAATTTTTAAGGACTGAGTTTGTTACAGTAACTTGGGAGAACAAGCTAAAGACATAAAGATGGGACTGCCCTTGAGGTCCAGTGGTTAAGATTTCACCTTTCAATCCAGGGGTTGCAGGTTCCATCCCTGGTTGGGAAGCTAAGATCCCACTTGCCTTTTGGCCAAAGAACCAAAACTGAAAACAGAAACAGTATTGTAATAAATTGAATAAAGGCTTTAAAAATGTTCCATATCAAAAGATCTTTTTTAAAAAAGGACATAGAGTGGACCACGAGGCGTGGGAGACCCTGAGCTGTTCTGATTGGGCCAGCTCGAGCAGAACAGTAAAGCCTGTAGGTGTTATTTTTATCATCCTCTTCTCTCCCAGCACTGAGGTCTTACCCTGTTCCTGGTCTGTCACCAGGCTGTTAACCACTAATCAGGCTGGTGTGTGTGCGCTCAGTCACATTCGACTCTGTGCGACCCCAAGGACCGTAGCCCGCCAGGCTTCTCTGTCCATGGGATTCTCCAGGCAAGAATGCTGGAGTGGGTTGCCATGCCCTCCTCAAGCTAATCTTCCCAACCCAGGGATCGAACCCAGGTCTCTATGTCTCCTGCATTGGCAAGCAGGTTCTTCACCACTAGTGCCATCTGGGAAGCCCAATTAGGCTGTTAATGGGATGACTGTTATCTGACTGTCTCTAGGGTATCAGGATTTAAGACCTGACCCCCTCATGCCACACGAGCTGTAAGGAGAGACCTTCTTGTGCTCAGATGCTGGGGGTGGACCATCCCTTTTCCTCCTTCCCTTTGTGACTGTCTTATCACTTAGGGAAGGGGAAGCTTAGCCAGGGAGCTTAGCCAGTGGCTTCCCAACAGCACGTGGTGTATGAGTGGGGATGCGTGAGGGAAGAGCCCATCTATGCCAGCACAGGCCTAGAAGGAGGCTTGGAGGCCCTCAGAGCAGCTGCTGACATGCTTGAGCCATAGGTACAGGTGTGGGTTTCTGGACAAATCTGGCAGCCCGCAGCTGCTGGTGTTCTGAATCACTTGAGTCTTAACACACTAATTTTCTTGTCCTCAGTAATATTGCTGGATAACAGATTATAACTCTGGAGGCTCAACTCATTCAAGCTGGCCTGTCCCCTGGGATGGCTTAACAGGCCCCAGCCAATCAGGAGCTGAGCCTTAGGCTCAGTCGTTTTTTTTAGATGGTCCTGTGGGGGGGGGGGGGGGGGGGGGGGGGGGGGGGAGCACGGACAGAGAAGGCCGGGCGGCAAACTCTTGAATGCCCTGGGGCTGTGGAAGGAGGCTGTGTGGGAGGGGCACCTTGGGCACCTTTCTTACCAGGTTTTCGGTGAGGAGCAGACTAGCATCTCTTAACAGTTTCTTTGTGGCCAGTATTGTGATGAGTCTGACATTAGCCCAAAGGGAGGGATGTTTAACTTGAGGCTCCAGCTGTCATCAATTCCTTTGGGTCTTGCCAATATTTACTGAGTTAGTTAGACAAGGCTGTGGATTGAAGGCAGGAGAAGGGGATGACAGAGGATGAGATGGTTGGATGGCATCACTAACTACATGGACATGAGTTTGAGCAAGCTCTGGGAGTTGGTGATGGACAGGGAAGCCTGGCGTGCTGCAGTCCGTGGGGTCACAAAGAGCTGGACACGACTGAGCGACTGAACTGAACTGAATATTTACTGAGATCTGCTGTGTTAGATATCATGCCTACAGTGACCCTCTAGAGTCAATATTATTATCCCAGTTTACAAATAAGTAAACTGAGGCCCAGGAAGGTTCTGTGAAATGCTTAAGATAATAGGATGAGTAAGGGGTGGAGTCCAGCTCAGACTCTGGGCCTCTTGGGTAGCAGTCTGGTGCTCTTTGCCCAGCACCACCACCAACGCCGTCCTTCCTGCTGGTTCCTGTGGGTAAATCAGTCCCTGCACCATGTCCCTGTGCTCAGTCATTCACACAGCAGGCAGCTCCCATCTCAGTCTGGTACCTGCAGTTCTTTCTGCCCCAGAGCAGTGGTTTTCAGATTCTTCCCAGAGCCTCAAGTGTAGACACATAGTAAGGATGTGGAGGGGCTTCCCTAGTGGCTCAGTGATAAAGAATCCGCCGATAATGCAGGAGACACAGGAGACACGGGTTTGATCCCTGGGCTGGGAAGATCCCCTGGAGAAGGGCATGGCAGCCCACTCCAGCATTCTTGCCTGGAGAATCTCATGGACAGAGGAGCCTGGGGGCTACAGTCCATGGGCTCACAAAAAGTCGGACACAATTGAGCGACTTAGCATGCGCACATATACTCAAGGACGTGGAGTGTGGGCCCAGGGAGAGAGCAGGTGGTAGGGCTTCTGGGCCTTCACCTCTGTGGTTTTGGATTGATCTGGTTTTATATTATCATTATTATTATTATTATTGACTGTGCTGGGTTTTGTTGCTGTGCAGGGGTTTTCTCTAGTTGCCATGCACAGACTTCTCATGCTAGTGGCTTCTCATACAGAGCTCTAGGCTCTCAGCCTTCAGTAGTTGCAGCCCGTGGGCTCAGTAGTTGTAGCTCATGGGCTTAGTTGCCCCATGGCATGGGGGATCTTCCCGGACCAGGGATTGAACCTGTGTCCCCAGCATTGGCAGGTGGATTCTTAACCTCTGGACCACCAGGGAGGTCCTGATATGGTTTTATATTGAGTTTGTGTTTAAGATTTCATTGTGTGGTGGGGGGTAGAGTGGCAATGCTAAACTCAAAGATTGGCTCTGGGATAGAGAAAGGGCACATAACCATTAGGCTCCTCTGTTGGAGCCCTTTTATACCTTGAAAGCCTCCCTGATCTCCTCCATCCACAGGCAGCCAGAGGGACCAGGAGCAGTATGACTGGTCTCCCAAGGCTGCCTTCTATGACAGCAGCTAGGAGATCACCTGGGAGCACCACTTGAAAAGCTAGGGTTCCTCTGTTACCCCAACATCAGGACTCTGTCCTGGGGCTGGAGTTGGGGTGAGGAATTTATGCATCCCTTTATGCATCTCCCCGAGGCTCCTCTCTAGGAATAGACGATAAGAACCCGGAAGGGCCTGACATCTATACATTTGACATCTGACCTTTCTTGGACACATCGGAACCCGACTCGGGGTCAGTCTCCTGGGTCTCATGTCACCCTTTTTACCTCCCAGAACATGTCTCCTGGTATAAGAACCCTAGCCCTTAGTTGAGTTCAGCCTCTGTCTCTGCCCTGGGTATTACTGAGTGAAAAATGAGAGCAGGGTAGAATCCTTCCCCTGCAGTTGTCTGCAGATGAAGGAGGTGCTGTCTCTCTGTGAAAGAAAGCTGAGTCAGGGCCTGCTGACAGCCTGGCAGATGCTTATCTCACCTGCACCGCCCCCTCCTCCACCCTCTAGCCCCAGGCACCTGCCGCAGGGACACTGGGCTAGACTCAGCCTGCAGGAGCCTTCCTCGACAGCCCTGTGCTGATTCTTGGCTTCTGAGAGCCCAGAGGCAATAGGGTTGTGTGAACTTGCTCCCTTAGGTTTGGCTGTGTGACTTCTGTTGGTGTCCCTATCCTCCCCATGTTCTGCGTGGAAAAAAAAGTATATCTGGATTAGAGATGAATGGGACATTGTTCCAGCCAGCCTCAGAGCCAGTGGACAAAGAAGACTTGTGGGAACCAGGGCAGAGTCCTCTCCCCTCCCCTGGATGTTTCATTCTCCCCATGAGAAAGGAAGAGTTTACCTCTGTGGAATGGCCATGAGCTTACCATCCTGTAAGGGTGTGGGGGTGGGCAGCCTCTTTCCCCTATACCTCCATGAGGGTAGGAGTGGGACCCACTTGGCTTCTTTGGTGCCACAGAGCTGACGATGAGTGAAAAACGTGGTTCCAAAAGCCACACCTCATTCATAACTGTTTTCTGTTTTTTCTCTAGGAAGGCTGACTTGATCTAGTAATCTGTGCCATGATTTTCTAAAATAACTTTTATATTTCCCTAGCTTCAAAAGAAAGTCATGATCAGTGGGGGAAACTTGAAAGAGTATAGGAAAGCATAAAGGAGAAGAAAAGTTAATTCTACCACCTAGAGGTAACCACTGTTGAAACAGTGGGCTTTGTGTTCTTTCTGTTTGTGTTTGGTTTAATCCTGGGCCGACTCTGAATGTTTTCTCAGGGAGCTTTCTTTTCATGGAACATTGAATTGTTGAAAGCCAGAGGAGGGGTCACTTTGAAATTATCCACCTGCTCCTTTTCTTAAAGTTGAGGATCCAGGTCTGGAGGCACTGACTTGCACCTGGACATACAGTTGACCGCACTTGAGGCCAGACTCAGGCCCACCTCCTGGTCCAGAGTCCTTATCTTGGGTCCTGCAGACCTGCACACCTCAGCCAACTGTCCTGCCTTCTTGAGCATTTCAGTACCTTTGAGATTCTTACGACTTCTACACCTCTTCCCCGTCAGGTAACTGTGGCTGACATGGGCCAGGCCTAAGGAGAGAGCCTAGGGCAGGTCTCTTGGGTAGACCAGGCAGGAAGTGGTTAGGTCTTTGATGCTGCAAGAGAAAAATGCTTCTTACCTAGTTGCACATTCTTCCCAGCTGCTTGTGCTGTCTTGGCAACCGTCAAAGCATCACCCCTGCTGAGAGGTATGTGGCTGGTAGCCAGGATTCTTTCTGATGTAAGAAGAGATGTTTCCATCTCATTCTATCGCTGTTTTCTCAGGTGGGGGCTGTGGGCCTCCCCATTCCACCCCCGATTAGCAGGTAGGAATTAGAAGCGTGGATGCTGGATCCAGAATACTTGTGTCCCAGTTCTACCACTTGCTACCTTTATGACCTTGGTTAAATCATTTAATGGGCTTCCCAAGTGGAATCTACCTGCCAGTGCAGGAGTTGCAAGTTCAATCCCTGGATTGGGAAGATCCCCTGGAGAAGAAAATGGCAACCCACTCCAGTATTCTTGCCTGGAGAATCCCATGGACAGAGGAGCCTAGTGGGCTGCCGTCTACAGGACCACAAAGAGTCGGACACAACTTAGCAATTGAGCATGCAACTCATTTAACCTCTGCCTTAGTTTCTTCATATGTCAAACAGGGAAGTAATAGTATCTAACTCTTCAAGTATGAGATGCATATTGTTGTTTGTTGTTTAGTTTCTAAGTTGTGTTCGCCAGGTTCCTCTGTCCATGAGATTTCCCAGGCAAGCATACTGGAGTGGATTGCCATTTTTCTTCTCCAGGGGATCTTCCGGATTCAGGGATGGAACCCTTGTCCCCCACATTGGCAGGTGGATTCTTTACCAGTGAGCCACCAGGGAAGCCCCATGAGGCACATAGTTACTGTAAAGGGTGTTTGCCATCATCAGCTATGAGTCTGGGCTTTTTCTTTCTTCTCGTGAGCTTTGTCTTCTCTAGCATTCCCTCTTCCCATCGATATGTGATGTACCTTTGGCTGATTTCACGGGGTCGATGAAGTTTACACCCCGAGTTTTCTGTCTGCCCTCATCTCCCAGGAGCCAACCTTCCCTCCTTCTCTGTAGCCTCAGGGAGGTACCTCTGCTTTGGGGGCTGTCCTCTCCCCACCAGCTCAGGCCGCGGTTCTTTCTGGATCCTCCCAACCCATGTTGCCTCTAAGTCTCACTTTCCTCCTCCTGAAGTCCTTCCCCTCCCGTCAAACCTGCCTTGTTGAAAGGATCTGCCTTTATACCTCTGCCTGATCAGTCACCCAGTTACGCCTTCCAAGACGAGATACACTTCAAGCCTTGTGAAAAGAACCTTAGAGAGACAGGACTGTACTCTCCCCACCTGGTGTCAGCACTGGTGTTTCACCCCCTTTCCCGGTGGTGAGTCTGTCTTGTTGATAGCCCTGCTGGGCGCCACCACCACCCTTCTCCCTTACTTCTTCCTTGCTCCGTTGAAGTGGGCGGCGTGCCTGCCCATCTTCTGGCCCGTGGGGCCTCCAGCTGCAGCCAGCTTCTCCCCTCCTTTCCCTCGTGCCCTCTGACCGCGTCACTGCTCCCCACAGGATCATCCTTTCTCACGGGGGCTCCCCACTTTCCAAGGGTGTCTGAGCTCCACTGGTTCAGCCACATACCAGCTGCTCCTGCATCCTTTCATGGTCCAGAGCTTGGAGGTGGGCGAACCTCCCTTTGAATTCTGACCCTGCCTGCTCCAGCATGGATGCCTCACTTCCTTCAGGTCTCAAGTAGGAAGAATAATAGTACCAACCCCCTTGAATTACTGTGAGAGATAAATGGGTATTGTGGTAGTCGCTCAGTTGTGTCTGACTCTTTGCAGTCCCATGGACTGTAGCCCGCCAGGCTCCTCTGTCCATGGACTTCTCCAGGTGAGAATATTGGAGTGGGTTGCCAGTCCCTTCTCCAGGGGATCGTCCCACCCCAGAGACGGAACTCAAGTCTCTGGCATTGCAGGCAGATTCTTTACCATCTGAGCCATGAGGGAGGGAAGGCTTAACAGTAGCGCTCAGTTTAGAGTCAGTGCTCCATAAACGGTAGTCATGATTAATAATACCAGTACTGACAACTAACAGGGACACTTACCCTCTCCCTCTCACATGTCCCCAGACGATAGGCTACGACCCCATCATCTCGCCAGAGGTCTCAGCCTCCTTCGGTGTGCAGCAGCTGCCCCTGGAGCAGATCTGGCCTCTCTGTGACTTTATCACTGTGCACACACCTCTCCTGCCCTCCACCACAGGTAGGTGTGTGGGTTGACCACAGAAACTGCCAACCAGCTAAGGGTGGCCCTCAGTCTGGGCCTTCTGCCCACGCTGGGGACCAGCTATGGTGGGAAGGTGGCCTCCAGATCCTGCGAGCATGGAGCACGGTGATGCTTTGTTACACGGCCTGGCATCAGATCAAGGAGGGGTGAGCTGGCTGGAAATGCACAGGGTCTGGGTGAACTGGGTCAACACGTAGGATCAATGACCCTGTGGATACTTCCTTGGACCACTGCCTGAAGCACTAACATCTCAGGGACATTTGAGATGTTTCTCAACTCAACTGAGTCTGGTCCAAATTCGTCACTAGGACTCCTGGCCCAGAGCATCTGAGAAGGGAGCAATGAGACCAGAGAGATTGTAGTCCCCCAGGAAGGAGGTGTGTGGGAAAGAGCCCGTGGTGGGGAAGGTGGGGCCTCCGGAGCCAGAACAGGTGGTTCCCGACACCATCACTGCAAGACAGCGTCTCCTTCCCTCCCAGGCCTGCTGAACGACAGCACCTTTGCCCAGTGCAAGAAGGGGGTGTCCGTGGTGAACTGTGCTCGAGGAGGGATCGTGGACGAAGGCGCCCTGCTCCGGGCCCTGCAGTCGGGTCAGTGTGCTGGCGCTGCACTGGACGTGTTCACGGAGGTAAGTGCCTGCTTGGCGTAGGGGGCAGAGGGGAGGTGGGAACAAAGGGTCTTGGGCTGGAAGCCCGGCTGAGCAAAGGCCTTGGCTTACTGTCTCTAGTGGGAGAAATTATGTTGCCAAAAATAACACCTCTGTGTCAGGAGGTAGGTAGTATTAACCCATCTTACAGATAGGAAAACTGAGGCTCAGAGAGATGGAGATGTGCCCAAAGCACAGGAGTAGTAAGTGATGGAGCTGAGATTGGAATCCAGTCTCCGACTCTGTCTGTTCTGCTGTGATGGAACATTCATGAGGAAGCTGATTATTACTAAGTCCACTGACCACTGGGCGAAACAGAAGCAGGAGTTGGCATTGCTCCTGTCCTCTCCCCCTCCAGTTCCTGAGGCAGTCCATAGCACCCCACCCAGAGATGTCTCTTTCTGGTCAGGAACCGCCCCGGGACCGGGCCTTGGTGGACCATGAGAATGTCATCAGCTGCCCCCACCTGGGCGCCAGCACCAAGGAGGCCCAGAGCCGCTGCGGAGAGGAGATCGCCCTCCAGTTTGTGGACCTGATGAAGGGGAAGTCCCTGGCGGGGGTTGTAAGTATGCCTGTGGGGCTGGGCCCAGAAGGAGGAGTGTTTTAGCTGGGAATGGGGACCCCGGCCGAGCAGTGACCAGATTCAGCCCTGGGAGCCCAAGATAAGGGACTGCACTTGACAAGCCGGAGTGCTCTGGGTGGGGCGGCAGGAGCTGCCCTGCAGTTTAGCCTTGAGAGCTGAGGCCTGGCACCCTGGAGCCAGCTTAGCTTGCTCTATTGTAGGCTTGCTGCTGAGACACTGGTATTTTTTTCCCCTGCGCCATGCCTCTGGAGAAAGGCTCCTTTGTTCTCTGCAGGCCTTGGGAGTGAAGGAGTGAGGCTGGCGTGATGGCGGGGTGCCCAAGGTTGGGTGAGTGGGGGGGACGGACCGAAGAGAAAGCCTTGATAGGGTGTTCTCACCTCGTCTCACTTTGTAACACTGAGCACATCTTTCATAACCTCCACTTAGAATCCTGTGCAGAGGCCCACCCTGCCCCCACAGCCTTCATCACCCCTGCTAAGGAACTCTCCACGCCTGCTGGCCCCTTAATTTCCCCAAATCGTGACTTCTCGACTGTGCTCAGTGGGCCCTTCCTGGTCCTTTGTTTCTTCTCCACGCTGAACCTGACTTACACTTCACGTCCTGTCTCATTCATTCCATCTTCAGATGGTCCCTAAGCTCCAGTGGGTGCCAGATGCTGTCATAGCCCTTTGGGGACACAGGGGTGAACAAGGGGCGCAAGCGGCACTAGTAGTAAAGAACCTGCCTGCCAGTGCAGGAGACGTAAGAGACGTGGGTTCGATCCCTGGGTGGGGAAGATCCCTTGGAGGAGGGCACAGCAACCCAGTCCAGTATTCTCTCCTGGAGAATCCCGTGGACAGAGGAGCCTCGTGCGCTACAATCCATAGGGTCGCAAAAGAGTCGGACATGACTGAAGCACCTTGGCACGGCAGGGATGCCAGGTGCTTTGCGGGCTTGCCGCGTGCCCCTTCACGAATATTTGCTTGGCCTGTCTCACTTCATCTCAGTCCTTTTGCCATGAGCCACATTCTTGTTATTAAGATTTCATGAGTTTATATTTTAGTCCTTAATTAAGTTTTCAGAGGATTAAAAAAAAAAACATCAAAGCAGGATGTAAGCTTTTCTGCAGCTCGTGTGGCTCTACCCCAGATACTTAACCAATAATGAATGGGGGTGGGCAGGGCTAGAGGGTGGTCCCTGACTTCCTGGCTGACCTTCAGCATAGGGCTTTTCGCTTCTGGGGACAGAGTTATGGCGGGAGAGACACAGGGTGCTTTGTTCAGCCCTTGTTTGAGAGCCCAACTCTCCAGGCCACCATGACCGCTACACCCTGAGAAGTAGGACCCATGAAATGTCCCCTTTTTACTTACGTGGTCAGATCTCAGCCAGATCATTAAACTTAGTCTCAAATTAGGAACAAATGCCTGTTTTACCCTGCAGTGGCTCGGGTACAGCAGGCATTGGTAAGAAAGACCTCCTTGTCACCCAGGAAGCCCCACTGTCCCTCATTCTTTACTGGGTCCTCTCCAGTTCCTTTCTGCTGTGACCTGAGGCACAGACTAGCCTGAGGATCAGGTTGGCACCCGAATGCCTTGGCTCTTCCTGGAGCCTCCTGTTCATCTTCTAGAGAAGATAGATGCCCCTTTTTACTTGGCAGACCTGTGGCGAGCAGCTCCCTGGCCTGCGAGGGGAAGGAACCGGGTGTGGTGCATGCCTGTGGGGCTTCTCCGGTGAGCCCTCTCCCACTGCCCGCTGCAGTTCTCACCCTCCAGCTGTCGCCTGGCCCTTCAGTTCTTCCCTCGAAGTTCTGGGATTCACTGCCCTTTCTTCTGTGCACTTCAGAGAGGATCAAAGGGGAGCCGGCCGTGGGGCACCGTCACACCCGGGACCTCCTTACACAGCAGGGTCTGCTGGGGAGTCCTGCCTCCTCGGATGTTTTCATCATTATGACTCCTTCTTCTTTAATTCCCTGCCAGTTTTCCCTGTGAAAACAGGAATAGAAACTTCCACGTTTTCCTCTCATTACATCTGCCTGATTGATTTGCATCCAACCCCAAGATTCTAATTAAATCCTTCTTAGATGATTCTCTTTACAGGTTGCCTCAGTGCAAGTGGCCAGATACTTAACTCAGAGACATCTTGAGCCACAAGATGAAATAGACATTTTGACCCAGAACATGCTGCTTTGTTGTCAGCGGGGGGTCCAGCTGGCCAGACCCTAGACTTCATAGCATTGGAGGATTATGTGGCTTCTGCCTCTTTGCCACTGCCCAGCAGGCCTGTGGTGGACTTCATAGGAGTCCACATTTGAAGAGTGATAGGATCATCAAAAGTGTATGAATTCAGGGAATTCCCTGGTGGGCCAGTAGTTAGGACTCAGTGCTTTCACTACTGTGGCCCAGGTTCAGTCCCTGGTTGGGGAACTGAGATCCCACAAGCTGTGTAGTATGGCAAAAAAAAAAAAAACAAGTGTATAAATCCAGCCTTACAAATTGTGATATTTAGACAGAATGTTTTGTGACAGTGTAAAAACACACTTAAAATCAAGATAGAAAATAAAAATGAAGGCAGATAGGAAAGCCATTCTAGAGAGACCCACCACTCTAGGTCTAAGTGATCTGTGACCCTCCACATGGTTTATGTCAAAGACCCATTTTCCTTGTTTGCACAGGAAAATCAGATCTCTGGTGGAGTTGGGGAGGGGTGGCGGCACATTCAGAGAAGAGGGAGATGTCCCTTCCCTCTCTTCCCTGCTCCCCTTTTGGCAGTTTGAAGTGGGGGAGCCTTTTGTGTTTAGGGGAGCCGATAGGGGGAGCCAGGGAGCTGTGCCGTTTTCTGGCTCTATAGTGCTCCTCAGCGACAGGAACAAGCTGTCATCTTGTGGGTGGCTGATGAAGGTTATCACCCCAAGGCACCCAAAAACCAGGCTGGCCCCCTGCTGCCTGCTCTCCACGTGGAGCTAAGGCTTGGGAGCTGAGTTGGGCAGGGGTGCCCTGTCCCTCCCCTTCCTGACCTCGGTCCTGCTCCCCTTTCTCTGCAGGTAAATGCCCAGGCCCTTACCAGCATCTTCTGTCCACACACCAAGCCTTGGGTCAGTCTGGCTGAAGCTCTTGGGGCCCTGATGCAGGCCTGGGCTGGGTCTCCCAAAGGGACCATCCAGGTGGTGACACAGGGTGAGTTGGGGACTCTGCAGAGGGAGGGTGAAGAGGGCTGTGGACTCTGCACCCCAGCGGGTGTGTCTGCTGCAGGCCACAGACCAGCGAGGGGCTCGGAGATGCCCCTGTTCTTGTTACCTCACGTCTCACATTCCATCTGAGTATGGCTCGCTTGCTACCAAGTGAGGACAGAAAGGGAGGGGCACACAAAGTCATTGGGAAGTCTGCTTAATTTTCGTGAGTCCTGTTAGGCAGTATTTTTAAACTGTGCACGTTTGGGATGTGAGAAGGACCTCCGCAAGGTTCAGAGCTTCCTGTGGGAGGCGGTAGGATGGGTGGAGGGAGTCCGGGAGAAGCGACAGAACCTTTATTTCGGTTTTGATCCAGTTGCTTACCTGCCCTGGGACTTCCCCTTCTCTGAGCCGTGGGTTCTTCACCCGTGAAGTGAAAGCTGAGGCGGGTGTGTCAGACAAGGCAGGTGCTGGGGGTATTTTGTGCTCTGGAACATTCTAAGGTGGGCTCTCCGGCAGGCTGACGTCCTCAGGGGCTCAGCTGGGGAGTGGGTCCCCTGTACTCTGCAGAGGCCTGTCCTCCCCATTGACTGTTGGACATCTGCTCACTTGCGGAAAGGCTAGAGTGGTAGGGTGGTGGCGGGGTAGACTGCTAGCATTGCCAATACTTGGAAGGGGCAGAGCCAGGGAGACGAGGCAGGGAGGTGGGCTCAGGTGCTTCGGTTGCCCCTTTCTGCCTCTACTTCCTGAGACCAGCAAGGGTGTAAGTGCCAAGTAGGGGTGAGGGTACAGGCAGACCCGGGTGGCTGGGCCAGGGACAGTGGAACTGGGCTGGGTTCTGGAGAGGAGTGTCTTAGAGTGAGAGCCTCCCTGGTGTGGACCCCGAGTATGTCCCCCACCCCTGGCTGCCTCTCCATCGCCCAGAGGGAGGCAGAACTGCCCAGCAGCCTGGGCTTGGGCCCCCCCAGGGCGGTGAGGAGCCGTGTGACCCAGGGCTGAGGGCCAGCGTGCACCGCCCGCTCCCGTGTTTTTCAACACACAGCGCCCTGACGGCAACTTCTCTCCGTCCCCAGGATCATCCCTGAAGAACTCTGGGAGCTGCCTGGCCCCCGCCGTCATCACTGGCCTCCTGCAGGACGCGTCCCAGCAGGCGAATGTGAACCTGGTGAACGCCACGCTGCTGGTGAAAGAGGCCGGCCTTGATGTGCGCACCCTCCCCTCCCCTCCCCTCCATCCCTTCCTCTCCACCCCTCAGCACTGCCTTTCTCCCCTGTGTTCAGAGCTCCTCTCAGCTCTGCTCACTGATGGGGACCCCCCCAGGGTGTGAGTCCTGTTGGTGACAGTGCCTCCCTGTGGGAGACAGCCATGACCTCCCCCGTGCCGGCCCCCGAGCATCAGCATGAGAACTGACACCCGTGAACGTGCTGTGTGCATAACTGCTCCGTGAGCAAGAGGGCCAGCGGGACCCCCACTTCACAGCCAAGAAGGAGATCTCAGAGCCCAGCTGGGAGCTGGGAGGTGGCCCCGCATCAGCTTCTAACTCTCCATCCAGCACTCCTTTACCTCCCCACCCAGGGTCTGGGCTAGTCTGCAAACTCCAGGAGCTCGCCACACATCCTCTTATCCTCTGCGGCCCCTCATGGCTTCCCTTCGGTGTCTTCCCTTCTGGTTCCCTTTTAAGATCGAAGTCTGTGTTTCTTAGCCAGTGGGAGCTGGCGGAGGCAGTGGGCAGTGAGCTCCCAAGGCCCCCTTCCTCTCCTCCGCCTGCTCTCTGACATCCTGGGTTGGCCACTGCTTCTGTGCAGGGAGCAGGAAGTCAGCACCGGAGGGACCAGGCTGGACCACCTCTGGTGGTTGGGCTGCCTGTCCAGCCCTTCTTCAGGGATGATCATGGGGACAGAGAGAAGTCTGCCTCCCTCCCTCTGCTTTCTCCTCCTCCCACCCTCCCCTCCAAGCCTTTACCTGTATCTGGTAGATCTCTTCGCCCTCCTTCAGGGAGGAAGCTCATGCTCAGGGGCGCCAGGCTTGCCCATCTGCCCTCTCCCCTGACCCTGAATTGCTAAGTGTGGCGGCCAGGCTGATGCCCTACAAATTGGCATTTAGGCCAAGGGAGGGAGTAGGAGTCACTGTGCCTCTTTGCCTCCTCTCTGCAGGTGACCACCTCCCACAACCCTGCCACACCAGGGGAGCAGGACTTCGGGGAATGCCTCCTGACCGTGGCCCTGGCAGGTGCCCCCTACCAGGCCGTGGGCTTGGTCCAGGGCGCCATGCCTGTGCTGCAGGCGCTCAACGGAGCTGTCTTCAAACCAGAAGTGCCTCTCCGCCCGGGCCAGCCCCTGCTCATGTTCCGGGCTCAGGCCTCCAACCCCGCGATGCTGCCAACCATGATTGGTGAGGAGGGCCTGTGGGGCTGGCCAATGCCCTGGGGGCAGGGACGGCTGTGTGTGTGCGTGCGTGTGTGTGTGTGTGTGTACAGTTCTGTCCTGGGATTGGGCTCTGTGAATTTCTGCCTCCTTCAGCCCCTCTTCATGCCTGCAGGCATCACTGTATCTGCAGCAGGTTCCAGAACATGTGGAACTGAGAGATTAATTGCCTTATCTGAGGTTGCAGAGCCATGCAGCAGGGGTGGGACCCCAGAGCCCCTGTTACTAGCCAGGTGCTCACCACGTTAAGGACTCAGTTTGAGACTGCTTGTAGAAGTGTATCCTGGAGTTCAGAGCTATTGAGTTGCAGGTTTCCTGATGGCAGGGCTGAGTGGTGGTCAGCCTGATCCAACAAAGCCTATCTGAGCATCCCCTCCAGCAGTCGTGGGCATCTTGGACCTGCCTCAGGCCCCTGGCACCAAACCTGCTCGGGGTCCTGGGGCACTTCCAAATATGGCAGAGAATGAGTGTCCACAGGCCTCAGGGGGCCTGATATCAATGTCCTTGCCAGATGCCAAGAGGAACTTTCCCCTGCTTTTCTCCCTTGCTGATGGTCCGGATAAAAGTGCCAGCCAGCAAGTCCAGCTGGTGGCTTTGGCTCTTTGTGGCTAATCTTCCCTCCCCCGCCTTGCCTGATGGTCAGGGTGTTCCTGACAGGGAGCCCTTTGTTGCCTCTGTCTCAGCTCTTCAATTCTGAGACCACCACCCCCTGTTGCAACACTGATGTCAGAAATCAAGACTTGTGAGCCTGCTCCCAGCCTCCTACTTCTCCTTCCCCTGTGCCTGGTGCTAACCAGGGGTTTCTTCTACTTCCAGGCCTCCTGGCAGAGGCAGGGGTGCAGCTGCTGTCCTACCAGAGCTCCGCGGTGTCAGATGCGGAGACCTGGCACGTCATGAATATCTCCTCCCTGCTCCCCAGCCTGGAGCCCTGGAAGCCACACGTGACGGAGGCTTTCCAGTTCCGCTTCTAACCTTGGGCTCTCCTGTCCCAGCCTCGTGGGATTTTCTGAAGAAACATATCCACTGGGAGAGGAGATCCACATTTCTGGGGCTGACACTGCTTGTGTCTCCTCTGAATCCTATCCTCCTATGGTACAGAAATCACCTCCCAATAAAGAGCCTACCCTCTACTCTCTGGGCCGTTTTGTGTTGTCATTACCCGGAAGAGCCACCAGAGGGCATCCGCGGGCAGCCATGGGGCTGGGCTTTGGCTGCTGGCGAGTGGGATACTTAAAAGGGAGACCCATAAAGAGAGATCTAGATGGGTGGACTACATGTCTGTGTGGGGGTGCTCTGAAGAGGACCCTTTCCCTGTGTCTCAGGTTTTTAAGAGACATTTTTATAGGAACAAACCTCAAGGATTTGAGCAAGTGCCTGTGCTATTTTGGAGTAGGAAATGGCAACCCACTCCAGTATTCTTGCTTGGAGAATTCCATGGACGGAGGAGCCTGGTGGGCTGCAGTCCATGGGGTCGCAAAGTCTGTGCTATTTTAGATTCCCCCTTCTGGCTGGGAACATAGAGGCACACTGATAAATGTAACTCACCAAATATGTACAGCACTGTGTGCCAGGCATTGGGTTAGATGTTCTGCCTAGGGGGAGGTTTACTAGAGCTCAGCTGCTTCTGTAGACATCTCCCTCTGCTGCAGGACGGAGCACCAGGACCTTGGCAACAGTGAGGAAAGAGCCACAACAGGTGTGTGTGAATTCTGTTGAGACCAGAGGAGAAAGTCATTTGAGTTGAGGATGGTGGCTCCCAGGAGATGTTTGGAAAGGTTTCATAAGAGGAAGAAAGGGTGAGGAAAGGCATGGGGCCTGAGGATATTTGGCAAATTCACAAAGCCAGTTTCGTACGGTGTGTGTGTGCACGCCTGCTCAGTTGCTTCAGTCATGTCCATCTCACAACCCTATGGACCATAACATGCCAGGCTCCTCTGTCCATGGGATTCTCCGGGCAAGAATACTGGAATGGATTGCCTTGCCCTCCTCCAGGGGATCTTCCTGACCCAAGGATCGAACCCACGTCTCTTGCGTTTCCTGCTTTAGCAGGCGAGTTCTTTACCACTAGCACAACCTGGGAAGCCCCAGTTTAGTATGGGATAGACAGTATATCACTTGATTTTAAGATTTTCATGAAACATGTCAGAACAGTACTCCTGTGCCTGAAGGGTTTCACCCTTTGAGGGTTGCTTTCCCTCTATCAGTAAGGGATTGTCTATTCCCACCTCAAACCCAGTAGCACCTGTTTTGGAGACTACCCCAGGCTGAGAAGGCCCAATACAGGGTAACTGATTGCCCTGGCAGCAGCAAACCCATTCCTGTGGCCTCAGTGCTGTGACTGAAGGTCCATAGAAACTCCGCCTATAGCCACTCCCTGTGCTGACGTCTGCCAGGAGCTCATAACGTGTCAGGGCCTTGCACACCTGGAAAGGGATGGACTCGGACATGAACAGCAAAGTGGCTTGGAGCTGCTCTGACCTTGAGCACAGTGTTTCACTCCATTAAGCCTTTGTTCCCTCATCAGTTAGAGGGACAGTGAGACCTCTCAGGATTGAATGGATAACAACTGATTTGTGGGAAGTGCCTAAGGCACTTGGTCAACATTGATTCCTTCATCCATAGGCCTTTCTTTCAGAGCAGATGAGCAGATCTCACTCGAGGCTCTTACCTAGAATCCTGTGCACAAAAGGGCCCTCCCTTTGCCCTAGTAGTAATGTTTTGCCAGATCTAGACATGGTTATCCTGACATCAGACAACCCATTCCCTCCAAATGGAAAGAGATCTTGCATAATGTAGCATCTGATTGTTGGGGGGGTGGGGTGCCACTGGAGCCCACTACTAGCTAGAAAGACGGGCTGGGATTGATGAAGTTAAACTTAGTTAAATGTAAAGTTGAGCTCAGAAGCTTCTCTTGGTGGCTCAGTGGTAAAGAGTCTGACTGCCAATGCAGGAAACACAGGTTCGATCCCTGATTCAGGAGTACCCCCACATGCCGCAGAGCAACTAAGCCCATGCACCGCGAGTACTGAGCCTGTGCCCCAGAGCCTGGGTACCACCACTCTGGAGCCCATGTACTGCAGCTACTGAAGCCTGCATGCCCTGGAGCCTGTGCTCTGCAACAAGAGAAGCCACTTCAATGAGAAGTCCGCATACCGCATACTGCTCTCTCCAATAGAGGGCAGCCCGTGCTTGCCACGACTGGAGAAAGCTCAAGCTCGAGCGCAGAAATAAAGACCTAGCACAGCCAAAAAAAAAAACCATCGAACACAACTTTCAGCTTCCCAAACTCCTCTAGACAGACCATATTTTGTGCTCTAAAGTCAGAGTAACCCAAAGTAATTTAGAATTACTCAAGTAATTTAGGAACCCAAAATTACTTGAACAGCCCTCAGTATCTTCCCTAGACATGAGTAGCCAGTGAAGGCGTGGGACATTCACTGCATCACTTTGTCCACATAAATGCTCCTAAATTTAAAAAAGCAAGTGTGTTTAAGATCCAGCTGGTGCTGGTTACTCCTTCACGTTGGTCTGTGGTTCGTGGTGTCTCCATACCACCTAACCTTAGAGTGGAATTCCTTCTTGTGTACCTTGGCTGGTAAGCAGGGGTTTGCTTCCCGTGGTGGAGACAGCACAAATGCTGGGACAGGAGAGAACTGGCTTCGGAATGCTGACTCCTAGAACTTTGAGGTTTAGAAATGTGTCCATGTGTGTCTAATATGTCCTCTGAGGAAAGGAAGTTGCCTCGTGGTCAGTAGACTGGCTCACTGAGCACATTTTTTTTTTTTTAATTCATTCATTTTATTTTTTGACTGTGCTGGGTCTTTGTTGCCGTGTGCAGGCTTTCTCTAGTTGCAGCAAGTGGGGTCCGTGCCTGGGCTTCTTGTGACTTTTCTTGTTGTGGAGCACAGCCTCTTGGGCATGTGGCCTTCAGGAGTTGTGGTGCACGGGCTTAGCTGCCCCATGGCATGTAGGGTTCTCCCGGACCAAGGATTGAACCTGTGTCCCCTGCATTGGCAGGCAGACTCTTAACCAGTGGGCCGGCCACCAAGGAAGTCCTCCCCATCTGTTTTAATATGATATGTAGGTATTCTTGATTGAGATGCATAAAACAGGCCACAGTACCCTTCCCTAGTCATCACTCCATCCTCTTTCCTGCTCTAGGTCGTCCCGGGTGACTGTTTTGCCCACATAGGGAAGTTCTTTATCTGCATGATAGCTGGCCTGAAGGTGAAAATAGTGACTGGGCAACTGAAAAATCATTCCCTTATCTGCTGACCTGACGCAGGAGGAGGGGGCTTTCTTCGGAGTCCGTTTTCATGAAGTGGATCCAGAGTTGCCAGAAGAAGGCCTAGGGCTTAGTATCAAAGTTAGTGACGTGGAGGAGTTGAAGAGGCTGGGAGCCTCTGTCTGTGTGGTAGTGACGATGACCAGCGCCCTTCTGGGTGCCATGCCGCCGAGCCAGGGCTGACGCTCAGCTGGCACCCTGTTATCTTCACTGTTAAATACTAATATTTTTAATATCACCCCCACAGTGCCCAAATGACTCCCAAGTGGAGGCAGTCCTGGTTCCGGCACTGGGGGACACAGAAGCTCCTGATTGCTAAGGCCAAGGGAGAGATTTAGCACCAAGACCCCCCAGTGAACTCTATGGAGGGACGGCAAGGCCCCGAGTTCCCTTCTTCAAGAATTCAGATGACTGTCACACTGAGTGGAATAAGTCAGACAGAGAAAGACAAATATCATACGATATCATATTGGTTGGGGGCTTCCCAGGTGGCTGTAGGAGCAAAGAACCCACCTGCCTATGCAGGAGATATAAGAGATGCAGTTTCAATCCCTGGGTCAGGAAGATCCCCTGGAGGAGGGCATGGCAATCCACTCCAGTATCATATTGCTTATATGCAAAATCTGAGAAAAAAAAAAAAGATACAAATGAATTTTTTTTTACAAGACAGAAAGAAACAAACTCAGAGACTTAAAGAATGAATTTATGGTTACCAAGAGAGAAGGATTGGGGGCAGAGAGACAGATTGGGAGTTTGGGATTGACATGTACACACTACTGTGTTTAAAATAGATAACTAACAGGGGACTAACCACTATATAGCACAGGCAACTCTGCTTAATATTCTGTAATAACCTAAATGGGAAAAGACACAACACTGTTAATCACCTACGCTCCAACGTATATATATGAGAACTCAGAGGAATATGGCCTTTTCTCCCATGACTACAGACACTACTGCAGGGATCTTAGGAAAGGTGTACACTGTCCTGCCCAGGGTGCCGACTAGTTGGAGGGCTCCCAAACAGCTTGTTGAGGAGCAGGCAAAGGTTGGGGCAGGGGTAGGGAGTTGGTAGCCAACGGGGGTTTGTGGGTGGCAACTGCAGCTTGTGTAATAAGGCAGGAGTTCAGGGAGCACCTGCAGAGGGACTGGGAAGGGAGCCAGCTGATGAAGGCATAGTGCTCACGTTGGGGTTTATCTTGGATTTTCTGGTGTCTACTGTGAAACGAACAACAGGCAGAGAAGTCCAAGGGACAGAGGGGCGTCGGACGAGCAACTCTTTCCCATGTGCTCAGTGTCCCGCGAACCCTACAGCTTCCCTCCCATCCCCAGCCTTCCCCACTCCCACCTCCCACCCCCAGAAACCGTCTTCTCTCCTCCACAGTGCCCCTTTCTCGCTGGGGTGGTGGAGGAGACTCTTTACAAGGAAATAACTGGATGCTTCTCATTCCCCTTCTCAGCTCCATCCCCTCGGTCTTAGGCCATTGCTATTTTACAAAAAGATTCTAGATGAAGCAGTGTCCCAACTCAAGGGAGACAAAAGATCCTCTAATGGAAAAATTTCCTGCTAGATATTGAAACTTGTTTTTTTGGCTGGAGGAGCCAAAAATGTAACCTATTAACCTCTGACCTGCATTTATTTGTGTAGAAAACACTGTCAAGGCATGAGACTAAGGGACTTTGATCCTCAGCTCCTAAAGTCAACTCTGGCCCTTGTCTTCTTGTCTGCTGGCTCTGTGAGGTGTCTTTATTTATTTGGCTGTGCTGGGTCTCGGTAGGGGCGGAGGGATTTTCAGTCTCTGTGGCAGCATGGCCTGGGAACTCTCAGTTGCAGCAGGTGGGATCTAGTTCCCTGACCAGGGATTGAACCCGGGCCCCCTATATTGAGAGCATGGAGATTTTTGGCCACTGGAGCACCAGGAAGTCCCCAGTAAGGTGTCTTTAGATTAGGTAAGGAAGCTGGGAGTGGAGGTTGTGTTTCAGCCTGCACCTCTCCGCGAATGGAATTGAAAGGGCGAGAGGCAGGGTGTGAGGTGAGTGCTCAGCAAGCTTGCTGCTGTGGGGGCGCGTGTGGAGAGTGGGGCCTCAGAGTCTGGAGTCCTGACAGCTGCTGCACTGCTTGTGTCCTAGTTTCCAAGAAACACAGGAGGCATTCTCTGCTTCTTTGCTTTTTAATTGTTATTTTTGCTTAGTACCAAACATGGAATGAATTTAGAAGTTCACAGGAAACCCTAAGAAACAAAGACATAACAGCATGGAAATGTGATAATAACAATAATGACAAAATACAACGAACGAGAGGCGAGTTATCTGGATCTGGAAGGAGACAATGGACCCGCCACACTTTCCGTCTGTGATTCAAGGCTGAGTCTCTCCTCTGTCCCACCACCTCTTCAGAGAGGGCTCTGCAAGCCCATGACAGTGATTGCAGCAGGGAAAGGCAGAAGGACCCATTTGGGATGGCCCCTCACTCTATGGGGCCAGTGTTTACAAGGCTGCTGTGTCCAGCGCAATCTATTTACCAGCTAAGAGTAGGGGCTTTATACAGCGGAAAGAGGGCAGCCGTTCTGTAGCACTTTTCCCAGGAAACTCTCCACGTATCTGTAAAGTTTAAAGAAACAAAGGAAGGACATCAATCACGAGTCTCACCCTGGGCGATCCCATTCCCACATCTGCTCCTTGCCCAAGGCGGGCTCTCCTAAGCTGCATCCCTAGGTCTGGGTGTTCCACCGCCCCTTGAGGATTGGAGTATTTCCTGCCACATCAATAAGCAAGGATGTCACAGTCATCAGCGATTCCAGCCTTCCAGGGCACTCAAGAAGGAGAATACCTGGCAGACATCAGGGGAAGCTGCTGCCTACAGGGAGCCCTGAGGAACTCAGGATGTGAAAACAGGATTGGGGCCCCAGATAACTGAGATGCATATGAAAGCAGTGATTTCAGTAAGCCCTGACTCTTGCATATTCCCATACACAGAAACAATAGAATGGGAAAGACTAGAGATCTCTTCAAAATAATTAGAGATACCAAGGGAACATTTCATGCAAAGATGGGCTCGATAAAGGACAGAAATGGTATGGACCTAACAGAAGCAGAAGATATTAAAAAAGGTGGCAAGAATACACAGAAGAACTATACAAAAAAGATCTTAATGACCCAGATAACCACAATGGTGTGATCACTCACCTAGAGCCAGACATCCTGGAGTCCGAAGTCAAATGGGCCTTAGGAAGCATCACTACAAACAAAGCTAGTGGAGGTGATGGAATTCCAGTTGAGCTATTTCAAATGCTAAAAGATGATGCTGTGAAAGTGCTGCACCCAATATGCCAGCAAATTTGGAAAACTCAGCAGTGGCCACAGGACTGGAAAGGGTCAGTTTCATCCTGATCCCAAAGAAAGGCAATGCCAAAGAATGTTCAAACTACCACACAATTGCCCTCTCTCACACACTAGCAAAGTAATGCTCAAAATTCTCCAAGCAAGGCTTTAACAGTATGTGAACCAAGAACTTCTAGATGTTGAAGCTGAATTTAGAAAAGGCAGAGGAACCAGAGATCAAATTGCCAACATCCGTTGGATCATAGAAAAGCAAGAGAATTCCAGGAAAACATCTACGTCTGCTTCATTGACTACACTAAAGCCTTTTACTGTGTGGATCACAACAAACTGTGGGAAATTCTTAAAGAGATGTGACTATCAGACCACTTTACCTGACTCCTGAGAAACCTGTATGCAGGTCAAGAAGCCATAGTTAGAACTGAACATGGAACAACAGACTGGTTCCAAATAGGGAAAGGAGTATGTCAAGGCTGTGTATTGTCACCCTGCTTATTTAACTTATATGTTGAGTACATCATGCAAAATACCGGGCTGGATGAAGCACAAGCTGGAATCAAGATTGCTGGGAGAAATATCAATAACCTCAGATATACATATGACACCACCCTTATGGCAGAAAGCGAAGAGGAACTAAAAAGCCTCTTGATGCAAGTGAAAGAGGAGAGTGAAAAAGTTGGCTTAAAGCTCAACATTCAGAAAACTAAGCTCATGGCATCTGGTCCCATCACTTCATTGGAAATAGATGGGAAAACAGTAGAAACAGTGTCAGACTTTATTTTTTTGGGCTCCAAAATCACTGCAGATGGTGATTGCAGCCATGAAATTAAAATATGCTTTTTTCTTGGAAGAAAAGCTACGACAAACCTAGACAGCATATTAAAAAGTAGAGACATTACTTTGCTAACAACGGTCAGCATCGTCAAAGCTATGGTTTTCCCAGTAGTAATGTATGGATGTGAGAGTTGGACCATAAAGAAGGCTGAGCACCAAAGGATTGATGCTCTTGAACTGTGGTGTTGGAGAAGACTCTTGAGACTCCTTGGACTGCAAGGAGATCAAACCAGTCAATCCTAAAGGAAATCAGTCCTGAATATTCATTGGAAGGACTGATGCCGAAGCTCCAATACTTTGGCCACCCGATGCAAAGAGCTGACTCATTAGAAAAGACCCTGATTCTGGGAAAGACTGAAAGCAGGAGGAGAAGGGGACAAGAGAGGATGAGATGGTTGGATGGCATCACCGACACAATGGACATGAATTTGAGCAAGCTCCGAGAGATGGTAAAGGACAGGGATGCCTGGCGTGCTGCAGTCCATGGGGTCGCAAAGAGTAGGACACTACTGAGCGGCTGAACAGCAACAACAACAACGCACAGAAAAGTGCTGAATTCCTTACCTTGGGGTATCTGGTTTCTTTTAACAATAGTCTCTTGATGTTCCAGCTATTGCTCTTTGTTTTAAAACATATCTACATAATCTGGCTCCTTCTCTCACCTCCTCAGAGCAGTTCCCTCAGGTTTACTTGAGATGCTGTCTCCTTGACTTGAAGTCCCCCAAATTCCCACTGAATAAAACATTAACTCTCAACTTTTAGGTTGTAGCTATTTTTAAAGTCAACACCCTCTAGCAACAAACCTAGATACCTGAGTGCCCTGAGCCCAATGCCCCAGGAGCCAAGGTTGCGAGATGGGCAGGGTCCCCGCGACATGTCCTGTCTGTGAAGGGAGAGCAGACTGGGCAGTGCAGAGCCAGAGCTCCACAGAGCATCATGCTGACATAAAATCTTTGTTTCAGCTAACATCTCATGGTGTAGGCTCATTGTTCCTCTGAGAGGAGGATGAGCCCCAGCTTTTCTCTTCATAGATACAATACTGCCTAACCTTGTGGGCCAGGCTTCCCTGGTAGCTCAGTTGGTAAAGAATCTGCCTGCAATGCAGGAGACCCCGGTTCGATCCCTGGGTTGGGAAGATCCGCTGGAGAAGGGATAGGCTACCCACTCCAGTGTTCTTGGGCTTCCCTTGTGGCTCAGCTGGTAAAGAATCTTCCTGCAATGCAGGAGACCTGGGTTGGGAAGATCCCCTGGAAAAGGGAAAGGCTACCCACTCCAGTATTCTGGCCTGGACAATTCCATGGACTGTACAGTCCACGGGGTCGCAAAGAGTCAGACACGACTGAGCGACTTTCACAAGCTTGTGGACCAGGAGACAGAGGGAACCTGATGTGGAAACTCTCCCTTGAAAACTCCAAGTTCTCTCTCTCTTTCTCCCCTCTCTGTTTTTGTTGACTGAACTAGCTTGATATAGTTAATGACTCGCTCTTCGCCACTGACTTGCCCTCAAGAATCATATTACAAACACAACAGAGAAGCAAACAGTTGACTCCCAGCTAGGGCCAAAGTCTGAAGAGTCTGCTTGTGGAGCCTGTTGCCTGGCCCGTCGGCCCCCTTGCCCACCCTGCCTCACCTGTAACATCTCAGGCCACACTTCAACTGCCCCATAGGAGCCGGAATGCTGGCAGTGGTTGGTAGTGAACAGAGGACACGCCTTACCTGCAGTTTCCCTTTTTTATCTGGGTATCGCATTTACTTCTCTTTCCCTGCTCCCTACCCTGACCTTGGCAAGCCTTTTTAGTCTTCCCTCTTCATATCCTTAAGTAAGGGGAAAAATTTAAAAAAAAAAACAGAAAAACATTTGGCACAAAAGAAATTGCTTCTTGCTCTTCCATTCTGCTTATCTTACCAGTTTGGAAGATAAACTGAAGGCAGATTCCTGGGTAGGTGAACTACAGGATTCTAATTCCCACTCTTTGATTTTCCTTTAAAATAAAGAATTCTCTTAGTTCTCTTCCCGACTCAATCCTCCTCCATCAAACTCTTCTCTCCTCACACTGCTTCCCACTTTTTCCCCAAATCGCACAAAGGAGGGATTGCTCACAGCCGCTTAGCCTAAGGCTCTCTCCAGCTGGCTCTCCCAGAATCCCAGCACCTTAAGAACCTGTCTCCAACAGTGTGTGTGCCTTCTCTGGTGCTATTCACCTTTGTTACTGACTTGCCCCTTTGGAGTACTGAGTTCCACAGTTTCAGGTTCACATCCCGCTTCCCTTTACAGATGCTAATTTTGTTTCTATCAAGCTTCTAATTCTATCAACCTCCTTATCAGGAGGAGATCAGATGATAAACAAGTTGACTCTTTTTTCAGATTCAAGATTTAAGGACATGCCCCTCCCCCAGCATTTGCCTTTTGTAGGCAAAGAGCCCCAAGAGTTGTACTTGGTCATCATGGTGCAAACTCCCCACCTCTGGTCATTTTGAAAGCTACTAAGTGGAATGTTGCCTGTCATATGAGTAAACAAAGGATGTCACAGTGTCAGAGACTGCAGCCCTCTAATGTGAGCCCTGAGGAAACTTGTGAAATCTTGTGATATCTAGCTCTAGATAGCTGAGGTGTATATCCAAGGAATGATTTCAGTGAACCCATACTCTGGCATCTTCCCATATGCTGAAAAGCCAGAAGAGTCAGAAAAGTGCTAAGTTCCTTAACTTGGGATATCTGGTTTCCTTCAATTAGCAATAATCTTTTGAAGTTCAGACTACCTACCTTTCGTTACTATATAACCTGGCGCCCCCTGTCATTTCCTCGGAGCGGCTCTCTTAGTTACTTGAGATGCTGACTCCCCGACTTGAGGTCTTACAAATTCCCACCAAATAAAACATAACTTTCAACATTTAGGTTGTAAATATTTTTTAAAACTCTGTGGCCTTTTACGCTCTCGGAATTCCATCTGTTATATAACACAGGGGGCTCAGCTAGGTGCTCTGTGATTACCTAGATGGGTGGAATCGGGGTGCGGGTGGGAGGGAGGTCTAAGAGGGAGGGGATATATGTATACATAGAGCTGATTCACTTTGTTGTACAGCAGAAACGAGCACAACATTGTAAAGCAATTACACTCCCGATAAAAATATAAAAGAAGTGAAAAAGAAAGAATTGCATCTGTTGCCCAGAAGAAAAACTTTAAGCCACTAACACTGGAAAATTTCACTCACCACCTTTAGACGGGACGCCGGGCATACTTTCGGCGATATAGCTCATCCACTCGCTCCAGGTACCAAGTGCCTGGGAAAAGGCTGTTCTTATCACCAGGTGGTGAGAAATTCACTGTGGAACAAGAAGGGAGGCAGTTATTCACAAAGGGCTCTATGGGGCTGAGGAGGAGAAAATGGTAACAGGGACATCCAGAGCTTCATGTGGAGCTCTCCTGGTTGTGCTGCAAGGGGTGGTGAGGTTGCCTTGTCTACACCCAGCAGAACTCTGGGCTAGCAGAAGGACCAGAAGCAGCTGCCTTGTGGCTAGTACCTAAGACTTGTTGACAAAAAATTTTATTATAGGATATGCTGCTTTCCTACAGTAAACAGGCCCTTCCTCCATTGAAATCTTCATCATGTCCTTCTACCGAAGGTACCGAGCTTGAGGGGTACCTCAGAGCATCCTGTTTTCTAACAGACACTTCCTTCCTAGCCCTAAGTTTTCCAGTTCTGATTCTCTGTAGTATTTCAAAGCTTTGTCCATTAACATTCATCTCAGAGGCCTTATTTTTAATTGTTTTCTTTTTTGGTCTAACATGTCCCCGGTTCCAGATAAAAACTGACTAATTACTAAGTTTAGGGTTTTTTTTAGAACATTCTCAGTTGCATAACTTCAGTCTTCTTTTCAGTGCAAATCATGGGTCCCACGTTTTGCTTGAAAAAATATGGTTACCCTGGTTTTAAAGTCACCGTTTGGTTTCTCCAGTCTTAAATTTAGCTTTGGTTTACTTTTCCTTTGTTGCTTTTTGGGGGCAGTTTTTTGTTTTGTATTTGATAAGGAAAGGGGGCAATTGGAAGGAAATCGTAGTCATTAATTAATTCATTAATCTCTGGCAATCCTGCAAAGTTGGTATGGCTTTAGAAAGGAAGCAACTCCGAAAAGTTCAATAATTTTCTCAAAAATAGAGGGCAAGTGTCACAGGTCAGTTTAGACTTGGATTTCTGGCTCCAAAGTCTGGGCATTTTCAACCATTGCTTAGATACCGTCAATATTTTCAAAGACCATACACCTGGCTTCCATGGGAATTCATTGTCCAGTATGTATCCTGTTTTGGGTGGCTATCTATATTTTGTACTGGGAAGACACATGCTGCGTCCTACCTCTTCCCAACTCTGCCTTCTGCTTCCCAACTCAGTTTGTCCCCCTTTGCACCAAACAACCCCTTTCCGCAATCATATATCACAGAAATCAGTACTCTCACTTGCTATATTCTAGACTTCTGATGAATTCCTGCCACTCAGCTACTGGCATAGAAGCTGAGAAAAATTGCCTCCCCGTCTTCTCTTTCCACCTTTTTTTTCTTACTCTTGTGGTAGTATTGTTCTCTTTGGTTCATTATTTCTGTGAACTCCTCAGGAGACACACGCTTCCGGGAGGCAAGACGTTTCTGCAGGTCTGATGTACTGGATACCAGCTTCTCCAGCGGGGAGCCTGGGAAGCAAAAGCAAGACCCGTAAACTTACATCGTTGTCATCACTGCTACCAAGCACAAGTCTAGTATAGAGTCAGCTCTGTGGGAGCTGCTGCTCCAAGGAAAAGTGCTCAGTGTATGGCTTAGAATGTCAAGAAATGATCAAGATCATCAAAAACAGCATTAGCAAAACTAAGGCAGACCTTCATTTAGTCAAGGTGTATCCCATTTAGTGCTTTGATGTACGCCCTTGATTATATCCATCATAAAATAATCAGCACATTTTTACTGGATATCTCAAACCCATCAACTTCTCTTTAATCACTTATAATCAAACCATGACTACCTCTTGCCTAGACTATTTGTTGAAACAAACTAATTGGTTTCCCTATATTCACCTTTGTTCCTCAACAATCTAGTCTCTAATCAGTAGTCAGGGAAGGACTTCGAATACATTAAATAGACAAGCTTATTCCATTGCTTAAATCCCTTCAGGGCTTTCCTTTGTTCTTAGTCACAGCATAATTCTGTCAGGATGGGAGCTTTAGTAGTGGTGAAGCAGAAAATGGTTTCTTTTACCAGATGGAACTGGCCAGAAGTGCCTGAACAAAAGACTGAACTCACCCGGAGAAGCATCCTGGGACACCCGGAAAGAAAAGAAACTTGCTGCCAAACCAGAGCCATAAGAGAAGGCACCGATCCTGGAGCCAGCCAAGTCTTGGGCAGAGTGACTACAAGGAGAGGAATCAAACCCAGAAAAACATCAGCGTTATATTCTGCTCTGCAAATAAACCACCGATCTAGTCAACCTCTTGCCACTAGAAACGGGCTCTGGGCACTCTACACAAAGAGGGAGTTTTGGAAGATCCTGGGAATAGGCCCCAAAGGAAGAAAACTTGCCAAGAGGAGAACACCTAAAATCCAAGATATCACAGTGAGCACAATAGAATTTCTGGGATTTAAAAGGAACTTCTCCCTACCCATGAAGACAAGACAAATTCAGTGAACTCTGAAGTTACCTCCAAGTGGGGGTCAGACCATTGGATTCACCTCAGGGCTTCCATGTTGACTGGCAATTCTTCAGCAGTTGTAAATTTTTAAATTATCTTCTCGTTAGTAATAATCTGAACAAGTCCAACCATACATGTATATATATTTTCTTATGTTATATACATGTACTATAAGTATTTTCTTATAAACTCTACAAAATTGAATATATATTTAAAAACTAACACTGGGGCACCTGCTGAGCTTTTACTGTTTTAATTGCTTTTGACATTTAACATTCATCAAAATTTTAGACAGTAGGTATTGTTATTATACAAATTTTATAGTTGGGAAAAATGAGGACTGTAATAGTCATTTTTCCAAGGTCAAAGTTAGTAAGTGGTAAAGATTTGAACATAAATTGTGGGTTCGAAAACTACAATGCTTTACTAAGTACAGAAATTTTAAATGGATGAGATAAAAATATGCATAAAAATTCCCCTATTTTCTTGATGTATCCAAATAGATCTTGCACATCTGCTGGCATGATACATGCATTTCAGTTTGGAACAAGTGTTAGTCATGTCCGACTCTTTGCAAACCCAAGGATTCTAGCCTCCCGGGCTGCTCTGTCCGTGGAGTTCTCCAGGCAAAGATACTGGAGTGAGTAGACATCCCCTTCTCCAGGGGAATCTTCCCTCCCCAAAGATCACACCTGAGTCTCCTGCATTGCAGGCAGATTCTTTACCATCTGAGCCACCAGGGAACCACTGTTTAATACTGATGGTCAATCTACCTACACATACACCTTTGAAATACATTTCTTTCATTTTCCTTCCTTCCTTCTTTCCTTTTTGAAAAAATTCTGTACAAGTAAAGGAATGAAACTTGGTTGACCCTTCAGACCAGAGGCCAGAGTAAGAGGAGGTAGGGACAGAGGCAGTACTCACTGGGCCAAAAGTGAGGCCAGGCATCCATATAGGGATGAGGTGTACATATTCCCGTTGTACGTGGAGAGGTAGAGGGAGTTCTTGGTTTTCTTATTGAACATGTTCAGGGAGGCTTTTAGAAATGCTTTATCTACCTCCTTATTGGTGTAGGTGTCTTCCAGCTTTAGTCCCCTGTGAGGCAGCCAAAGAAACAGGCCATATGAGAAGACACATGAAGGAGGAAGGCAGCAAGCAGAAAGTATAACAGCTACTGGGGAGAAGACTTTGGAACACATGTTTTTATTATAGAATATTCGGAAATACAGAAAATACAGAGGAAGTGTCACTAATAGTCTTGCCGCTCAGAGAGAGAGCATCAGTCATAGTTTTCTTATGGAATCCATTCCAACTTTTATAGTCTATTGAAAAATAAAACCATGCTATACATTCTGTTTAGCATGCTTTCTTAACTAATTTTCTCTATAACATGAAATCATCTCCTTTAACATTATTTTTAAAGACTGCAAAATAGACCATGATAGGATGTACCCCTCTTTAACCAACTCCCCATTTCTATCCTCATTAGCTGAAGCCGTGAATAGCTACATGCTATTTTTTTTCATGAAACAAACATTTTTTTCCATTAAAACCTTTTTTATACAATTTTTTAAAGTTACTGTCCATTTACAGTTATTACAAAATGTTGGCTATATTCCCCATGTTGTACAATACTTCCTTTTGGCCTATTTTATACCACTGTATATCTATTGGAGTGTACCACTGATATCTGTCTGTGCTCAGGCACTCAGTCATGTCCTACTCTTTGTGATCCCACTGTAGCTCGCCAGGCTCCTCTGTCCATGGGGATTCTCCAGGCAAGAACACTGGACTGGGTTGCCATGCCCTCCTCCAGGGGATCTTCCTGACCCAGGGATGGAACCTGCGTCTCTGGTGTCTCCTTCATTTCAGGCAGATTCTTTACTGCTGAACCACCAGGAAAGCCTGATATCTAGCTAATGGAGTAGTAATCCACTGTATATCTAAACCACATCTTCTTCAATCGTTCATCTATTGATGGACACAGGTTGCTTCCACGTCTTGGCAATTGTCAATAATACTGATCTGAACATCAGAGTGCAGGTATCTTTTCAAAAAAATTTTTTTTTCCAAATGTATACCCAGGAGTGAAATTGCTGGGTCATGTGGTAGGTGTGTTTTTTTTTTTTTTTTTTTTTGAGAAATAACTACATGTTCTTTTAAAAAGGTGAAATTACTGAGCCAAAGTTATAAACATCTTTAAGGCTTTTGATTTGTGTTTCCCTATTACTCCCCCAAATCCGTCCACTATTGCTTATTTTCTCATAGCCTTAAGTTTGGGTATTCAAATTTTTTAAAGGCTATGTAAAGAAAACATAGGGCTTCCGTCCTAACTCAGTTGGTAAAGAATCTGCCTGAAATGCAGGAGACCCAGGTTCAATCCCTGGGTTGGAAAGATCCCCTGGAAAAGGAAATGGCAACTCACTCCAGTATTCTTGTCTGGAGAATCCTCAGAGACAGAGATGCCTGGTGGGCTACAGTCCATGGGGTTGCAAAGAGTCAGACACACTGAGTGACTAAGCAGCACATAAAGAAAACATTGTTTATATGCATTACTAATGGGCATGCACATTTTAAAATATGCATATGTGTATTTCTTCCCTGAGGAAATTTCTTGTCCATATCTTCCATTTAGTGGGCTTATCTCATTACTGATGAAACTTTCATATGCTAAAAATATTAGCCTATTATTTTTGGTATATGTTAAAATTTTTTCCATGGGGCAAGTCTTAGAAGTAGTGTTTGTACTAACTTTGCTATTTTGGTTGGTTAAAAAAGCAGGGTTAGCAGTAGTAGTTAGAAATGGGGACAGATGTTGGTAGAATACTCTAAAACTTGAAAAGAGAAGATACCAAGAAGAAAGGGAAAGATTCCCTTCCCAGTGAGATCTCTTTGTGTTGAAGTTTCTTTTTTTCTAAATGCCTTGGAGTCTTGCATCAATAAACTGCATTCTCCCTGCTTTATTGAAATCCAAGGAGGGGGAGTGTGCTGTACTATCCCTTTTTCATAGATGAGGGGGTGGAGGCAACAAGTTAGACATTCTTTAAGGCAATGGCAAGTGAGAATGAGACCAGACCTTCCCCAAGTTGCTATCCTGCACTGTGATTATTTGCTTCTAGGTGTTTCTGTACAGACTGTGAGACCCTTTAGGCGGGGAGCATGAAGTCACACCCACTTTTATGGCCCTGGAGTTTCATAGGATGCCTGACACACAGTTGATATTCATAACACGTTTATTGCCCGAATGATTTGGGCACACTCCCTTTCCCTTTTTCTTATTCTCTGAAACTTCTTAAAGTCACCTGACTGACAGGTGCCAGCAGGGTCCCTCTGCTCCCTGAGATACAAGGTGAGGTCCGTATGCAGACAATAACCCAGTAACCCACACGAGGACTTGATGTCATTTCTACTATGTTAGAGGATTGTTGTTTTTTCCTCACAGGAGTGGCTAGTCGTCCAGATTCAAGGCATGAGGAAGCCCCTTCATTCTCACCCCTCATGAGCCTCTAGGCTCCTCCTGAAGAGGACTCACCTGAAGGCCTCCAACCCCTTGTAGATGCCAGTCTGTGTGTCACCACTGGCCAACAGGAAGTCATTGAACATCAGGCGGGCCAGGGATTTCTGGACTAACTTGCAGAAAGGCGTGTGAAAAATCATATACTGCACGTCATCGAGAGTGAAAGGCCGATCGATGCCAGCTGGAAGAAGAAGTATGAAAGCAAGGATACAGTGTGTTCTAAGGACTCCCAGAGAACGAGCTCCTACCTACAGTCAACACACAGTTTGTTCATTTTACAAGCATTTTACTAAGCACTTTCCCAGGTGGTGCTAGTGCTAAAGAACCTGCTGCTAACATGGAGATGTAAGAGATGTGGGTTCAATCCCTGGGTCGGGAAGATCCCCTGGAGGAGGGCATGGCAACCCACTCCAGTATTCTTGCCTGGAGAATCCCCATGGACAGAGGAGCCTGGCAGGCTACAGTCCATAGGGTTGCAAAGATTCGATCAGGACTGAAGTGACTTTGCATGCACACTACTCGTAAAAAAGGAAAAGAAATCAATGTTTTCTTCCTTTCTGCCATTGCCAACTTCCGTGATAGATAATTCCTCAAATCAACCTCATATCGTATTATTTTCTCTATTTTCCAGAGGAGTAAACAGGGTCTCCAAAATACGAAGCTAAGTTACATGTCCGAGGTCACTCAGCTTGAAAACAGCTGATTTTGGCTTTAGGTTCCAGTGTCTCTGACTCTACACTCCAGACCCTCTTTCACTCCAAAGAGAAGACCAGTGCACCCTCTCCCCTTACGAAGTTTACAGTTTGGTGCTGAGATTCAAAGCAGTGTTGATAAAATTCCATATAAGAATGAGGGGTACAATTAAAATGTCATGAGTTCAGAGGGTGCCAGAGCAATTGTTGTGGTTTAATTGCTAAGTCATGCCCAACTCTTTGGGACCCCATGGACTGTAGCCCGCCAGCCTCCTCTGTCCATGGGATTTCCCAGGCCAGAATACTGGAGTGGGTTGCCGTTTCCTTTTCCAGGGAATCTTCCCGACCCACGGGTTAAGTCTCCTGCATTGCAGGTGGACTCTTTACCATCTGAGCTACCAATTAGCCAGTAGCAATTTTACAATGGGTGGGCAGAGCCTGAGAGGTCTAAGTTGACTCCTTTCTCATGGGGGCAAACTGCATCCCACTCAGCCCAGCGGAAAGGGCCAAGATGCTTTAGGCCACCCCTAGAGCATACGTGCTCTGACGCTTCAGCACATGCCTTTTCCCACGCTGAAAGCTGCCTTTTCCAGACACCCAGCTAGGCACAGCCAAACAGGTAAGAACACTTTTTTTTTTTTAAGGTAAAGTAAGTTTCTCTGTATTTTTAAAATAAGATTTGTTTCTTATCTGATTATGAAATCAGCAAATATTTTTTAGCAGAAAACTTCAGAAACTAAAGGTGAAAATAAAATTAACTTGCAAAGCTACCATGCAGAGAAAGAAAATTACTGATCATACTTAAGTATATTGAAAATATAGGTAAGAATTTTCAACATCAATCAGACTTTAAAAGGTGGCAAACTATAAACTGAGTCAAATCACTCCTGACTTCAACAGAAATGAATCCTAGCACCCACAAGACATGGTCATTCTGACTCACACACTACCTCCCCAGGTGGCTGACACCTACAGGCTTCAGCTATGGCTTAGGGTTGTTTACTTTCTTTCACTCAGTTCAAGTTAAAGGCAATTTCATACTTGACTTTGGATGACTTCCAAAGGGACTTCAGCCTAGACCCGGGAAAGCATGTAAGAAGAAGATGTGAAATAATTCTCTTGAGATCATTTGCAGAGGAGAAAAGAGTCCTTGTGTTAAGAGTTTAGGACACACTCTCAGCCTCATGTAAGTAGAGTCCATGACTTGGGCCCTCTGAGCCCCATACCTTGCTTCCACTGTTTCTCGATCTTTTGACGGTAAAATGCGTAACATTTGTCCAGGGCCCGTAAGTAGCACTGGATGGAGAGCTTCCCATCCACCAGTGGGTACTCTGAAGTCACATCTGGTTTGTAGAAGTCGTACACGTTCTCCATGTGGGTTCCTCTAAGCCCTGGTGAGGCACACAGAGGGATTCAGAAACTGCACAGTGCAGCCCACATTGAGCAGAGAGGGTGGGAAATCCATGTACAAGCAGTCCCCTGGTCTTTATGTTCATGCCCAAGCCCAAGGCCCACTGATTATCCCTCAGGTGTTCAAAGGGAGTTAATTAGATGAATGCCTTTTTATAAGTGAGATGTATATTTCTATTTCCACACCTATACGGGCTTAAAGAAATCTGGAACAGACTCCAAAAGCCTCAAAGGAAAGCTCTTACTTTATGTCCAATTATTTTCTTTCATTTTCAATGGTCAGTTTAGCTCCCAAAGGGTCCTTGTCAGCAGCACAAATGCCATTCGATCCAAACACCATTATCCTGATGTGTGATGGTATAGATGAAGCCACCTTGCTGATCCTTCTCTTCCCTTTCTCCCTGCCCTCTGCTCCTCTAGTCTCTGCTCCTCTAGACTAGACTGCCCTCTAGTCTTTTGAGGCAAGCACTTTCATCCTCAAGTCCATACTTTGGCCCTGAATGTTCCAGTTGGGAATTAAGAGCTAAGAGCTAAGCATTTGGCCATGCCGTACAGTCCCCTGGAACCGTGTTTACTGCACAGTGTACTACAAACCTCTCTCAAGGACCAGAGGGGCCTCGGGCCCAACCAGCATTGCCACAGCTCCAGCCCCGCCTGTGGGGCGAGCATTACCACTGGGGTAGACGGCGATGTCCCCACAGACCACCAGTGCGTAGCGACCTGTAAAGAGAAAAGAAATAATTATTATTACTGCCAAATCTCCAGTAGAGTGAAAGCCTCCTCTATGCCAGGCACAATTTTAGGTCCTGGCAATAGATAACTGAACCAAAATAAAAATTCCTGCCCCCGTGAAACTTACACTCTAGTGAAGTGTAAATGACATTGCATCAGAAATGCAATGTCAAAACTCAGTGTTCTCTGACTCAAGCTGTAAAAATTCCTCATTTATTCAACAAAAAATTCATAAATCAGCACTTTTGAAAATAATTTAGGTTTGTACTCTTTGTAGTGCTATAGTGGAAATTCTTTCCAAATCACAGAAGGCCAAAGGATGGGAAGGAAACTAATATTTGAAATCCTAGACACCGGTTATCCTCAAACAATCCTTTAAACAATCCATGGAGTCAGGTAATGTCCACATTTGTAGAGGATGACATTGCCTTCCAGAGAATTCAGGTAATTTGTCTAAGGTCACCCATTTAGTGAATATGGAATTTTGTATTCAAACTCAGTTCTGACTGGATCCTAAACAAGGCACTTTGAAAAATCTAGTACCACTTTGTGAGAAGAATTAATGTTCAGTAACCACATTTAATGTAGATGATCTATGAAATTACTTCTATAATAGGCAGATGATTATTCAATAAATAACTGTTGTCTTGAATATAATTTGTTACTTCTTCATCTAGTACAGCTTGCTCCTAAACGTGGGTATGTGGAAAAGACACAGCAGTACTTTTAGTATTCTACCTAACCTGTCAGAAACAGTTATCTCCTCTTTATAGACAAAGGAATTGGGGCCCAGAGAACTGAAATCACTTGCCTAAAGTCACACAGCTAATAGATGATAGGATAAGGATTTAGTCAGAATTCCAACCCAAATTCACTGAAACCTAGCAATTTTCTGTTAAGACTGTTTAACCACGCCAACAAAACAGTATTTTTTCTCCCCAATTTTATATATATGAATATAAAAATAATATACAGAAGTATAAGATAAATATCTAACAAATAAAATCTATATAAGCAAAATTTATATGTTATATAAAATTTGGAAACTATAAAAGAGTATTTATTAATATAAGCCATTAAGGAAGAGACCAGTAAATTTGATTACCTAAAAATGAAAACTTTCTATCGGAAATAAAAAAGACAGACTGGGGATGTATTTATAATACTTACAGCCAACAAAAAATTATTTTCCTTCATAGCTAAATGTCTCATCAGAAAGGTATATAATAGGAAAATGGCCAATAAACATCATAAAAATATCAAAATTCTCTTATAACAAAGGAAAATCAATGATACTATACTTTACTTATTAAGCTAACAAAGATTAGAAAGTTTGAAGTTAGAAAGTAGATTCCAACAATATATTAGTACAATTTGAAGAGCAATTTGGCACATTCTATCAAACTTTCAATTAAACGATCCTGCAGTTCCACTTCTAGGAATCTATTCTTACAACATATAGCTATGAGCATGCAAAGCTACTGTCTTAAATATTAACACTTTTTATAATAATTGCAAAAAATATACAACAATCTAAATAGCCATCCATATGGGACTAAGGTTTGGTGTACCCATCAATAGAATTTATAATGTCTTTTAAAAGAATGAGGTAGATCTTATGTGTATCTAGAGATATCTATAGACTAACCTCTAAGACATAGTAAAGATAAGGAATAATGTGTGCAATGTTAAAAAATGAATAGATAAGTATATGCTTACAGGTACATACATAGAAAATCCATGGAAACTATGAGGATTAAATTTTGGGAATTGGTAATGGGGTGTCAAAAGAAAATTTTTCTTTACTTTGAACCCTTTTGTCTGTGTACACACACACACATATACATATACACTGTAGGTCTCATTTACCTTCATAATAAAAGGCAAGGAAAAATGAGGTCTCTCAGGCAGTTCAAGCCAGTACCACTCTTTCCTTCCCTCATACCTTGCTGTCTCTTTGGAGTGGTTCAAAACTTCTTAGTGAGCTCCAGAACCACCTCCTTCCTTTGAAAGGTCCCAGGTGGATGGTTGGCCAGTTCAGAAGCAGAAATCACACCTACAATGGCCTTGTCTGGTCTTGGAGGTTGCCATTAGGCTCAAACTTAAATATGCTTTTTGTGAAAGTACAGACTAACAATTCACTTCATAATGTTTGTTTAATATTTTTCCCAACAAGATAACAGATTAAAGAAGGATGCATTTGCAGCCCTCTTCTGTGGAATACCCAACCATTCAGCAGAATCTATTCATTTGAAATGACATGCTTAAAGCTGATAATGCCCCCAAATATAGGCTCTGATTCTTCACTAAAGGCTGGTGAGTGTCCCTTTAATTTGTACTCTCTAACTAAATGCTTGGTTTGATAGATTGGTGGTGTTGGTAGTAGGGGTTGCTGGAGAAATAATGATACAAATACCAAGCAAGAGCACTATAAGGACAGATTTGAGGATGTAGAGTCTGGAACATCACAAATCAATATAACTGTTAATGGTGAGGCCATGCAGGGCAATCGGAAAAACACTGAATGGGTGTATGGCATTGTACTGCCTTGCTGCATGAACAGAGAAAAACCCTTAAACTCTTCTTGGCCTCTATGAGGAATACTGGGTTAGATAATATCTAAGGTCCCCACCAACATCAAGATTTCATAATTAATTTTTAAATTAATGCTTATTGTGGTTTCTAAAGTTTTAAGTTCTAGTTTCCAACTTAGTAAATGGAGGGCCTTGTCTGTCCAGGAACTGTTTTTTCACATCTCCATTAATACCATGTTTAATTGTATCAGCCCCAGAAAGCAGGTAGACAAATAAAAACTCCGAGTCTCACAGAGGTTAAGGGACTTGTCATTAGTTATTGATAAAGCTAGGTTTCTAATTCTCCTAGGAACCATGCGAGGAAGAGAGGGTAGAAATACCCTGTGTCATAGTCTATCCTGTGATTCTTTGGGTCTATTTTTACCAGGGTGCTTTCTCCTTAACACCTACACTTGTTTAAATCTTTTAACATCACCAATGTCTCTGTCCCTTAGAGACTTAAGAGAAATCTTAGAGAAACAGGAACACTGAGTGGGAAATACACTGAATTTGGTTTGGTTTCTTGCTCCCGCCATACATGACATGTAAATTATTAGATTCTCCTTTTTTTTTTCATCCATAAAACAGGTATGACATCCACTTCCTAGGGTGTGATGAGGACTCAGTAAGAAGCTATGTGAACATGCTCCCTGAATAACTGTATGAAACCATCCAAGTCTGAGGGGTTGCTGTCACTGTGGTCATTGGATGATCACAACAGCTGTGTGTGTAATGTGTCCTTTCTTTGGTGGATGAACCTACCCAGGGAACGGAGAAGCAAAACTGAGGCTTCAGCATCTACCCCAGCTCCCTTCTTACATAAGGCCTCTGGCAGCACATACCATCCCAGGAGCTGGATTCCATCCAGTTGGCAGCATTGAAGAGGGAGGCAGTGCCACCGTAGCAGGCATTGGTGGTATCTATGCCCTCAATGTCAGTGTTGCCTGAATCCTGGAAGAGCTCCATGAGCACTGTTTTGACAGCCTTGGACTTATCGATGATAGTCTCAGTGCCCACTTCCAGGCGGCCCACAGAGTCCCAGGGGAGCTGCGTGCGCTCCATCAGCTGTTGCACCACCGTCAAGCACAGGGAGTTGACGTCCTCCTGGACTGAGCAGAAGCCCATCTGGGTCTGGCCCAAGCCCACGGTGTACCTCCCTGCCTCCACTTTGTTAAACTTCTCCAGCTCTGTTTGGTCCACGTATTGGGCTGGAAAGTAGACCTCCATGGCAAGAATACCCACATCCTTTGGCCAAGTATCTGTTTTGGCCAAGGGGACAGCCGGAACTGTAGAAAAACTGTAACAGAGAAAACAATCAAAATTCCATGACTGGTCTCTAGCTAGTTTTCTTAAAAGACAATACAGCAATCATTTCATTCATTTTAAAAAATATATTTTGAAGATATCAGATACAAATTTAGGATTGTTCTATTTTTTTCAGAATTTAGTATTTTTTATTGTATACAAGCATTTATATTGAATCTATTAAAAATTTTTTTAATGTTAAATCTTCATGACCTGCCTTGACTTCAATTTTTCCTTTTAGCTTATTAAACAAGTCAGTTTAATTATAATTGAAAAGAATACATAAAATTTTGCTAGGTTTGTGGAGGATTCTGGATTATGGCCATATTTGATCTGACTCCAAACTCAATAAAATTATTAATTACTAAGAAGGGATCCTCAAGGACTTCCTTTTAGAACTGAAAGCCCATGAAGTTCAAATGTACTTTGTAATTGGATATTTCCAAACTAATATTAAATAGCAAAGCTTTAATTAGTGTGCATAAAATTAAAATTCACTTACAGAGAATGAAACTGGAATTTGAAGTTCTCATAACCCAAACTAATATGAAGTTGAGAAATTCAATTTCTCAGTCTCTTTTCTGTTACAACATATAATGTGCTTTATTTTGCATTGTTATTCCATTTTTATCAGATGAATACAAATTTAGCATTGCTGTATTTTTCTTTTTAATTTACCCTTTTATCCTTGGTAATTGTCCCTTTGGTATTTTTATGGCTAAACACATGTGGAACAAGCAAAGGCTGTGGGAATATAGAAGGCTGAGAGGGAAATTCTATTTTTTCTTTTTAATTTTTGGCTGTACCCTGTGGCATGTGGGACCTTAATGCCTGACCAGGAGTCAAACTCAGGCCCTCTGCCTTGGAAGGCAGAGTCTTAACCATTGAACCTCCAAGGAAGTTCCAAGGGCAATTCTAAATGGAAGCAGAGAAAAAGTGGAGAAAGGGTCAGTAAAGAGGGAAGAGATAAATTTTCTTTCCTGGACCCACCACCTCTTTTCAATCCAGATTCCTAATCCCCCTGGAGATCTGGAATTTCTCTTTCTAGCTAGCAGTAAAGAACTCACCAAGCACATCTTCCCTTTGTTCCATGTAAAAGTACCTGAAAGCTGGTTACTTTAGAAATATTCCTGATTTTCCAGATGTTGAAAGGAAGGCAAACATTGGTGAAGTGTTCTGCCCAGGGTAACTTCTTAGTTTCTCATGAGTTAGAAATATTCTGCCCTGGGGCTTCCCTTGTGGCTCAGTGGATAAGAATCCACCTGCCAATGCAGGGAACACAGGTTCGGTCCTTGCTCTGGGAGTATCCTTCCTGCTGCCCAGCAACTAAGCCAGTGCACTACAGCTACTGAGCCTGTGCTCTAGAGCCCAGGAATGGAAATTACTGAGCCCACAGGCTGCGACTCTCGAAGCTCCAGTGCCCTAGAGCTTGTGCTCCGCAACAAGAGAAGCCACCGCAATCAGAACCTTGCTCACCACAGCGAAGAATAGACCCCGCTCACCACAACTAAAGAAAGCCTGAGAGCAATGAAGACCCAGTGCCGCCAACAAGTGCATAAATCTTTTTTTTTTTTTTAAGAAATATTCTGTCCTTTCAGTCCTGAGTGCTGCCAGATTCCTTTGACTTGCATCTGGCTACAGAATTCCTAATGGTGGAAGTGATAAGATGGCTCTGCAGGCTTATCAGTTTAGCTCTATGCCACAGAAATTGTAGTTCAGATGGAATGTATCCATCCATCTTCTTTAGGACTCAGGGCTTCTTTCTCTCTCTCTCTCTCTCTCTCTTTTTTTTTTTTTTTCAGGGCTTCTCTTAACACCAGTTTTTCTATAACAGAGGTCATTTTGAAGGACTGCTGGGAGGCAAAAAGTGGATCGTGTGATCATAAGATAGTGAGTCTAAGTGATAAATGCTTATTCCTATCGGACAAGGGAGGATCGAAGTGTCGTTCTAAGCCCTATTTGTTTGGTGCCACTCAAATAAGTGGAGTCTATACTCTCAAATGTTTGTGGAGGAGCTCCCAGTACTCAGAACTAATAGCTAGCCAGATCTTAGTCCTGTGCTTGACTGGATTTTCCCTCATCCTCATTCTCTATCTTCTCTAAGCTCGCTCCATTCCTCTCCCCAGTGAGAAATCTCAAGCATCAAGGAACGGTTCCAAAAATAAGTCTCTTGGTAACTTTTGTAACTGTCTTGTAGGAGATTATTACTTGGAAATGGATTCCAGAGCCTTGAAGAAAAGATAAAGATGTTTCCAGAAACATAAGCGTACAGGAGTTAAGAGTGTCCATCTAATCGTGTACTTTCTCTAAATGATAATACATATATATATATATGCATTAATATACAATATTTGGTGTTCTCTTTCTGATTTAATTCACTTTGTATAACAGATTATAGGTCCATCCACATCTCTACAAATGACCTTATTTCATTCCTTTTAGTTGCTGAGTAGAGACCCTGATGCTGGGAAAGATTGAGGGCAGGAGAAGGGGATGACAGAGAATGAGATGGTTGGATGGCATCACCAACTCAATGGACATGAGTAGACTCTGGGAGTTGGTGATGGACAGGGGAGGCCTGGTCTGCTGCAGTTCATGGGGTCGCAAAGAGTCGGACATGACTGAGCGACTGACCTGAACTGAACTGAACTGAATATTTATAGAGAACGGGCTTGTGGACACAGCAGAGGGTCGCGGGAGGGAAGGCTAAGACGAACTGGGAGATTAGGATTGACACATACACTACCATGTGTATAATAGCTAGCTAGTGGGAATGGGCTGTTTAGCACGGGAGCTCAGCTCTGCACTCTGTGATGACCTAGAGGGGTGGGATGGAGTAGGTGAGAAAGAGGCTCAACAGGGAGGGGATATATGTATACATATAGCTGATTCACTTCATTATACAGCAGAAACTTACTCAACATTGTAAAGCAGTTATACTCCAATAAAAAAGAATACTATAAAGACAGAAACATAGAGAACAAACTTATGGATACCAAGGAGGAAAGGAGGCATGGGATGAGTTGGGAGATTGGGACTGACACCATTGAAACCATGTGTAAAATAGATAACTAACAAGAGCCTACTGTATACCATGGGAAACTCTACTCAGTACTCTGTGGTCACCTAAATGGGAAGGAAATACAAAAAAGAGAGTATACATGTATAGGGACAGCCAATTCACTTTGTTGTACAGCAAAAACTAACACAGCATAACAACTATACTCCAATAAAAATTTTTTTTAAAATAAATTAATTAAAAAGCAAGTAATAGCTTTGTTTAGTTTAAAACTGGTTTTGTTCTGGTGTTGCCTGGTTCAAGAACATGCATCATACTTTTATTTCTTCATTCCCTCTCTCCTCTTTTGTGTGTCAAAATTAGTTATTACATGCTAGGCACTGTGCCATGGAGGGCTGTGGGGGTGAAGGGAATGGGCGAAGAAAGGAGGTCAAGGTTCTTGGTAGCCTCCTGAACCAATGGGAGGAATGAGATAAGCACATACATACTATGTAACCCAACTGAGAGTCAGAATGTGCTAAAGGTCACCAAAAACCCACAGGAGTTCAAAGGTAGCAGAGATCTGTGTGTGGGCAGGTCAGGAATGGTTTCAAGGAACGGACTAGATTTGAAGTCAACCTTGATGCGTGAATCGAGTTTCTGCTGATGAAGAATTGGCAGGGGGGCTACAAAGGCAGTGCCATAGCAGGTGGGGATTGAACAGGTGAGGATACCTGGAGCAGAGGGTGAAGGGGAGCAGGGGATAACACATGAGAAAAGCAGGTGGGGAGCCGTGAAGTGGAGGGCACAGTTCTCCCTTAATTTTAAAGATGGTGAAGCACATGGGGTGGGAGCAGTCCTTCTGGTAGATTTAGAGCCGATGCAGGTTGGGTTAGAGGGAACAGACACACAGAGAAAAGGAGAGTCATAAAGAGCACTCTTAATACCCATCAGGCCATGGAAAATGGGATGAACTGTGCATACACTAAAAAGGAAATGCGAACCCTGATTCCAAGTGTTTGAACCCAGGACGTCAGAAGTGGGGCAGGCTGGTGAGGACTGAGGTCTGTCTCCTGGAGGGCAGCCAATGTTTGCTTATTGAAACAAGCAAATATACGTCAATCCCTTCCTCACAAATGCAAAACCAGGTTAAATTCTGGAACATTTGGCCTGTATGCAGGGGGTGGAGGAGAGCATGGAGGAAGGTGGGGAGTCAGGAAGAAAATAAAAAGGCTAGGGAGTGTCACCTGCTACCCAACACATCCACACACCCAGGTTCCCTTGGTACCCAGCGAGGGAAGACCCTGGACCAAAGGTGTTTTTCTAAACATTCAGGGCGGGCTTCCCATGTGGAACTAGTGGTAAAGAGCCCACCTGCCAATGCAAGAGATGTAAGAGACACGGGTTCAATCCCTGAGTTGGGAAGATCCCCTGGAGGAGGGCTTGGCAACCTACTGCAGTTTTCTTGCCTGGAGAATCCCATGGACAGAGGAGCCTGGTGTGCTTTAGTTCATAGGGTCACAAACAGCCAGACATGACTGAAGCTACTTAGCATGCATACGCGGGAATTTCCCTTGTGGTCCAGTGGTTAAGAATCTGCCTTCCAATTCAGGGGACACATGTGGTCCAGGGGGATTCCACATGCCATGGAGCAAATAAGCCCGTGTACCATGACTACTGAGCTTATGTGCTCCAACTACTGAAGCCTGTGCACGTAGGGCCCATGCTCCACCAGAAGAGAAGCCACCACAATGAAAAGCCCACTCACCGAAACTAGAGAGTAGACTCCACTCACTACAACTAGAGAAAGCCCACGGCCAGCAATGAAGACCCATTGCAGTCAACAAGAAAAAGACCCAATGCAGCGATAAATAAATGAATAAACAAATATTAAAAATCTATCCAAGGAACTCGATGTAGAGATGGGAGGTAAGAAAAGGCTAGTCCTAAAGTACAGTGGATAGTTTAGGGACCCTAGGGTGCCAGTGGTTGCCATGTTACATCAATGCTGGGAGACTGCGAGTACTTGGGCCAAACTGGGAGGATGTTTACCAAGGAAAGGAGTGTGTGTGTGCTTCTGTGCACAAGCACATTGCACACACACAGGCAAACTCTGATCTTTTACACCCATGTTCCCCTTTCCTGAAATCAGAGAGCGGAGAAACACCTTCTTGTCCTCAGTCCATTCTGAATCTGGCTGCAGTGACTTGCAGCAGCTGGTTTTACTAACACTGCAGTTGAAACAGCATCCTGAAGGTCTCAGCAGGGCTTGGGTGAAAGGTGAAAACAGAGCCAGGGAGGAGGATGCCATGGGCCCTGGCACTGATATTTCTACTGCTTTGTGCCTCTAGGGGAGTAAAATGTGTTGCTGACATCAGCAGGGGCAGAGGTTTGCTATCCCGGAATTCTGTAAACAGACCCGGGCTGTCTGTTTAGAGATGAGGTAACTGAGACCTTGAGAGGTTAACTTGCTTATCTAAGGCTGTGCCCAAGACTTGTCAACTTTTGACTGGGATTCTAATGAACCCTCATGCCTCTCTTTTACTGGTTCCTCCCCGCTTCTCAAAGAGTAACCCGTGCAGTCCTGGGGACCACTGAGACTCACCTGGGGTGGGCTGCGGGGAGAAGGCGGGCAGGCAGGAGGGAAGCTTCTTGCATCACTCTCTTCACTTGCAACACCCGCCTCACTGGAGTCAACAGCCGCTGCATTTTTGGAGGAGCGAGCAGGAAGCCAACAATTCACAGTCCTTGGGGGAGATGCCCAGCGGTGTTGGTTTGGGCTTTATAGATCCCGGAGACTCCTGCCTCCGGAAGCCCTGCCCCTGCTTATCGAGGCTCCGTGGCTTCTAGAACTAGGCAAAAGGTCTCATTTAGAATATGGGCGAGTCAAAGAAAAACATCATCTCTCCAACATGTACATAGCTGCCTTGCTTCTGGGCATGTGTGGGAAAGGGTAGTACCGATCCCTCCTTTTCTTGGGCTCTTGTGGCAGCCTTGTTTATGCTCAGCCACCTCAGGAGGCCATGGTGCTCCTTGCTACACATCCTAGGGTACCCCGACCTGGTCTGCCTTGAACCCTTGTCTGAATTACTCTCACTTGGCAGTCCAGGAAGCTCTAGTTACCTGTTATTATTGTGTTGGCCAAATATTTTGTTCAGGTTTTTCTGTAAGATGTTATGGAAACCCCAAATGGACTTTTTTGGTCAACCCAATTTTTAAAAGTAAAAAATTCATTTATCTATTTTTTGGTGGCACTGGGTATTCATTGCTGCTGGTGGGCTTTCTCTAGTTGTGGTGAACAGGGGCTACTCTGTTGTGGGGCCTGGGCTTCTCACTGCTGTGGCTTCTCTTGTTGCAGATAATGGGCTCCAAAGGTACACAGGCTTCAGTAGTTGCAGCATGCAGGCTCAGTAGTTGTGGCAAGCAGGCTCCACATCATGTGGAATTTTCCCAGACCAGGGATCAAACCCATGCATTAGTAGGCGGATTCTTATTCTCTGTACCACCAGGGAAGTCCCAACCCAGTATTTTAAAGTATTGAAATAAAAAGAAAAATCTTTCAGAATCAAAGGGAATGAATCTTTTCATAGAAGCCCTTTAAGTAGTTGAGAGCAGGTACTGGCACACAGGCAAAGGGCTATTAGAGAAGATATGGAGCCTGCTCCACGTCTCCTATTTTCACTGTCACTGTATCATAGCTCTATACAGTTTCGGATGTGAGAGTTGGACTGTGAAGAAGGCTGAGCACCGAAGAATTGATGCTTTTGAACTGTGGTGTTGGAGAAGATTCTTGAGAGTCCCTTGGACTGCAAGGAGATCCAACCAGTCCATTCTAAAGGAGATCAGTCCTGGGTGTTCTTTGGAAGGAATGATGCTGAAGCTGAAACTCCAGTACTTTGGCCACTTCATGCGAAGAGTTGACTCATTGGAAAAGACTCTGATGCTGGGAGAGATTGGGGGCAGGAGAAGAAGGGGGCGACCGAGGATGAGATGGCTGGATGGCATCACGGACTCGATGGACGTGAGTCTGAGTGAACTCCGGGAGTGGTGATGGACAGGGAGGCCTGGCGTGCTGCGATTCATGGGGTCGCAAAGAGTCGGACGCGACTGAGTGACTGAACTGAACTGAACTGATAGTTTCTAAGTACAAAAGAAGAACCAGAGACCTGAAGAGATGATTGTCATTTGAAACACGGTATCTCCTGAGGAGGAAAGGTCTACTTTAGTGATGAGCCTAGTGACCTGTGGACAGGTGATCTGGCCTTCTCAAAGACCTACAGCTAGTGAATAGCAGGTTGGGGACTCAATCATGTCATTTCACTCCAGATTTGACTCTTTCCATGTTCGTCTTCTACTTTGCAATAAAAAGGTTCCTTTCATCTGATCTTCCAATGAGTCTCTGCCTCTCCGTTCTTCTCTCACGGCCCCGATCGTCCTCTGTCATTGATAAGAATCATGCACTCACTCATCACTTTGCTCAATTAACCCCTCTGTGTAATATGACTGTGGAGGGCAAAGAGAGGAGCCAGAGTGGTTCTTGCTTCAGGGAAGACAGAGGCAACTTCATTTCCCTGAAGACAGAGACCTTCCAGGTGCCCCCAGAAGTCCAAGTCTCCTGGGTCTTCTGCATCTTTAGATTCTTGCCTCCATGCATCTTGGTGTTTCACTGCTCTAATGCAATTTCCCGCTTTGCTCTGTCACCCCATGTCCTCCACTGAGCCACTGGCAAAGTTCTATCACCCACTGAAAATTCCTTGTTGCCAATCTTTTTTTCCCTGAAAATGCCCTTTGCTTCTTTCTTGGTCTCAGACTGCAGCTCTCACATGGTAGTTGCATTCTTTGCTTTCCACCATATGTGCCCCCCACCCATCCCCAGCGACCAGTACTCTAGGTACTGCAGTGCTTGGAATAGGCATAGAAGGTCATGGCAACCCACTCCAGTATTCTTGCCTGGAGAATCCCATAGACAGAGGAGCCTGGAGGGCTACAGTCCGTAGGGTAGTGAAGCGATGTAGCATAGCATAACCTTTTTGCTTTTCAGTGATGCTGCCAAAGTATTTTTCCTCTCCTTCCTCTCAACAGTCCCATTCTCTACAAGCACATATCATCAATCTGGGCTACTCAGTGCCTTTAATTCTCACAGTCAATCATCAGTCTTGCTCCACTGCTCTTGTTGATGAATACAGGAGCACAGGGATCATTGCCTTCCTTTCCACTCTCAGTCCTCAGCATTCTTGGAGATGTCAGTCTCCGCATAGGTAATTCATTCATGTCGGCCTCTCACTTAAGTCCCCACTCCCATGATTTTGTCTTCCATTTGACCCCAGCTTCCCATTCCTCACGCACACTCTTTTTATTATTAATATTATTGAAGTATAGTTGAATTACAATGCTGTGCAGACCTGCATTGGAGGTAGAAAGATTGCTGCACCCATCTATAGTGCTGGCATTCAGCCACATGGGCACAAAGTCCAAACTTGCTAGCTCGGCATCCTCTTCATCATCTGGGTCTGCTGTGTTTCCAGCAGTTTCAGTGATGTGACCCATTCACCAATGCACTAGCTGGAAGAGCTTATGCCTCTCTGAACCACAGTTTCCCTGGTTTGTGGACCTTGACTCTTTCTCTTTTCTACAGTGCTTGCCTGACAGACACTTTGCGTGTAAGGCAAACTTAAGTGGTTGTACTTCCTGCCACCTTTTCTCTGGTCTTCCACCCCTTTAGCCTAAAATGTTCCCTTCTTCTTGCTATTGACTTATAGCAAAGTGTTTTCAGATTCTTTTTCCTTACAGGTTATTACAAACTATTGAGTATAGTTCCCTGTTCTATACAGTAGGTCCTTGTTGGATATTTATTTTATATAAGGTAGTGTATGTATCCTAAAGGAGGGCATGGCAACCCACTCCAGTACTTTTGCCTGGAGAATCCCATGGACAGAGGAGCCTGGCGGACTAGAGTCCATGGGGTCACAAAGAGTTAGATTGCAGGTCTATGACTGCAGGTCTATTTCTGTTTTGTATGTAAATTTATGTATATCGTTTGTTAAGTTTCACATGTAAGTGACAACCTACTTGGTATGATGATCTCTAGTATGAGTTTCTATACTCTTACTCTGGACCTTGTGGTACCGCATCTATCCACCTTCATAGTTTTCATTTCATGCAGCCCAGCTCTAATAACCTCTGTCTTCCCAGCTCACTTTCAATGTACCCTCACTTTTTTCTTCCACTGGGCCCACCATTGACTCCTCCACTTCTTCACTTTTTAGCATCCTCACGGGCCTCTTTGCTCAGCTCAGATTACTGTTGATGCATTACTGCAAACAGTCCCTTGCACACATCTTGCCTTTAGTCTTTCTGCCAAGCTGACCCTGCAAACCTTCAACTTTGGTTAAGCCCACTCTTGGTCTACTCTATGCCTGCATCTGAGCAGCTAACCAAGGCTGAAGAAAAATAGTGTAGTGTTGACTGGTTAGGTTTACTTTTACAACCACACATCTGAAATGGATGTTCAGCATAGACTGGCGATTCTACTACATTTACCTAGCTCATTTGCTCTCCCAGTTGCAAAAGACTAGTCACACCTCCTCGTCTGTTTCAGCCCATCACCTCTGTTCACTTTCAGCTGATTACTTTGACTCATATTTCATTGTTTTGTTGTTGTTCAGTTGCTAAGTAGTGTCCAATTTTTTGTGACTCCATGGAGATATATACATCTCCACACCAGGCTTCCCAGTCCTTCACTATCTCTCAGACTTCGCTCAAATTCATGTCCATTGAGTCAGTGATGCCATCCAACCATCTCATCCTCTGTCGTCCCCTTCTCCTCCTGCCTTCAGTCTTTCCCAGCATCAGGGTCTTTTCAAATGAGTCAATTCTTCACATCAGGCGACCAAAGTACTGGAGTTTCAGCTTCAGCATCAGTCTTTCCAATGAATATTCAGGACTGATTTCCTTTAGGACGGACTGCTTGGATCTCCGTGCAGTGCAAGGGTCTCTCAAGAGTCTTTTCCAACATCACAATTCAAAAACATCAATTCTTTGGTACTCAGCCTTCTCTATGGTCCAACTCTTACATCCATACATGACTACTGGAAAAAGTATAGCTTTGAGTATATGAAACTTGGTCAGCATTTTCATTTCACTGAGACAATAGAAACAATTAGAAGAGAAGCACTCCATCTTTTACTAACAAATTCAGCAAACTGCCTGCCTTTATACCCCAGACTCTACCTTCCTGCAGTTCCTATCTAGAGGAACAATCCCTGCTCTAATTTAAATCCGACGTCACCACTTGTGCACTGATGGTACGCCCTCTGCTCTGCATGAATGCTGGTCCTGCAATCGTCCTCTCTTCTTTCTGATTATTTCTCCTTTCTACTCAGCTGCTCTTGTCAGTGCACAATCCCATCTTTAAAAACTTTTGGAATGGGGAGGGAGGTGGGAGGAGGGTTTAGGATTGGGGACACGTGTACACTTGTGGCGGATACATGTTAACGTATGGCAAAGCCAATACAATATTGTAAAAGAAATTAGCCTCCAATTAAAATAAATAAATTTAAATTAAAAAAAAACCCTCCCTTTTGACCCTATATATCTTACCAAATGTGCCATCACATCTATGCTCCCCTCTATAGCAAAAGCCATTAGAATATTGTCTGTTCTCAGGGTTTCACATCCTTGCTTCTCACTCAGTCCTTAACTGATCCATTTAGGCTTTTGCCTCACGTGTTCCACTGAAATTCCTTGTGTCAGGGTCATCAGTGACTTCTTTCCTGGCAAACCAATGGTTGGTCCTGAACCTTCAGCTTACTAGACCTCTTAGGAGCACACGGCACATCTTCTCACTGCGTCTGTCTTGAAATACTTTTTTCATTTGGCTTACAGAACCTGACAGTCCCAGGGGTTTCCTCCAAATCACCGGCCACTCCTCACAGCTGCCCCTCCTCTTTCTGAAATGTAGAGTGCTCCAGGGTGTTCCCACACACTCCTTAATTCACTGAGAAAATAGATGGAACTGACTAAGAACATTAGGGTCTTAGGCCAAAACACCCAAATATTCACATAGAATTATGGATGTATAATAGACTATTTTGATAAAAATTGAAGATCAATCAGACTAGTTAATCCAGTAAAATTATATTTAGTATATATAAGAGATTAAGCACTGGCAATCTAGGTGGACGGATCAGCTTTGTTTCTCTCTCTCTTTTAAATTGGCATGTACTAAGCAATTACTCCCCTGCAGGAGGAAATGGAAACCCACTCCAGTAGTCCTGCCTGGTGAATTCCCCGGACAGAAGAGTTTGGTGGGCTCCAGTCCATGAGGTCACAAAGAGTTGGACATGACTGAGTGATTGAACACACACAAGCAATTACTCTGTGCCAGGTAGTATGCTAAGCACCTTTTGCACGTTTTCTCTTTTAATTCTTGCAACTGAGATGGGTACTATTATTCCACTCATTTTATAGATAAGCAAACTGAGGTTTCCTAAATTATTATAAAATTATAATATATAAATAATATATAACAAGGTTATAATATATAAATACACATATAATAAATTATAATATATAAAATTATTATTAATTCTAAATTAAGTTATATAGCCATCTGTGACTCAAGACCTGGTCAGTGACTGAAACTGGCTTTGAATCTAGGCTCTCTCGATCTACGCATGATTTGCACCAATCTTCAACCATTTGTGACCTGAAAAATGGTAACGAAAATGACACAAAATTAAATCTAATATTAAGTTGTTTCTTTGGAAAGAGGGAAACTTGTTGGTTGAAGAAGTACCAACAAGGAATATATCAAGGAATACATTATGTAATGTGTAAACTGGAGGAAATAATATCATAACACCATTAGGTGATAGCTTTGCATAGTGGATAGAATGTTGTTGACCAAGTAATTGTAGTCAAGCTCAATAAAGAAAATGGTTTTTCTATGAATTATCCAAAGTGCTGAAGGAAAGAGAGTACAACATCCAGCTGTTAAAGAAGTCACCTCTCAAACACTTACATAAACTCACATTTTGATATTTTCTGAATGCGGACATTTTAATTCTTGCTTTGAGACTTTGAGATCCTTCAGTTCGCAGAATGCAGCTCTTTAGCTGGACGGTTGATGAAAGATAGAGAGTTGATTAATCAAAAATGTGTCAGATGCTAGATAAACATCAAGAATCAGAAACTTTGATTATTATGGATTAAAAAGTTTAGACATCTAGGGTGAGTCTTGCATAAACTATGTTTGTTTTTAAAACAGTTCTGCCAAGAAAGCTGACTTAGGAGAGAAAAACTATGAACAAAATTCCTGGGCATATAGATTTACCATCTTTATCTACACCTGCCTCTTCTACCTCAAAAACTCATAGTCCTTATTTCAACAAATGCACAGAAAATGTGTTTCTCTGTAGTTCCTGTGGTTCCAAGTTTCCTATGGCTGATAAGTTGAAGTGGATCCTCAGTCACACAGATTTACTCTTTATATCTCAATGTAAAGGAAAGGAGTTTTCACAGAAAAAGACCCACAGACTTAGAAAACTAACTCATGGTTGCTGGGGGTGTGGCAGGGGGCAGGGTAGAGGACTTTGGGAAGGTCATGCACACATTGCTATATTTAAAACAGATAACCAGCAAAAACTTACTGTATAGCACGTGGAATTCTGCTCAATGTTACATGCCAGCTTGGATGGCAGGGGGCTGTGGGGGAAGATGAATACATGTATATGTACGGCTGAGTCCCTTCATTGTTCACCTGAAACTATCACAACATTGTTAATCAGCTATACCCCAATACAAAATGTTTTTGGTGTTAAAATTAACAAAAAGAAAAAAATGATAGAAAGGTTTGACTTAAAAAAAAGAAAAAAGAAAAGGAGTTTTCAGATTTCCAGGCATCTGAAAGTATGTAGGAGTTATTTCTACAGAAAGTGTAGATCTAGGCACAAGCCTTATGTTTAGGGAGATAAACTTTATTAATTTAGTAATAATACTATTTCAACCCAAGCATATCTAATACTTCATCAGTTTGGAAATGCTCTCACATGCAATCTGTACTTACACCAGTTCTAATAAGCTGATGTAGGCATGAAGCTTCCAGAGATGAAGTGACCTTGCTTATGGGTGTGTGACTAGTTCATGGCAATGTCTGGAAGCACTATTTTTGCTGTATCTCCAGATTGAGGACTCTTTCATCACATCTTCACGTGGATTCTGCTATGAAAGGGAAGGAGTATCAGTGTTGCTTATGATTCTATTACTGGTTAACTAACCTCTCTTTGCCAGGTCTTGCCTTCTGGGATTACCTGGGGTAACATTCAGACCTTTGATTCTAAAGCTCCCAGAGTTTTGTGAGGGAGGACTAGTGAGTGTCCTAGATTTATTTCTATCTATCTATCGAATTAGGTGAGAGGTCCTGAGAAAAGTAGGGGAAAGGGCTTGGAGCCTGATGATATTTCTCAGAAGGAAAGCATTGAGCACTGGTGTTTGTTGTTTACCCTGAGTTACACCATTCCGGGAGTTCCCTTGCGCTTGCAGTGTCATCTAGGGAGCAAACCTAGCAAGATGAGGTACAGTCTCAAGAGGAAAGATTCAATATTTGCACAGGAAAGGCACACAGTAGTGATGGTAGAGTTTCCCATGAGTCTCAACGAGCAAACGCCGGCATCATCTGTCATCCCTTCTTGGCCTTTATTGTCCAGCCTTCATTATCTCCGACATTTAAACAGTCTGAAAAAAAAGCAAACTACATTTCCACAACCATTCTGTGTCAGTAACACATATGTCACAAAATAACTAATTTGCATAAGTAATATCCTTTTTTTTGAGCTCTCAAAATTTTGTTGTTAGATAATTATCATGTATTTGTCTTAATTATCATAATTTATATTTTCATAACATTTTATCAAACCCAAATTTTTTTCTGCTTGGCCACATGGTAAACTGTCATAGGCTGTTGAATGCCTCTTCCTAAATCCACTTGGGAAACACTAGAAAAAAAAATGGGTAAAACATAAATTTGAAGAACAATTTAGAATGAAAGCTGTGAGAAATCCCTGAGGAGTCTGAAGGATGCCCTGGATCAAGGGATGTGGGAGAGAGATGGGGATGAACTTGGATGAGGGCTGGAGCTTGGAGGGGAAGGATGGCTGCAAGCTGCAAGGGGAGGAAGAAGACTGAAAAAGCTTTACCGGGTGCCTTGTTCATGAAAAGAGCTGCAGACTCACCAAGCATACACTGACAACTACTCTGACAAACCTTCGTTCTCAAACCACTAACTGGTGACCCAGCAATATTTTCCCCAGGTGCTGTTGTTTCCTAGCAGTTTAATTGTGCAGGCTTGGTCAGAAGAGTCTCCTGGTGAAGTAGCAGCAAACAAGATAGTCGTCCATGTTTCTGCAATGTCTGGGGCTCACTTGAGATGTGCCCTGAGGAACACAGAGTAAGGCCAGATTTTCACTGTTTCCCCAACACACAGTGCTGGAGAGTATCCACCACCCCCAGGAGCATGAACTCATATGCCAAATTAAAGATGCCTTGAGGTCTATAAAAGAAAGCTGGTGCACTGAACAGAATGTTCAAAACAGACAGACCAAGAATTTAAAATGATCATCCTATATGCCCTTCAGAAGGGGAAGGAAGATTTTGTTATATAGGTCACTGATAAGAATCACAATGAAGAGTTCATATATAACTAATTCTACATAATGCTGAAATAAAGACTATATAGATGAGAAATATTACAGGATAGATTTTTTAAAATAGTGAGTAGGAATAGTCAATTGAGAAACTCTCAAAAAAAGGCCAATAAGAAAAAGCAAAATGAGAAAATATTGTTTAAAAAAAAGCTAAGAGATTGGAAGAATAGATATAAAATTATCAATATTTGAATAATGGGAATACCCAAAGGAAAAGCATTAGAAGAAATAGTAAAGATACATTTTCCACTTTTAAAGAAAGAAGACACATCTCAGTCTGAAAAAATCTTACTGAGGAACAAGCAAAAGAGTCAAGGAGAAAATGGATCCAGAGTACATATAGACAAAAGGGACATTCTAAAAACTTCTAGAAAGAAAGATCACTTGAAAAGGAACAAAATTCAAGTGACTTGAGTTTTGCACTTCTTAATAGCAACACTGGACTCAAGATAGTGAAGTAATATGTTTAAATAATTACAGAAGAGACACAACAAGTTGTCATTCAAATGTAGGGCATAACAAGTATGTTCTCAGGTACTCAGAGATCCATGATGAAAACAAAACTGGAGGAAGCAGTGAATGAAAAGAGAAATAAATTCAGGAGGATGTAACACTACAGAAAAAAGTGGCATTGATCTAATAATTTGGTAAACGTATCATTGTTTATGGACAAGCTCAAAAGAAAGAAAATAAGCAAAACAATAACAACCTTAATGCAAAAGCCTAGTTATATCTACATGACAGGGAAGTGGGGTGGAAAAGACCGAAGGAACAAGAGATCTGTCTTTAGAGCAAAGAATATAACAAAATTCACACAGGTTAAACTTAATTAAAAACCATAAAGTATCTGATGGGAATAAAAAATGATTTGACATTACACCACCTACAAAAGATACCTGTTAATCACAATGGCACACAAAAGTTGAAAATGAATGGTTGGAATAAAACATACTATACAAATATAAATCAAGAGAAAGCTGAGGTAGCAATATTAATATTTAACAAATTGGGAGAAGCTAGATTATTTAATGGTTAATGTACATGTGGAAAAAAGTAAAACTGACTTCGTATGAGAGTTGGAGGTAATTTGGACATCCATCATTTGAGAGAGAACAGGTACAATGTGGTTGAAAGTATAACACAGAGCGTTACGAAATGGTTAGAAACACCACGAATAGCAAGACAGACACATCTTAAATGCAATGCTAAAGTCAAGCAAAGTAGCATTTATGTAAGTTTAAACTACTCACGAAACAAAAATACCTATTTTATAAAAATAGATAAAAGAGAAATGGCTGTGAAGGCAGGATGGGTGAGACAGCTGAGGGTGGAATAATGGTAAAACCACAAATTCCGTATCTACGGCTACCAGATCTTATAGTACAGAGGTATTCATATAGACTTCGGCACCAGGCCGATCTGGATTTGAATCTTAACTTTTCTGTATCCTACTTGAACAACCTGAAATAGTCATTTAACCTTTCTTAGAATCACTGTCTTATCAATTTCTTCACTTGTAAGGGGTGGACAATAGTAGTTCCTGCATCATCAGTTTGTGGTGATGGTTAAATGCATGTAAGGCACTGAACACAGTAGTTGTTTAATAAATGAATATTGTTGCTATCATCCTTATGTGTTGGGAAAAGGGTGAGAAAATGAACCAGTATCTACAGGCTGAAAAGGATCTGTGGGTATCGCTGGGCTTCCTCTCATTGCCCACTACCACATTTCTTCCTACCAAAGAACCGATGCATTTGATTTGGTGCATTTTGACTGGACCTTGGAAAATCAAGGGAATTTCTGCTAGGTGAATGCTGTTAACCTTTCAAGAGATGAGAGGAAGAATGACTAGAATGAATTTGGCAAAAAAAGTTTAAAGAAGGAACTTGGCAACCTGCAACATTGTTGGGTCCAAGATGGAGAATATCAAACTAGAATAATTATACCTGCAGGTCATTTTTTACCGTAACTTGATGAGGTAAAGGATTTTCTTTGCATACTGATCGGGTTACTCTGGCTTTTGGCTGACCTGCAAGCCCAGGATAAGAGGGCAGAATAAATTTCCTCTCGTGCCCGTTGGAAACTTCCTCCTTCATTTTGAAATCAGTTCATGTTTGGTCATGAGGAGGTAGGATCTAGATGGAAGGTCAGGTAGTTAAGCCATTCAACAGAGTAAATGGCTCAGAAAAACGAAAAGCTTTGCTCATGTGGTAGAGCCAAGGACTTCTACTCCTGTGAAAACTCTGATGCCAGAAAATTGTCAAATATCTGGAATTCTTAGTATAAATGTCTAGACAGCAAATGTGAATTTTTTTTCCCCACAAAGGAAGTTTCATTGATTATTCTCTGTTAATATGAAGACAAAACTCATTTTTGAAAAATACTAGTAAGCAAACAAAATATATCCCATCAAAACCATGGTTAATGCCTTCATGTGTATCCTTAAGGATGGTTTCTGAACTGATATATTTTAGGTGAAAAAATATAACATCAATAGAGAAAACTCTAAGCACCTCCAATTGGTAATGGGTGAGTGAATACACTTCAAATGACCCCCCCACCCCCCATTCCCATACTGGTTTTCTTTTATTCTAATTTAAAAGTCACTTTCCCCCTTCACTCTGTTTATACACTATTATGTTGTTTATGATGTACTCCCCAAATAAATGTTCTCATATTTTCCTTCCTATCCGTCTCATCTACACAAGGTCCCCGATCCTTCCAGAGACTGACTCACTGACACCAAACACCACCCACACCATTCATCACAGCTAATGGTGGCCTCTCTCCTCAAATTCTAGAATTGTCTACTCTCAGTTCAGTTCAGTCGCTCAGTAGTGTCCTACTCTTTGTGACCCCATAAATTGAAGCACGCCAGGCCTCCCTGTCCATCACCAATTCCCGGATTTCACTCAGACTCACGTCCATTGAGGCAGTGATGCCATCCAGCCATCTCATCCTCTGTCGTCCCCTTTTCTTCCTGCCCCCAATCCCTCCCAGCATCAGAGTCTTTTCCAATGAGTCAACTGTTCGCATGAGGTGGCCAAAGTACTGGAGTTTCAGCTTCAGCATCATTCCCTCCAAAGAAATCCCAGGGCTGATCTCTAGGCAAAAGCATATTCCTCCGTAACCCCTAGACCCAGTGGATTGATTTCAGATTCCATAGCTCTTCAAACAGTACCATCTTTTTTAGTTTTTTTTTTAACAACTTCATCACCTCTGAAAGAATCTATTGTTTTAATTAATGAAGTTTATTACTTTTATTTTTGGCTGTGCTAGGCCTTCATTCGGAGAAGGCAATGGCACCCCACTCCAATACTCTTGCCTGGAGAATCCCATGGATGGAGGAGCCTGGTAGGCTGCAGTCCATGGGGTCTCGAAGAGTCGGACACGACTGAGCGACTTTCACTTTTCATTTTCATGCATTGGAGAAGGAAACGGCAGCCCACTCCAGTGTTCTTGTCTGGAGAATCCCAGGAACAGAGCAGCCTGGTGGGCTTCCATCTATGGGGTCTCACAGAGTCGGACACGACTGAAGCAACTTAGCAGCAGCAGCAGCAGCAGCAGCAGCAAGGCTTCATTGCTTCATGGGCTTTTCTCTGGGTGCAGCACGCAGCCTTCTCATTTCAGTGGCTTCTCTTGCTGCAGAACATGGGCTCTACGGCTTGCAGGCGTCAGTGGTTGCAGCATGTGGGCTCAGTAGTTGCAGCTCCCAGGCTCTAGAGCACAGGCTCAACAGTCGTAGTGCACGGGCTTAGTTGTTCCTCAGCATGTGGATCTTCCCGGACTAGGGATCGAACCCATGTCGCCTACACTGGCAGGTGGATTCCTTACCACCGAGCCACCAGGGAAGCCCAAACAGTACCATTTTGCTCAGGCCTCCTGTGGAGCTGCTAACATAGTATGGAATGGAAGGATGATTAAAAACTCTCTCACTTCTTACCATATCAGAAACTTTCACCCATCCTTTAATGAAAAGATTAATTTAATCCTTTAATGTGACTGTTAACTGGATTAACAGTTACAAATCAAATGCTGCTATGTAAAAATAAATATACAAAGAACTCCTTCCTAATGTGAAGTAAGATCTGCTAATTTCTTGAGGAAATAATTTGTGATGGAAGGAAGAGAGAAAACAAAGAAAGAGGGAAGGGAGGAAAGAAAGAAGGAATGAAGGAGTGAAGAAAAGGAAAAAGGACAGGAAGGTATAAAATCCTGGATTTGGATCCTCATGTACTATTTACTCACTAGGAGACCTCAGTCAAAACATTTAATATCCCAACTTTTAAATTTCTCATATATGAAATTGGAATAATAATTTTAAGTACTTTATGGCTTGGTGTGAGGATTAAATAACTTGTAAGTATTTAATACTTGGGAAGTACTCAATAAATTTAAGTAACTGTGATGGCTAATTTTATGTGTCAACTTGGCTGGCCCACAACATACACAGATATTTGGCTAAACATTATTCTGAATGTTTTGGTGAGTGTATTTTTGAATGAGTTTAATATATAAATTGATTGAATAACACAAATTGCTATCCCTAATGTGGATGTGACTCATTCAATCAACTGAAAATCTGAGTAGAACTATATATATATATGTGTGTGTGTGTGTGTATATATATATATATGTATATATATATATATATAATCTCCTATAGGTTCTATTTTCTGGAGAATTGTGACTAATAGAGTAAGTAATATTATGTTTTAAAAGTTATAGCTCACGTGACTTTCCACAACGTTCAAGGTAACAGTACTCCTTTCTCTGGTTCAATCTTGTGGAAAACTATGTTATTTACCAAGTGAGGAACTGATGAGGATATTTTCTGATCATGAGTCCTGGAATCTTCTTTACTGGATGAAGAAGTTCCAGAAAACTAGCTGTCCATGAGAAGATTAAAAGTTTCAAACTTAGTTGAGAAGATGAAGGTTTCAAACTTTGTTTTACTTTATTACTTTGGCATCTAATGAGTTAAACATGACCAGGAAGCTGGAGGAACTTCAGAGTCTATGAGAAGCAGGTAAAAGGTCATCAAATTCAAAGCAAGGAAGCTTGGCTTAGTAGCAGAGAAGGATCTTCTATGAAAGCTTTTGCTGAGACTGATCAGCAGCCCTCCAGCTCATGCCCCAAGGAGGCCGTTAGGGGTTTCATGGAAGGAGAATGACAGTTCTGGGTCCAATTCAGTTTCACAAAGTAGTTTTCAGTCATTTGAACCCAGACAATTTAAAAACTAGAGCAAATCTTGGAAGTCATCTAACTTGTAGATTCTGGGAATATAGTGGTAGCATTGTCTTTGAATTTCTGAATCCCTGCATAAAAACAGGTAGGGAAAACCCGAAATCTCATAAACATTTGCAATAAAGCTGCTGCTGCTGCTAAGTCGCTTCAGTCGTGTCTGACTCTGTGCACCTCCATAGACGGAAGCCAACCAGGCTACCCTGTTCCTGGGATTCTCCAGGCAAGAACACTGGAGTGGGTTGCCATTTCCTGCTCCAATGCATGAAAGTGAAAAGTGAAAGGGAAGTCGCTCAGTCGTGTCTGACTCAGCGATCCCATGGACTGCAGCCTACCAGGCTCCTCCATCCATGGGATTTTCCAGGCAAGAGTACTAGAGTGGGTTGCCATTGCCTTCTCCTGCAATAAAGCTAAGTGACAGCAAATCGCTGTGACCCCAAATTCAAGTGGATTAGGATAAACCAACAGTCATAAAACCTGCAGTGCCATCTGTGTGGGAGAATGCCTGTCTGAGGAATCTGAGAATAAGAGAATCTTGGAACAGCCAATGAGAAACTTCCAGAGAGCAAGCAGACCAATTCAGGAGCCCTAGCTCAAATGGAAGTGGTTCTGCCCACCCCAAGGCCAGTGAGGGGAAGTTCCAATTCCCAGTTCACCAGTAAGATCCCAGGAGCCAGAGCAGCATAGCCAGCAATGTGCTGGTAACTGTTTAACAACACATTTTGTGGTGTTTGCTGACTTCCATGGTATAAATGGGCTTCCCAGGTGGCCCAGTGGTAAAGAACCCACCTGCCAATGCAGGAGACTCAGGTTCAATGCCTGGATCAGGAAGAGCCCCTCAAGTAGGAAATCCAACCCACTCCAGTATTCTTGCCTGGAAAATCCCATGGACAGTGGAGCCTGGTGGGCTACAGCCCACAGGGCTGCAAAGAGTCAGCACATGACTTAGCACAAACACAGTATAAATACTTCCACCATGGCCAACTGCAAGCTACTAACATTAGTATAGAGTTGGGAAGAGATGAGTACAGTTGATTCTTGCAAAGTGGGGACTGGATGTGAACTCTGGGAAGAACCAGGGCTCTTTTCCAGGATTTAAAGGACATTGAATAGAAACTGCTGGGAGTGGAACCAAAACTGAGTAGGAGAAGCACAACAGCCTCAAAGGAAAGAGGAGGCCGAGGTAAATACTGGGGAGTGGAACAGAGCCAGGAAATCCCAGGGAGCCAGCTGCTATACTTCTGACCATGGCAGGAAAACAAAAGAAGAGAGAGCTCTGTAAAGTTGGAAAATCTGCCCTGAGCCACACTACCTTTTAAAAGTTCAGGAAAACAATGTCACATAAAAATGAGCAAAAGACACATAATGAGGTAAAATCTAATGCAAATGTATTATAAGAAGTCATTTAACTCTCCATGATTCCCAAACCTGCTGCACATGGTAGCGTGCAGAGAATCACTGGGGGAAAGAAAACGAAAACAAAACCAGAAAACATTCTTTCTGGGCCGTTTGTTCTGGATAGGAGGGCACACTCCTGACTACCTACAACAAGTTAGACTGGCCTAACCAGTGATGTTCACAACACAGTGGCTCCTCAATATCCGTACGGATTGCTTCCAGGAACCCCATGAATACCAAAATCTTATATACAAAATGGCAGATCCTTTATATAAAATGGTTTGTGTGTGGGTGTTAGTCATGTCCGACTCTTTGGACCCCCTTGGACCGTAGCTTGCCAGGCTTCTCTGTCCCTGGAATTCTCCAGGCAAGAATAATTTCCTTCTCCAGGGGATCTTCCCAAGCCAGAGATCAAACCTGGGTCTCCCGCATTCAGGTAGATTCTTTATTGTCTCAGCCACCAGAGAAACCCATAAAATGGCATAATGTTTATATATAACCTATGCAGTCCTCTTACATACTTTAAATCATCTCTGGATTACTTATAAGACCTAATAAAATGTAAATGCTATGTCAGTAGCTGTAAATACACTGTAAATGCTACATATAAGTTTGCCAGAGCTTGGGAAACTCAAGTTTTGATTTTTGGAACTTTCTGGAATTTGGGGGGAATATTTCCGGTTCAAGTTTGGTTGAATTTGTGTCTGTAGAGCTTGTGGATATGGAGGACCATCAGTAGGTGTCTCCACTGTTTGCTTCTACTCAGCTGACAACTACCTACACCCTCATACTTTTCTCCCAGTTCCCCAGAGATTTTTGCCTGAGAGGGTGTTGTGTGCCAAACTGCCTCATTCTACCCCCAAAACTATCCATTCTATATTCTATCCTTTCAGGAAGGAATGATAAATGAGATCTGAAAAGTCTATGACAACTTTTGTTGTGGTGGTTGTTTAGTTGCTAAGTCGTGTCTGACTCTTTGCGACCCTACAGACTGTAGCCAGCTAGGCTCTTCTGTCCATGGAATTCTCCAGGCACGAATACTGCAGTGGGTTGCCATTTCCTTCTCCAGGAGATCTTCCTGACCTAGGGATAGAATCTGAGTGTTTTGTGGCTCCCGAATTGACAAGTGGATTCTTTACCACTAGTTAATTTTAGCTTACTGAAGATTCCCTCCCCAATACTTTCATACAACAGCTGTAGTATTGCACCTGTTTTCACTCTCAAGGAATTACTAACTTGAAAATTATGTAACATTTTAGGTAGGCATATAGGGGAGAGATTTTTGGTCAGAGGAGCTTTAACAGTTCAGGTTCTTTGGTGGCAAACAAAAGAACCCTGAGCAGACTGGAAAGAAGTGCTATGTGTGATCTTGAGAAGGGGAGGAACCAGGGACCCTTTGAGAACTGCAGAAGTGTGGATTCACAAACTTTCTATTAGAGTGTAAATTAGGTAACTCAGTTCCAAACAAAGGTTAATTCTCAAGATTCAAATTCCAGAAATATAAACTTTAAATTGTTATATTGGGCCACATGTTCATTTCCTTGATACTTAAGTGGAATTTTATAATCAACGGTTCCAGACAGCAAGGAATTTCTCAAGAAGGGAAGAAAGAAGAAAAATAAAACAGGTTTCTAGAGACCTCTCTCTAGATCTGCCTGGTTCTAGTCAGTGTGAGTAGGTGACTTGAGTGCACTTTTGTTGAAGGAATCCTAAGTGAATAATTCCAGATATCAAAATTAGAAAAAAAATCAACCTGATGTGACTGGTTCTCATGTACCTCCTGCTCTACTCCACACTGACTCTGACACTCTGGACCTGGAAGTTCCTTGCATTCACTTTAAACAATCCTTTCATATCATACATTATTGATGAAAGATTTTGTGTTGAGACAGAGAAGAAGGTTGTTTTGTACATCACAAAAATACAAACTAAATCCTTTCAACAAACTATCCTAGTGCCCATCATCAGTAGAACGGACACATGAAATGTGGCATATTTGCAGAATGGACTCCTATATAGCATGAGAATGAGTGACCTACAATGATGTAGTGACACAAATAGCCTCACATGCACGATGCTGAGTGGAAGAAGTCAGACAGAAATGAGTACAGATTGCATGATTCCATTTAAAGCATGAAACAGGCAAAGCTAATCATATTGTTTACGGTCAGGCTGGCGGTTACCTTTGGGGAAGAGGTCATGATTAGACTGGAGTGCAAGGGCGGCTTCTAGGAGAATGGTCATGCTTTGTGTCTTAATCTGGGTGTTGGTTCCATGGGTGTGTTCTGTTTGTGAAAATTCACTAAGGTGTGTACTTTTGATATGCTGGCTTTTTTGTGTAGATTATATACCTCATCAAGGAGTTAAAGAAATCTTACTAGACATTTCTATTCTTCTCAAAGGCCCTCCTTGCCTGCCTGGCCAACCAAGGGTCCTGTCTCTCTCCTCTCTCTGCTGTATCTCTGCTGTAACCCTCTTGCTCAGGTATCTTTCAGTTCCTGCTCCAATCAAATGCCCTTCCCTATTTGGGACAGCTCCCTGGAAGGGATAGTTTTTGTTTTTTGCTCTATATGCTTCCTTCTCAGAGAATGGCCCTGTCTGGACTTCTGGTCTTCACGAGTTCTTCTGGAAGTTCTTGTGAATAAATGTTCTCATTCCATTGTATTTTCACCTGAGAAAAGTACTTGCAAATATTTACAGTTTGGGATTCACAAATTCTCTCCCCAAGGGATAGATTTGAAGTGAGACCTGGTATTTCACTAACTTAACAGTTCATATATAGAATATTTATTCATCGTCTTCTCCTCTGTTTTCCTTTTCTCAGGGTAGTTAGCTGCTAAGTACAAAGGGTGGGAGTCTAGTGATCATCTTTGTGATATTCGGGATTGTGAAGTTGCAGCCTGGCTCTGCCCATATCCTCTCAGGCCTCCATTTTCAGTGCCTGCTGTTGGTGTATAAAGATCTCAGCTCCCTTGCCCCAGCGTATGATAACTCTGAGGCATGTGAAGCAGGCGGGCTTCCAGAATTCTTTAGAGGGATAAAGGCTCAAGTTGTCAATAGTTCATAATTCCTTCACACACCCTTTATTAGCTGCCCCTCTTTCCTATTTCAGTTCCTCAGTCCCCTGCAGATTCTCTAGGATCATCTCCCAATTCCATGTGAACCCTTATTTCAACATATGAATCCAAAGGAACACAGACCAAGGTGATGATGTGCCTGACGCACCTGTCCATGTGCACATATGCACAAACACACACAATAATCAACTCTACTGTGTTAGTGTATGGCAGACACACTCTGAGGTGACTTCTGGGTCACATCTCTTGTGTGATTTCTTTCTTTTGAGTGTAGATGGAATCTGGCACTTACTTCTAGCCAATCAAATAGAATGGATAGTGTTCTAGGAGTAACTCCTGTGCTTATAGTACATTTTAGGGGAGAACATTTGTGGTCAGTTTTGAAGACATAGACCACCATGTTTGAACCTTCTGTGGGAACCAGATGGCAGAGAGCTGTGATGGCCTTTAAGATCTGGGTCTTGCCTCTGGAAAAGCAAAAGGACCCAGCTAAGCTATACAGAGACTCCTGACCCATGGACATTCTGAGATAACAAATGCAATGTTTTAAGCCACTAAGTTTGTGATAAATTGTTAATCAATAGAAAACGACTGCATTCTGGATATAAACTTTTGACCTGGGTTTGGGACATGTTTCTCCCATTCCTTAAGATCTTGCTGGCAGAAATTCAACCTCGAGTGCCTCAGTCCAACTTTACTCTTTGATTCGTTATCTGAGAACAGCCAATATCGTCATCTTTTCTTGTTTCTGCTGAGTCGTTTTCACTAGAAGTGACTATTTGAATGGCCTACCAGTTCTCTGGTTAATGCAAGTTCCTCCAATAATGTCTCTCTAGGAGTTCCTTCTGGAGAACTTGATCCAGAAAAGCCTGATCTTTCCACAGTCAGGACCAGGTCCAGGCTTGCAGGACCTTGTTCCATGGCTCATTTCAAAAGTCTTGTGTTGTAACATGATACTTAAAGTTCTTTTCTTCTTCCTGTGTATGTCAGCAACTTCACTTAAAATTAGGGTAATCCTCTAAAGTGCTGTAAGGCTGAGGCTCTCTCTTCTGTTCTCTGAGATGTTATAAGGAATTTAACAATATAATTTGGCAGTTCTCTTTATTTTTAAGCACTGTTTTACGAGCTTCCAAGAGCTTTCATACAGCCATGGAGCAGAACCAGCTTAGCCTCCTCTTGTGATACCTGCTTTATACCTGTGATACCTCTTTCTGATACCTGCTTCATCTAGTAATTTAATACTGTTTCCAGTCAACATTTAAATATTTCTTCTCGGGAGATTGGGTGCAAGTGGGAGTTACGGGGAAGATTCTTGTAGCATCTTACATTTCTTGCATGCATGCATGCCCAGACAATTCAGTCATGTCCAATTCTTAGCAACCTCATGAGCTGTAGCCCACAAGGCTCCTCTGTCCATGGGATTTTTCAGGCAAGAGTAGTGGAGTGGGTTGCCATTTCCTCCTCCAGGAATCTTCCTGACCCAGGGACTGAACCCACATCTACGGCTCCTGCATTGGCAGGTGAATTCTTTATCACTGAGCCACCTGGGAAGTCAGACATTTCTTTATTTTATTTTATTGAAGTATAGTTGATCGCTTCTCGGCCTTTTGGCTAAGATCAAGTGTAGTGAAGTATAGTTGATTTTTAATACTGTATTAATTTTTTCTGAACAACAAAGTGATTCAATTATATGTTTACATATATTCTTTTTCATATTCTTTTCCATTATAGCTTATCATAGGATATTGAATATAGTTTCCTAGGCTATACAGGATGACTTTGTTGTTTATTCATTCTATACATAATAATTTGTATCTGTTAATCCCACAGAAGTCTGTTATCTATGTCTGTAGCATCTCACATTTCAATGCTGCCAACTGGAGTTTTCCACTGGCTGCTCCATATGTCAGCCCTCGTCTCTGTTGGTTGGCCCCAGCATGGACAATAGGCATGCTTTTGTAACCCAGGCTCTATTATGTTCACTTGTGTCCTAAGAAGAGTCTTTTGAGAAATTCAGAATCCTAAAAAATAACTAAGGGTACTACCCTGCTCTATTATTGACTGGAAGTCAGAAAATTTTAATATTCCAATAAAGCTGTATTTACTCTTTCTTCTCCAATGAAAAATATGTATAGTCAAAGCTATGATTTTTCCAGTAGTCATGTATGGATATGACAGTTGGACCATAAAGAAGGCTGAATGCTGAAGAATTGATGCTTTTGAACTGTGGTATTGGAGAAGACTCTTGAGAGTCCCTTGGACAGCAAGGAGATCAAACCAATCAATCCTAAAGGAATCAACCCAGAATATTCATTGGAAGGACTGATGCTGAAGCCGAAGCTCCAATACTTTGGCCACCTGATGCAAAGAGCTGACTTATTGGAAAAGACCCTGATGCTGGGAAAGATTGAGGGCAGGAAAAGAAGGGGACTACAGAGGATGAGATGGTTGGATGGCATCATCAATTCAATGGATGTGAGTTTGAGCAAACTGCGGGAGATAACAAAAGAGAGGGAAGCCTGGTGTGCTGCAGTCCATGGGGTTGCAAAGAGTTGGACCCAACCTAGTGACTGAACAACAACTCTTATGAAAACTTTTGCAAGCCACTTTATATTTGCTCCCATTCAAACTCAGTCTCATCACAGTCCACTGCTGTTGAGAAAATCTGCAGTGGTTGTGAACATCCAGGCCACCCATGTATAATGCATGTATCCTTCACAGGAGCAGATGGCTCTCTCAGATACTGGTCTGCTGCTACAGCTCTTGGTCGTCTGAGTGCTCTGAAAGTGGACAGAGAGTGGTCAGACATGTCCAGTTGATGTATTTGTCCACTGCCACAGGAAAAGCATTTCTGGTCCAGGTGTTGGTCAGTGCTTGGGCTCTAAGCTCACCACCATCTTGGGTCCCCCTCTTGTACTCAACCAGTGTTCCTCAAAGAACAACCACTACGTTGGAAAAGCTGCTTCCAGGCAGTTACAGAGTCACAAGCTGGGTACCCTCTCATTATTCAGAGCACAGCGTGTCACCCCTGTTCAGAACTGCTTATGCAGATGGCCCACCTCTTTCCCTGTGACAGCTGTGCTCACCATGCAGCTCAGGAACTTTAACTGAATGCCAAAACTTTCTGTTGAATTCTTATCCATGGACAATGACTGCCTGAGGCAATATACAGTTAAATAGGGAGAGTAAAGCCATCCAAGAATGTTCTTTCTTTAGCTAGAAGATTTGCTACAGAAGTATAGGGACACATGTTACCTTCCTTGACAGTTTCATTAAATCTACTCAATGATCCTAAAAAAGAATCTTTATTCCTCCTCATTTTACAGGTGGAAAAACCACCTCAGAGAGGCTGAGCAAGCTGTTCAAGGTCACACAGCTATTGATTGACATACCTGGGATTAGCACCTAAGTTCGTTGCACAACAAAACAAATGCTTTTTTCTTGTCTTCTGACGTGAAGGATGAGAACTCCTGGGCTGATGAGGGAGTATAAATACTTGCCTTACTAACGTAAACACTGAAAGATGTTTCTCAAGCTAGAGTCATGTACCTCTGTGCCCCATAGGGCTAATTTAGGGAGTTGGACTGTTCTCTGAAAAAAACTTCTAAAGGTGTATTTTCATTTTGCTGATAATGTGGGGAGAAAATAATATTCTGTACTATTACGCTTAATTAATTTCTGAGTAATGCCTTAAGATTTTCATGCCGAATTTGCTTTTATGGTAAAATTGTTTGGCACCAAAGGTTCAGTTCAGTTCAGTTCAGTCACTCAGTCTTGTCCGACTCTTTGCAATCCCATGAATTGCAGTACGCTAGGACTCCCTGTCCATCACCAACTCACGGAGTTCACCCAAACTCCTGTCCATCGAGTCGGTCATGCCATCCAGCCATCTCATCCTCTGTCGTTCCCTTCTCCTCCTGCCCCCAATCCCTCCCAGCATCAGAGTCTTTTCCAATGAGTCAGCTCTTCACATGAGGTGGCCAAAGTATTGGAGTTTCAGCTTTAGCATCAGTCTTTCCACAGAACACCCAGGACCGATCTTTAGAATGGACTGGTTGGATCTCCTTGCAGTCCAAGGGACTCTCAAGAGTCTTCTCCAACACCACAGTTCAAAAGCATCAATACAGTTAAATACTGAGAGTAAAGCCATCCAAGAATGTTCTTTATTTGGCTAGAAGATTGGCTACAGAAGTATAGGGACACATGTTACCTTCCTTGACAAACAGTTTCATTAAATCTACTCAATGATCCTAAAAGGTCCATCTAATCAAAGCTATGGTTTTTCCAGTAGTCATGTATGGATGTGAGAGTTGGACTATAAAGAAAGCTGAGTGCCAAAGAACTGATGCTTTTGAACTGTGGTGTTGGAGAAGACTCTTGCGAGTCCCTTGGACTGCAAGGAGATCCAACCAGTCCATCCTAAAGGAGATCAGTCCTGGGTGTTCATTGGAAGGGCTGATGTTGAAACTGAAACTCCAATACTTTGGCCACCTGTTGCAAAGAGCTGACTCATTAGAAAAGACTCTGATGCTGGGAAAGATTGAGGGCAGGAGGAGAAGGGGATGACAGAAGATGAGATGGTTGGATGGCATCACTGACTCAATGGATATGAGTTTGAGTAAATTCTGGGAGTTGGTGATGGACAGGGAAGCCTGGCATGCTGCAGTCCCTGGGGTCACAAAGAGTCATACACGACTCAGCGAATGAACTGAACTGAATTGAACTGATTTCCAAGTATTTTCTTTTTTAAAATGCTATTTAATATGGAATTGCTTTCTTAATCTCCCTTTTAGATTGTTCATTGTTTGTTTAGATTGTGTATGAAAACACAACTGATTTTTGCATGGTGATTCTGTTCCCTGAAGCTTTTCTGAATTTGCTAATTAGGATGCTTTATACTTCTTTTTCCTGTCTAACCTGTCCAGCTTGAACTTCCAAACAATGTTGAATAGTAGTGGTGAAAGTAGGAATTATTGCCTTGCACCTAATTTTTGAGGAAAGTGTTCAGTCCTTCACCATTGAGTATGATATTAGTTGTAGGGTTTTTTTTTTTTAATGTCCTTTATCATGTTGAGTAAATTTCTTTTTAGTCCTATTTCCTGAGATTTCTTTTTATTATTAACGAGCAATGGATTTTGTCAAATGTTTTTCCTTCATCAATTGAGATCATAATTTTTTTTCCTTCATTCTATCAAAGTGACATATTACATTGATTTTCTTCTGTTGAATCACGTTTATTTTCCTGGAATAATCACATTTGGTTTTAATTTGCAATGCTCTAATAAATAATAGTGTTGAAAATCTATTTATGTGCTTTCAGCCATCTGTATATCTTCTTTGATGAAGTGTCTGTTCACATCATTTGTTCATCTAAAAAAACTGAGTTGCCTGTCTTATTAAATTGCAAGTCTTTTATATGTTGTACAAATATTTTATTCAACTCTGTGGCCTGGTTTTTAGCTTTTTAACAGTATTTTTTAAGCATGGAAATTTAAACATTTGAAGTACAATTTATCATTTTTTTCTTTTATAGTTTTTGCTTTTTGTGTCCTAAGACACCTCACCCAAGATCACAGAGATTTTCACCTATATTCAATCTTATAATAAATGGCTTCTGGCTTAATCTTCATGCTCTCAGATTGCTCTCCTCTTCCTTTATTTATGTAGTGACTACAGACTTCAGGTAACTCTGATAGAAATGTATTGCATTTTAAAGTTAATACTTGATAGGTGCCTTCTCCACCATCCTGTGTCTGTATAGTCCTTCAGTATCTACAGGGGTTGGTTCCAGGATTCCCACCCCCTACTCCCAGATACCAATCTGTGGATACACCAAGTCCTTTATGTAAAATAGTGCAGTATTTGCATATAACCTATAAACATCCTCCTGTATACTTTAAATCATCTCTAGATTATTTATAACACCTAATGCAATATAAATGTTATATAAATAGTTTCTGGTGCATGGTAAACTCAAGTTCTGCTTTTGGGAACTTTCTGGATTTTTCTGGAATATTTTAAACCTGTATTTAGTCAAATCCATGGATACTGAAGGCCATAGTGGTCACGCATATGCCAGGAAGACACATCCACAGAGTTTTCTGGGACCCAGGGTTTCTCCTAGACAGCTGTTTTCCTGTGTTTCAGCAGGGGATGTAAGTTTGTGGCATGGTAGTCAAGCAGCTAAATACCACAGTTCATGTGGCTTTCACAGAAGACAGCTACATCTGTTAAGGTTTCTGCCAGGCCCCATCTCAAATTCTTTACACTTTTTAACTAGCTCAATCCTCAAATTCCACCTAAAGGTTTAAACCAAGGCCCAGAGACTCCAGGCTTGTTAGTCAGATCCAGAGCAGCTTAATTCCAAATATTTGCTCTTCCCACTATAATAACTGGTATAGATTGTGTTTGGAGTCTTATTAATATATAAGTGAGCACATTTTGGGAAACAACATCAACCTGATTTTCCTCTTTCTTATATCAGATGCATCTCCAGTTGAAGTTTAGACATCTGATTCTGAAGTCCTGCTATGGGATCTTAGAACAGACTTTCCCAAAGAATGGCTGTTTATCCCCAGGGTTTCCCCAGTGGCTCAGTGGTAAAGAAGCCACTTGCAATGCAGGAAACACAGGAGATGCAGGTTTGATCTCTGGGTTGGGAAGATCCCCTGGTATAGGGATGGCAACTCGCTCCAGTAGTTTCCTAGAAGAATCCCATGGACAGAGGAACCTGGTGGGCTACAGTGCATAGAGTTGCAAAGAGTCAGACACAACTGAAGTGACTGAGCACGCACACAGGCACAGAGAACAACCTTAACCTTTCTCAGCCCACGTGTCCCCAGGGCCACACACAACAGGGCTGTGTAGCTAGTGCACTGCACAAAAGTACATGGCTAAGGCAGCAAGTTGGGATTAAAATCTAGCTGCTTCGTTCCAGCAGGTCCATAGGGCTCTGTCTCCCCGGAGGGGCACAATTCTTGTTTATTCCCTATAAAAGCAACACATTTGCTAGCAGTGGCCCTGTCCTTTAGGTGAAGTTAACCAAACTCCTGAGCTTTAGAGAAGTTACATGTGATAAAACTTAGCTAACTAAAGGCAAAGGAGAAAAGGAAAGATATACCCTTCCAAAGAACAGCAAGGACAGATAAAAAAGCCTTCCTCAGTGATCAGTGCAAAGAAATAGAGGAAAACAACAGAATGGGAAAGACTAGAGATCTCTTCAAGAAAATTAGCGATACCAAGGGAACATTTCATGCAAAGATGGGCAGAATAAAGGACAGAAATAGTATGGACCTAACAGAAGCAGAAAATATTAAGAAAAGGTGGCAAGGATACACAGAACTATACAAAAAAGATCTTAATGACCTAGATAACCAAAATGGTGTGATCACTCACCTAGAGCCAGATATCCTTGAGTCTGAAGTCAAGTGGGCCTTAGGAAGCATCACTATGAGCAGAGCTAGTGGAGGTGATGGAATTCCAGCTGAGCTATTTCAAATCCTAAAAGCTGATACTGTGAAAGTGCTGCACTCAATATGCCAGCAAATTTGGAAAACTCAGCAGTAGCCACAGGACTAGAAAAGGTTAGTTTTCATTCCGATCCCAAAGAAAGGTAATGCCAAAGAATATTCAAACTACTGCACAATTGCACTCATCTCATACACTAGCAAAGCAATGCTCAAAATTCTCCAAGTGAGGCTTCAACAGTATGTGAACCAAGAACTTCCAGACATTCAAGTTGTATTTAGAAAAGACTGAGCAACCAGAGATTGAAAGAGGAGAGTGAAAAATCTGGTTTAATACTTGATATTCAAAAACCTGAGATCATGGCATCCAGTCCCATTACTTTATGGCAAATAGATGGGGAAACAATGGAAACAGTGACAGACTTTATTTTCTTGGGCTCCAAAATCACTGCAGATGGTGACTGCAGCCAGGAAGTTAAAAGACACTTGTTTCTTGGAAGAAAAGCTATGACCAACCTAGACAGTGTATTAAAAAGCAGAGATATTACTTTGCCAACAAAGGTCCATCTAGTCAAATCTATGGTTTTTCCAGTAGTCATGTATGGATGTGAGAGTTGGACCATAAAGAAAGCTGAGCACTGAAGAGTTGATGCTTTTGAACTGTGGTGTTGGAGAAGACTCGAGAGTCCCTTGGACTGCAAGAAGATCAAACCAGTCAATCTTAAAGGAAAAAAAAGACCCTTCCTTGCTTTATATTTTGATCACAACTTCGGTCACCTTCTCATACTACTTTATCTACTTATTTAGTTAATTGTTTTCTTATTTATTTATTTATTATTACTTATTTAGTTAATTGTGACCCCATAAACTATAGCCCACCAAACTCCTCTGTCCATGGAATTCTCTAGGCAAGAATACTGGAGTGGGTAGCCATTCCCTCCTCCAGGGGATCTTCCTGACTCAGGAATTGAACCCAGGTCTCCTGCACTGCAGGCAGATTCTTTATCATCTCAGCTACCATGGAAGCCCTCGACTAATACTTTCCTACCTCTGTTTCTCATCCCCACTGAAGGGTATACTCAAAGCAGATAAAGTCCTTTGCCATCTAGAGCATACCTTTCAGTGGCAATGAGGAACTGCTTTAATCACTGATGGATGATCAGTTCCTGATATGAGTTCATAGCACATAACATGCATTAAATAAAAGTTTGTTGAATAATATACCTACTCAGTGATTTATTAAGGATTACTAAAATTCCACATGCATAAGAAAATCACATAGTTCTAGATTTGACTGAGGACCATATCAGCCTTCTAATAAGATAGTGAGAAGACAATGAAGCTTGCACTGTGCACCTATACAGGCAGATTGTTGGCATTTCAGTGATTTTAGGGAGTGTGTGTATGTTAGTCATTCAGTCGTGTCCGACTCTTTGTGACTCAGTGGACTGTAGCCCGCCAGGCTCCTCTGCCCATGGAATTCTCCAGGCAAGAATACTGGAGCGGGTTCCCATTTCCTTCTCCAGGGGATCTTCCTGACCCAGGCATTGAACCTGGGTCTCTTGCATTGCAGGCGGAAGCTTTACCATCTGAGCTACTAGGGAAGCCCAATTTCAGGTAGGGGGCTTAGTTACTGTTATCTCACCAAGATGTTTTAAATTGGTGATGCTTTTTCAGTTGGAACTCTTTCTAAATACATTTTAAATACTTTTCGTATATTTATAGAATGACTGTTAGGTTTTACTTTGCTTTCATTGCTGTACCTGCTAGTTTTTACTCTTTGGATTTTTATTTTGTTCATGTATACTTCTTTGCTATCATGATGTATTATTTTTCTTTGGCGAGTATAACTGAATTAGAGGAGGTAGGTAAACCATGGGCTTCCCTGGTGGCTCAGATGGTAAAGAATCTGCCTGCAATGCAGGAGTCCTGGGTTCAATCTCTGGGTCGGGAAGATTCGCTGGAGAAGGGAATGGTAGCCCACTCCAGTATTCTTGCCTGGAGAACTGCATGGACAGAGGAGCCTGGTGGGCTACAATTTATAGGGTCACAAAAAGTCTGACACAACTGAGCAACTGACACACACAGGTGAGCCGTGGTGTCTTTTATCTCTCATATGTGCCACAGTCAGAAAAAAACTAAGAACTTCTATCTTTTGGGAAGATTGTTATCCACTTTTCATTTAAATTATTTCACTTCTGGTACTTAATCTAATAAGATTCTTACATGACCCCTATCTGTCTGGTAATCCCTGTTTATTTACCATCTCCATCATGGAATCTGATACTTTGATTTGATTTCCTGACAGTGACTTGCCCCAGAACCCTCTTGGGAGTTGGTGGTTTCTTTTTGCTGAAGCTAACTACATGCTTTGTAAGAATGACCTTTTTCCACCTGCCTGTCATCTTGTCTGAAATCACTATTAAAAGATTTATCCTTTGTATGAACAAGCTATTTAATGCTTCCAGGGAGCAATGCATCATTTCTGATGTTTTTCTTTGACAACCATAATAGTGACAAGGTTGCAATGGAAGAAAGGGCGGAGAAAGGAAGGAGAGCAGGAAGAGGTGGGTGGGACTGAAGCTCTGTTTCATTTTCTCTTCTTTCAGTCCACGCTTGGCAGATGGACTTAGCCTGTTTAGGTGATAGGGAGCATCCTCAGGGTGGGATGTAAATTTTGTGTTCACTGGTCAGCAGTGCAGTGTGGATGAAGCAAGTGGCCACACAGCCTAACTGCATGGCCAAGCCACAAGTCCTTTCCTCTCTGATCGTGTTTGTTGCTAAGAAACAGGCATGGGATCAGGCCAGAGTCACTTTTTCTGTAACCGTCAAGTCTGTATTGTTTCATTTTTACATTGCCAAGTAGATTCCTGACATAGGGAGGGGAAAAAATTACCTCCTCGGCATCGGAGCCGCCACCCCAAACCTCAAAAGGCAACGTGAGCAAGACATGAGTTGTCAGCACCCGGAAAGACAAGAGCACCCAAGGCCAGGTCAGCTCCCCTGCACCTGCTTGGACTGTCACCTCCCCTCACAAGCTGCAGGGCTTACAATGAAACAACCTCCCACCCACTCACTCATGCTTAAATGTTGGCGAAGTGTGCCACCTCCATCTCTCCTCTATCTAACCATGGCTGCCACTGGGGAGGAGTTATGCTAAGGAGATGGAAAGCAAATACTAGAAGGAAGGAAATGAAGAAACACTTGGGTGTGTTTTCTGAGTCTGATTGCACCTTTTCACTCTCATTGCTACTGAACTGGAACAGAACAAACTTCTCTGCATACAACCATTCATTTAAAAATGGCCCTGAAATTTTATGGTCTATATCTGCCTAGCAGAGACTTCCCTGGTAAATGTTCCCATGACAAATGGAAAAATAAGCAGATGGCTAAGGAGGGGGGTGAGGGCAATAGAGAGAGGGTAGAGAAATGCAGAAGCTGAAGCGGGCAAAGAGGCTTTTTCCTGAATTTCTTCTCTTGCCATCAAACCTTTATCCCTGATGACCGAAGACCTGGCTCTTTCATCAGTGGGAGAGGCACCCTCACCTGCTAAAGACAGTGGAGGTGGGGAGGAGGAAAGAGAGTGCTATGGAAAGGGGTTGTGGGGTGAACACTTAGAGCTAGAAGACACTGTTGTACCAATGTTGACCTCCCTGCCTCTGAGCTTAAAATGTCAGTGGAATAAGGGCTTCATCAGTCTTAGTTGCTATGTTTACTCTTCGAGACAATGATCAGATAGGCAGCATGGCAGAGAAGGAAGAAGAAAGGGCCTTGAGCCAGGGTTGGCAGGATTTGGATTCTTGCTCTAGGGTCGGTACTTGCACAGGAAGTGTTGGCGCTCGTCACATTCTTTGCTGGTCCAAGTTAAGAAATCTGCAAAAAAATAAACAGATATTTAAATCCACCCACTTGCTGTGTTGTTTATCAGCATTATCTGGGTGTTTCACTTGGACCCATGGATAGGGTACAAAAGTTTGTGTCAGCTTGACTAGGATGTCAATAGTCAAAGCTATGGTTTTTCTAGTGGTCATGTATTGATGCGAGAGTTGGACTATAAAGCTGAGCACCGAAGAATTGATGCTTTTGAACTGTGGTGTTGGAGAAGACTCTTGAGAGTCCCTTGGACTGCAAGGAGATCCAACCAGTCCATCCTAAAGGAAATCAGTCCTGAATATTCATCGGAAGGACTGATGCTGAAGCTGAAACTCCAGTGCTTTGGCCACCTGATGTGAAGAGCTGACTCGTTTGAAACGACCCTGGTGCTGGGAAAGATTGAAGGTGGGAGGAGAAGGGGACAACAGAGGATGAGATGGTTGGATGGCATCACCAACTTAATGGACATGAGTTTGAGTAAACTCCAGGAGTTGGTGATGGACAGGGAGGCCTGGAGTGCTGCAGTCCATGGGGTCACAAAGAGTTGGACACGACTGAGCGACGGAACTGAACTGAACTGACTAGGATGTAGTGCCCAGTTGTTAGGTTAAACACCAGTCTACATTTTGCTGTGAAGGTATTTTTCTATTTAGATGTGATTTAGAGGCCACCCACTCCAGTATTGTGGCGGGGAGAATTCCATGGACTGTACAGTCTGTGGGGTCGCAAGAGTTGGACATGACTGAGCAACTTTCACTTTTATTTGCATTTAAATCAGTAGACTTTGCATAGAGCAGATTACCCTCCCAAACTTGGTAATCATCTAATCAATGAAGGCCTTAAGAGAAAAGACTGAGGTCCCCAGAGGAAGGAATTCAGACTACTCTCAGCCTTAAGCCTGCAACATCAACTTGCAGGAACATCCAGCCTGCTGACCTGTGCTGTGAACCTCAGATCTGCCAGCCCCCCAAATTGAATGAGGGCTTCCCTGGTGGCTCAGCTGGTAAAGAATCCACCTGCAGTGTGAGACACCTGGGTTCAATCCCTGGGTAGAGAAGATCCCCTGGAAGGGAATGGCTATGCACTCCAGTATTCTGGCCTGGAGAATTCCATGGACTGTATAATCCATGGGGTCACAAAGAGTCGGACATGACTGAGTGACTTTTACTTTCACAACTCCATGAGCTAATTCCTTAAAATAAATTTTTCTACCCCACATGCTCTCTCTGTCTGTCTCACTCTACCTTCTCTTTTTTTTGTTTCTTAGGAGAAAGCCAAGACAGGCTAAAAGAAAAATAATTTAAACGTCATACACAATTGCAGACGCTCCATACCAGCATTGCTTTTCAAGAAGGCAGGGCTTGACATTTTGTTGTTGTTGTTTAGTTGCTAAGTCGTGTCCAACTCTTTTGCAACCCCATGGACTGCAGTCCACCAGGCTTCTCTGTCCACGGAATCCCCAGGCAAGAACACTGGAGAGGGTTGCCATTTCCTTCTCCAGGGGATCTTTCTGACCCAGGGATCAAACCTGTATCTCCTATATTGGCAGATAAGAGCTTGACGAGCCCCGTGAACCTTGACATACATCAGTTGAAATGAAGATGTGGGAAGGAGTCCTTTCTTGTTTGAAATAGGATGCTGCTGTAAGGAACACAGCTGAGGCAGCTCCCATTTGAAGTTCACAGAATTGGAAGCTGCTGAAGCCAGCCATGTCCCAACGGGCCACTTATGTATAAAGGAGGACAGAAAGGAAGGACTTTGGAAGGACTGAAGTATTTTTGAGGAGAGGTTCAGTTTTTCTTCTTCCAGAAAATAAGCTCCACAGAGTGGCTTGCCAATCTGGTGTGTCTACCACTGAGCGATGAGTTGCTCCCCAGTTGGCTGTCTGCCTGGCTTTGACTTCCAGATCTGGCTCTGACACTGGTACCAGGGTGTGTCAAGTCGATGGGATAAGAGCCTGGGAGGGAGGGCATGGAGGTGCAGCCAGGCAAACCACGGTGAGGTGCCTGGTTCTCAGGAGGAAGAGGAGATAGGTCCTGACCACTCCCTCAGCCATAGGGCCCAGAGCTGGGGCCACAGAGCGTCAATGAGATGGAGATGCAAACATTCTGGGCACTGCCAAAGTGTGGGGCAAAGAGAGCATGGCACGAGCTTCAAATGACCATGGGGAACACAGCAAGCTCCCCAGTGGGCGCTAACTTAGGAAAGTGTCTCTCCTCCCTCATTCCTGCGTGAAAGAGGGGCAGGTTCAGGGAGGGGTGTAGGAGACCATACTCGCCTCCCTTCCAGGCCATGAAAGCCACAAGCCAAGTCTGCACAGCGATAAGCATCGGACATATATTGGGTTTCCCTGGTGGCTCAGCTGGTAAAGAATCTGCCTGCAATGCAGGAGACCCGGGTTTGATCCCTGGCTAGGGAAGATCCCCTGAAAAAGGAAATGGCAACCCACTCCAGCATTCTTGCCTGGAGAATCCCAGGGACAGAGGAGCCTGGTGGGATATAGTCCTTGGGATCGCAAGAGCCAGAGTTAATGACTAAACCACCACCACCACCACGATGATTAGTATTATTTTTCCTTCTGTACAGAGTGGCATCTGAGGCACAGAGAAGTAAGGAATCTGGTCAAGGTCACACAGCTAAGTAAAGGAACTAGACTCCTACCCCAGGCATTCAGAATGCAGAGCTCAGGGCCTTGACCTAAACTATATTAAATATGAAATTTATTTTTCGGTTGTAGAACCCTAGTTATCATTACTCAATATCTCATGGTGAACCAGTAGGTAACTCAGGAAACACTGTGAAATACAGTTTTCCAAAGGGTCCTGGTCTTTCTAAACAAATAGAAAAAAGGAACAAGTTCAGTCACACAGAGAAGCACACACATGGAATGTGTGTGGCTGTAACTGGGGACACTAATATTATATCTTATGAGGCTTAAACAAACTATACAGCCCCTGAGTTGGTGAAGCTGAATCTGTTATATAAATATAAAGTGACATTGACAGGGCTGAGGGGAATACTCTTTTGAATTCTACCTTCACCAGTTTCTAATCCTTGCTTCCTTCCTTGAACTTTTCTGCCCCGAGAGCCTGTATCCTGAGAGTGGAGAGCTGGGCTGAGTGAATGGGAAGAGAAGTGTCCTGTGGCCTGGTGTTCTCAGGTGGATGACCCACACAGGATACTTCATTGTTGGAAACTTTGCTAATGTGGACACAGACTGACAGTATGAGGATTTTGTTTGAGAACTCTATCTGATGGAGACCTTAGAATCATGGTAGGGACCTTGGGAGGCCATGGTTCCCTGGAGCTTGGTCTGGCATCCAGCCCTAGGGGTTCTGATGCTGTCAGTCTCAAGCAATCCTTAAAATTCATATTTGTAAAATGTTCCTTAGCTGACTCTCATGTGCCATGAGCCTCTTTTAATGCTTTTTAAAAAATTTAATTATTTATTTTAATTGGAGGATAATTACAATATCGTGATGGTTTTTGCTATATATCAATATGAATCAGCCATAGGCATACATGCAGCCCCATCCTGAGCCCTTCTTCCACCTATCTCCCCACCCTATCCTTCTAGGTTGTCCCAGAGCACCGGCTTTGAGTGCCTTGCTTCATGCATCAAACTCGCACTGCTTATCTATTCTACATATGGTGATGCATATGGTTGGTTCAATGCTATTCTCTCAAATCATCACATCCTCTCCTTCTCCCACTGAGTCCAAAAGTCTATTCTTTGTGTCTGTGTTATCTTTGCTGCCCTGCACATAGGATCATCAGAACACCTTTCTAGATTTCGTGTATATGCATTAATACGCAGTATTTGCCTTTCTCTTTTTTAATGCTGTAGCTGCAATATCAACCACATGCATGCAAGTCGTGTCCAACTTAGCTCGACAGGCTCCTTCTGTCCATGGGATTTCCCAGGCAAGAATACTGGAGTGGGTTGCCATTTCCTCCTCTTGGGGATTTTCCCAACCCAGCGATCGAACCCATGTCTCCTGCATTGGCAGGCAGGTTCTTTACCATTAAACCACCAGGGAAGCCCCAGTATCAACCACAATGTCCACTTTTGCTTGGTTAACTCTACTGATGGGTTTCTCACTACTGTCTAGCGTAGCTCATTATATTTTTGGACCATGCTGATTGTTGAGAATATTTTCCTTAGCTTGGATAGAAATTTACATTTTGGTAAATTTCTACATATTGGTCTTGGTGTATTCCTTTCATCAGAGGTGACTTATTCCTTAAACAGCAGCTGTAGTCCCTTTGAGACTGTGGGAAGTGCCTCCTTGGTCTGTGATATGACCCACTTAGACCTCTGAAGCTTCGCTTAGCGCTCACCTGAGTTTGTTCATCACTTTGCTGTCAGAAAGTTTTGCATATAACCTTTATTCTTCAGACAATAGTAAACCTGTTCCACATTCCTTTCCATCTGAGCCCCAGTACCTGAGTCCTCAGTTCTGCCCAGGCTCAACCCCTGGCTAGTGGGGAAATCCTGGTGACACTACGAAGGCCTTTTAAACACACTGGGATGTTCTCTTTCAGATCAAGCATCTTTTACATCTTTGACATTCTGTTTCCTTTTCATGTCACTTATTAGCTGTGGTTCTCATATAGGAGTGATTTTGTCTCTGCAGGGGATATTTAGGGCTTTCCTCGTGGCTCAGACGCTAAAGAATCTGCCTGCCAATGCAGGAGATGTGGGTTCGATCCCTGGGTCAGGAAGATCCCCTGGAGAAGGGAATGGCTACCCACTCCAGTACTCTTGCCTGGCAAATTCCAAGGACAGAGGAGCCTGTCAGGCTACAGTTTATGGGGTTGCAAAGAGTTGGACATGACTGAGCAACTAACACTTTCGGGGACATTTAGCAAAGTCTGCAGACATTTTTGGTTGTTACAACCTGTGTGTGTGTGTGTGTGTGTGTGTGTATGCTGCTGGTATCTGCTGGTTAGTGACTAGGGAATGCTAACCCTACAATGCACAGGGCAGCTCCCACAACAAATCATTACCCACCCCAAACGGCATTTGTAGCAAGGCTGAAAACCCTAACACATTAGCATGAAAAGCAAAGCTTGAAGGCAGGCGAAAGAACTGAAGAGGCTGCAGTGACGGTGCCCAGCCTGCAGCCGAGGTTCTGGGCACTATGTTCTGGGATGAAACTCAGAGAATATGAGCGAAGAATGCAGGCAAAGCGAGGTTTCTAGGGCTTATGGGGAACCCTGACTATAAAGAAGCCTGAAAGCAGTCACACATATTTGCTCCCTGTAGTCTGGGTTTCCCCAAATATGGCATATTTCCCCCTCATGGTATACGACAGAATTTTAAGATAAACAGAGACACAGATGTAGAGAACAAATGGATGGACACCTAGAGGGGAAAAGGAGAGGGGACGGATTGAGAGATTGGGATTGACACATATACACCACTGTGTTTAAAATAGATAACTGATGAGAACATACTGTGTAGCACCGTGAGAAAAAAAGAGGGGTCAGTCTGCTCATAGGCCATGTTTTAAGTTAATCTTAAAAATGCATTCCAATATACAGTGGGTGCAGACAAATACTATTTGATTCCACTTGCATGAGGTACCTCGAATAGTCAAACTCATAGAGTCAGAAAGGTCAGTGGTAGATGCCAGGGCTGGAGGTGGGGATAGGGATGTGGGGAGAGGGAAGGGGGATTTAGTGTTTAATGGGGACAGAGTTTCAGTTTAAAGAGGTGAAAAATTTGGGAGATGGACGATGGTGAGAGTTGCACAACAATGTGAATGACCTTAGTGCCACTGAGCTATACAGTTAAACTTGGTTAAGATAGTGTGTTTTATATTATGTGACTTTTACTATGATAAAAAAACATAAAAAAGAGGATGTAAAAAAAAGTGAATGTAATCATTTGCTGTATAGCAGTAATTAATACAACGTTGTTAATCAACTATACTTCAGTTAAAATGAGTTATTGAAAAACAAAAAAAATGAAAAAAGTGATTGGAGTAAAAGAAAATATTGATAAATGAATGGTTGGTACACTGATATGGCAAAAATTGTGAAATGGTCACAAATGGTCAGTGAGTAATGTCTGGGACAAGGCCACTGTCCCGTGGAGTTGTTGGTGTGAAATGGTGCAAAGAGGAGTCAATGTCCAGCTTCGCTCTTAACAGGAAAGAGAAGGAGCTGGGATTCAGGAAGAGATGTGGTAGAACTTACTGGTCTTGGCATTCATCTCAGCACAGTACTTGTTCTCACCCACGGACTTGCCAGACAAGGATCTGTAAATATACACGGCTCCATCGACCCACTGCCAGTGATGCTTCTGCAAATGACAGGAGATGGGAGACACGTACACATTAGGCTGCCCACCTGCTCACAGCCCAGAAGGTCAGCACAGCCCCCTTAACCACAGCTTTCACTGGAAAACTTGGGAGAGCACAGAAATGTGTGAAGGGAAAATAGAAAAGTCACTCCATTTAACCTTCAGGAAGACAACATTACTAATATTTTACCATATTTACTTGTGGTGTAACCATTTTTATCTATCACAATATTTTTATGTGCTGAAAAATGTGGTAGCCTTTAAAACATATATATTCAATTTTGTAGTATTTTGCTTTCCAAACATGTTTTAATGGTAAAAATGTACCACAATTTACCTTGCTAATTCTTCTATTGATTGATGGCTATGTTGTTTCCAATTTACAATTACTGCAAAGAATACCGCTATGAACAATTTTATTTGTAAAGCTGTTTCTATACTTAAAATTATTTTTTAAAACTAAAATCCTAGAAGTAGAATTAATGACCAAGGGGCGTGAATATTTCAAGGATATTCAAATGCATTTCTAAACTGCTTTTCAAAAACAGTTCAGTTGTAGGAATTTATACCATCATTTACTGGGAAATTTCTCTTTATCTTAAAAATATTATTCATTAAGACAAAGCAAACATCTAGTAATCTAAGTCAAATTATATCATTATTCTAATTTGTATTTCTTTGATGCATTCATTGCACAATTCGTTAGGCTGTTTATTAGCCTCAGTCATGAAGGTAGAAAATTAAATTTAAAAAAAATCTGGTAGAAATTCCTTCAATTAAAAAAAAAATCAGTTAGAAATAGATGTAAATATTTATCCTGTCTTTGAATGAGAGAGCTCTGGTTGATTGCAGTGTGAATACTAACAATGTAAAATTAATTGTATAAATTCTCTGTAACATCTATAGCAAAGATTATTAAGAAACACAAAGTCAGGATTTTTTCCTTGTATTCTTTGTGCTTTTTTTGGTTAACATAGGAGCCCTACAAAGAATCTATAAATTGCAGGTCCCACACAGAGAATTCACAAAGAGGTACTGAGAGGGGTAAAATGAAAGACCAGTGAAGAAAGCTAAGGATGGCATAAAACACATGACCACATCTAGTGAAAAGCTTAACTGAAAGCTTTCCACTTTAACTCAAGATCTAATTGGAATTTAATTAAGTGGGATCTCGTAATGAGCTTCTGTGTGTGTGTCTGTTCATTTGTATATGTATATGCCCCTACGTACTTACAGAAACCTTTTCTGAAAGGCTCTGAGAAGCTGGTACTTCTGTGTTTGGAGGGATTTGAGAGGGCTCTAAATGGATAGGCCTGTAAGTGGAGGACATTGCTTTGTCCCTAACCTGGAAGCCTTGGCCTCTATCAGCCGGAGGCAGGAGACTGAAGATCTGTTGTGTGTGCCCTTGCCAGTGGGCCTGGGGCTGTTTCCCAGACAGGAGCTGTCTATCTGCGTTTCCCATGGGGCCACGAGTGGGCCAGGTCTGACGTTACCTTCTGCGGGTCATGCAGGCCAATCCACACCGGCTTGTTTCTTTGATAGGCACCTATGTACTTTGCTATGGTGCTGGCTTCCTTTAAACTCAGGACAGATGCCAAATGGGCTCCGTTTCCATATGACTGACATTCGAGCTGAGGGCAAGGAGGAGATATGAGGTTTAAAAACATAGCCCACACCCTAAATGTCCATCTAGAGACAAATGGATAAAGAAGATATGGTATATCTTTTTTATGGCTGGGTAATAGTCTATTATGGGCTGAGTAATAACGGACTATTCCGTTCAGTTCAGTTCAGTTCAGTCGCTCAGTCGTGTCCAACTCTTTGCGACCCCATGGACTGCAGCCCACCAGGCTCCTTCGTCCATGGGATTTTCCAGGCAAGAGTACTGCAGTGGGGTGCCATTGCCTTCTCCGTCAGAGTCTATTACTCTGCCACAAAAAAGAATGAAATAATAACATTTGTGGCAACATGGAAGGACCTAGAGACTATCATACTAAGTGAAGCAAGTCAGACAAAGACAAATACCATATGATATCACTTCTTTGTGGAATCTAAAAAATGATGCAAATGAACTTATTTACAAAACAGAAACAGACTCACAGTATTAAAAAACAAACTTCTGGTTACCAAAGGGGTCAGAGGGGGAGGGATAAATTAGAAGGTTGGGATTAAAATATACATACTACAATATATGAAACAGATCAACAACAAGGATCTACTGTATAACACAGGGAACTCTACTCAACATCTTGTAAAGACATATAAGGGAAAAGAATCTAAAAAAGAATATATTGGTAGAGGTATATGTATAACTGAATCACTTCGCTGTACACCTGAAACTACTGGGATACTGTAAATCCACTGTATTTCAAGAAAATTTAGAAAAAGAAAGAAAAGCACAGCCTTCACCTCAGAACCCTAGCTCACCAAGCAGCATGCACCCACAGCCTCACCGCCTCTCAGGATAGAAGACTTCCTGCCATCATGGGAGAAAGCACAATGTCACAGGTGTCAGGGCTCCTCGAGGCCAGGTCACGAGCTTTAGGGCCAGGGGAAGTGCCTGGGGTCCTGGACTTGCCTCTCATTTGTGTATGTGACCTTGACAAGTCCCTGTCCCTCTCTTCCTCTGGAGGACATAATTATGGCTACACAAGGGAGTTGTTACGAGGATGAAACTGTCATAATGATGTATAATAGTAATACACTTCAATAAATCTGAGACCACTGATTGTGAAATGTGCCATTCTCTAACTAGAAACTTACTGCCCAATTGAAAAACTCATTTTATATACACACACTTTACAGACAGACAGAGACACATACTTTATGCTCTCCTGGGCTTTGTTACAGGATCTGCCTACATGATAAAACTTGATTTAATAAAAGCATGGTTTGACTGTGGTTGCTACTCTAATGCTTGCCTTTGAACTTGCTCAGTATTAGATGTGGTTACTGTTTCATGATAATTTAGTCCTGGAGGAGGGCATGGCAACTCACTCTAGTATTCTTGCCTGGAGAATCCCATGGACAGAGGAGCCTGGTAGGCTACATACAGTCCAAAGGGTCGCAAAGAATTGGACACGACTGAAGTGACTTAGCAGTCCTCTAAGTGCCAGCCATTTTATAAAACCTGAATGTTTTTACATCCATAATTTCATTTGCCTTTCAAATTTGCGAGCTGTGGAAGCTGGATTACCAGTCCACGTTTAGGGAGTGTACCAATCACAAAGATTCCTGGGACAGAACAGCAAACAGGCTCAGTTGGTTTAAGTGATATTTTCCCTGTAAATTCACATGGCTAGAACCCAGAGCTCTGTTTCTTCAGTCTGAGATTGGTTTACCTGTCATTTTCATGACAGCTCCATTGCCTCCAGGAGTTTTGTGAACTAAGATAGCAGCTAGGAATCAAGAAGCACAGCGCTGTGGGGTCAGAGTCTCCAGTCCTTCCCGATACCTTCTCTGCACTCTGGTTCAGAAGTGATTAATTCTGCTAAGGCTCGGTAGCAATCTTATGGATTGTTTTTGCCTTGAAAATCTGAATTGAGCATCTACCAGGTGCCAGAGGTTTTTTGCAACAACCCCAACAACCCCATGGAATGAAAGCATTATCCCCATGTTACAGAAGAAAACTGGTAAAGCGAGGTATAGCTCGAACTAATGCCTGGCAAAGCGTGATTTAAATGCACACCTATATTATTCCAATATAGACTTGGACTTCCCAGGTGGGCTTCCCAGGTGGCTCAGTGGGTAAAGAATCTGCCTGCAGTGCAGGAGACACAGGAGACGCAGGTTCAATCCCTGGGTTGGGAAGATCCCCTGGAGAAGGGCAGGGCAACCCACTCTAGTATTCTTGCCTGGAGAATCCCATGGACAGAGGAGCCTGCCAGTTACAGTCCATGGGGTTGCAAAGAGTTGGACACGACTGAAGTGACTGAGCACACGTATTATTCCAAAGCTCCCCAGATATCTTCCTCTTTGTTTTGGTAGAATTAACTTTGGGCTCTCTGGGGACAGCCAATACAAACGTCTGAGGCCATTGTGGGCCCAGATTGTACCCCATATGCCCACTGGTCTCCCCAGTCAGTCACTCCAGTAAAGCAACCACAATTCAAGAGACACAGCAGCCCTGACTCCTCACATTCCGAGGTAACTTACTCTGACTGGCTACCTGGGTATCTCTCAGGAAAGCCTCAGTGAAATAAAACCAATGCATTTGTTGAGTTGTGGGGACACTAGGCCTTCCATGTGTTCGGAATGCTTCACTCTCTGTTAGGTGGCTCTGAGGCTGGTAAATCTTGTACAGCAATTCAAGTTGTCCTTCCTGTAAGTTCCTCATCTCATCCTCTTTGGCTTAATGTACTTCTGTCTTTTTCCCTGATAATGGACTCCCAGCTATCTCTGGTTCATTCTCATGCCTTTGTAGCCCCTCCAGGGTCTGGGCCTGTAGCATGCACTCCATCAATTTGTTGTTGTTCAGTCACCCAGTCATGTCCAACTCTTTGCGACTCCATGGACTGCAGCACACCAGGCCTCCCTGTCCCTCACCATCTCCCAAAGTTTGCCCAAGTTCATGTCCACCGCATCAGTGATGCCATCCAGCCATTTCATCCTCTGATGCCCTCTTCTCCTCCTGTTCTCGATCTTTCCCAGCATCAGGGACTTTTTCAATGAGTCAGCTGTTCGCATCAAATGACCAAAATACTGGAGTTCAGCTTCAGCATCAGTCTTTCCAATGAGTCTCCAGGGTTGATTTCCCTTAAGATTGACTGGCTTGATCTCTTTGCTGTCCAGGGGACTCTCAGAAGTCTCCACCAGCATCACAGCTCAAAGGCATCAATTATTCAGTGCTCCACCTTCTTTGTGGTCCAACTCTCACAACCACAACTGTACATGACCACTGGGAAGAACATAGTCTTGATTATATGGACCTTTACTGGCAGAGTAATGTCTCTGCTTTCCAACACACTGTCTAGGTTTGTCATAGTTTTCCTGCCAAGAAGCAAATGTCTTCTGATTTCACGGCTGCAGTCACCACTGCAGTGATTTCAGAGCCCCCAAAGAGGAAATATGTCACTACTTTCTCCTTTTGCGCCTCAATGTGCTCCATCGATGCTTACAACATTAGAGGAGTTGAAGGGGTAACCCTCTTCTCTCCACTTCACCTGCCAGCTGACTTCTCAGAATACCAGGGAAGGACCCTTGGCTCTGAGTTGAATGACACCTGGAGCTTCAGCTGTTCCCTTGCTCTAGAGACACCTCTCTGAGCGTGAGCCAGATTTCTTACCTCAGCCTCGGACCAGTTCCTCAGCTTCCGGAAGTATCCGTAGCAATACGACATGTGGTAAAACCACCCGGTAGCACAGCTAGGTCTCAGGACAACGGCTGTGCACAAACAAAAGCAAATACAAGTTACAAAGGAAAGAAAAAGCGATTCATCCCCTTAGCCAGTGTAAGACCCAGGTCCCCTTGAAGGAGGAGAGGCTGAGCGTCCTGGAGGAAGGCTCTCTCTCTGCTGCCACATCTTTATACTGTTCACCTTTCTCCTAGCATCTCCAGAAGGGGCTGTGGTCCTTTACCAGAGTACTTCAGCACTGGGGAAAAGGAGATAATCAGATCTTCGAGGATACCAGACACTGGCTCTGAGCTAACACCGCTTTCAGGAGACCCCAAACATCACGAAGGTCTGCCAGTCAAGTCGGGCTTTATGGAGGTCGAGCGCTCAATGATGTTTTAGCTCAGGACTATTTTCCATGGACCCAGTGGTCCTCCAAGCCCATCTCTGTGCTAATTTCGTCAATAATGAAATATGTAATTGGAATAAACATCCTCAGCAACTGGTAGAATCCTCACGCTGGTAGCAAGATCGAACAGATGTAATTCAAGAGATCACAAGAGTGGGTGAGGGGCATACATTGGTAGTTTTAGGCATCATAGGGAGCAAATGGGTGTTTCCTTTTTTTATCTAGGGGAATGCATGACCAGTTAGATGGCAACTTGGCAGGAACTTGAGAATGGGGGGCTGTAAGTCAGTAGCCAGGGGAGGGGAACATTTTAGGCTAAGGGGGTGGGTGAGCAGAGAAATGGCAGCAGAAAGAGCAAACACTTAGGTTTGCCTTACGTGTAGAGGGTCTGTCAGGCAACCCAGAGGCCAGGGAAACCATGATTCAGAGAGAAGCACAAACTCTTTCAGCTAGTGGACTGATGAATGGGCCATGCCACTGAAACGGCTGGAAATGCAGAGGACCCAGGTAATGAAGGGGATACTGAGCTAGTAAGTTTGGACTTTGTGCCAGTGTGGCTGTGCAGTAATGCTGTGGATGCATGCAGGAGTCTTTCCACCCCCAGTGCATGTCCACGGGCTGTTGTGGTCACATAGCCTCTCCTCTCTCCTCAGGCAGATGACACTGTTGTCACTTGCTTGCCTTACGCTTCTGTTCTACTTTATTGTGTGTGTCAGCCCCTCAGTCATGTCCAACTCTTTGAGACCCCATCGACTAAGGTCTGCCAGGCTCCTCTGTCCATGGAATTCTCCAGGCAAGAATACTGGGGTGGGTTGCCATTCCCTGATCTAGGGGATCTTCCCAATCCAGGGATTGAACCCCTGTATCCTGCATTACAGGCAGATTCTTTACTGCTGAGCCACCAGGGGAGCCCTGTTCTACTTCATTCCTTGCCTACAACTCTCCTCTCCTACAAATCTCCTGTTGCTTTCAAATAAGCTCCCCACTCAGTTGGGCATTCAAGGGTGTTCACAGCCTGGTCTTATGGCCCTAGTGAAACACAGCTTCCTGTGCAGCAGCCCCAGCTCCAGCTTGGAACATGACGCTCATTGTTGACACAGATCCTTTGCTTGTGCTCTGCTTTGCACCTGTGAATGATGGACAATGACTACCCTACTGGAGGCACAGTAAGAAAACTTTCAATGTGAAAATATCTCTTTTGCCCTTTAGTGTTTGCCCATTTTGTTTGCCTTTAACCCCATGGAAAAGAAATGCAAAAAAGCAAAATGGCTGTCTGGGGAGGCCTTACAAATAGCTGTGAAAAGAAGAGTAGTGAAAAGCAAAGGAGAAAAGGAAAGATATAAGCATCTGAATGCAGAGTTCCAAAGAATAGCAAGGAGAGATAAGAAAGCCTTCCTCAGCGATCAATGCAAAGAAATGGAGGAAAACAACAGAATGGGAAAGACTAGAGATCTCTTCAAGAAAATTAGCGATACCAAGGGAACATTTCATGCAAAGATGGGCTCAATAAAGGACAGAAATGGTATGGACCTAACAGAAGCAGAAGATATTAAGAAGAGATGGCAAGAATACACAGGAGAACTGTACAAAAAAGATCTTCACGACCAAGATAATCAAGATGGTGTGATCACTTACCGAGAGCCAGACATCCTGGAATGTGAAGTCAAGTGGGCCTTAGAAAGCATCAGTACGAACAAAGCTAGTGGAGGTGATGGAATTCCAATGGAGCTATTTCAAATCCTGAAAGATGATGCTGTGAAAGTGCTGCACTCAATACGCCAGCAAATTTAAAAAACTCAGCAGTGGCCACAGGACTGGAAAAGGTCAGTTTTCATTCCAATCCCAAAGAAAGGCAATGCCAAAGAATGCTCAAACTACCACACAATTGCACTCATCTCACACGCTAGTAAAGTAATGCTCAAATTCTCCAAGTCAGGCTTCAGCAATACGTAAACCATGAACTTCCAGATGTTCAAGCTGGTTTTAGAAAAGGCAGAGGAACCAGAGATCAAATTGCCAACATCTGCTAGATCATCAAAAAAGAAAGAGAGTTCCAGAAAAACATCTATTTCTGCTTTATTGACTATGCCAAAGCCTTTTACTGTGTGGATCGCAAGAAACTGTGGAAAATTCTGAAAGAAATGGGAATACCAGACCCCCTGACTTGCCTCTTGAGAAACCTATATGCAGGTCAGGAAGAAACAGTTAGAACTGGACATGGAACAACAGACTGGTTCCAAATAGGAAAAGGAGTATGTCAAGGCTGTATATTGTCACCCTGCTTATTTAACTTCTATGCAGAGTACATCATGAGAAACGCTGGGCTAGAGGATGCACAAGCTGGAATCAAGATTGCCAGGAGAAATATCAATAACCTCAGATATGCAGATGATACCACCCTTATGGCAGAAAGTGAAGAGGAACTAAAAAGCCTCTTGATGAAAGTGAAAGAAGAGAGTGAAAAAGTTGGCTTAAAGCTCAACATTCAGAAAACTAAGATCATGGCATCTGGTCCCATCACTTCATGGGAAACAGATGGGGAAACAGTGGAAACAGTGTCAGACTTTATTTTTGGGGGCTCCAAAATCACTGCAGATGGTGACTGCAGCCATGAAATTAAAAGACACTTACTCCATGGAGGAAAGTTATGAGCAACCTAGATAGCATATTCAAAAGCAGAGACATTACTTTGCCAACAAGGGTCCATCTAGCCAAGGCTATGGTTTTTCCAGTAGTCATGTATGGATGTGAGTTGGATTGTGAAGAAGGCTGAGCACCGACGAATTGATGCTTTTGAACTGTGGTGTTGGAGAAGACTCTTGAGAGTCCCTTGGACTGCAAGGAGATCCAACCAGTGCATTCTAAAGGAGATCAGTCCTGGGTGTTCATTGGAAGGAATGATGCTAAAGCTGAAACTCCAGTACTTTGGCCACCTCATGCGAAGAGTTGACTCATTGGAAAAGACTGTGATGCTGGGAGGGATTGGGGGCAGGAGGAGAAGGGGACAACAGAGGATGAGATGGCTGGATGGCATCACGGACTCAATGGACATGAGTCTGAGTGAACTCCGTGAGTTGGTGATGCACAGGGAGGCCTGGCATGCTGGGGGTTGCAAAGAGTTGGACACGACTGAGTGGCTGAACTGAACTGAACCTTGCCTGTGTGCTAAGTCACTTCAGTCGTGTCTGACTCTCTTTGTGACCCCATGGACTGTAGCCCTCCAGGCTCCTCTGTCCACAGGATTCTCCAGGCAAGAATACTGGGGTGGATCATCATGCCCTCCTCCAGTGGATCTTCCCGACCCAGGGATCGAACCCTCATCTATTATGTCTTCTGCATTGGCAGGCAGCTTCTCTACCACTAGCACCACCTGGGAAGCCCTCTGTTTAACCTTGAAAGAGCCTAATTATAGGCATGAAATCATTAGACAATTTAACCTAACTTCTGACTTATGCTCTCCTGAACGCATACTACGGCTTTGTCTAAACTGCTGATTGTTTTCCTAGATAAAAAGAAGTTAAAATGAATAATTCAGCAGTTAAAAATTGTTGTTGTTGTTGTTGTTCAGTCACTAACTCATGTCTGACTCTTTGTGACCCCATGGACTGTAGCACACCAGGCTTCCCTGTCCTTTACCATCTCCCAGAGATTGCTCATACTATGTCCATCGAATCACTGATGCCATCCAACCATCTCATCCTCAGTTGTCCCTTCTCCTCTTGCCTTCAATCTTTCCCAGCATCAGAGTCTTTTCAAATGAGGATGAAAAGATTTGGGGCTTCAGCTTCAGCATCAGTCATTTCAATGAATATTCAGGGATGATTTCCTTTAGGATTAACTGGTTGGATCTCCTTGCAGTCCAAGAGACTCTCTAGAGTCTTCTCCAGCACCACAGTTGGAAAGCATCAGTTCTTCAGTGCTTATCTTTCTTTATGGTCCAACCCTCACATCCATATGTGACTACTGGAAAAACCATAGCTTAGACCATATAGACCTTTGTCGACAAAGTGATGTCCCTGCTTTTTCATATGCTGTCTAAGTTTTCTTAGCTTGTCTTCCAAGGAGCAAAAATATTTTAATTTCATGGCTACAGTCACTGTCTGCAGTGATTTTGGAGCCCAAGAAAATAAAATCTGCCACTGTTTCCACTTTTTCCCCAACTATTTGTCATGAAGCGATGGGACTGGATGCCATGATCTTAGTTTTTTCAATGTTGAGTTTTAAGCCAGTTTTTTCACTCTCCTCTTTCACACTCATCAAGAGGCCCTATCCTTAATAGTCCCCTTCTCAATCCTGCAGGCAGATCATGCAGGCAAGATGCCACTGGGATATTCAACCAGTCTGCACACAGTGGGGAATAACGCAGAATCCAATTTCCTGCATCAAAAAAATTCATTAAGATTCTTCTCTCTTTCTCCCCTTTAAAAATCGTCAAGGCTGAGCAGAATCTTTTGGAGTTGGCCTCTAGACACAAGTTCATCTTCTCCCTAAATTGCCAGCTTTTCTGAGTCAAGCACCTTTCCTTTCTAAGCAACAAGCAGTCAAATTGGGTAACAAAGGGGGTACCTCAAATGTATCAGGAACAAGCAACATAGAAGCTCATATGCTTAAATACCTTACCTTCTACTACCTTTAGGAATAGGAGCATCAGCATTTGATGCTAAATAAGAAGAACACCTTTATGCCACTGTTGCTACTCCTGTTGCACCACCAGCTTCTACATGCAGAGTGCTTCCTTGCCACCAGCACTATGCTGAGGGGTTTATTTGTACTACGTATGTATCTTAGGGAGGCGAGGAAACAGGCTGGGTGGCCGCCCGTGTAAGATCACACAGGGAGGTGGAAAAGCCTCTTTTCAGATTCTGTTCTCTAACTTACGGATCTGTATTCCTGCCACCAAACCTCTCAACTTTGGCTTTTATAAAAAACCAAGAAATTGGAAATATGGCAATGAAAATCATTAGAGGGTTGGGATGCCTTGGTTATTTTATCAGGGGGAAAGAAAGTAAAAGACATCCTTGACTCTGAGAGTAAAAATTGATCTTCTTAAGGAGATGGCTGAGCACCGATTACCACTCCAAATGAAAAGGCTTAAATTTCAGTAAGGAACAGTCTGGAGAGAGATTATGAAGCATGCTTTTCAACTGAACACTGGCGAAAAGATTCTGAAAGAGGTGGAAGGGAAGAGTCCACGTCTCTGACTCCAGTTTGAGGATAAAGGCCCCTTGCTTCACACCAGGTGCTCCTTGTCCAGTTCTCCCTGATTTCTCTTTCGAACTCTGAAGTGACTCTGCTTGGCATCCTGTGGGCAAATGTGTTAGCACAGATTCTCCACCACCAGGCACTTTATTTTTTCCTGAATCCAGGTAGTGAGAGCAGAGCTCTCAGCGGCACACTGGAGGACCTAGAGGGGGTCAGGGCAAAGCACACCTTGGATCATGCTTAAAGCCGGGCCACCAGTACTCTCTTTTTCCCTGCCCCTGTGTCTGTTTTGAGTGTCCTTCTGTTTCTGTCCACGTCGCTCTCTTCGGCTCCCTCTGTGCCTCTCTGTGTCTTTCTGACCCTTTCCGTGTATTTCTCTCGTTTCTTGCTGTCTTCCCACTCACCCTGGTGTCTCTCACTAACTTTCTGCTGGTCTCTGTGCCTGAGTCGCTGTGTGTCGATGACTGTCTGTCTCTCTGCCTCATTCTTTCCTCTCCTTCCTCCTCCCTCACCTCACCACTCACCTCACGATACTACAGCCAAGGCCGCGGCTCCCTGATGGAGACGTGTGAGCTCCTGGAGGGGCAAACTGTGCTGCTCTGCTGGGGCTGCCGCTCTGCCTTCCACCACCTCACACTTCATGGAGCATTGCTGTTCCAGGCATTCGAGTCACCCCCATAATAACCCCGTGAAGTAGACTGTCATTATCCTCAGTTCCAGAGGAGAAAACAAAAGCAGAGAGTTGTCATATCCTGGAGTCCCGCAGCAAATAAGTGACAGAGACAGGATTGGACCACCCAAGATGGTCTGACTCTAAATAGAAGCTCTCAGTCATGATAGTCATTGAAAGCGAAAGTGTTAGTCCCTCAGTCGTGTCCGACCCTTTGCAACCACGTGGACTGTAGCCTGCCAGGCTCCTCTGTCCATGGAATTCTCCAGGCAAGAAGGCTGGAGTGGGTTGCCATTCCTTTCTCCAGGGGATCTTCCCGACCCAGGGATTGAACCCGGGTCGGTTGTATTGCAAGCAGATTCTTTACCGTCTGAGCCACCAAGTTTGTAGCATTGTAGTCATTAGGTTCAATTTATTTGTTAAAAAACCCCTATGGGCCAAGTACATTCATTTAGATTGCCTTGTTTCATTACCAGAGCTTCCCTAAGTAATAAGGATGTATATACCCACTGGACAGATAAGAAAACCTCTTCAGGGGTGAAGTAACCTACTGAAGACACTCATGGGGAATGACGAGGGACCTGGGAGAGGAGCCAGAGCCCAGAAGCCCTAGAACCTTGATTCCGCCACTCATGGTCCTAGATCCCCTCATCCAAACACTTGCAGTGGCAGGAGGTTTTGGCTCCTAACATCCCACCTGGATGACTAATAGTCTTTTTACTCCACCACTTACTAGAAGTGTGGCCTTGGGAACATTATTTAAACTCTTTTAGTTTTGGTTTTCTTGTTTATACACTGAATTATAGGGTTGTTGGGAGGATTAAGTGGGATAATGCATGTACAATGATTAGCACTGAGTGTCTAGTAATTGTCAAAAAATAGTAACTACTTAATAAATTGTAGCTATCAAAATAATCACATTGTCATTGTAACCCATGTAATATGTTTTGAAAATAGTACCTAGTTAGGATTTTTTTTTTAACTTTTTGTTTTCTATTGGAGTATAGCCGATGAACAATATTGTGAGAGTTTCAGGTGAACAGTGAAGGAATCCAGCCATATATATGTGTGTGTGTGTATATATATGTATATATGTGCATCCATTCTCCCCTAAACTCCCCTGTCATCCAGGCCGACACATAACGTTGCTCAGAGTTCCCTGTGCTGTGCAATAGGTCCTTGTTAATCCATTTTCAATAGAGCAGTGGGTACATGTCCATCCCAAACTCCCTCACTGTCTCTCCTCCCCCACCCCCCCTTCTTGGACAGCTCACTCTCCAGGGCACAGTTTGGGCAAATTTCAAGCCTCTTCACGGGGGCCAGAACCAGAGCAGCAAGGCACTAACTACCCAGGCTGTTGATTAGAAACGGCCGGGGAACACGGCCCGCTGGGGGAGCTTGAGGGCAGCCTCTCCCAGTCTTTCACACACTAGCACGTTCCAGAGAAAGTGGTTGAGTTCCCCAGGTCCTGAATGGCTGTAGATGGTCGAGAGAGCTGGTAGCCGGACCCGCAGACTTCAGCCACGAGCACCAACATGAGGCACCAAGAGCCCTGCTTCTCTTTGTATCTCCTTCCAGTCACTCTCTCTCCTGGCCGAGGTATCTGCGCTGGAGAAGTGCTGGGTCATGTACAGCCCCGGGCCCTCTCAAGAGGCCTCTTCTCAACAGAAGTGCGGCTCAGGTGAGTTTCCTCACTCCCTGTACCACACACGACACCAGCAGGGCCTCTGCAGACTGTCAAAGCAGTCAGGACACTTATTCTTAGCTCATATATGCAGCCTTCCTCCCCTGCTTTCTCCACTGGTAGATTCTAGGGTTTTGCTTACTACCTCACAGATGTGTTACTTTGGTATTTTATTTATAAAATATTTTATTTTTGTTTATTTATTTATTTGTCTGTGCCCGGTCTTAGTTGCAGCATGTGGGATCTTAGTTCCCTGACCAGGGATTGAAGCTGGCCGCCTGCATTGGGAGCGCAGTCTTAGCCCCTGGACCCGCAGGGAAGTCCTGACATGTAACTTTGTACTTGATGCTCCCCAGGGATCGAACCCAGGTCTCCTGTATTGCAGGCGGATTCTTTACCAGCTGAGCCACAAGGGAAACCCAAGAATACTGGAGTGGATAGCCTATCCCTTCTCCAGTGGATCTTCCCAACCCAAGAACTGAACTGGGGTATCCTGCATTGCAGGCAGATTCCTTGCCAACTGAGCTATCAGGGAAGCCCTATTTTTGTTTATTTCTTCATTTGTCTGTGCCAGGTCTTAGTTGCAGTATGTGGGATGTTAGTTCCCTGACCAGGGATTGAACCCGGCCACCTGCATTGGGAGCGGAGAGTCTTAGCCACTAGACCACAAGGGAAGTCCTGACATGTGACTTTATACTTGATGCTGGGCCTATAGGTGTTGGAGCCATCTCTCCAACTAGTCTTTATGTTCTGGAAGACTTTATGTTCTGGAATCCCCCAATATGTTCAAATAGGAAAATAATGCACAAAACACTGGATAGTTCTAATTATAGTTATCATTTCTTGACTCCCAGGTGACAGGTACTTTAAATACATTACCTCCACCCTTCACAATAAATTTGCAAAATAATTATTATAATCTACATTTGATTGATGATGGTTTCACTACGGCTTACAACCATGTAAAGAACATTGACTGTGGGCTCAATTCCAGCTTCATGACTGATACTCACCATCCAGGACTTCAGTGCTGACTACATAGCTCATCAGAAAAACCAGCCACATGCTTTTCAGAGCCATCTTCCTCTTCCCGCAGGGACAGAAGTGCTTCAGGAAGCACAGGTCTCAGAGTCCTTGTCAGTTTTTCCTTGATACTCCTGGATTCACCCAGATCTGAAATTTCAACACATTTACACTAGTGAAGTGGACCCAGGAATTTATAAAAGCCAAATCATATTAGTAAATGCATGCTTCTCAGTTGCTCAGTTGTGCCCAATTCTTTGTGATTCCATGGACTGTAGCCTGCCAGGCTCCACTGTCCACAGGATTTTTCAGTAAAATAGTGAAGCAGACGGCCTTTTCCTCTGTCAGGGGATGTTCCTAACCCAGGGATCAAATATATGTCTTCTGCATTGCCTGCACTGGCAGACAGATTCTTTACCTCTGTGCCACCTAGGAAGCCCAAATCATAAATGAAGGAAAAATATTTCTCTGGCTAAACCCAAATTATCCAACAAAGGGAATTTGAAAAGATACATGCACCCCAATGTTCATTTCAGCACGGTTTACAATAGACAAGACATGAAGAAAGTGAAAGTCCTCAGTCGTGACTGAGTGACTCTTTGTGACCCCATGAACTATACTGTTCATGGAATTCTCCAGGCCAGAATGCTGGAGTGGGTAGCCTTTCCCTTCTCCAGGAGATCTTCCAAACCCAGGGATCGAACTCAGGTCTCCTGCATTGCAGGTGGATGCTTTACCAGTTGAGCCAGCAGGGAAGCCCCCAGACAAGACATGGAAGCGACCTAAATGTCCATCAACAGGTGAATGGATAAAGAAGATGTGATGGACCTAGAGATTACTATACCAAGTGAAGTCAGTCAGAAAGAGAAAGACAGACACCATATGATATCACTTACATGGAATCTAAAATATGAAACAAAGGAACTTACAAAACAGGAACAGATTCACAGACTTAGGAAACAAACTTATGGTTACTGGAAGTTGGTTAACTCCTTACACGCCACTACTCCCATAGATGTCACGCGAGTGTATGTTCCTTGATTCTTTGTCTCATCACAACAAAGATTTGCAGTGACGGACATTAAAGCCCCCTTGGCGTGTCGCAGCTCTCAGGTCTTGGATAGACCGTGTTATAGCTCTCAGGTCTTGAATGGACCGTGTTATAGCTCTTAGACAAATCAGTGTTACAACTCAGTGTTCCAGCTCTATTTTATTTAGAAGATAGCAGGAAAATCCATCTTCGAGGCGTGAGGGCACATCGATCTAAAGACACGAGGAGAAGAGTGCCCCAGTGAGCGGGAGAGAGCGAGCGAGCTAGCTTTGGCTCTTCTGTTTATATGTTTATCTCTCCCTGGGCCTGTTCTATGTAAATTGGGCCAGCCAGGAGTGTTGTTTGTTTTACCTGAGGTCCTCACTCCGGTCCTCGGACCTTCTTTTGTTTCATTTTCACGGGCTTTTCCCTTTCTTGGCTGTAGCCACGGCCATTTTGGACTCCTTTTCCCTGTTTTACCTACCTAACAGTTACCAAAGGCAAAAGGTATGGGGACAGGGTAAATTGAGAGTTTGGGATTGATATATACAGAGTATCTTTAAAATAGATAATCAACAAGCATCTACTGTATGGCACAGGGAACTCCACTTTACTAATAATAGTAGCTCCACTTTTCTGTAATAACCCAAATGGGAAAAGAATTTAAAAAAGAACATATGTATATATGTATAACTGAATCACTTTGTTGTACACCAGAAACTAACAGCACTATAAATCAACTATACCCTGCTGCTGGGAAAGACTGAAGACAGGAGAAGAAGGGGATGACAGAGGACGAGATGGTTGGATGGCATCACAGACTCAACTGACATGAGTTTGAGCAAGCTCCAGGAGATGGACAGGGAAGCCTGGTATGCTGCAGTCCATGGGGTGGCAAAGAGTCGGATACAACTTAGCGACTGAACAACAACATACTTCAATATTAAATAAATAGGGATCTCAAGCTAAATAAAAAGGTTAGGAAAATTTATCTTATGCCAGCCCTTTGAGCCAATGGCCAAAGATCTAACTCTGCTGGGCTGAATGGTTTCAAGCCTGAAAGCATTTGGTATACTCTGAAGAGCCCGCCCTTGCTATTCTCAGGACAGCCAACAGAGGGCGTCCAAAGCAAGCTTTCTCTCAGATGAGGCAGTATTTGAGCTTTAGTAGTTTAAGTCATGGAGAAGGCAATGGCACCCCACTCCAGTGCTCTTGCCTAGAAAATCCCATGGACGGAGGAGCCTGGTGGGCTGCAGTCCATGGGGTCGCTAAGAGTCGGACACGACTGAGTGACTTCACTTTCACTTTTCACTTTCATGCATTGGAGAAGGAAATGGCACCCCACTCCAGTGTTCTTGCCTGGAGAATCCCAGGGACGGGGGAGCCTGGTGGGCTGCCGTCTATGGGGTCACACAGAGTCGGACACGACTGAAGCGACTTAGCAGCAGCAGCAGCAGTTTAAGTCAATCAAGTCAATCCCAACCGTGAGTTTTTAAATGGTAGAATTAAAACTGAATATGTTATCTAATATCTCCACTTTACAGTTTAGAAAACCTAAGGTATGGAGTCATTTTCTCATTGTCACACAGCTACAACAAGATTTCCTAACTTGTTCAACTTTACACTTAGGAGATTTCACACTTTTTAAAAAATAATGTTATCTTTTCCTGTGACTAAATAGTACACAAATTATTAAAAGATCATTGAAAAACTAGAGAATATGAAGCAATCTTCCAGAGAAACAATTGAGTAAAGAGCTTATTAACATTTTTCTAGGCATGTGTTGTTTACATAATTTTGTATAAAGAGTCATATAATTCTGTAACCTGGTTTTATCGCTCAGAAACAGATTGATTGTAATAAACATTCCTCCACTCACATAACTTTTATGAAATTTTGCTTCTGTCTTTGGTATAAATTCACATACATGAGAGCCTGCTAAGCTGCTTCAGTCGGGTCTGACTTTGCAACCCTATGGACCATAGCCTGCTAGGCTACTCTGTCCACAGGATTCTCTGTCCATGGGATTCTCTAGGCAAGAAAACCGGAGTGGGTTGCCATGCCCTCCTCCAGGGGAATCTGCTGGACCCAGGAATCGAACTTTTGTCTCTTATATCTCTTGCCTTAGCAGGTGGGTTCTTTACCACTAGCGCCACCTGGTAAGTCTGAATTCACATACACAAGGTTGTAATTTCACAGAACACACAAACTGTCACATTGATATTCTTGGCTAAAATACCTTCTGAACCTAGAGGAGTAGGAGGGAGGCTCAAGAAGGAGGGGATATACGTATACTTATAGCTAATTCAGGTTGTTGTACAGCAGAAACCAAGACAACATTGTAAAGCAATTATAATCCAATTAAAAAATAAATTTAAAAGAATTTTGAAAATGCCCTCTGAATGGGCTGTACTGTGTGTTCATTCTAACACTAGTGGGCAGGAATTCTGCTTTCCCCAGCCCTTAATGAACACCGGATTTGTCAATTTTTTTTCTTGCTAATTTTGGTATATTAAAGAAAAACTTCATTTAAAAAATACTGATAAAGTGGAATGTCTTTTTATATAATGATTAGCTTTTAAAATTTCTTTTATGAATTTTTGGTTTACAGCTTTGCACAGCTTATTGTTGGATTTTTTATCTTTTTCCTCAGGAATTTGGTGGGCTTTCTTTGTATATTTATTGTCTTTTACATCTTACCAAACGACTGAGCGACTGAACTGAACTGAACTGATATTTTACCAAAAATATTTCCCAGTTTGTACTTTCTCTTGTTTACAATATATTTTTTTGCCTACTGAAAATTTCAAAAATTGTCATAGTTATCATATCCTTTATAACTTTTGGAATTTATATTTGAAAAACTGGCCATTGCCACCCACATAAGATTAAAATATCTACCTCTATTCTATTTTTTATCCAGTAGGCAACTACTTTAGTGTAAGCATGGGGTTGGGAAAAAAGTTTTTCCCCCAAATTATTACTAAGATGAGTAATTCATTGCATTTTAATTTGGGCATACTTTATGATCCCCAAATCAGCATACATGTTCTAATTCTCAAGTAATAGATTGCTTAAGGGAAATGGTGGAACAGGGTATTTGAAATGGAAACTTTCCCAGAAAATCTAAAGATTAGGTCCATATGGACACTCTGACAGTGTTGATAAGGAGGGAAACAAAAGAGTGAAGAGTGTGTGGCTGTGATGACCTCTCTCTCTCTCTCTTTTAATTATGGTATTAACCCTGCAATTAATTCCTCTGAGGAGCCTCCATTCCCAAAGTGATAGAGGTATTTTGGCTGTCCTGTACCCGCTTCAAGACACAAATGGTAAAAGCTTCGCTCTCAGGTCAACAATCTGGGGAAGGGAGGCTCAGCATCTTTTTAAATATAGTCCTCCCCACTTATCTGCAGGGAATACGTTCTAAGACCCCCTGAGACCACAGATATTACAGAACCCTATATATACTGTTTTTCCTATGCTAATCGGGGTGGTGGGGGTGGGGTGGAGGGAAGCAGTACCCTGAACAAAGGGATGATCTGCCTCCTGGGTGGGAATAAGCAGGATCATGCTAGATTTCATCAGGCTGCTCAGAACAGAGCATGGCACAATTTATAATTTATGACTTTTTAATTTTGGAGTTTACGTTTAATATTTTCTGACCCCAGCTGACTGAGGATAGCAAACTTTGGAGAGGATGTGATAACCATGACAATTTTTGAAATTTTCCATAGGCAAAAAAATATATTGTAAACAAGAGAAAATACAAACTGGGAAATATTTTTGGTAAGATATCAGGATAAGGCAGGGGCACTACTGTAACCTATAACTGAATCTTAACAAATTGACATTCATTGAATGCCCCCATGTCATCCAGTTTAATCCCCATAACTGGGCTGCATTCCAGATATCATTAGCTTATTTTGCACATGAAGACCCTGAAGTTTATGGAGATTAAGTATTTATCCTACAGTTTCACAGCTTCTAGATTGCTGAACCAGGATTTAACTCAACACTATTTGAGACCAAAGCCAATGCTCTTTATAAGACAAGAAAGGAAATAAGTAATTTAAATTAAACAAAACAGCAACACCAGCACGATTAACATGTTTTGAACTAGAACTTGTCCTTTCTGGCCCAGTTAAAAGCTGGCAAAGAAAAACAGATACTCAAAGAAAGCCCTGTGCCCTCAACTGCATGGAGGATTAATTACCTGGTTGGCATTCAAGGCTCTGAGGACCCCTGCCTTCTTCAGTGTCCTTAGAGATCCCAGGCAGTTTCTGAAGTTCTTATATCTTCTTGCCTCAGGAATTTATGACGTTTGCTCTAATCACACAGCAGCGATGTTTACAAATAATAGCCATCCATAAAAGTCTTATCTACAGTCAAAGTGAGCTATATGAGATATGAATTGAAAACATATCTAAGTTGTGTTTTAATTATTTAAGAGAACCTCTCCCTAATTGCAAATAGAGTCTTTTCTTTACAACCCATTTTAGCAATATCCTGTAATTTGTGATGAAAGAAAATTACACATATTGAAGGATAAGAAAGTAATTTTGGCTTATATTTGATTTAACTTAAAATTTACACTGGGATTTCTTTGGGAGGAATGATGCTAAAGCTGAAACTCCAGTACTTTGGCCACCTCATGCGAAGAGTTGACTCACTGGAAAAGACTCTGATGCTGAGAGGGATTGGGGGCAGGAGGAGAAGGGGTCGACAGAGGATGAGATGGCTGGATGGCATCACTGACTCGATGGACGTGAGTCTGAGTGAACTCCGGGAGATGGTGATGGACAGGGAGGCCTGGCGTGCTGCGATTCATGGGGTCACAAAGAGTTGGACACGACTGAGCGACTGAACTGAACTGAACTGAGAATAGCTTATTTGTGGAAATAGAGCTGCTGCTAAGTCATGTCAGTTGTGTCCGACTCTGTGCGACCCTATAGACGGCAGCCTACCCAGGCCGCCCCGTCCCTGGGATTCTCCAGGCAACAACACTGGAGTGGGGTGCCATTTCCTTCTCCAACGTGTGAAAGTGAAAAGCAAAAGTGAAGTCGCTCAGTCGTGTCCGACTCAGCGACCCCATGGACTAAAGCCTACCAGGCTCCTCCGTCCATGGGATTTTCCAGGCAAGGGTACTGGAGTGGGGTGCCATTGCCTTCTCCAGGAAATAGAGCTACAGATGTAGAAAACAAACACAGTTACCAGGGGATAAGCAGAGGAGGGATTAATTGCGAGATTGGGATTGACATACACACACTATTATATGTGAAATAAACTAATCAGGTTTTACCGTATAACACAGGGAACTCTATTCAATACTCTGTCATGACCTATATGGGAATAGAATCTAAAAAAGAGTGAAAAAGTGAAAGTGTTAGCGGCTCATTTGTATCTGACTGTTTGTGACCCCATGGACTGTAGCCTGCCAGGCTCCTTTGTCCTTGGAATTCTCTAGGCAGGAATACTGGAGTGGGTTGTCATTCTCTTCTCTGGCGGATCTTTGCAACCCAGGGTGTGTATATGCATATGTATAACTAATTCATTTTGCTGTTACACCTGAAGCTAACACAACATTATAAATCAACTATACTCTATTAATTTTTTTTTCTGAAAATTAAAAAAAACTCAGCCTGTTTGTGGCCTATTAAACCTGCAAATGTACATCTGCCTTAACCATTAAAGAAAAGAAAGCATTTAATAATTAAAATGGAAAAACTGTGGTTCAGGCATCCAAAATGGAGCTGGGGGGTGGGGGGCCATTGTGAATGTGGTTTCAGACATGTTCCTGTGTCCCTAAGAACTTGGATTTTCTGAACTGTAGCAGAATCAAGGATACCACCAGCTGCTTTCAAAATAATATCTCATGGCAGCTGCCACTGCAACCTCGTGACTTCAAGATCTCCCCTTGTAACTGTGCAACTATTTAGTGCCCCAACCAATCTTTGCTTAACACCCTTATGTCTTGCCAGCTCCTATTACAATTCTTGACAAACAACTTATGGAATTTTGCAATTTTTGCCTTTATAAACCTCCCCCTATTTGTGATCCAGCAGAATACAGTTCAAGTGCTTCCTGAATCTGTGTCTCCTGGGATATAGCCCTCATTGTGGCTCAGATAAAACTCTTTATACTCTTATTATAGATTGTTTATTGATTATTTCCATTGATACCTATTATAAGCCCGTCTTCCTTTCCCTTTATTTTCTTTTCTTATCTCTCTTTTTGACTCTTTGTATTGTCGATTTCTTTTAGTTTTCCTTTTCTCTATAAAAAAGGCTTGCTTCCACTCTGGAGGATCATGATGTTTCTATCCTTGCTGGAAGGATTTGTCATCGGGGCTGGACATAGGTTATGTACCCTGTGCTCTGCTTAAGGAACACTTTAAAGTACAAATCACCCTCAGCGTGTCCCCGGTTCCCCCAATACCTCCTGGAGCTCCTCCTTGTTCCTGAAGAACAAGTCACTGAAATTTTGTTCTAACACAGAGAAGCCATGTCAGAATAACTTGCAGTGGTAAAATATTTTACAATAAAGTGTTTTCACTTAAGTCATCAAGCAAGATCCTAACGGAATCTCTGGGAGTGATGTAGGACATTACTCTATCTCACACCCTGGAAACTTGATGTAAGGAGAGATTAGGAAGCCTGGTTCCAGGTTCCTTTGAACCTGAATCCAGGTTCAAAGTCACAGTCAGTGGTAGAGTTGAACATTGACTCTAAGCCTTCTGACTCCCAATCGAGCTGTTTGTTGGATCATAGGCTTTTTTTTTTTAATAGCCTGTTTGGAAAGAGGCACAAGCTCTCCTCTCCTCTTACAGATAGCAAAGGATTAAACTATGCTGTAGGTTTCAGAGAGTATTCAACCTTAATTAGACTACAACCTTGACAGACTATAACTTTAAGGCTGGAGAGAATAATGGTGCTTATCAACTCTTACTCTTTTATTCTACTGATGAAGAACCTGAGGCCCAGAGGAGTACTCTGCCTGGCTCAATTCACAGCTAGTTGGACTGAAGCTGATATCAGAAGCCAGGCTTGCTTACTCCCGGTTCAATACTTTTTTATGAGGCTACTCAGCCTTTGTTATTGGATTTTTTTCCAGCCTGTATATAAATTCATGGTAGGACAGGAAAAACTAATGGTTCCGTGGTTACAAAGTATACCTTGGAGGACCTCTGCCACTCAGATGATGCCCTCGGGGGGGCGGAGAGCACAGGGCTTGGTTTCCAAAGAATCTTGGTTCAAATCCTAATTCTGTTTCCTACTCATAGTGTAACATTAGGCATACTCCTGAACGTCTTTGAGCCTCAGTTTCCTAATGGTATGTGGTAGGATATTACCAGATGAATTTTAGTTTTTACATTACTTGTTAAACACAAGCCCCTTCCCCTTTAAGCAGTTGGATGGGAATTGCGTTTCTTATGTCTGCTACATTGGCAAGTGGGTTCTTTACCACTGGCGCCACCTGGAAAGCCCAGATAGATGGTGTGTGTGTGTGTGTGTGTGTGTGTGTGTGCTAAGTTGCTTCAGTTGTGTTTGACACTTTGGGACCCTATGGACTGTAACTCACCAGGTTTCTCTGTCCATGGAGATTCTCCAGGCAAGAATACTGGAGTGGGTTGCCATGCCCTCCTCCAGGGGACCTTCCCGACCCAGAGACTGAACTCGAGCCTCCTGTGGCTCCAGCACTGTTAGCAGATTCTTTACTGCTGGGCCACCAGGGATGTCCCAGATGGATGATACATTTCTGAAAAGGGGAGGGTGGTTAAAAACACATCAAAACAAAATTTCTGATGGAAAGTAGAACTATTACCTCTTGACATATAGCCCCAAATGTAATATCCAGTAAGTTCTCATTGAGTCATGACACACGGTTACAAATGCCCAATAGGATTTTTCTGTGATAATGGATATGTCCTAATCTGGGCTATCAATGCTTTAGCCACTAGCCACATACAGCCATTCAGGACTTGAAATAAGGCTAGTGAGAATGAGGAGTTGAATTTTTAATTTTATTTAATTTTTGTCAATTAAATTTAAACATTTGGTTAGTGGCTACCACACCAGACAGGAAAGACCAAGAAGATGGGGGTGGATTCCTTATCGAAGGAGGTTGATATGAAACAGAAAGAATTTGCTCTTAGTTTTGAGGAAGCTTAGAAACAGAGAGCAACTTCATAGAAGTAAGTCCTTATAACGTGAAGGAATCGTGAGAAGTTTTGGAGGAAAGCTATTGCTGTTGTTCAGTCACTAAGTCATGTCCAGCTCTTTGCGAACCCACAGACTACAGCACGCCAGGCTTCCCTGCCCTTCACTATCTCCCAGAATTTGCTCAAATTCATGTCCATTGGGTTGTGATGCCATCCAACCATCTCATCCTCTGTTGTCCCCTTCTCCTCCTGCCCTCAGTCTTTCCCAGAAGCAGGGTCTTTTCCAATGAGTCAAATTAAATTAGATTGCCAAGCTGACACCCAGGTTTCACTTTAGTAAGAATTCTTCATCATATCTGCAGGATGTTTTTTGACTCCAGTTTCCCTGTTTGAAATGTGAATGGCAGTGATCCCTTTGCCTTCTTCTTCAAATGACCAGTGAACTCCATTTTTGAGTTTGATAGTAAAGCTTTTCGCTGCTTCATCATTTGAGGTCAAGCAGAAATTGTCTTCAGCTTTAGTGTGACAGCAACTCACTTAATACCCATTTTAACTAATGAGCAGTTTCATACTTTTGGTGGAAGATTTTTTTGGAAAGGGTCAATTACTTTTTGACAGCTAAACATTTCAGTACTAGTAGACTGGCATGAATAAAGAACCTCAGTCAGTCAGGGGCAGTGGAGTGGGGAACACCTAATGGAATGATCAGAGATCAGAGAAAGAGATGATTTTTTTTAAAGGTGCTTTAGGAGAATGTGAAAAGTAAAGTCTGGTAGAGGGATTTGGAAAAATCTGAAGGGACTAACACATAATAAGAAGGTGAGTCTTGAAATGCTTTCCAATCCTACCTCCTAAGAAAACAGCATAAACCACACATTATTTTAAGAAACTATCAGAATTCCTCCTTTCCCCCTAAGGAGCAAATTTTTACAACCTGGACTTTGTCTTATTATATTTGACAGAGATGTTGACCCTGAGTACTACTGCAAGAAAGCTCTGTAATATCCCATGATATTGGAACAAATGGTATCAGTAGGAGAGAGGAAATGAGTCACCGAGGAGGCGCTCATTAACTTTTACAGCCAGTCTGGAAAAACTCTAGTCTTGACGACATAGAGTTTATGGCCACCCACTCAGCCCCTGCTGTAGTGGACAGGTGGTATAGTGCAATCTCCTCTTCTCCACATTTCCTGGGCAAAATGTTGTCTATACTTGTGACAGCCTTTGCCAGCTACAAAGCATCAGTTGATTTGCCCAAGAAACACAATGGAAGTTATGCCACCAAATTGTAAACTGAAAAGTCTATACATCATTAGCTCTCTTCTTCATCCTTCAGTGTGTTCAATCCAGGCTTTATTTCTTCTGTGAACCCTACCCTAAATCAGCCCCTCTTTTGTAATAAGATTTCTCTTCTTGTATGGAAATTATTTATTTGTGGGCACAGATGCCGCTCTCAAGAACAAGAATGTGACTTGATCTCTATCTGTGTGTCTGGCACTTGGGTGGTTTTCAAAATGTGTTTGCTGGACCAAACTCAATATATTAAAGTCTCCAAGATTCTTGAGACATAAAAGATACACAGTATATATTAGTTTCCATTTTCTATATTTTCAGAATAATGTATGCATATGCAGAGATGTGAAAAGATTATAATAATAGCAGGCACCCCGGGGTGGCTCAGATGTCATAAAGGCCACCTGCAATGCAAGATACCCGGGTTTTCATTCCTGGGTTGGAAAGATCCCCTGGGAAAGGAGATGGCAACCCATTCCAGTATTCATGCCTGGAGAACTCCATGGACAGAAGATCCTGGCAGGCTACAGTTCATGGGTTTGCAAAGAGTTGGTCGCGGCTAAGTGAAAAGATAATTCATTTTTGAGGAGGGGGGGTCGTCTTCAAACATATTAACTTGGGGCTTCCCCGGTGGTTAATGGTGACGAATCTGCCTGCCAATGCAGGAGACATGGGTTCGATCCCTGGTCTTGGAAGATCCTGGATGCTGCAGAGCAATGGAGCCTGTGCACCGCAACTATTGAATGTCTGCTCTAGAGCCCAGGAACCACAACTACTGAGCCCATGTGCAGCAGCCACTGAAGCCTGCACACCATAGAGCTTGAGCCCCACAGTAAAAGGAGCCACCCCAGTGAGAAGCCTGCACACCACAACTAGAGAGGAGCCTGCTCACTGTGACCAGAGAAAATGGATAATATTAAAAATCGGCATCACCTTGATAAGAAAATGGGGATGATAATTAAGACTCTTAGGATTTTTATTAGTAGGGTGGAAGCATAAAATATATATAGGCATACCTTGGAGATATTGTGGGCTTGGTTCCAGTCCACCGCAACAAAAGCAAATATCACAGTAAAGTAAGTCACATGAATTTTTTTGTTTTGCAGTGTATGTAAAAGCTGTATTTGCACTACACTATAGTCTATTAAGTGTACAATAATATTATGTCTAGAGAACAATGTGAAAACCTAGGTAAAAATACTTTATTGCTATAAAATGCTAAACAGCATCTGAACGTTCAGAGAGTCATAATCTTTTTGCAGGTGGAGAGTCTTGCCTCAATATTGAGGGCAGTAGACTGGTCTGGATAATGGTTGCTGAAGACAGGGGCTTCTGGAGTTATTTCCTAAAATAAGAAAGAATGAAGTTTGCTACATTGATTGACTCTGTTGTTTCATCAATCATTTCTCTGTAGCATGCAGTGTTGCTTGATGGTATTTTACCCACAGTAAAACTTCTTTCAAAATTAGAATCAATCATGAACCCTGCCAGTGTTTTATCAACTAAGTTTATGTTGCATCTGAATTCTTTGCTGTCACCTCAGCAATCTCCATAGCATCATCTTGAAGAGTAGATTCTATCTCAAGAAACTACTTTCTTTGCTCATCCATAAGAAGCAACTTCTCATCCATTTTATCATAAAATTACAGCAATTCAGATACATCCTCAGTCTCCACTTCTAGTTCTTCTGCTATTTCCACCACATATGCAGCTACTTCCTTCACTGAAGTCTTGAACCTCTCAAATTCATCCATAAAGACTGGAATCAACTTCTTTCAAACTTTCATTAATATTGATATTTTGACCTCTTCCAATGAATCACAAATGTTCTTAATGGCATCTCAGTTCACTTCAGTTCAGTTCAGCCACTCAGTCATGTCCAACTCTTTGTGACCCCATGAACTGCAGCACACCAGGCCTCGCTGTCCATCACCAACTCCCGGAGTTCACTCAGACTCACGTCCATCGAGTCAGTGATGCCATCCAGCCATCTCATCCTCTGTCGTCCCCTTCTCCTCCTGCCCCCAATCCCTCCCAGCATCAGAGTCTTTTCCAATGAGTCAACTCTTCGCATGAGGTGGCCAAAGTACTGGAGTTTCAGCTTTAGCGTCATTCCTTCCAAAGAAATCCCAGGGCTGATTTCCTTCAGAATGGACTGGTTGGATCTCCGTGCAGTCCAAGGGACTCTCAAGAGTCTTCTCCAACACCACAGTTCAAAAGCATCAATTCTTTGGTGCTCAGCCTTCTTCACAGTCCAACTCTCACATTCATACATGACCATTGGAAAAACCATAGCCTTGACGAGATGGACATTAGTCGGCAAAGTAATGTCTCTATTTTTGAATATGCTATCTAGGTTGATCATAACTTTTCTTCCAAGGAGTAAGCATCTTTTAATTTCATGGCTGCAATCACCATCTGCAGTGATTTTGGCATCTAGAATTGTTAATTCTTTTCAGAAGACTTTCAATTTATTCTGCCCAAATCCATCAGAGGAATCACTATTGATGGCAGCTATAGCCTTACAAAATGTATTTCTTAAGTAATAAGACTTAAATGTTAAAATCACTTCTTGATCAATGGGCTACAGAATGGATTTTGTGTTAGCAGGCATGAAAACATCATTTATTTCATTGTACATTGCCATCAGTGTTCTTGGGTGACCAGATGTTGTGTCAATAAGCAGTAATATTTTGAAAGGAATCTTTTTCTCTGAGCAATAGTTGTCAACAGTGTGCTTAAAATGTTCAGTAAACCATGTTGTAAACAGGTCAACAGGCTGTTGACCTGTCATCCAGGCTTTGAGGTTTCATTTATAAAGGAAAGGCAGTGTAGATTTAATATAATTCTTTTTTTTAATTTAGCTTTTTATTGAAGGATAATTGTTTTACAGAATTTTGTTGTTTTCTGTCAAACCTCAACATGAATCAGCCATAGGTATACATATGCCCCCTCCCTTTTGAAACTCACTCCCATCTCCCTCCCCATCCCACCCCTCTAGGTTGATACAGAGCCCCTGTTTGAGTTTCCTGAGCCATACAGCAAATTCCCGTTGGCTATCTATTTTACATATGGTAATGTAAGTTTCCATGTTACTCTCTCCATACATCTCACCCTCTCCTCCCCTCTCCCCATGTCTATAAATCTATTCTCTATATCTGTTTCTCCATTGCTTCCCTGTAAATAAATTATTCAGTACTATTTTTCTAGATTCTGTATATGTGCATTAGAATACGATATTTATCTTTCTCTTTCTGATTCACTTCACTCTGCATAATAGGTTCTAGGTTCATCCACCCCATCAGAACTAACTCAAATGCATTCTGTTTTATGGCTGTAATATTCCATTGTGTATACGTACCACAACTTCTTAATCCATTCATCTGTCAATGGACATCTAGGTTGTTTCCGTGTTCTAGCTATTGTACATAGTGCTGCAATGAATAACGGGATACGTGTGTTTTTTTCAACCCTGGTTTCCTCAGGGTATATGCCTAGGAATGGGATTGCTGGGTCATATGGTGGTTTTATTCCTAGTTTTTAAAGAAATCTCCATGCCATCTTCCATAGTGGCTGTATCAATTTACATTCTCACCAACAGTGCAAGAGAGTTCCCTTTTCTCCACATCCTCTCCAGCATTTATTGTTTGTAGAGTTTTTGATGAGGGCCATTTTGATTGGTGTGAGGTGATATCTCATTGTGGTTTTGATTTGCACTTCTCTAATAATGAGTGATGTTGAGCATCTTTTCATGTGTTTGTTAGCAATCTGTATGTCTTTGGAGAAATGTCTGTTTAGGTCTTTTCCCCACTTTTTGATTGGGTGGTTTGTTTTTCTGGCATTGAGCTGTATGAGCTGCTTGTATATTTTGGAAACTAATCCTTTGTCATTTGTTTCATTTGCTATTATTTTCTCCCATTCCAAGGGTTGCCTTTTCACCTTGCTTATAGTTTCCTTTGCCGTGCAAAAGCTTTTAAGTTTAATCAGGTCCCACTTGTTTACTTTTGTTTTTATTTCCATTACTCTAGGAGGTGGGTCATAGAGGATCTTGCTTTGATTTATGTCATTGAGTGTTCTGCCTATGTTTTCCTCTAAGAGGTTTATAGTTCCTGGTCTTACATTTAGGTCTTTAATCCATTTTGAGTTTATCTTTGTGTTTAGTGTTAGGAAGTGTGCTAATTTCATTCTTTTACATGTAGCTGTTCAGTTTTCCCAGCACCATTTATTGAAGAGGCTTTCTTTGCCTCATTGTATATTCTTGCCTCCTTTATCAAAAATAAGGTGCATGGGTTTATTTCTGGGCTTTCTAGCTTGTTCCATTTGTCTATATTTCTGTTTTGGTGTCAGTACCATACTGTCTTGACGACTGTGGCTTTGTAGTAGAGCCTGAAGTCAGGCAGGTTGATTCCTCCAGCTCCATTCTTCTTTTTTAAGACTGCCTGGGTATTCAGGGTCTTTTGTGTTTCCATATGAATTGTGAAATTTTTTGTTCCAGTTCTGTGAAAAATGCCATTGGTAATTTGATAAGAATTGCATTGAATCTGTAGATTGTGTTTTGTAGTATAGTCATTTTCACAATATTGATTCTTCCTACACAGGAACATGGCATATCTCTCTGTTTATGTCATCTTTGATTTCTTTCATTAGTGTCTTTTAATTTTCTGTGTACAGTTCTTTTGTCTCCTTAGGTGAGTGTATTCCTAGATATTTAATTCTTCTTGTTGCAATGGTGAATAGGATTGATTCCTTAATTTCTCTTTCTGATTTTTCATTGTTAGTATATAGAAATGCAAGTGATTTCTGTATCCTACAACTTTGCTAAATTCACTGATAATCTCTAGTAATTTTCTGATACTGTTAGGGTTTTCTGTGTACAGTATCATGTCATCTGCAAACAGTGAGGGCTTTATTTCTTCTTTTCTGATCTGGATTCCTTTTATTTCTTTTTCTTCTCTGATTGCTGTAGCTAGGACTTCCAGAAACTATGTTGAATAATAGTGGGAAAAATGGACAACCTTGTCTTGTTCTTGATGTTAGGGGGAATGCTTTCAGTTTTTCATCATTGAGAATAATGTTTGCTGTAGGCTTATCATATATGGCTTTTACAATGTTGAGGTAGGTTCCTTCTATGCCCATTTTTGGAAGAGTTTTAATCATAAATAGGTGTTGAATTTTGTCAAAGGTTTTTTCTGCATCTATTGAGAGCATCATATGGCTTTTATCTTTCAATTCATTAATGTGGTATATCACACTGATTGATTTGCCTATATTGAAGAATCCTTGCATTCCTGGAATAAATCCAACTTGATCATGGTGTATGAGCTTTTTGATGTGTTGCTGAATTCTGTTTGCTACAATGTTGTTGAGGATTTTTACATCTATGTTCATCAGTGATATTGGCCTGTAGTTTTCTTTTTTTGTGTTGCCTTTGTCTGGTTTTGGTATCACGGTGATGGTGGCCTTGTAGAATGAGTTTTGAAGTGTTCCTTCCTCTGCAATTTTTGGAAAGAGTTTTAGAAGGATAGGCAATAGCTCTTCTCTAAATGCTTGGTAGAATTATCCTGTGAAGCCATTTGGTCCTGGGCTTTTGTTTTGGGGTAGATTTTTGATCACAGCTTCAATTCCAGTGCTTGTAATTGGGTTGTTCATAATTTCTATTTCTTCCTAGTTCAGTCTTGGAAGATTAAACTTTTCTAAGAATCTGTCCATTTCTTCCAGGTTATCCATTTTATTGCCATATAGTTGTTCATAATGGGCTCTTATAATCCTTTGTATTTCTGCATTGTCTGTTGTAACCTCTCCTTTTTTGTTTCTAATTTTGTTGATTCAATTCTTCTCTCTTTTTTCTTGATGAGTCTGGCTAAAGGTTTGTCAATTTTGATTATCTTCTCAAAGAATCAGCTTTTAGTTTTATTAATCTCTACTATTGTTTCTTTCATTTCTTTTTCATTTATTTCTGCTTGGATCTTTATGATTTCTTGCCTTCAACTAATTTTTTAAAAAATTCTTTTTCCAGTTGTTTTAGGTGTAAAGTTAGCTGTCTATTTGATGTTTTTCTTGTTTCTTGAGGTAGGATTATATTGCTATAAATTTCCCTCTTAGGACTGCTTTTGCTGCATCTCTTAGGTTTTGAGTGGAGTATATCTCTCTCCATGGATACATCAGGAATATGCCTTCAGACACAGAAGTGCTTGCAGAACACCAGCTGAGAGCAGACAGGAGTGCCTGACCAGCAGAAAAGAATATATAGACCCATGCAAAATTCGATGGAATCTTTGTTCCTGACCAGAGATCAAGCCCTGAGCTTTTGGAGTAGAAGCGCTGACTCCAAGACCCTAGACTACCGGAGAACTAGCCCTAGGGTGTATCAGATAGTGAGAATTTTTTGATAGGAAGAGTTCTTTGATAGGTTTCCACAAAGGAAACCACTGGAATACGAGACCTGGCATTACCCAACCACCAATAGCTCCTTGTGCAGGACGCCTCATCTAAACAGCAAACAAAACAAAAATACAAACCCAATCACCAGCAAACAGAATTACTACATCACTCAGCCTTGCTCATCAGAGGCAAAACAAACAAACAAACAAAAACTCAGCCAAATCTCACCCTATAAGTAGCATACACAAACCATTGGATCAACCTTAAAAGGCAGAAACCAAAAGGAAGAAAGAATTCAACCTTGAAGCCAACACAATAAGGTAAAAAATAATAATGAAAGAGCAGAGAAATACTACACATATGAAGGAACAAACTAGAAATACAGAAGTCCAAATAAATGAAGAGGAAACAGGCAAACTACCTGAAAAAGAATTCAGAATAATGATGGTAAAGATGATCAAAAATGTTGAAAACAAAATGGAGGAAATGCAAGAATCAATTAACAAAGACCTAGAAGAATTAAAGAATAAACATATAGAGACAAACAACACAATTACTGAAATTAAAAATACTCTAGAAGGAATCAATAGCAGAATATCTGAAGCAGAGAAGAACAAATCAGTGAGCTAGAAGATAAAATGGTGGAAATAACTTCTGAAGAGCAGAATAAAGTAAAAAGAATGTAAAGAACTAAGGATAGTCTCAGAGACCTCTGGGACAAGGTCAAGTGCACCAACATTTGAATTATAGAGGTCCCAGAAGAAGAAGAGAAAAAGAAAGGATATGAGAAAATTTTTGAAGAGATTATAGTTGAAAATTTCCCCAACATGGAAAAGGAAATAGTCAATCAAATCCAAGAGGTACAAAGAGTCCCATATAGGAGAAACCCAAGGAGAAACAGGCCAAAACACATGCTAATCAAACTAACAAAGACTAGACACAAAGGAAAAATACTAAAAGCAGCAAGGGAGAAGCAACAAGTAACATACAAGGGAAACCCCATATGCTTAAGAGGTGATCTTTCAGCAGAAACTGTGCAGGCCAGAAGGGAATGGCAGGATATATTTAAAGTACTGAAAGGGAAAAATCTACAACCAAGATTACTGTACCCAGCAAGGATCCCATTCAAAATTGATGGAGAAATAAAAATTTTTTCAGACAAGCAAAAGTTAAGAGAATTCAGTACCACCAAATCAGCTTTACAACAAATGTTAAATGGACCTATATAGTCAAGAAATAGAAGAGAAGAAAAAAGATCTACAAAATCAACCCTAAACAATTAAGAAAATGGCAATAGGAACATATATATCAATAACTACTTTAAATGTAAATTGATTAAATGCTCCATCCAAAAGACACAGACTGGCTGAATGGATACAATGAGAAGACCCATATATATGCTGTCTACCAGAAAGCCACTTCAGGCCAAAGACACATATAGACTGAAAGTAAGAGGATGGGAAGATATATTCCATGCAAATGGGAAGCAAAAGAAAGCTGGAGTAGCAATCCTCATATTAGACAAAATAGACCCTAAAGAAGATTACAAGTGATAAGGAAGGATACTACATAATGATCAAGGGATCAATCCAAGAGGAAGACATAACAATTGTAAATATCGATGCACCCAACATAGGAGCACCTCAGTACATCAGAGAAACACTAACAGACATAAAAGGAAAAATTGACAGTAACACCCCACTTACATCAATGGACAGATCATCAAAACAGAAAATTAATAAGGAAACACAAGTCTTAAATGATACATTAGATGAGATGGATCTCATTGATGTCTTCAGGACATTCCATCCAAATGCAGAAGAATACACCTTCTTCTCAAGTGCACATGGAACATTCTCCAGGATAGACCACATCTTGGGTCACAAATCAAACCTCAGTAAATTTAAGAAAATTGAAATCATATCAGACATCTTCTCTGACCACAACGCTATGAGACTAGATATCAATTACAAGAAAAAAAAAGTGTAAGAAACACAAACACATGGAGATTAAACAACACGTTCCTAAATAACCAACAGGTTACTGAAGAAGTCCAAAGGGAAATCAAAAAATTTCTAGAAATAAATAACAATGAAAACACAACTTAATATAATTCTTAAGGGCCATAGGGTTTTTTGAATGATAAATGAGTATTAGCTTCACCTTAAAGTCATTAGCTTCATTAACCCCTAACAAGAGTGAACTTATCCTTTGAAGCTTTGGAGGCAGGCATTGACTTCTCCTCTGTAGCTATTAAAGTCCTATGTGGCATCTTCTTCCAATACAAGGCTATTTCATCTTAATTGAAAACCTGTTGTTTAGTGTAGCCACCTTTATTAATTATCTTTTGTTAGATAACTTCTGGATAACTTGTTGCAGCTTCTATGTCAGCACTTGTTGCTTCACCTTGCACTTTTATGTTATTCAAATAGCTTCTTTCCTTAAACCTCATGAACCCACCTCTGCTAGCTTCAAACTTTTCTTCTGCAGGGAAGAAGGGAACATAGTTTTCTGTGCACAGCTTTGGCATGGGAGATTCAGGATCTCACTGGGTTCTGCTTTTTTATTAGCTGAGAGTCTTCAGGTAGGTACTTAGTCTCAAGAATACTGTTTTATTTAAAAAATAAGATATGAATTGTATATCTACCATAAGAAAGCTTTGAACATTAAATGAGATAATGAATGCAAAGAGTATTGCACAGTGCTTGGTACGTGGTAAGAACTTAACAGATATCAGGGTTTGTTTTTTTTTTTTAATGAACACCTTATAAAATGTATTCTGGCTGAGAATTATCTAATGAACAGTCAGTCCTTAGTGTGGCTGGCATGATGTGGATGGCAGTTTCCCTCATTGAGGGATCTCCAAACAATCGAAATACCTCATTATCACAAAATATTTCAAACATAAAACAAAGTGAAAGACTTTTACAAAGGTGGTATACTTCTACCAGCATGCTAATCACTTAGATTCTATCATTAGCATTTTACTAGTGGCTCAGTGTTAAAAAAAAATCCTCCTGCAATGCAGGAGACACAGGTTCAATCCCTAGGCTGAGAAGAATCCCTGGAGAAGGAAATGCCAACCCACTCCAGTATTCTTGTCTGGGAAATCCCATAGACAGAGCAGCCTGGTGTGCTATAGTCTATAAGGTCACAAAGAATTGGACGTGACTTAGACACTAAACAACAACAAAAAACTGACAAAAAAATCCTTGCTTTATCATATAGCTATACATTTATACATCTCCCAATTTACCTATCAATTCATGGGTCTTTTTGGATGTATTTCACATTATTTTGCTGACAAAGATTCATATTGTCCAATCTAAGATTTTTCCACTAGTCATGTATGGATGTGAGAGTTGGACCATAAAGAAAGCTGAGTGCTAAAGAATTGATGCTTTCGAACTGTGGTGTTGAAGACTCTTGAGAGTCCTTTGGACTACAAGGATAGCTAACCAGTCCATCCTAAAGAAAATCAGTCCTGAATACTCATTAGAAAGACTGATGCTGAAGCTGAAGCTGAAGCTTTAATATTTTGGCCTTCTGATGTGAAGAACTGACTCATTGGAAAAGACCTTGATGCTGGGAAAGATTGAGGGCAGGAGGAGAAGGGGACAACAGAAGATGAGATGGTTAGATGGCATCACCAACTTGATGTACATGAGTTTGAGCAAGCTCTGGGAATTGATGATGAACAGGGAAGACTGGATGCTGCAGTCCACGTAGTCACAAAGAGTTGGATATGACTGAGTGTCTGAACTGAACCGAACAAAGTAGTTTGTAGACATCTGTACACGTCCGTCTAAATATTTCAACATACATATCAGTTACTAAAATTTAATATTTATTTACATCTTTAAAATTTTTGAGGGAAAATTTACACACAACAAAATGCACAAATATCTAGTATACATTTGCAGAGTTTTGACAAGTGCATACAAACATGTAAATCAAATCCCTATGAAGCTCTAGAATATTTCCATCACCGTAGAAAGTTCTTTGTGTCCCTTCCAGATCAATTCCTAACCCCATCCATAGGCAACTGCTGTTTCAATTTTTTTTCCATCAAAGATCAATTTTAAATTCCAGAATTTCTATCAGTGGAATTAAAGAGTATATATTCTTTTGTGAATGACTTCTTCAACTCAGTAAAATGTTAAGATACATCCATGTTGTTTTGTATAATTTATTCCTTTTTAGTATTCCATAGAATGAATATATCATAGTTTATCTATCCTATTGATAGATACCTTAATGTTTTTAGTTTTTGTTATAATAATAAAGCTGCTATAAACATTCTCATATAAGTCATTTTGTGGGCCTTTGTTTTAATTTCTCTTGGATAAATACCTAGGAATTATTGAGTCATAGAATCGGTAGTTATTTAGTTTTATAAGAAATCTTTCAAACTTCTTCTTATAGAAGTTATATCATTTTACCTTCCCACCAATAATGTATGAATAGAGGGAAAGCTTTTGCTACTTTTGAAGGGATTTCTCTATGTATGTGTGAATTTTTCTGTCTAGGGACATGGCTAGTGACTTCAGAGGCATAAGTATGGGATACAGGGTCACTTTCACCACCACCATCATCCTGGACTCCAGGAAGTAGGTCAAATGGATAAGAATCCAAGGACCAGCATGAGTTCCAGTCAAACCATACAGAGCATTCAAGTGATTAGCGCGTGGGAGGCCCTGGGTTCACTGGCACAGAAGCGTCTCAGGATGAATCATGATATCTGTGCCCATGGGGCAGGTACACACAGTCTCTGTCTCTTCTTGGTAATCTTTGAAGATAAGGATGGTCAAACAAAATAACAGCATATCTGAAGAAACTCGAGTCTTGGGAAGATTTAAAAGAGGAATGTTTTTCCCGCCAATTACATTAAAAAAAATAGAAGAATGCAGGCTTGATGCCAAAAAGCAATGAATTGGCATCAAATTTAAGCCTCAAGGTCATGGTGTAGAGTCAGAGGGAATGCTTTGGAAAAGGCCATCAGTTGTTTTTCCAGAGAAAATATAAGTTCTTTGTTTATTTTTTCCCTGATATAGCCCATATGCTCACTTCAAACCCCTGAATGATGTCCTTTGTTCAACCATCCCCTAAACATTCTTTAGATAAGAATTTTATGGCCATCCTTCACAGGGTTTGGCCTTAAAATCAATAAACCTATGGTTTTATTGCAATGTCTTGCCTTTGTTTCCTTTTTGTATGACAAAATTTATAATATGCAAGTTTGCTATCTGCCTCCTCCCTTTATGCACACGTCAAATGAGCAAACATTTGGCCATAACACAGATGGTCATGGAGTTGGTTCAATGTTTGTGAGTACAGCAACCTGAGAACCTCCTATCTGAAATAGCCCTAGGAATGCCTGGGCACAGTAGAGAGAAGGTGTTCAACTGGTTACTTTAGGATATGCACTTCCAAAATCAAAGTGATTGAAAAGGAACCAGACTTACAGAATGTCAAGGCCATAGGCGAATTTAGAGGTCATTGTTCCTTCCTCCTCATTTTATAAGGGAGATAGTGGAATCAAAGCAGGGATTAGACTTGACTTCTGCAGTCACAATTCTTTGGAGACTGTGTACAGTTGATATTTTGTTTATGATGGAGAAATCATCTCCAGCCAGTTCAAATTCAAGTGGGCTTATTGAAAGTACAGAGAGCATCTAGGCCTTGTGGGCTCCCTGGGGAAATGAGAAGCCATTAGTGGCTGATGCAGGTACTGACTCCAGGGTTGTCCAATGGTCTGTGGTTACTTTTGGGCATCTTTTGCTTCTTTCCTTAGCTTGGCATTCTTTGTATGCTCCTCAACACATAATTGAACATGACTGCCCCAGGCCCAATGCTACCTGACCCTTCAGGGTCTAATCTGAAAAGCCAGAAATGGCTTGCCTTTTATAACATGTCTGTTGGAATGACAATTACAAACTCCAACACCTTGACTCCTGGTTTAGTGATTTATGCTGAATTTTCTTTTCTGAATGTGAGTGCAGATGATGGGAGAACTTAGACTCAGTCTTCTCAATGCTAAGTCAGGGATAGGACTCATTCTACCCTACAGGGTTTGCTGATGATTAAACCCATCCAACACAGGTAAAATCTATAGAAAGTATATTAGCGCTACCTAATGTATTAGCTCCTAGAGAAGGGAATGGCAACCCACTCCAATATTCTTGCCTGGAGAATCCCACAGACAGAGGAGCCTAGCAGGCTTCAGTCCATGTGGTCAAAAAGAGTCGGACATGACTGTGTGACTACCACCACCACTAATGTATTAGCTAGTATTCTTCTGTTGTTTCACTCTCATCATCCCCACCATTTGTTCTCCATGCATCTCTGTCCTGCTTTGTGACACTGAAGTCTGCTCTCCTTCAGGATGCATGCCTTGGATTCCCTTGCTTGCAGGCTTTCAGTTAGGTTTGGCCAATGGAAGGCACTAGAGGGAGGCTGGAAAGTGAGAAGAGAGTGAAATCGGTTTATCCCTCTCTTTCCCTGCTCTGGTACTGAGCATCTGACAGTAGCTGCATCCTTCTGGTATTTCAGTGGCCCCCCTTCCCCAGTCCCAACTCTCAAGAGGTCTGTGTAGCAGTATTTCTCTGTTTCTTTGCCTCCCACCAAGGCATTAAGATACGCACGGATGAGAAGAGCACTGGTCTCCAGAACAAGGCCTTGTGGTTGTATTGTCCGTAGGCTGGAGGTGATGGTGGGAGATGCTGGCACAGATTTGGCTTCCAACATCCATGATGTTGGTGGGAATAATAGGATTCTGGAGGAACACAGGACAGGTGGAGGCACTTAACTCCCTAGAGACAAGGTGGGAGCAACTACCTGGAGGGACAGGGATATGTGGTGGTGATTAATCATCATACAGGCTCTAGGAGCGAAATAGACAAGAAGCCTGCTTCCCAGGTGGCGCTAGTTGTAAAGAACCCGCCTGCTAATGCAGGAGACGTAAGAGATGTGGGTTGGATTCCTGGGTGGGGAAGATCCCCTAAAAGAGGGCATGGCAAACCACTCCAGTATTCTTGCCTGAGAATCCTATGGACAGAGAAGCCTGGTGGGCTACTGGAGATCTATAGGGTCACAAAAAGTCAGACACAACTGAAGTGACTAAGCAGGCAGGCACTACTTCAAAATGGTTTGATTTACATAATAATTAGAAAAACTTGGGTTGAGGCAACAGCAACCTGATTGACTTACTAAAGTAGAATCTGTGACCTCTCTTCCTGTTCTTAGACTTGGAACTCCTTGACTGAGAGGAGACTGAGTTTCTCTGAGAAGGAATGAACTCTGCAATGCAGCCACAAATGTGGCTGACCTGACCTGTAAATCTTCCTCCAGGCCTTCTGCTGAGGGCTGTTGCTGTTAGTTGCTCAGTCACGTCCAACTCTTTGCGACCTCATGGACTGTAGCCAGCCAGGTTCCTCTGTCCATGGGGTTTTCTGGGCAATATTACTGAAGTGGGTTGCCATTTTCTCCTCCAGGGTAGAATCCACATCTCTAATTCTCCAGTGTTGTAGATGGATTCTTTACCACTGAACCACCGGGGAAGTCTGTCTGCAGCCATTTCCTGAGGTGAGTGTGGAAAGAGAAATACCCAGACCTTCTAGGGTTTATTCAATTCTGGCTTTGAGTAATGCAAACATAGGAGGATACGTAGTGGCTATGAAAATACTCCACTCATGTTTCAAGCTGCGGAAAACATAACTAATCAGCAACCCCAGCAAATGTCCTCTAAGTCCAGAGCTCTGACATCTTCCCAGGTTCAGGACTAGCCTGTGAAAATAAAACATTTACTTCTCTCAAACCGAACACACGTGATGAAACTGTAACCTGTTTTCCTGTGGTAACTCTGACTTTTTCTCCCCAATCTCTTTTGTTTCTGCATATTAGCTTATTAAAAAGAGAACAGATATTTAGACTCCCATGAGTCTTATTGACTCTTGCAGTAGGAGAGTGATGTCAAATGTCAGATGTTCTTGTCTCTTCTGTACCATGTGATTGATTCTTCCACAGGACCCACATGGTGCCAAATCTGTGTATAGTTGCTCATCTTAATAGACCACACTAATTAGCTGAGGAAGAAACAGACCCAATTCAACTCAGCATATAGGCATCCCTTCCCCATCATCTAGTACTTGTCCCACTCTAAGGTCTTTTTATTTTATGTTTGCTTCATTTCCTATTGTTGCATAACAAATTACCACAAACTTAAAGCTTAAGCAAAACTATTTATTATCTCACAGTTTTGATGGGTCAAAAGTCCAGGAATGGGTTAGCTGAGCCCTCTGCCTAAGGTCTCATAGGTTATAATTAGGTTGTTATCCAGGTATTGTTTCTTTATGGATTTCTGGGAAAGAATTCATTCCCAAGATCATTTATGTTGTCAGCTAAGTTTAATTCTTTGTGATTATGGAACTGAGATTTCCATTTTCATACTGGCCACCAGCCGGAGGCCTCTCTCACCTCCTGGAAGCCTCCCACATCTTTCGCCACATGCCCCCTCTCTCTAGCAAAGAAGGGACCAAGAAGCTGTGCAGAGAGGTGGCCTCTAAATTCCATGTGGGTATTTCATGTAAACACTTTACCAAGGATTAGGCTGCCCCTGTACAGGAACAGACTGGCTGAGGCTTAACAGAGAACGGTTGAGTATAGATCAGAGGTCTTTGGGGCCCAGCAGTGTTGGTAAATAATTGTTGGAGTTCCTGCCCATCCAGGGTGTGGGGAGATCTTATTAATACCTCATTAGCACACCAGGTACTCACCAGAAAGGCTATACCTTAGTAATAAGTACCATGCTTTAGAATAAAACCTATTCTAGACTAGCCTTATCAAAGCTTAAAATAATATTCTGCTAAATAATACACTAGTCAAAAAATCACAAAAAAACTGAAAAATAATTCAAATTTAATGAAAATAAAAACACAATATATTAAAATTTGTGGGATCAACTAAAGAGGCACCTAGAAGGAAATATATAGCTTAAAATGTTTATATTAAATATAAAAATATAAATATAAATAAGAAAGCTTTAAACACAGTGATGTAAATTTCCATCTTAAGAACGCATAAAAAGACAGTCAAGTTAAACACAAAGAGAGTGGAGCAAAAGAGATAATAAAGAACAGAAATAATAAAATCAGAAATAAACAACAGAAAAATCAAAACTTTGGTTTTGGAAAAGATGAACAAAACTGATAAACAGCTAGCAAATTAATCAAGAATTTAAAAGGTGATAGATTCTATATATATTAAAAGGATAAAAATTACATGAACAACTTTATGCCCATAAATGCAACAACAGATAAAATGGACAAATCTCTTGAAAAATATAATTCACCAAAAATGACCAAAGAAATATATAGTAATAATTTTCCTCTGTATATGAAAGAAGTTGCATTCATAATAAATAAAAACCTAAAACAAAATGATATCCATGCCCAGATGATTTCTTATTGAATTCTCCTATTTATTTAAGGAAGAAATGATAGAAATATTATATAAATTATTTCAGAAAATAGAGGAGGAAACTTCCTAACTTGCCTATAAGAAAAAACATTATACACAATTATTTCTCAAACACACATATGAAAAATCCTCTACAATTATTAGCAAATCAAATCCAGACATATATGAGGGGTATAATAAGTACATCCAGAACAAGCCTGAGTTATCTATAATTGCAAAGTTTGTTCAACATTTGAAAACTAATCAATATTATTCACTCTACTAACATAATGAAGTAAAATGCTACACAAACCATTTCAATAGATGAAAAAAAAGCATTCACCAACACCGGAACTCATTGATACTTTTAGAAAGATACTCTCCACAACTAGGAATAAGTTGAACTTTCTTCAATCTGACAAAATGTACCTATGAAGCACATACAGACAATTCCATGGCTAAAGATAAAGTGCTGCGAGCTTTCCACCAAAGACAGGGAACAATGTAAGGATGTCTGCAATCATCACATCTATTCAATACTATTCTGGGGACCTTAGCCAATGGGGAAGAATAGAGAGAAATAAAGGGCTTCCCTGATGGCTCAGATGGTAAAGAATCTGCCTGCAATGCAGGAGACCTGGATTTAATCCCTGGGTTGGGAAGATCCCCTGGAGAAGGGAATGGCAACCTACTCCAGTATTCTTCTTGCCTGGAGAATTCGAGGACAAAGGAGCCCAGCAGGCTACAGTCCAGCCTGTTGCAAAGAGTCAGACATGACAGAGTAACTAATGCTTTCAAAGGGAAATAAAATGAAATAAAGCATGAGAAATGAAATAAAACTGTCTGCAGAAAACAGGTATACAGAAAATTCTAAGAAATCTTAAAATTATTAGTATTAATTTTTAAGTTTATCAAGGTCAGAAGATTTCAAGTCTATGTACAAAAAATAAAAATTCTCAACAAATAAAGAGATATAACATGTAGAATAAATGGAAGGGGACTTTCCTGGTGGTCCAGCGGTTTAGACTTCTCCTTCCAATGCAGGGGGTGCAGGTTTGATCTCTGGTCAGGAAAATAAGATTCCAGATGCCTCAGAACCAAAATATCAAAAAATATAAAACAGAAGCAGTTTTGTAATAAATTCAATTAAGACTTTAAAAATGGTCCACATTAAAAAAAAACTGAACTAAACAAAAAGAAAACTTGAAAGTCTTAATTATTCTCAAACTGTTGTTGTTGTTTAGTGGCTAAGTCATGTCTGACTCTCCCCATGGCCTGTAGGCCAGTCTCCTCTGTCCATGGAATTTTCCAAGCAAGAATATACTGGAGTGCATAGCCATTCCTTTCTTTAGGGGATTTTCCTGACCCAGAAATAGAACCCAAGTCTCCTGCATTGCAGACGGATTCTTTACCCTTGAGCCAACTGTGAAGCCCAGTGTAATCAAATACATCCTTTTATTCTTTACATTTCCTGGGTGTCCAGTGTTAGTTGAAAAATGTGTTCCTAAGTCACCATTATAGATATGCTTTCTTAAATTTTCTTGAAAGTTTAAAATTTTTTAAATTAAAAATTTATATTTAAGGTTTAAATCCATTTAGAATTTTTTTTTCTTTTTGAGTATGAAGAGGTAAATCTCCCACATTATTTCCTTCCAGATAAATAGATACCTAATTGTGCCAGCATTGGTTTTTTTTTTAAATTATATTTTGCTAGTGATTTGATATGTCATTACCACATATCAATTTTTATAGACTATGATCTACTTCTGAGTTCTCCATACACTTCTACTTACCTACTTATTTATATGCCAATACCATGCTATTGTTCTTTTTGAAAAACTAAAATATTGTTGATGTACAATATTATGTCACTTTCAGGTACACTACACAATCACTTGACATTTACAAACATAATGAAAAGGTCACATGATAAGTCTAGTAACCATCTGTTCCCGTACAAAGTTAGTACATTAATACAGACAATATTCCTTATGTTGTACATTGTATCCCTGTGACTTATATATTATATAATGGAGCTTTATACTTCTTAATTTCCTTCACCTATACTGTCCACCTTTCATTCCCTTCTTTCTGGCCACTACCTATTTGTCCTCTATATCTATAGGTCTATTTTAATTTTGTTTTGTTCTCATGTTTTGTTTTTTAGGCTCTACGTACAAGAAAGATCATGTGGTATTTGTCTTTCTCTGTCTGACTTATATCACTTAGCTTATCCTCTATATCTATCCATGTTGTTGCAAATGGCACAATCTCATTCTTTTTAGGCCTGAGTCATATTCCACTGTATACATGTATATACATCTTTCCTTTTTTCATATTCATCTATTGATTGCTTCCATATCTTGGCTATTATAAATGATGCTGCAATAAATATTACAATCTATATATCTTTTTGAATTGGTGTTTTAGTCTTTTTTGGGTATATATATATACCCAGAATAAAATTGCTGGATTACATGGCAGTTCAAATTTTAATATTTTGAGGAAGCTCCATCCTGTTTTTCACAGCAGCTGTATCAATTTACAATTCCACCAACAGTGCACAAGGGTACACTTTTCTCCACATTATCATCATCAGTACTTGTTATTTGTCGTCTTTATGATGATGGCCATTCTGATAGGTGTAAGGTGGTATCTCATTGTGGTTTTAATTTGCACTTCCTTGATGATTAGTGATGTTGAATATCTTTTCTTGTGTCTGTTGGCCATCTTATGTCTTCTCTGTAAAAATGTCTATTTGAGCCCTCTGCCTTTTAATTGGGTTGTTTATTTTTATTTTGATTTGAATGAGTTCTTTGTAAATTTGTATATTTACTTGTTTTTAATTGGAAGATAATTGCTTTCAATGCTGTGTTGGTTTCTGCTGTACAACACAAATTAGCTATAATTTTGTATATATGCCCTCTCTCTGGAGCTTCCCTCCCTCCTCCCTTCCCACCCCTCTAAGTCATTTCAGAGTGCCAGGCTGGGCTCCTTGTGTTATACAGCAGCCTCCCACTAGCTCTCTATTTTACACATGATAGTGTATATATTGTGCAGTCATCTTCTCCTGCAAAAACACCAAAATCACAACTAGCTGAACAACCATCGACAGGAGGGTGTTGGAACCCACACACACACACACACACACACAGAAAAAAGATATCCCACATCCAAGGACAAAGGAGAAGCTGAAACAAGACAGCAGCAGAGTTCGAGAGAATAGCAAGGAGAGATAAGAAAGCTTTCTTAAGTGAACAATGCAAAGAAAAACAATAAAATGGGAAAGACTAGAGATCTCTTTAAGAAAACTGGAAATACCAAGGAAACATTTCATGCAAAGATGGGCATGATAAAGGACCAAAATGGCAAAGACCTAATAGAAGCAAAGTAGATTAATAAGAGGTGGAAAGAATACACAGAAGAACTATACATTAAAGGTATTAATGACCGGGGAACCACTTTGGTGTGGTCATTCACCTAGAACTGAACATCCTAGAGTGTGAAGTCAAATGGGCCTTAGGAAGCATTGCTATGAACATAGCTAGTGAATTTCTAGCCGAAAATCAAATTTCAAATCCTAAAAGGTGTTCCTGTTAAAGTGCTACACTTAATATATCAACAAATTTGGAAAACTCAGCAGTAGCCACAGGAATGGAAAAGATCAGTTTTCATTTCAATCCCAAAGAAAAGCAATGCCAAATAATGTTCAAACTACCATACAGTTGTGCTCATTTCACATGCTAGCAAGGTAATGCTGAAAATCCTTCAAGCCAGGGTCAGCAGTAAGGGAACAGAGAACTTTCAGATGTACAAATGGATTTAGAAAATGCAGAGGAAACAGAGATCAAATTGCCAACATCTGTTGGATCATAGAAAAAGCACGGGAGTGCCAAAAAAATCTACTTCTGCTTCACTGATTACGCTAAAGCCTTTGATTGTATAGATCACAACCAACTGTGGAAAATTCTTAAAGAGATGAGAATACCAGACCACCTTACCTGTCTCCTGAGAAACTTGTATGCAGGTCAAGAAGCAACAGTTAGAACTGGACATGGAACAACAGACTGGTTCCAAATAGGAAAAGGAGTATGTCAAGGCTGTATATTTTCAGCCTATTTATTTAACTTACATGCAGAGTACATCATGAGAAATGCTGGACTGGAAGAAACACAAGCTGGAATCAAGATTGCCGGGAGAAATATCAATAACCTCAGATATGCAGATGACACCACTCTAACGGCAGAAAGCGAAGAGGAACTAAAGAGCCTCTTGATGAAGGTGAAAGAGGAGAGTGAAAAAGCTGACTTAAAACTCAACATTCAAAAAACTAAGATCATGGGATCCAGTCCATCACTTCATGGCAAATAGATGGGGGGAAAATGGGAACAGTGAGAGACTTTATTTTCTTGGGCTCCAAAATCACGTGGACAGAGACTGCAGTCACAAAGTTAAAAGACGCTTACTGCTTGGAAGAAAATCTATGACAAACCTAGACAGTATATTTAAAAGCAGAGACATCACTTTGCCAACAAAGGTCCATATAGTCAAAGCTACATTTTTCCAGTAGTCATGTTTGGGTGTGAGAATTTGACCATAAAGAAGGCTGAGTGCCAAAGAATTGATGCTTTCAAACTGGTGTTGGAGAAGACTCTTGAGAGTCCCTTGGACAGCAAGGAGATCAAACTAGTCAATCCTAAAGGAAATCAACCCTGAATATTCATTGGAAGGACTGATGCTGAAGCTGAAGCTCCAATACTTTGGTCACCTGATGCAAAGAGCTAACTCATTGGAAAAGACCCTGGTGCTGGAAAAGATTGAGGGCAAGAGGAGAAGGGGATGACAGAGGATGAGATAGTTGGATGGCATCACAGATTCAATGGACATGAATTTGAGAAAACTCTGGTGAAGGACAGGGAAACCTGGTGTGCTGCAGTTCATGGGGGTCACAAAGAGTTGGACATGACTGAGCGACTGAATAATTGCAACAAATACTACTTTGGGAATTGTTTACTCAATTTGGCAATGTATATATGTATCTCTGACTATATTACTTGTCCTCATACTATAACTTACTATTAGCATGATAAACCTCCTTATTTCTTACTTACTAAAGTGCAGATTGCTTATTTTTCCAGCCAATCCTCTGAACCTGAAACTGAAAGTAAGTCTTTCAGCAGACTATACATCTCTCAGCAGAACATGCAAATGTCAAATATTCATTTATTATGGCTAAGCAATATTTCATTCTATCTATGTATATGTATGTATACATATTATATATGTATATGTACCACATCCTCTTTATCTATATAACTGTTGATGGATACTTAAGTTGCTTTCATATATAGGTCCTTTTTAAATTTAAATATACATTTAACAGCATTCATTCATTATAAACGTATGATTCAATGACTTTTAGTAAATTCATAGAGTTGTGAAACCATCACCATAGTCCAGTTTTATAATATTTTCCTTACCTCCTCAATTTCCCTCCTCATTTGATTTTTCTGCAGTCATTTTCTACTCCTTCCCTAAACCTCAAGCAACCTCTGCTTTCTGTCTATAAAGCTTTTCTGTATGTTTTGTATAAATTGAATAAGATAATATATATTCTATTACAACTGGCTTCTTTCCCTTAGCATAATGTTTTTGAAATTCATTTATGTTCTAACTTGTATCAGATTTTGTTGCTTTTTATTACTGAGAGGAATTCCTTTGTATAGAAATACCATATTTGCTTATCCTTTTATCAGTTGATGGGTATTTGAGTTGTTTACAGTTTTTAGCTCTTATGAATAATACTTCTTTGAACATTCCCAAACAAATCTTGTGTGAATCTATATTTTCATTTCTCTTGAAGATATTCATAGTAGTGGAGGTACTAGGTCATTTGGTAAGGCTACATTTGACTTTTAAGAAACTGTCAAAGTGTTTTCCAAAGTGGATATATCATTTTACATTCCAACCATAAATGTATGAGGGTCTGGTTTCTCATATTCTTAGCAACACTTGGTATTGTCTGTCTTTTTAAAAAACATAACCCCATTAGTTGATGTAAAGTGATATCTTAGTGTGATTTTAATTTTTACTTTCTAATAACTAGTGCATCTGCAAAGCAGAAGACATGGATTTGATCCTTGGATCAGGAAGATCCCCTGGAGAAGGAAATGGCAACCTGCTATAGTATTCTTGCCTGATAAATCCCATGGACAGAGGAGCCTGGTGGGCTACAGTCCATGTGGTTGTGAATGAGTCAGACATGACTTAGTGACTAAACAACAACAGGCGGTCCTAAGATGGCAGAGGAATAGGATGGGGAGACCACTTTCTCCCCCACAAATTCATCAAAAGAACATTTGAACGCTGAGTAAATTCCACAAAACAACTTCTGAATGCCAGCAGAGGATACCAGGCACCCAGAAAAACAGCCCATTGTCTTCAAAAGGAGATGGAGAAGTCTTGAGGCTACTGTAAAGGTAAGACTGAAAACCAGAAGCAGGAGGCTTAAGTCCAAATCCTGAGAACACCAGAGAACTCCTGACTCAAGGGAACATTAACTGACAGGAGCTCATCAAACACTTCCATACCTGCACTGAAACCAAGCACCACCCAAGGGCCAACAAGTTCCAGAGCAAGACATACCACGCAAATTCTCCAGCAACACAGGAACATAGCCCTGAGCTTCAATATACAGGCTGCCCAAAGTCACTCCAAACCCATTGACATCTCATAACTCATTACTGGACACTTCATTGCACTCCAGAGAGAAGAAATCCAGCTCCACCCACCAGAACACCGACACAAGCTTCCCTAACCAGGAAACCTTGACAAGCCACCCATACAACCCCACCCACAGCGAGGAAACTCCACAATAGAGAACTCCACAAACTGCCAGAATACAGAAAGGCCAACCCAAACACAGCAATATAAACAAGATGAAGAGACAGAGGAATACCCAGCAGATAAAGGAACAGGATAAATGCCCACCAAACCAAACCAAAGAGGAAGAGATAGGGAATCTACTGGGTAAAGAATTCCAAATAATGAGTGAAAATGATCCAAAATCTTGAAAACAAAATGGAATCACAGATAAACAGCCTGGAGACAAGGATTGAGAAGATGCAAGAAAGGTTTAACAAGAACCTAGAAGAAATAAAAAAGAGTCAATATATAATGAATAATGCAATAAATGATATCAAAAACACTCTGGAGGGAACCAGCAGTAGAATAACAGAGGCCGAAGATAGCATAAGTGAGGTAGAAGATAGAATGGTAGAAATAAATGAATCAGAGAGGAAAAAAAAAAAAACAAATTAAAAGAAATGAGGACAATCTGAGAGACCTCTGGGACAATGTTAAACGCCCCAACATTTGAATCATAGGAGTCCCAGAAGAAGAAGACAAAAAGAAAGACCATGAGAAAGGAGATAATAGTTGAAAACTTCCCTAAAATGGGGAAGGAAATAATCACCCAAGTCCAAGAAACACAGAGAGTCCCAAACAGGATAAACCCAAGGTGAAACACCCCAAGACACATATTAATCAAATTAACAAAGATCAAACACAAAGAACAAATATTAAAAGCAGCAAGGGAAAAACAACAAATTACACACAAGGGGATTCCCATAAAGATAACAGCTGATCTTTCAATAGAAACTCTTCAGGCCAGGAGGGAATGGCAGGACATACTTAAAGTGATGAAAGAAAATAATCTACAGCCCAGATTATTGTACCCAGCAAAGATCTCATTCAAATATGAAGGAGAAATCAAAAGCTTTCCAGACAAGCAAAAGCTGAGAGAATTCAGCACCACCAAACCAGCTCTCCAACAAATGCTAAAGGATCTTCTCTAGACAGGAAACACAAAAAGGGTGTATAAACTCAAACCCAAAACAATAAAGTAAATGGCAATGGGATCATACTTATCAATAATTACCTTAAATGTAAATGGGTTGAATGCCCTAACCAAAAGACAAAGACTGGCTGAATGGATAAAAAAACAAGACCCCTATATATGTTGTCTACAAGAGACCCACCTCAAAACAAGGGACACATACAGACTGAAAGTGAGGGGCTGGAAAAAGATATTCCACACAAATAGAGACCAAAAGAAAGCAGGAGTAGCAATACTCATATCAGATAAAATAGACTTTAAAACAAAGGCTGTGAAAAGAGACAAAGAAGGCCACTACATAATGATCAAAGGATCAATCCCAGAAGAAGATATAACAATTATAAATATATATGCATCCAACATAGGAGCACCGCAATATGTAAGACAAATGCTAACAAGTATGAAAGGGGAAATTAACAATAATACAATAATAGTGGGAGACTTTAATACCCCACTCACACCTATGGATAGATCAATTAACAGAAAATTAACAAGGAAACACAAACTTTATAGGACATTTCACCCCAAAACAATGAATTTCACCTTTTTCTCAAGCACACACGGAACCTTCTCCAGGATAGATCACATCCTGGACTATAAATCTAGAATTGGTAAATTCAAAAAAATTGAAATCATTCCAAGCATCTTTTCTGACCACAATGCAGTAAGATTAGATCTCAATTACAGGAGAAAAACTATTAAAAATTCCAACATATGGAGGCTGAACAACATGCTTCTGAATAACCAACAAATCACAGAAGAAATCAAAAAAGAAATCAAAATATGCATAGAAATGAATGAAAATGAAAACACAACAACCCCAAACCTGTAAAAGCAGTGCTGAGGGGAAGGTTCATAGCAATACAGGTATACCTCAAGAAACAAGAAAAAAGTCAAATAAATAACCTAACTCTACACCTAAAGCAACAAGAGAAGGAAGAAATGAAGAGCCGCAGCATTAGTAGAAGGAAAGAAATCTTAAAAATTATGGCAGAAATAAATGCAAAAGAAACAAAAGAGACCATAGCAAAAATCAGCAAAGCCAAAAGCTGGTTCTTTGAGAGAGACTCATCAGGAAACAAAAGGAGAAAAATCAAATCAATAAAATTAGAAATGAAGAGATGGAGCGATCACAACAGACAACACAGAAATACAAAGGATCATAAGAGACTACTATCCACAATTATATGCCAATAATGTGGACAACTTGGAAGAAATGGACACATTCTTAGAGAAGTACAACTTTCCAAAACTGAACCAGGAAGAAATAGAAAATCTTAACAGACCCATCACAAGCACGAAAATTGAAATTGTAATCAACACTAATAGATGGAGAAATATACCATGTTCATGGATCGGAAGAATCAATATAGTGAAAATGAGTATATTACCCCAAAGCAACTTACAGATTCAATGCAATCCCTATCAAGCTACCAACGGTATTTTTCACAGAGCTAGAACAAATAATTTCACAATTTGTATGGAAATACAAAAAATCTTGAATAGCCAAAGCAATCTTGAGAAAAAAGAATGGAACTGGAGGAATCAATCTGCCTGACTTCAGGCTCTACTACAGGGCCACAGTCATCAAGACAGTATGGTACTGGCACAAAGACAGAAATATAGATCAATGGAACAAAATAGAAAGCCCAGAGATAAATCCACACACCTATGGACACCTTATCTTTGACAAAGGAGGCAAGAATATACAGTGGAGAAAAGACAAGCTTTTTAACAAGTGGTGCTGGGAAAACTGGTCAACCACTTGTAAAAGAATGAAACTAGAACACTTTCTAACACCATACACAAAAATAAACTCAAAATGGATTAAAGATCTAAACATAAGACCAGAAACTATAAAACTCCTAGAGGAAAACATAGGCAAAACACTCTCTGACATACATCACAGCAGGATCTTCTATGACCCACCTCCCAGAATATTGGAAATAAAAGCAAAAATAAACAAATGGGACCTAATAAAACTTAAAAGCTTCTGCACAACAAAGGAAACTATAAGCAAGGTGAAAAGACAGCCTTCAGAATGGGAGAAAATAATAGCAAATGAAGCAGCTGACAAACAACTAATCTCAAAAATATATAAGCAACTCCTGCAGCTCAATTTCAGAAAAATAAACGACCCAATCAAAAAATGGGCCAAAGACCTAAACAGACATTTCTCCAAAGAAGACATACAGGTGGCTAACAAACACATGAAAAGATGCTCAACATCACTCATTATCAGAGAAATGCAAATCAAAACCACAATGAGGTACCATTTCATGCCAGTCAGAATGGCTGCGATCCAAAAGTCTACAAGCAATAAATGCTGGAGAGGGTGTGGAGAAAAGGGAACCCTCTTACACTGTTGGTGGGAATGCCAACTAGTACCGCCATTATGGAGAACAGTGTGGCGATTCCTTAAAAAACTGGAAATAGAACTGCCTTAAAACCCAGCAATCCCACTGCTGGGCATACCCACCGAGGAAACCAGAATTGAAAGAGACACGTTTACCCCAATGTTCATCGCAGCACTGTTTAGAATAGCCAGGACATGGAAGCAACCTAGATGTCCATCAGCAGATGAATGGATAAGAAAGCTGTGGTACATATACACAATGGAGTATTACTCAGCCATTAAAAAGAATACATTTGAATCAGTTCTAATGAGGTGGATGAAACTGGAGCCAACTATACAGAGTGAAGTAAGCCAGAAAGAAAAACACCAATACAGTATACTAACACATATATATGGAATTTAGAAAGATGGTAACGATAACCCTGTATGCGAGACAGCAAAAGAGACACAGATATATAGAACAGTCTTTTGGACTCTGTGGGATAGGGCGAGGGGTGGGATGATTTGGGAGAATGGCACTGAAACATGTATAAAATCATATGTGAAACGAATCGCCAGTCCAGGTTCAATGCAAGATACAGGATGCTCGGGGCTGGTGCACCCAGAGGGATGGTATGGGGAGGGAGGTGGGAGAGGGGTTCAGGATGGGGAACACAGGTACACCCGTGGCAGATGCATGTTGATGTATGGGAAAACCAATACAATATTGTAAAGTTAAAAAAAAAATGGAATAAAAAAAATAGGTAATAAACAACAGACAGCACACCCAGTGGTACACATACAGGGTGATTACCATATTTTGAGAAAGTACTCAAAAAAGTGAGGCTCAAAATAAATTTTAAAACGTGAAAAAACAACAACAATAACTAATGATATTGAGTACCTTTTCTTGTGTTTTTATCCAAGCCTTCTGCTGATCTTTAAAACTGGGTTGCTCCTTATCATTGAGTTAAAATAATTCTTTATATTTGTAAATAGAAGTGCTTTATCAGATAAATGGTTTGCAAACATTTCCTGCCAGTCTGTCATTTGTATTTTCCTTCTCATAATGTTTTTTTGAAACATAAAAGTTTTTAATTCGACAAAGTTCAAATTATTTTTCTATTATGGCTTATGTTTTTGGTGTAGTGTCTTACAAATCTTTGCTTAACCCCAAATCACCAAGTTTTTCTCCTTTGTATTTGTTGTTGTTGTTTAGTTGATAAGTCGTGTCAGACTCTTTTGAGACCCCATGGACTGTAGCTCGCCAGAATCCTCTGTCCTTGAGATTTCCCAGGCAAGGATACTGGTGTGGGTTGCCACTGCCTTCTCCAGCATATCTTCCTGACCCAGGGAGCAAACCTGCGTCTCCTGCATTGCAGGTGAATTCTTTACCACCTAGCCACTTGGGTCCCTATTTGTATTTACTGGGACATTTTATACTTCTAAAAAAGAGTTGTGTTTCTGTACACCAACAATAAAGTACTGGAAAGAGATATCCTTCATTTGGAAAACATGACTGAATCTAGGGGGCATTATGCTAGGTGAAAAGAAACACAGAAATATACAAGCACTATACAGTATGATTAATTTGTGAAACAAAACAAAATACCATAGTCATATAAACCAAATAGCATGGTGGTTGCCAGGGGCAGGGTAGAGGGGAAAATGGGTAGATATAAGTCAAAGAATATAATCTTTCAGTTATAATTAAAATAAGTTCTGAACATCTAATGTATAGTATGGTAACATACTTCATAATACAGTATTTTATAATTGATATTTGCTGAGTTGCTTATAGGCATTCAGACTCCCTTAAAACAATTTAACTATGTGAGATGATGGATGTATTAATTATTTGATCTTGGTAGTTATTCTAAAATGTTTATGCATATAAAATCATCACATTGTACAACATAAATATATGTTAATATATTTGTCAATTTTTTTAAAAAAAATCTTTAATTTTGTTCCCCATCCTGAAACTCCCTCCCTCTTCCCTCCCTGTACCATCCCTCTGGGTCATCCTAGTGCACCAGCCCCAAGCATCCTGTATCATGCATTGAACCTGGACTGGCAATTCGTTTCATATATGATATTATACATGTTTCAATGCCATTCTCCCAAATCATATTTGTCAATTATATTTGTCAATTATTCCTCAATATGGTAGGAAAAATGGTTAATATGATATATCACAATTAAAATTTTTTTTAATTTACTAGGGTATAGTGCTAAAGAATACACCTGCCAATGGCGGATATGTAGTTCTATCCCTGAGTTGGGAAGACCCTCTGGGGAAGGAAATGGCAACCCACTCCTCTTGCCTGGGAAATTCCATGATCAGAGGAATCTGGTGGGTTATAGTCCATGGGATCACAAAGAGTCAGATACAACTTAGCAATTAAAACAACAGCAACAAAATATCCTTATAGTTTCTAAATAAATCCTTCTCACTAAATTCAATTTCCTGATATTCACATAATACTCTCTTGATAATGTCATTACAGATCTGTTATGTAATATTTTAAAAGTTCTTTTTTAAATTTAATTTATTTTTAATTGAAGGATAATTGCTTTACAAAATTGTGTTGGTTTCAACCAAACATCAACATTGTTTCCCTCAATTTGTTTTTTGGAAAACTGTAAAATAATAATACCTACCTCACAGAGCTATATTCAGGACTATCCACATTAACATTGATGAAGTGCTAAGAACATTGCCTGCCACACAGTCAAGTCACAATAAATGGTAGCCACCATTATCAGTATTGCAACTATAACTAGAAGTACTTGCTTTTTAAGGACGTTTTCTGATGGCCAAGCTTGATAAATGTTAAAATTATAATCACAAGAATGGGGTTATCTTGATCTTTCTCCCCTGAGTAAGAAGAATCCCCAAGTAGTCAGGGCTCACTTTTTACCATTGAACCTCCCATGACATCTTAAGTCAGAACTATGTGGCTAAGAAAAGAAGAGTCTGAAGTGGGGTATAGTTGACCTGCAGTGCTGGCTGGGGAAGCATGAGCCCCATGGAAGCTAAGGGAACAGCAGGAGGGTTCAGCCCCAAACAAGACCAAAACACTTCGGCTGTCAACGGGCTGGGATGATGACCAAGAGGTGGTCACTGACTCCTCTGAAGGGGCCACTCAGTCCTCCTCTCCTCCCAGCCAAAGCACCAGGCAGAGGGGTGCTTGGAGGCAGACATGGGTGTACTTGGGATGAAAGGTGTCCCTCATTGCCCTCTGCTCTCTTTAGGGGTGTGGCAAACCTAAGGCCAGATGTCCCCCAGCACACATTCACAAAAGTCTTGTCCCTGCAAGCAGAAATCCAAAGCACAGACTTCCGTTAAGGGTCTTGCCCACAGGATACTACCAGCTCTTGTCATCATTTGTAGACTGTGGTACAATGCAGGAGTTATGATAGATTAGAGTCCTTGACCCAACTGAGGCCAACCCAAACACTGAGTCAGAGACCTGATTTCTAAAGAGCTACAGCGAACCGCACAGTCACTGTAACAGAGGAAGATCCTTAACTGAGGGACTCCCCTGGTAAACTATCACTTTATATATTTATATTTATATATATAAAATATCGGAGAAGGCAATGGCACCCCACTTCAGTACTCTTGCCTGGAAAATCCCGTGGACGGAGGAGCCTGGTAGGCTGCAGTCCATGGGGTCGCTAAGAGTCAGACACGACTGAGTGACTTCACTTTCACTTTTCACTTTCATGCATTGGGGAAGGAAATGGCAACCCACTCCAGTGTTCTTGCCTGGAGAATCCCAGGGACGGGGGAGCCTGGTGGGCTGCCGTCTATGGGGTCGCACAGAGTTGGACACGACTGATGTGACTTAGCAGCATATATAAAATATGGCAATCAATATTTATAGATCAGTGTGGAGCATAGACACAGGTGATTTTTATTGAAGACAGTGAGGGAGGCAGAGGGAAAGGGAGACAATGGCTTTGTGTGCTGGGAACTGAGAGACAGGATTTTGCCCTGATATCCACTGTAATTCTATGAAACTCACAATGTGAGTGTTCAGAAAAGCTCCCAGGGCTTTCTTTTAAGGATATTCAAAACCTGAACAGACACTAAAGGGAAAGTCAAATAGGAAAGCAAAATGCATTGATTTGATTCCAAATGAAGAATACCATTTATTTCCTTATCAAAACCTCAAAGAATTAATTAAGATAAATCGAAAGAGGAATGAAGATTGGTTTGGATAAATGAGAAGCTTGTTCAATTTATGACCATGTGTAATAAAAGTAGTCTGTCAATTGCCTGATTACTTTTTTGGTGTTTTTTTCTTTTTCTGCCTTGTTCTACTCCAGGGTTAAAGGGTGGTATTTCTTTCCCTTTGGATTAGATTCCTATGATTTTCCTGTAAAACACAACAATCACTGATATAATTAAGAAAATAAGGCGCATTAATATAAGAATCACAACCTGAAGAGAGATGGGCATGTTTTTCCTTAGTGGTCCTGGAGGCCCACTGTCGATGCTTCCTCCATACCCTACCTCCTCACACAGCGGAGGGGCCCAACCATACATGCAGTGGCAGTTTCTGTTACTGTTGCAAACTCCTCGGCGGTTGCATTTCTCAGGGAAACAGTCAAAATTCAGGACTGAGCTATTCACACATTTTCTATTAAAACATACCCGCTCCTTACCACAGGAGGTACCATCATTTATCACGCCCAGGTCAGGTAACCCCATAGGTACCATGGCTAGATGATAGCCAATGCCCCAGCACACGAGGTTTTCTTCATGCAGGTGAGTGGATATTAGGATAGTGTGATCTGGCATATCAGGGAGGGTTTCGACGTTTATACACTGTAGCCTGCCACATAAGGATCTTTCTTTGGGACACTGCTCATACTCATGAACTCCTAAAATACCACAGTTCCCATATTGATCACCTATTACATTAACTGCATCATAGCACTGATGAGGAGCCCCCAAAGCATTAGCCCCAAAAATGTTTTGGCACTGCATAGTCCTGGATCGGCAGCCCTTTCTGACACAACGGGACCTGTACTTGCAAGGGGTTCCATCCTGCTTATAAGTATCACTTGGACAGAAGGCTGAGGTCCCATTGCAGTACTCTGCAAGGTCACATTCGTTTTCTTCCATCCGACACATGTATCCCGATGGACGAAACTGACAGTTATGACAACAAAGTCCAACGTTACAGCTGGCACCTTCTTTGAATTTACAGTCTGGTCGACAACACCCGTCTTCTTCACACTCCTCTCCTGAACCACAGTCACATTCCTCATTCTCTTCCACAATTTTGTTTCCACATCTCTTAACCACATAGCCTAGGCCTGGGAGATTATTTAGACAGTTTAATCCTGAACTTACATGTGAATAAAATTCGGCATAACTACAATTACTAAACCCAGTTCGTCCGGTGCCCATGATACAACTATGCCTACCCTTACACTGGCAGAATTCATAATCATGGGTCATTCCCACACTATGGCCCAGAACATGAGCAGTCCAAGTGGCGGGGCCAAGGATGCTTCTGTCTAGCATAGAACCTGTAGATCCAGAAGGCATCATACTACATACACTCCCCCAGTGATGAGCAAGTGCATCCTTAAACTTTTTGTGAACATACAGGTGTGCCCAGTCTGCCGGAATCCGAAGACGTAGGTCACGTGACCTGTACTGCACAAACTGGCCTAAAACTTGTGATAGCTGTCCGAAATTAAGTCTTATTTTGTCTCTGTCTGTCCATACTTCAACAGCTAATAGTTGTATTCTCATACGGACATCTTGAAAGTAAGAGTCTGCAATTGAAGTCAGAAGAATGGCATCACTTATGACTTGAGTAAGATTGGAGTTCAAATATAAATATCTACTGTTATCAAAGACCAGGGCTAATTCCAAGTACTTTTGGTGCATATATGAATTAGTAAATTTCGGTATCAGAGCCATGCTCTCACGCTGGGCCATCTGCTCTACTGTTTCATCATCAGTTAAGCCACAGAAATCAGAGGGAAATTCCTCCTCTTTCTCCAGGGGATATACCATGTGCTCAAAATTGGAAGAAGCCTTGCGGGGCTCGATTTGGTAATGATTGGCAGCAATTTTCAGGATGCCCCGGAGACCTCCCATGCATGTACTTATGGTAGCTTCAGAATCCGGATTTCCTTCAACCAAGCCCATATAGTTGCAGTCGCTGGGTATATAAGGGTGATCTTCCAAGAGTCTCCCCTGTTCTGTGAAGGAGAAAACCTGCAGATTCCGAGGCAACAGAAACCTCTTGGGCCACAGATGAAGGACACGGTTCTTGCCTTTTACCTGCAGGAGGTAGGACACGTGCCTGGCTGCTCTCTGTTCCCCTCCACGGAAGCTCAGCTTCTTGGGAATGGTGATTTCATAGGAGTCAAAGCTCCACTCAGGGTGAAAAAGTAAATCCTTGCCAAGAGAGTCAACCAGGAGCACCGCCAGGACTAGCGACCGGCCTGGAGAGGGGCAGGTCCTCACTGACCTCATGACACAGCCTGTTCCCCAGTGAGTCAGTCCCTGCCACTGTGGCCTTGAGAGTCAGCCTTCCAGGGACGTCCACTAGAGGCGCGGGGAGCAGTGCGTGCCCTGCGGAGCTCGCAGGTGCTTGGGAGCGCAGCCCTGGGCCAAGCTGGGTCAGGAGGAGGCTACTGACCTCCCCTGCAGCTGCACGCCCCGCCCAACGCATCCAGTTCGTTCTCTGGGCGGTGCCGTTGGGCGCACGTGGAAGAATCCAAGGAAGGTGCTCGAGAATAAAATGAAAAGCGAGGCTGCTTGCAGGCTGCGGGAGAAGGCAGGGAGCAGCTTGAGAAAGGGGAAAGGACTAAAGAGTAAGAACACAGAGAACTTGACCAAGGTTCTCTGTGTCTTGGGCTATTTCTTTTGTTTCTACTGGCCTCAGGACACACCTAATTTTTCCATGGGCTGATGCGGCTGTTTCACAGGTGCTGTGCCCACCTCACCGTTACACCATTTTCAGTGTTCACGGGGAGTCTCTTGCAGCAAAGAGGATTCCTGGAGTCAGCCAGAGGACCACCAGAGCCTGAGAAAAACAGAGCTGACTCGTGTCCCCACCCCCCACCTGGCTTCAGGCAAGGGGACGTTTCTAAGTTCATTTTGCCAGGTGGTTCTTTCTGCTGTGTGTCCTTAGGGTGCCAGGGATCGGCATGCTTTTTGGTGTGAGTGTGCTTTGGATGTAGAATCTAGAAACAGTCAAATCCTAGGAGAATCCACGAAGACTAAAATCAATTCCAGTTGTATTACAGGGAAAGGTCAAAAAATAGGACGGGGCTTGTATCCGGGAGACTAGTTAAGACGATCTTGTAACAATCCAGGCAAGTGATGTTATCTATGGAACAGAAAACGGCATGCAGTTCCATAAAATACATAGTATTTTTGGAAAGCTTATTGTGTACCCTCCACTCTTCTCAGCTCTTTTTATGAATCAGTCCATTAACTCTTCACAAAAATGCCTAGTGTGCAGATAATGATAACGCTTATCGTCCAGACTTCACACATGCTGCTGCTGCTGCTGCTAAGTCACTTCAGTCGAGTCCGACTCTGTGCGACCCCATAGACGGCAGCCCACCAGGCTCCTCCGACATGAGGGAACTGAAACTCTACTTTTGCTCTGATGGTGTTACTGTGTGCCACTGTTGCCACCCACAACCTGGTCCTCCCGACCAACACACAGCACACAATGTTTACCACTTACCTCTGCTGTCACTCTGGGGAGGGACAGGAGTGGACAGCTTCAAAAAATTGGCTGCTTGATTTATACGATTGAATGAATCCTCCTAAATGAAAGAAGCTAGAATTAAAAAGAATATTCCCATTTCTGGCTTCTGTATTTTGGTCTTGACCCTCAAGGAAAAAGAAAACATCAAAACAAGTCGACTTACCTACGGAGGAGAAATATGACAAGCTCTTCTCAGGAAATGGAGATTTTTAAGGTGCCATTCTCCTGTGCTGTGAGAAAGCGCCAGAACACAGCCCTGCTTGGCTTCTAGCAGAGAATGGGGAATGCCTTGAAACAGCCACCCTCGGGGGGTGGTGAAGGAGGAGGCCTGTGTACTGTGGAGATGACCTGGTCGGCAGGCAAAGCCCTGAGTATAATTAGCAGACAGTAAGGGAGGGCCCGTCTAGAGGTTTAGATTTCCGGTCAAGTCAGTTGCTGAGCTGAGAGGCAGTGGAGGTAAAGTACATGAAGAAGGGAAGAACTCAGCAGAGAACTGACTGGATAAATCAAAGTTTCACCTAGTGTGTTGAGCTCCTAATTCAGGTTGGAAACCAAAAATCACAGTTTCTTCAGTCTGTCAATCTGGTTGACATTTTTAAGTGCCCATCAGCCTAAATTGTAGAGGACAGTTGAGAGCTATCTTCTATATTCATTCTATTTTATCATCATTTTCATATGTATACCATTTGCCTTTAGAGCACTGGAGTATTTCCTGATTGAAACACTAATTCTGAAGCTCCTGTTGCTATAGTATTATCTTAGAGCTAACCTCTGCAACATCTGTTAACAAAAAGCTTTGTGGAAATCGCCTGCTTTGTCCTGTTTCTTATTTACAAAATTATACGTATGTATTGTAAAAGGTGGAAACAATTCTAGGTGACATAGAGTAGGAAATGCAAGCCTTTCCTTTATCTCCAACCTACATGTGATTTCAACAAACTTATTCTTTCCCCACAATACCAAGAAAAGATGGTAGTTGAGAGTTTTATTCCAAATAGAAGACATCATGTGTATAAGCGTGGTGGTTGCTCTGGGGGCTGAGAATTTTGGAAGGATAAGCTCTCTGATGAGAGAACGTGAATAGTGATGAAACAAATCCCGTTTTCATCTGTGCAGTTCACTTCATGCTCATCTGGGGAGCAGATGTTTTTGATTGTGCTCTGGAGTCCTCACAGAGGTATTTTGTTGGTTTGTAGTGGAAGACGCAGTGTCAGGGCTTTCTAGTCTGACATCTCATTTATGACTACAGTCTCTTGGAGGGATCTTTTTGCAATGATAGAAATGTTACGACTGTTCAGTATTGTAGCCATTAACCACCTATGTTTATTGACCACTTGAAATATGGCTGAACAGCTGAATTTCAACTCAATTTGAAATTTGAGAGAATTTAAATTTAAATAGCCACATGTGGTTACTAGCTGCCGTATTAGCACAGCTCAAGAAGGCCTTATTTCTACAACATTTCCAGTAGTGTTTATTATCCAGTTCATTTGGAGACTCACTTTAGAAAAAGACAGCCCAGTTGCATTCTCTGGTTATTAGTGAGGTTGAACATATACTATCTCAACCAATCCACTTAAGTTTCTTTAACATTCAGTAAAACCTGCTGTATAACATTATAGTAGTTTCAGGCATACAACATAATAATTCAATATATGTATATATTGTAAAACCATCACCACAGTAAATACAATTAACATCCATCACCACCCATAATTATAATATTTTGTCTTATGATCAGAACTTTTAACATTTACTATCTTAGCCACTTTCAATACACAATACATTACTCAATAATTCTTATATTTTTCTGTTCATATCCATTGCCCATTCTTCTATTACAAACTTTGCTCTGCTTTTCAATTTAATGGGGCTACTTATAAACTGGAAGTCAATTCGGCCAATCTGTTATTTGTTGCTTTACTTTTCAGAGTGTCCTTTATTATACAGAACATTTATAAGCTAGAAAGTATTTTGGTCTTGGCACTCAAGGAAAGCTTCTAGCTTCTGAGTTTCATGTCATTTTGCTTTCCTTCCTCACCCTCAGTTCAGTTCTGTTCAGTCACTCAGTCATGTCCTACTCTTTGTGACCCCATGGACTGCAGCACGCCAGGCCTCCCTGTCTACCGCCAACTCCCAGAGCTTGCTCAAACATATGTCAGTTGAGTTAATGATGCCATCCAGACATCACATCCTATCATCCCCTTTTCCCATGCTTTTGATTTTTCCTAGCATCAGGGTCTTTTCTAATGAGTCAGTTCTTAGAATCAAGTGGCCAAAGTATTGGAGCTTCAGCTTCAAAATCAGTCCTTTCAGTGAGTATTCAGGACTGATTTCCTTTAGGATTGACTAGTTTGATCTCCTTGCTGTCCAAGGGACTCTCAAGAGTCTTCTCCAACACCACAGCTCAAAAACATCAATTCTTTGGTGCTCAGCTTGCTTAATGGTCCAACTCTCACATCCATACATGACTACTGGAAAAACCATAGCTTTGACTAGATGGACCTTTGTTGGCAAAGTAATGTCTCTGCTTTTTAATATGCTGTCTAGGTTTATCTTCTAAGGAGCAAGTGTCTTTTAATTTCACGGCTGCAGTCACCATCTGCAGTGATTTTGGAGCCCAAGAAAATAAAGTCTGTCGCTGTTTCCATTGTTTCCCCATCTCTTTGCCATGAAGTGATGGGTATCGGATGCCATGATCTTTGTTTTTGAATGCTGAGTTTTAAGCCAGCTTTCACTCTCCTCTCTCACCTTCATCAAGAGGCTCTTCAGTTCCTCTTTGCTTTCTGCCGTAGGGTGGTGTCATCTGCATGCTGTGTATTGTGCTGTGCTTAGTCACTCAGTCATGTCTGACTCTTTGTGACCACATGGACTGTAGCCCGCCAGGCTCCTTCGTCCATAGGATTCTCCAGGCAAGAATACTAGAGTGGGTTGCCATGCCCTCCTCCAGGGGATCTTCCCAACCCAGGGATTAAACCCAGGTCCCCCACATTGCAGGCATATTCTTTACCATCTGAGCCACCAGGGAAGCCCAAGAATACTGGAGTGGGTAGCCTATCCCTTCTCTGGGGATTTTCCTGACCCAGGAATTGAACCAGGGTCTCCTGCACTGCAGGTGGATTCTTTGTCAGCTGAGTCACTTAGGGAAGCATAATCTGAGGTTATTGACATTTCTCCCATCAATCTTGATTCCAGCTTGTGCTTCATCCAGCCTAGAATTTTGCATGATGTACTCTGTATATAAGTTAAATAAGCAAGGTGACAATATATATCCTTGAAGTACTCCTTTCCCAATTTGGAACCATTGTTTCATGTCCATTTCTAACTGTTGCTTCTTGATTTGCATGCAGATTTCTCAGAAGGCAGGTAAGGTGGTCTGGTATTCCCATCTCTTTAAGAATTTTCCACAGTTTGTTGTGATAAACACAGTCAAAGGCTTTAGTGTTATCAATTAAGCAGTAGATGTTTTTTGTAGAATTCTCTTGCTTTTTCTATGATCCACTGGATGTTGGCAGTTTGACTCTGGCAATTTCCTCACCCTATGATTGTAAAAATATCTGTGCAATATGCACTTTATAAATACCGCTTAGTACCTCTCTCATTTTTTTGTAGGAAATACAACACTGTCTTCCAAGTGTGCTGTCTTTCTGTCCTATCACTGAATCAAATATTAAGTAATCCTATAATCAACACAGGGCACTATAAATATTAATACTTCTGACAAATCAGTGAGAAAAAGAAGGATAATCTAAAAAAAAAATGAGCAGGTAACTTCTATAGATACATCACAGAAAATTCAGGGAGCCAAAAAAAGTAAATGGAAAATTCTCAGCCACATTATTGAAAAGAGTATTGCCAATTAAAGCTTCTATCTGAGGCTACATCTATCAGGTTAGCAAAGATTTAAGAAATTAATAATATGAAGTCTTGGTGAAGCTGTAGAATAGTAACTCTCTTACCTAGAGTGGCAATGTAAATCAGTAAAACCACTTTAGAACCATGTTTGTCATTAGCTTACATAGTTTAAAATAAGCACTATGATCCAGAAATTCCATTCGCAGGTATATACCCAACAGAAATGTGTACAATTGTACAGAAGTATACATGGACATAGCAATACACTCCAAACTGGAAACAGTTCTAAATTCCACCAGGTGACTGTGGCAATGGAGATAATTAATCAGAGTTATATGCCACATCATGGATGAATATTACAAACAAAAGCAAAAGAAAAAGGACTAAATCAGGTAAACTTGAACTTTATTTTTTAGAGATACATACATAACTGATAAATATAATGAAGTGATGATGAGAACTGTCAGGAGAGTTGATATTTCTAGGATGAAGGCAAGGGGATATAATCAAGAATGGATGGTAGAGGGGCAGGTTATGGTTTGTGTAGCTTCCAGGGGACTGTGGTGCTGGTAATATAATTCTGAAGCACTAGTTTTGCTGTACACATTTGTTACACCATTCCAGGGCCCTTTATGCTCATTTCTGTACATACTATATTTCACAGTCAAAAAAGTTGAATCACAATTTTTAAAATCTATTTCTAAGATAAGACATTTGACTATGTTTTGTTACGATTGATCTTTAAGAGATCCACAGTTTAAAATGATCACATGTATATACAGATTGCTATATAGTAACACCATGGTAATGACAAACCAAAAATCTATAACAGGTACATACACAAAACAACAACAATAAAAATCTAATACTAAACAGAGTCATTGAATCACAGGACAACAGAAGAAGAAATGAACAGAAAAGACCAATAAGACAATTAAAAAACAATTACCTTCCTCGGTAGCTCAGCTGGTAAAGAATCCACCAGGTAATGCAGGAGACCCCGGTTTGATTCCTGGATCAGAAAGACCCCCTGGAGAAGGAATAGGCTACCCACTCCAGTATTCATTCAATGGCCTTCCCTGGTGGCTCAGATGGTGAAGAATCCACATGCAATGTGGGAAACCTGGGTTCGATCCCTGGGTTGAGAAGGTGCCCTGGAGGAGGGCATGGCAACCCACTCCAGTATTCTTGCCTGGAGAATCCCCATGGACAGAGGAACCCAGCAGGCGACAGTCCATGAGTTCATAAAGAATTGGACACAACTGAGCGACTAAGCATGGCAGCAAGATTGCAAGAAAACATACATATTAATAACTAAATAAAAGTGAACTAAATGTTCTAATAAAAATAAATATAGTGGCTGAATAGATACAAAATTGAGAACTGTATGTATACCACCTACAGGAGACTCACTTCAGGTCTAAAGAAAGATGCACACACAGACTGAAAGGAAGGGATGGAAAAGGTATTCCACACACATGGAAATCAAGAGAAAGCCAGAATATTTATATCAGACAAAACAGACTTTCAAATATAGACTGTTAAAGAGACAAAGAAGGCCATAACCTAATGATCAAGGGATCAATAAAAAAGAACATACCATATTATGAATATATGAATATACAGTAAAGAAAAGACAATCTCATCAATAAGTGATATTGGGAAAACTGGACAGTTACCTGTGAAAAAAGTGAAATTCAAGCATTCTCTAATACCATATGCAAAAATAAACTGAAAAAGGATTAAAAACCTCTTTTAATCTAAGGCCAGAAAGCATAAAACTCGCAAGCATAGCACTCTTTGATATAAATGAGCAATATTTTTAGTAACTGTCTCCTAAAGCAAAGACAATAAAAGCAAAAATAAACAAATGGAACCTAATTAAACTTAGAAGCTTTTGCACAGCAAAGGAAACAGCAACAAGAAGATAACCTACTGAATGGGAGAAAATATTTACAAATGAGAGACTGAGAAGAAGTTAATATCCAAAGTACACAAACAAGTCATAAAATTCAACATCAAAAAACCAACAACCCAATAAAAAAATGTCCAGAAGATCTGAACAGACAGATTTTTCCAAAGAAGACATGCAGATGGCCAATAGGCACATGAAAGTCATACACTGTCATTAATCATCAGAGATATTTCTTATTAAGACTATGTGAGATATCATGCCACACCTGTCAGATTTGCCGTTATAAAAAGAAAGACCACAAATAACAAATATTAGCAAGGATAGGATAAATGGGAACTCTCCTAAACAGTTGGTGGAAATGTAAATTGGTGCAGTCCCTATGGAAAATATGTGCAGGGTCTTCCAACAACTAAAAATAGACCTACCATCCACTGTAGATTTCTATCTACAGTATTTACTTTTTAAAAAGAAAGAAAAGACTGAAGTGAAAAGATACAACCACCCCAATGTTTACCACAGCAGTATTTACAAATGCCAAGATATGGAAGCAACCCAAGCATTCATCAACAGATGAAAGGATAAAGAAGATGTGATGTACATGGTAATTTGGAAAATTCATCAGTGGCCACAGGACTGGAAGAGGTCAGTTCTCATCACAATCTCAAAGAAAGGCAATGCCAAAGAATATTCAAACTACCATACAATTGCACTCATTTCACATGCTAGCAAGGTAATACTCAATATCCTTCACCCTAGGTTTCAACAGTACATGAACCAAGAGCTTCCAGATGTACAAGCTGGATTTAGAAAGGGTAGAGGAACCAGAGATCAAATTGCCAATATCCATTAGATCATAGAAAAAACAAGGGAATTCCAGGAAAACATCTGCTTCAGTGACTACAGGAAAGGCTCTGACTATGTGGATCACAACAAACTGTGGAAAATTCTTAAAGAGATGGAAATATCAGACTACCTTATTGAAAAAAACTGTACGTAGGTCAACAAGCAACAGTTAGAACCAGACATAGAACAACAGGCTGGTGAAAAATTGAGAAAGGATTACATCAAAGTTGTATATTGTTACCCTGCTTATTTAACTTCTCTGCAGAGTACATCATGCAAAATGCTGAGCTGGGTGGATCACAAGCTGGAATCAAGACTGATGGGAGAAATATCAATAATCTCAGATATGCAGATGATACCACTCCACTGGCACAAAGCAAAGAGTAACAAAAGAGCCTCTTGCTGAGGGTGAAAGAGGAGAGTGAAAAAGATGGCTTGAAACAACTTTCAAAAAACTAAGGTCATGGCATGTGGTCCCATCACTTCATGGCAAATAGAGGGGGAGGAAGTGGAAACTAGCAAATTTTATTTAGGGGGCTGCAAAATCACTGCAGATGGTGACTGCAGCCATAAAATTAAAAGACACTTGCTGCTTGGCAGAAAAATTATGACAAACGAAGACAGCATATAAAAAAGCAGAGACATCACTTTGCCGACGAAGGTCTGTATAGTTAAAGCTATTGGTTTTTCAGCAGTCATGTATGGATGTGAGAGGTGCACCATAAAGAAGGCTGAGTGCAGAAGGATTGATGCTTTTCAATTGTGGTGCTAGAGAAGACTCCTGAGAGTCCCTTGGACTACAAAGATATCAAATCAGTCAATCCTAAAGGAAATCAACCCTGAATACTAATCAGAAGGACTGATGGTGAAACTGAAGCTCCAATATTTTGGCTGCCTGATGTGAAGAGCTAACTCATTGGAAAAGACCCTGATGCTGGGAAAGAGTGAGGGTAGGAGAAGAGGGTGACAGAGGATGAGAAGGTTGGATAGCATCACCAACTCAATGGACATGAGTTCTAGCAAACTCTGGGAGATAGTGAAGGACAGGGAAGCTTGACTTGCTGCAGTCCATGGGGTTGCCAAGAGTCGGACATGACTTAAGACTGAACAACAACAAAAACAAAAATGCATATTAAAATATACAATGGACTACTACTCAGCCATAAAAAGAATAAAATGTCATTTTCAACAACCTGGATAGACTTGGAAGGTAATATGCTAAGTGAAATAAGTCAGAAAAAGATGTTCTCTTATAGGTAGAATCTGAAAAATATACATAGTGAATAAAACAAAGCAGAAATAGACTCACAGATAAAGAGAACAAACCAGAGGTTACCACCGGGGAAAAGAAAAATTGGTGGTGTGGTAGGGGGTGAGACTGGGGACAGGCAATAAGAGGTAAAAACTACTATGTATATAATAAATAAACTACAAGACTATGTAGTACAACAGAGGAAATATAGCCATTTCTAATAACTACAAATGACTGTGGCCCACGAGGCTCTTTTATCCACAGAAATCTTCAGGCAAGAGTACTGGAGTGCGCAGCCATTCCCTTCTCCAGGAGATCTTCCCGACCTGGGGATTGAATCTGGCTCTCCTGCATTGTACGCAGATTCTTTACTGTCTGAACCACCAGGGAAGCCCATAGATGTACTATAACCTTTAAAAATTGTGAATCTCTATGTTGTATGCCTGAAACTTGCATAATATTTCACACCGAATATACAGCAGTTAAAAAGAAAGAAAAAAGGAGGAAAAAATAATTACTAACTATAACAGGAGTTTGGAATAACAAGAGGTTAGCTATTAAAATATGAAGAAAATCTGAATATTTTGTAATAGTGTAAGCAGCTTTTGCTCAGAAAGAGCTCTTTGCAGGAAAGAGCTCTCTGAAAGAGGCCCCTCTCATCTTGTCACTATAATCTTAAACTAGGCAGCCATGCTCTGCTTATCTCTGGCCCTAGTCTTTCCAATCTTTAGATCACAGATTGCTTTGCCTAACTGTTGGTTCTTTCCATAGATCAAAGAAGTAGAAATAAAGAATAGGTAATTAGCATGACCAGTTTTGTTCCCTAGTTTCTCCCTCAGCAAACTTGTGAACAAACTCTCATCTAAGGAAAGATCACAAGAAGTCAACAAGCTTGCACATACAAGGGGCTGGTGATGACTCTGAACCCCTACCTCAAAGATTAAATGAGATTACTTCCTTTTTCCTTTTTAAAACCTTTCATGGCTGAGCAGACTCTTTGGAGTTGGTCTTGGGACGTGGTCCCAAGACTGTCAGCATTCTGATTAAAAGCAGTGTTCCTTTTTACCACCATTTGCCTCTCTTTTAGGTATTGATTTTTGAGCAGCAAGAAGCTGGACCTGAGTTCAGTAACAGTAGTGGATACAATGCATAAATGATACTGATGATAAAATATATGATTTATGATACAGCCACCACCCATAGGGGTGAATTTTAGCATCCAGGGCCAGAAGAGTTAACCTCTTCTTAGGGCTGAGATCCAGATCTTCTTGGAGGGCACAGCCCAACTGAACAGCAGAGAAATCACAGAACCGCTCTGGTGGGTCTTTCTGGAAGTCCAACCTCTAAGGTCCTGGGGAAAGCTGTTCACAGGAAAGGGTCTCACTGAGACACTGCAGGGCACTGGAGAAAGTTGTTCATGGAGAGGTATATCCCCGAGGCATTCCAACACACTCTACTACAGAACCACCTGGGGAAATGTGGGTCCCTGGAATTGCTATTAATACTAGTTGCTGGATACCTCTGGCTGCCTACACTGCAGACTCTGGACACTTCAGAGGCAGTCTACACGTCAGGTTCCTGGCACTTGGGAACCTACTTACTTGGCCAGAGGAGCCTGTGTAGGGAGTCACTGGAGCACAGAAAGCAAATCTCTCTTAAATTTTCTCTCCAGCACCCTCTCCTGAAAAAGGATAGCATAGTGCCAGCTAACAAAGCTAAGATATTTAAAGGCCCACATCCATTTGCACAGAATAGGCAGAAAGGGTGATAATAGAGCTAACTGGTAATAACTTGATAATCTACACAAACTGCTCTGAAGAGTTATATTTGCCAGTCAGGACAGGCAAGATTACAGAATTCAAGTTAGAGCTCAATTTGCTCTCACCAAAAATATTTGAGGCTGGAATGAGGACTGCATGCTTTCAGGGTAGTTCTTCCTGAAGTACAAGTGAAACAGTTGAAACTCATTTTTTTTTCCCTCCATCATTGTTCTTCCCTAGGTCAACAGAGATCTTCAAATCCATACCCCTCAAAAACCCAGTTTTTCTCACTTGACGTGGGTAGATAGACTCCAGTACTCCACTGCTGCTGCTGCTGCTAAGTCGCTTCAGTCGTGTCCGACTCTTCGTGACCCCATGGACTGCAGCCCACCAGGCTCCTCCGTCCATGGGATTTTCCAGGCAAGAGTACTGGAGTGGGGTGCCAATGCCTTCTCCGCCAGTACTCCACAGCCACATGTAATGTCCTTCAGAGCTTACTTGGATTTATCTAAACACCACAAGATCACAATTTTTAAACTTCTCCTTGTTAACAGCAGAAACTTCTAATAGTCTATACTATCTCTTTGACTTTCTATGTATATGACCAGATAAGTGGCAATTGTCATTGTTGTTTTGTTTTCTGGGCTAAAACTAGGACTTCCAGGTCAAGTTGAATAGAACAGATGTAGTTGGCATCTGCTTTATACCTGTTTATAAGTTCATCATTATTATTTTGCTATAGATGGTGGTAGATACCATTAATTAGTTTTGGAAGTTCCTCTCTGTTTCTAAATTGATGTGATTTAATAATTTTTATCACAAAGACTTAATTTTACCTCTTACTGTCTTGAGTCTATCCACGGGATTGTATCAATCTTCCAAAGGTGATGCCATCTATTCATTGATTTACTAATGTTAACCATTCTTTTATTCCTGAGGAAGAAAAGTCCTGGTCCAGATGAGTTTATATAACATTCATTGCTAGTTTCAGCTTGGAAATGATTTATACATTTCCCTCTATGTTTATAGATAAGATGAGATATAATTTTTCTTATTTGTGCTGTCCCTGTAGGAATTTTACTGACAAAGTCATAATAGGTTCATAAGTTGAACTGAGGTGTGTTTTCCTCATTTTTAATTTTCTGGGGGGTTTATGAGAGGGACTATCCTATTGGTTCTTTCCAAGCAAGGTGATGGATGTGTTAATTATCTTGTCCTTAGTAGTAATTCTACAATCTATTCATATTAAATTTTCATGCAGTATACTTTAAATTAATATACTTGTACATTCTATCACAATGAAAAATTTTAAAACATTTATGTATATTAAATTTCCATGTAGTATCCTTTATATATTTGTACATTTTTATCACAATTTAAAATCATGTTTAAACAACCTTAAGTTTTTAAATGAACTCTCCTCCCTAAATTCAATTTCCTAATATTCATATAAAGCTACATTGAATAATGTCATTATTAGTTATGCAATCTTGAGCATTTTATTTAAACTCATTGTCCTCAAATGTGCTTTGAAAAATGAGAAAATGAAAACACCTACCTCACAGAGTTACTTTCAGGAATATGCACATTGATGCCGGTGAAATGTGTGGAGTATTGCCTGGCCAGAGTGAACATTCAGTTAATGGTAGCCAACATTATCAGTACTAGAGCCATAGTTTTATCGGTCCCAAACAGTCAAAGGGGACACTCTTTATCATGAACCTCCCACAGCTTCTTTAGTTAGAAGAACTGCATGGCTAAGAAGAGTCTGGAGTTGGGTTTAGTTGACCTGCTGTGCTGCCTGGGGAAGGAGGAGCCCCGCGGAAACTCAGGAACAGCAGGAGGGTTCAGCCCAGAACAAGACCAAAACGCTTGGGCTGTCACAGGGCTGGGATGATGAACAAGATATGGCCATTGACTCCTCTGAAGGGGCCACTCAATCCTCCTGTCTTCCAGCCAAAGCACCAGGCAGAAGGGTACTTGGAAGCAGACATGGGTGTACTTAAGATGAATGGTGTTCCTCACTGCCTTCTGCTCTCTTTAGGAGTGTGGCAAACCTAAGGCCAGATGTCCCCCAGCACGCATTCACAAGAGACTTTTCCCTGCAAGCAGAAACCCAAAGCACAGGATTCTTCCACCAGGACCCTGCCAGGTCTTGTCATCCTTGGTAGACTGTGGTGCACTTCAGGAGTTACGGTAGATTAAAGTGCGGCTGCTTAGTCACTCAGTCGTGTCTGATTCTGCAATCCCATGGACTGTAGCCTGCCAGGCTCCTTTGTCCATGGAATTTTCCAGATAGAACACTGGAGCAGGTTGCCATTTCCTTCTTGAGGTAATCTTCCCAACCCAGGGGTCAAACCCACATCTCCTGCATTGCAGCCAGATTCTTTACCACAGTTGCCACCTGGGAAGCCCCCCACCCAACTGAGGTCAATCCAAACATTAAGTCAGAGACCACATGTAAACAGGGCTACAGTGACCCACACAGTGACTATAGCAGGGCTAGGTCCTTAACTGAGGCACTTCCCTTGTAAACTGTGTGTGTGTTACTTGCTCAGCTGTTTCTCTTTGCCACCCCATGCACTGTAGCCTGCCAGGCTCCTCTGAGCATGGAATTCTCCAGGCAAGAATACTGGAGTAGATAGCCATTCCCTTCTCTAGGGGATCTTCCCGACCCAGGGATTGAATCTGGGTCTCCACATTGCAGGCAGATTCCTTACCGTCTGAGCCTTTTAAACTATGGCTTTCTATATATTAATAAAATGTGGTAGCCACCATTATAGATCAGCATAGAGCACAGACACAGATGATGTCACTGATGATCCTGAGGGAGTCAGAGGGAAAGGGAGACAATGACTTTGTTTGCTGAAAACAGACACAGGACTCTACCCTGAAATCCACTGTAATTCTATAAAACTCACAATTCTAGTATTCAGAAAGCCATTAGAGTGTTCTTTTCAGGATATTCAAAACTTGAACGAAAACAAGAAAGCTAAGAAAGTAAAATGCACTGATTTGTTTCCAAACTAAGAATACCTTTTATTTGCTGATCAAAACCTCAAAGAAAATTAGGTTAAGGAATAGTAGGAAGAAGGAAGAACTATAGATAAAGGAGAAGCTTGTTCAATTTATGACCCTGTGTAATAAATAGTGACTGTAGATTGCCTGATTACTTTTTTGCTTTCTTGACATGTTTTTGTCTTGAATTGTTCTTCTCCAGAATTAATTAGTGATGTTTCTTTTTAGATTCATCCGCTTTCTATGATTTTCCTGTAAAACACAACAATCACTGAGATAATTAAGAAAACAAGGCGTGTTAATATTAGAATCACAACCTGAAGTGAGGCAGACACCTCCTTCCTTAGTGGTCCTGGAGGCCCACTGTCGATGCTTCCTCCATACCCTACCTCCTCACACAGCGGAGGGGCCCAACCATACATGCAGTGGCAGTTTTTGTTATTGTTGCAAACTCCTCGGCGGTTGCACTTCTCAGGGAAACAGTCAAATTTCAGGACTGAGCTATTCACACAGTATCTATTAAAACACACCCGCTCCTTACCACAGGAGGTACCATCATTTATCACGCCCAGGTCAGGTAACCCCATAGGTACCATGGCTAGATGATAGCCAACGCCCCAGCACATGAGGTTTTCTTCATGCAGATGAGTGGATATTAGGATAGTGTGATCTGGCATATCAGGGAGGGTTTTCACATTTATGCACTGTAGCCTGCCACATATTGAATTTCGCTTGGTACACTTTCTAAATTCACGAAGCCCTGAAATCCCACAGTTCCCATATTGGTCACCTAATAAATTAGCTGCATCATAGCACTGATGAGGAGCATCCTTGGCATCAAGTCCAAAAATTTTTTGGCACTGCATATACCTGGATTGACAACTCTGTTTGAAACAATGGGCTTCGTACTTGCAAGGGGTTCCATCCTGCTTATAAGTATCACTTGGACAGAAGGCTGAGGTCCCGTTGCAGTACTCTGCAAGGTCACATTCGTTTTCTTCCGTCCGACACATGTATCCCGATGGACGAAACTGACAGTTATGACAACAAAGTCCAACACTACAGTTGGCTCCTTCTTTGAGTTTACAGTCTGGTCGACAACACCCGTCTTCTTCACACTCCTCTGTCGAACCACAGTCACATTCCTCATTCTCTTCCACAATTTTGTTTCCACATCTCTCAAGCACATAGCCTAGGCCTGGGAGATTAGTTAGACACCTTGCATTTGAAGCTCTATACATGTATGCAAAATAATGGGCATAACTACAATTACTAAACCCATATCGCCCAGTACCCATGATGCAGCTATACCTTCCCTTACATTGGCAGAATGCTTCATCATGTAGCATTCCCACACTGTGTCCCAGTACATGAGTGGACCAAGTGGCGGGTGCAAGGATATTTACATCTGGAAAAACACTTACAGATCCAGCATAAAACTGGTTACACACATGTCCCCCAGACTGTGCAAGTAAATCTGAAAAAGTTCTTTTAAGATATAGGTGTACCCAATCTACTGAAAGCCGAGTATTTAGTACACTTGTTCGGTATACCAAAAACTGGCTTAAAACTTGCTCTATCTTTGAAAAATTAACTCTAATTTTGTCCTTATCTGTCCATACTTCAACACTAAATAGATGTATTCTTAGACGGATATCTTGGAAGTAAGAGTCCATAATAGAGGTCAGAAGAATGGCATCATTTATAACTTGAGTAAGATTGGAGTTTGAAAATAAATACCTACTGTTATCAAAGACCAGGGCTACTTCCATGTACATTTGATGTGTATATAAGTCAGTGAAGTCTGGTGTCCTAGCTATGTTTTCACGCTGGGCCATCTGCTCTACTGTTTCATCATCAGTTAAGCCACAGATCTGATTAGGAAATTCCTCCTCTTTCTTCATGAGATACACCACGTGCTCAAAATTGGAAGAAGCCTTGCGGGGCTCAATTTGGTAATGATTGGCGTCAATTTTCAGGATGCCCTGAAGACCTCCCATGCATGTACTTATGGTAGCTTCAGAATCCGGATTTCCTTCAACCAAGCCCATATAGTTGCAGTCACTGGGTATATAAGGGTGATCTTCCAAGAGTCTCCCCTGTTCTGTGAAGGAGAAAACCTGCAGATTCCGAGGCAACAGAAACCTCTTGGGCCACAGATGAAGGACACGGTTCTTGCCTTTTACCTGCAGGAGGTAGGACACGTGCCTGGCTGCTCTCTGCTCCCCTCCACGGAAGCTCAGCTTCTTGGGGATAGTGATTTCATAGGAGTCAAAGCCCCACTCTGGGTGAAAAAGTAAATCCTTGCCAAGAGAGTCAACCAGGAGCACCGCCAGGACTAGCGACCGACCTGGGGAGAGGCAGGTCCTCACTGACCTCATGACACAGCCTGTTCCCCAGTGAGTCAGTCCCTGCCACTGTGGCCTTGAGAGTCAGCCTTCCAGGGACGTCCACTAGAGGCGCGGGGAGCAGTGCGTGCCCTGCGGAGCTCGCAAGTGCTTGGGAGCGCAGCCCTGGGCCAAGCTGGGTCAGGAGGAGGCTACTGACTTCTCCTGCAGCTGCACGCCCCGCCCAACGCATCCAGTTCGTTCTCTGGGCGGTGCCGTTGGGCGCACGTGGAAGAATCCAAGGAAGGTGCGCGAGAATAAAATGAAAAGCTAGACTGTCTGCATGCGGATTGGAGAAGACAGAGAGCAGCTTGAGAAAATGAAAAGGACTAAAGAATAAGAGGAACAACAGAGAACTTGCTAAAGGCTCATTGTGTCTTGGGCCATTTCTTGTTTCTATAGACTTTAGGATACACTCGATTTTCCCATGTGTTGATTTGGATGTTTCATAGGCTGCTGTGCCCACTTCATCATTGCACTACTTCATCATTCCACTTTTCTGGTGGGCTCACTTGCGGCCAAAGGAAAGAGCATCTGAGGTGGCCAGAGTAGCACCAGAGCCTGAGAAAATGAGCGGAGACACTGCCTTCCCACCCCCACCCCTGGTAGCACCTTGGGTCAACAGGTGAAATATGAGCAGTGTTCAAGAAATGCTCCATTTAGCAAAAGGAAGCCATGGAGACTTTAGTGTGAACGGTGGAGGAACTGCCGAGGATACACATACCAAAAGGTTGTGATGTGAAATGGGGATTTGGAAGTCTAGACCACATTCAAGAAGTTCGATGTGACAGAGGGGAAAGAAACAGAAAAGGGGCTGGAGAGTTCTGGGGCGTTTGGGATTGACTAGTGCCAAAATCACTGCAGATGGTGACTGCAGCCATGAAATTAAAAGACGCTTACTCCTTGGAAGAAAAGTTATGACCAACCTAGACAGCATGTTGAAAAGCAGAGACATTACTTTGCCAACAAAGTTCTGTCTAGTCAAGACTATTGTTTTTCCTGTGGTCATGTATGGATGTGAGAGTTGGACTGTGAAGAAGGCTGAGCACTGAAGAACTGATGCGTTTGAACTGTGGTGTTGGAGAAGACTCTTGAGAGTCTCTTGGACTGCAAGGAGATCCAACCAGTCCATCCTAAAGGAGATCAGCCCTGGGTGTTCTTTGGAAGGAATGATGTTGTTAAAGCTGAAACTCTAGTACTCTGGCCACGTCATGCGAAGAGTTGACTCATTGGAAAAGATTCTGAGGCTGGGAGGGATTGGGGGCAGGAGGAGAAGGGGACGATAGAGGATGAGATGGCTGGATGGCATCACTGACTCGATGGACGTGAGTCTGAGTGAACTCTGGGAGTTGGTGATGGACAGGGAGGCCTGGCGTGCTGCGATTCATGGGGTCGCAAAGAGTCGGACACGACTGAGCGACTGAATGGTGAAATGAAATATCATGGTAATGCTTGCCTCTTAGGATGAGTTTGGGAATGTCCCTGCCTGTTCAATTCTTTGAAAGACTTGAAGAAGTCTTGATGCTAACTATTCTTTAAATATTTGGTAGAATTCTCCAGTGAACCCCTCTAATCTTGAGCTTTTCTTTGTTGACAGTCTCTTAATTAGTCCTCAATCTTCTCTCGTTATAGGCATATGTATACATTTTATTTCTTTGTGATTCATCCTTGATAGATTTTCTGTTTCTAAAAATTTATCCATTTCTGAAGTTATCCAATTTGCTAGCATATTCATAGTAGTCTTTTTTAGTTTTTACTTATGTAACATTAATGGCAATGTTTTCTCATTCATTTTTAAATTTAGGTATTTGAGTCTTCCTTTTTTCTTACTTATTTTCATTCAAAGTTTGTCAATTTTATTGATCTTTTTAAAAACCAGCTCAGTTTCATTGTTTATTTTAATACTATTTTTTATTCTCTTTCATTTATTTCTGCTCTGATCTTTATTTTCTCCTTCTGTCTGCAGAATTTGGGTTTGGTTTTCTTTCTCTTATTCTAATTCCTTGCAGTGTAAGGTACAGTTATTTATTTTAGATCTTGCTTTCTTTTTAATGTAAGTGTTCACTTTTATAAATTTCTCTCTTTATATACTTTTTGCTACATCCCATGAGATGGGATTGTGTGGCTTCATTTTCATTTATCTGCAGATATTTTCCAAATTCTCTTATAATGTTTTCTTTGTCTTATTGGCTTTTAAAGAGTGCATGGTCTCATTTCCACATATTTGTGGATTTTCTTGTTTTCCTTCATATAGTTTAAATTTTTAATTGAAAAGTAGAGTTTATTTACAATATTATATTAGTTTCAGGTATTCAGCATGGTGATTCAGTGTTTTTATGCAATATACTCCGTTAAAATTTATTACAGCTATAATTTCATGTGTTGTACATTAACAGCTATAATTCCATGTGTTGTACAATAGCTAAATAGTTGTCCATAGCTAAAATAACAGCTATAATTCCATGTGTTGTACAATATACACTTGTTGCTTATCTCCTTTTATATATATAGTGGTTTGTAACTCTGAATCTCTACCCTTGATTTACCCCCTTCTCCCTTCTATCTCTTCTTTGGTAAACAATAGTTTGTTTTCTATATCTATGAGTCTATTTTAAATGTATATTTATTTGTATTATATTTTAGATTTCATATATAAGTGATAGCATACAGTGTTTGTCTTTCTCTGACTTATTTCACACAGAATAGTATTATCTTGATCTGTCCACCTCACTGCAAATGGCAAGATTTCATTCCTTTTAACAGGTGAGTAACCCTCCATTGCATGTACATATCCCACATCTTCATAAGCCAACCATCTGTTAATGGGCACTTGGGTTGCTTCCATGTCTGGACTATTGTAAATAGTGAAGCCATGAACACTGAGGCCCATGTTCTTTTGGAATTAGTGTTTTCATTTATCCCAGGCATATGCCCAGGAGTGGAATTGCTTGAGTATATAGTCGTCCTATTTTTAGTTTATTGAGGAACCTCTACACTGTTTCCTATAGTGTTTGCACTAATTTACATTTCCACCAACAGTGTGTAAATGTTCCCTTTTCTCCACATCTTTGCCAACATTTGTTGCCTGTAGGCATTTTGATAATATCCTGATAGGTGTGAGGTGGTGTCTTATGGCTTTGAATTGTGTTTCTGTAATAATTAGCAATTTTGAACATCTTTTCATGTGCCTGTGCACTTGTCAAGGCCTAACATGTGGTCTGCAGGTGTCTACAACTCTTCTCAGACACAACTCAAGGTCGAGTCTTTTCCTCTGTTGTGGCTTTCCCAGAATTAGTGCAACATTGTGCCATGAAGTGGACAGGGTTGGAGCATTCCTTAACCTGGGCCTGGGGATACCAGTGTTACAGTTAGAATTGAACCATCTGGGCTGCTGTCAGAAGTCAGGGCTGCTTTTATGATACTGTTTGAGCAAGTACCAACAATGGCTGCTGCAATCCCAGCTGACCTCTCCCTGGGTCCTCTCTGTCTCCTTGAGTGAATGAGTGAATGTTGCAGTCTCAGTTGTATTTGACTCTTTGTGACCCCATGGACTGTAGCCTGCCAGGCTCCTCTGTCCCTGGGATTATTCAGGCAAGAATACTGTAGTGGGTTACCATTTCCTTCTCTAGGGGATCTTCCCAACCCAGGGATTGAACCCATGTCTCTTGCACAGGCAGGTGGATTTTTTTTTTTTTCCCCGCTGAGCTACCTGGGAAGCCCTAGGTGGAGTCTTTATATGTAGTCACTAACCCTCTACAGTTATTGACCTATTAAATGTGACTTTTGTGTCAGGGCAACTGATTGTCAAACTTATTTTAATTTTGGTTAATTTAAATAGCCAATGTTACTGCTAAGTCGCTTTAGTCATGTCCAACTCTGTGCGACCCCATAGACGGCAGCCCACGAGGCTCCCCCGTCCCTGGGATTCTCCAGGCAAGAACACTGGAGTGGGTTGCCATTTCTTTCTCCAATGCATGAAAGTGAAAAGTGAAAGTAAAGATGCTCAGTCGTGTCTGATTCTTAGCGACCCTATGGACTGCAGCCTGCCAGGCTCCTCTGTCCATGGGATTTTCCAGGCAAGAGTACCGGAGTAGGGTGCCATTGCCTTCTCCAGCCAATGTTACTACTAGCTGCCATATTAGCTAGCACAGTTATAAAAGGCTCAATTTTCTACTTTCTAGCAGTATTTAATATCCAACTCTCTAATACTCATTAGAAAAAGATGAGTGTCCCAGGTGACTCAGTGGTAAAGAATCTGATTCTCTAAACAATACTTTCCACTTACGTATGGGGGGCAGATCCCAACACCAGCAGTGGATGCCTGAAACCACAGATGGTAACAAGCATATACTATGCTTTTTCCTATACATTCCTCCTATGATTTTAATTCATGAATTAGGCACAATAAAAGATTAACCAAAACAAGTAATATTAAAATAAAATAATTACAACAATATACTTGTTATAATATACACTTACAACAATATATGAAAGCTTTGTGGTCCTCTCTCTCCTCTCTCAAAATATCTTACTCTCCTGTACTCAGCTGAACATATGAGATGATGCAATATTGACCCAGTGAGATGAAGTGAGATGGATGGTGTAGGCATTCTGAAGGGAATTTTCCTTTAGAGTTGACCCTTGAATACACGTTTTTGAATTGTTGACTAATACAAGATTTTTGAAATAAATGCAGTACTACGTGATCTGTGGTGATTGAATCCACTGGTGTGACAGATGCAGAACCAAGGATCCAGAGAGCAGACTAAGAGACTTGAGCATCCAGAGATTTGAGTATGTAGTGGATTCTGGAAGCAACTCCCCATGGATAGATACCAAGGGACAAACTATAGTAGTTTTGGACTGCAGTTGACTGCAGGTGACTGAATCTATGGGAAGTGAAACTGTAAATAATGGAGGACTACTATATCTATATATTGCTAAATGATCACCCTAAGTCTAGCTAATATTCACCACTACACATAGCTATCCTTTTCTCCCATGTAAAAACTTTTTTAAAAAATGTATTTATCTATTTTAATTGGAGGCTAATTACAATATTGTGGTGGTTTTTGCCATACACTGACATGAATCAGCTGTGGGTGTACCTGGGTCCCCACATCTTAAACACCCCCCACCACCTCCCTCCCCATCCCATCCATCTGGGCTGTACCAGTGCCCTGTTTAAAGCATTGAACTTGGATTGGTTATCTGTTTCACATATGGTAATATACATGTTTCAGTGCTATTCTCTCAAATCATCCCACCCTCACCTTCTCCCACAGAGTCCAAAAGTCTGTTCTTTATATCTGTGTCTCTTTTGTTGTCTTACATACATCTTTCTAAATTCCAAATATATGTATTAATATACAGTATTGGTGTTTTTCTTTCTGACTTACTTCACTCTGTATAATAGGCTCCAGTTTCATCCACCACACTTAAAGGTCTTCTACCTTGTGGGTTTCATGCCATACTTTTGTCCTTCCTCATCCTATAATTGTAAAAATGTCTGTCTAATATGTGCTTTAACAAATTATTTTAGTCCATCTCTGATTTTTTGTATGGAGTACAATACTGTATTTCCAGTTCAGTTCAGTTCAGTCACTCAGTTGTGTCCGACTCTTTGTGACCCCATGAATTACAGCACATCAGGCCTCCCTGTCCATCACCATCTCCCGGAGTTCACTCAGACTCATGTCCATCGAGTTAGTGATGCCATCCAGCCATCTCATCCTCTATTGTCCCCTTTTCCTCCTGCCCCAATCCCTCCCAGCCTCAGAGTCTTTTCCAATGAGTCAACTCTTTGCATGAGGTGGTCAAAGTTTTGGAGTTTCAGCTTCAGCATCATTCCTTCCAAAGAACACCCAGGGCTGATCTCCTTCAGAATGGACTGGTTGGATCTCCTTGCAGTCCAAGGGACTCTCAAGAGTCTTCTCCAACACCACAGTTCAAAAGCATCAATTCTTCGGCACTCAGCTTTCTTCACAGTCCAACTCTCACATCCATACATGACCACTGGAAAAACCATAGCCTTGACTAGACGGACCTTTGTTGGCAAAGTAATGTCTCTGCTTTTGAATATGCTATCTAGGTTGATCATAACTTTTCTTCCAAGGAGTAAGCGTCTTTTAACTTCATGGCTGCATTCACCATCTGCAGTGATTTTGGAGCCCAAAAAAATAAAGTCTGACACTGTTGCCACTGTTTCCCCATCCATTTGCCATGAAGTGATGGGACCAGATGCCATGATCTTAGTTTTCTGAATGTTGAGCTTCATTGACATCATTGGCATCATTGACTCGATGGACATGAGTTTGGGTGAACTCCGGGAGATGGTGATGGACAGGGAGGCCTGGCGTGCTGCAATTCATGGGGTCGCAAAGAGTCGGACATGACTGAGTGACTGAACTGAACTGAACTGAAGCACAACAAGAGCAACATTTATTTCTCTTAGAAGTCACCTTCTGGGACTTCCCTGATGATCCAGTGGTTAAGAATCCACCTGCCAACACAGAGGACACAGGTTCGATCCCTGCTCCAGGAAGATTCCACATGCCATTGGGCTACTAAATTCATGCCCCACAACTACTGAAGCCCGAATGCTCTAGAGCCTGTAAACTACAACACTGAGTCTGCACCCTAGGGTCTGTGCTCTGAGACAAGAGAAGCCACAGCAATTAGAAGCACCGCATAATGCAATGGAAAGCAATCCCCATTCACCACAACTAGAGAAAGCCCGTGTACAGTGTGAAGATCCAGCACAGCCAAAAATAATAAGCAAGGAAATAAATAAAAAGCTACCATCTGTCAGTCTGGGTTCAATCAGTAGAAAGAAACTCTACCATAATTGAAACAGGAAAATGTAACATAAAAAAATTATTAACTGTAACAAGAGAATGGAATGACTAGAGACTGGCTATTAACATGTAAAGACAACTTTAAAGAATATTGATTGAAGAATATTGGGCTTCCCTGGTGGCTCAGATGGTTTAAAAAAAAAAAAAATCTGCCTGCAATGCAGGAGACGTGGGTTCAATCCCTGGGTCAGGAAGATCCCCTAGAGAAGGGAATGGCAACCCACTCCAGTATTCTTTCCTGGAGAATTCCATGGACAGAGGAAGCTGGCAGGCTACAGTCCATCAGGTCACAAAGAGTTGGACAAGACTTAGTGACTGAACAACAAGTCAGCGAAGACAAGATTACAGAATTCAAATTAAAGCTCTATTTGCTCTCACCCAGATATTTGAGGCTGGGACCAGTTGTGAGGATGGCACTCTTTAAGGATGATTCTTCCTGAGGCACAAATGAAAGAGCCAAACCCATTTTCCCCAATCAATGTTCTCCATCTGATCCACAGAGTTCTTCTAACCCATAGCCTCAATTACCCAGTTTTTCCTCAGCTGACTTGGGTAGATAGATTCCTGAACACTATGGCTAGAATACATGTAATTTCCTTCACCGTCTGGTTGAATTCAGCTAATCACCAATAGAAAATGTTCTGATTTCTTTAAAAAGCTTTCTTGGTTTTTAAATGGCAACAAGCTCTAAAAATTTATATTAGCCTTTGGACATTTTTGGCTTCCCTTGTGGCTCAGCTGGTAAAGAATCCACCTGCAGTGCAGGAGACCTGGGTTCGATCCCTGGGTTGGGAAGATCCCCTGGAGAAGGGAAAGGCTACCCACTGTAGTATTCCAGCCTAAAGAATTCCATGGACTATATAGTCCATGGGGTGGCAAAGAGTTGGACTCAACTGAGCGACTTCCACTTTCACTTTGGACATTCTATGTATATAATCAGGTGGTCTATAAGCAATAATAGTGTTTTTTTTCTTTCCTTGCTAGAATAGGATTTCCAGATTAACTTGAGATTGAGACCATATGAGAGCTGGCATCTGTATTATACTTTAAAGAAAATACATTTATATGTTTATCATCAAGTATTATGGTTTCTATATAATGTAGACACTTTATTAGTTTTAGGTCTCTATTTCTGTTTCTTAGTTTATTCTATCTTGGTTTCTAATTTGCTGTTATAGTTCATAATTTTTATCATGAAGATTCAGTTTTACCAAATACTTTGTTAATTCTACTGAAATGATTGTACAAGTCTTCCTAAGGTGGTGGTGACAGCTAGCAATGGATTTACTAAGTGTTAACCATCCTTTCTTTCCCGAGGAAAAATTTAGTCATAGTGGGCTTATATTCATCATTGTGAATTTGTTGCTCATTTCAGTTTGTTAATAATTGATTTACAATTTTTGTCTCTATGTTTCTAGGTTAGTTAGATCTATAATTTTCCTTACTTGTACTACCCTTGTAGGGTTTTTCTATCAGAGTTACAATAGATGCATATATTGAGTTGAGGAGTGATTTTTAATTATATGGAAGGTTTACGATGGCACTGTCTGTTCTCTTAAAGTTCAGGTTATTGTTATAGCATCCGGGACTAATTATTTCAAAACATATTAGAATAAGTTTGTTTGTGTTCATGTTTATCTACTGTATCTGCCAAAAGATTCTACTATCATTTCCCTCATGCTTGTTAGTTGTGCTTTCTTATACTTTTATTTAAACATTTTTACTACTTTCTTTAGTTATTTCATTAATTTCTGCTTGCATTGATTATTTTTTACCTCGTATTTCTTTAGATTTAGTCTGTCGTTGTTTGTCTAGTTTCTTAAACAAAATGCTATGCCAAAACAATCTTGAGAAAGAAGAATAGGTTTGGAGTGATCACACACCCTGACTTCAGAAATAAACCCACGCACTTATGGTCAGTTAATCTATGACAAATGAGGCAAGAAAGTTCAATGGAGAAATGACACTCTCTTAAATAATGGTGATGGGAAAACTGGACAGCTACATGTAAAACAAGAAAATTAGAACATTCTCTAAATTAGAACATTCTCTAACACCATATATGACAATAAACTCAAAATGGATTAAAGACCTAAATATAACAGAGGCTACTATAAAACTCCTAGAGAAAAACATAGGCAGAACACTTTGATATAAATCACAACAATTATTTTTGTGGATCCATCTCCTAGAGTAATGGAAATAAAAACAAAAATAAACAAATGGGATCCCATAAAACCTTTTGCACAACAAAGAAACAATCAACAAAATGAAAAGACAGTCATGGAATGGAGCAAAGCATTTGCAAATGATGCTATAGACAAGGGATTAATTTTCAAAATATACAAACAGCTCATACAGCTTAATATAAAAAAAATTGAATCAAAAAGTGGGCAAAAGTCCTAATAAGAAATTTCTGTACAGGCCAGCAGACACATGTAAAGATGTTCAATATTGCTAGTTAGTAGAGAAATGAAAATCAAAACATTTCACACCAGTCAGAATGGTCATCATTTAAAAGTCTGCAAATAATAAATACTGGAGAGGGTGTGGGGAAAAGAGAACCCTCCTGAACTGTTGATGGGAATGTAAATTGGTACAGCCACTATGGAGAATAGTGTGGAGATTCCTTAAAAAACAAAAGAGTTACCATCTGATCCTGCAGTCCCACTCTTGGGTATAATCTGGAGAAAACTCTAAAAGATACATGTACCCCAATGTTCATAGCATTATTTATCATAGCCAAGACATGGAGGCAATCTAACTGTCCATTGACAGATGAACAGATGAAGAAGATGTGATATATATAGATAGATAGATCTCATGGAATATTAAGCATAAAGAAGAATGCAATAAGACCATTTGTAGCATCATGGGTGGACCTAGAGATTATCATACTACTGAGTGAAGTAAGCCAGACAGGGAAAGATAAATATGATGTGGTTATATGTGAACTCTAAAAAAATAACACAAATTAACTTATTTACAAAACTCACAGACACAGAAAATGAACTTAAGGTTACCAGGAGGATAGATGGGTGGGGAAGGAGTGTAGGATTAACATAAACACATTGTGTGTGTGCTCAGTCACTTCAGTTGTGTCTGACTCTGTGACCCAACGGACTGTAGCCCGACAGATTTTCTGTCCATGGGATTCTCCAGGCAAGAATACTGGAGTGGGTTGCCATGCCCTCCCCAGGGGATCTTTCTGACCTAGGGATAGAACCCACATCTCTTGCATCTCCTGCATTGGAAGGAGGATTCGGTACCACTTGTGCCACCTGGGAAGCCCAACAAGGACATACTATATAGCACAGGGGACTATTTTCAATATCTTATAAGAGTATGTATGTATATGAATCACTTTGCTGTATACCTGAAACTAACACAACATTGTAAGTTAACAATATTTCAATACAGTATGCTTAGGTTATTGATTCAGCCTTTCTGCTGTGGTATAAATATTTAGACAAGAGTTTTTCTAGTTAAAAACTTTGGTTGCTTTCCACTAAGTGTCCATCAACAGAGGAATGGGTGAAGATGTGGTACATATATATGCTGAAATATTACTGAGCCATAAAAAAGAATGAAATAATGCCATTTGAGGCAACATGGATGGACCTAGAGATTATCACAGTAAGTGAAGTAAGTCTTACAGAGAAAGACAAGTATCTTATGATATCACTTATATGTGGAATATAAAAAAAGTTTATAAAGATTATAAAAATATAAACATCTATAAACAGAAATAGAGATGTAGAAAACAAACATATGTTTACCAGGGGGTAACACATGTGTACGGTTTTTCCTGTGGTCATGTTTGGATGTGAGAGTTGGACTGTGAAGAAGGCTGAGCGCCGAAGAATTGATGCCTTTGAACTGTGGTGTTGGAGAAGACTCTTGAGAGTCCCTTGGACTGCAAGGAGATCCAACCAGTCCATTCTGAAGGAGATCAGCCCTGGGATTTCATTGGAAGGAATGATGCTAAAGCTGAAACTCCAGTACTTTGGCCACCTCATGCGAAGAGTTGACTCATTGGAAAAGACTCTGATGCTGGGAGGGATTGGGGCAGGAGGAGAAGGGACGACAGAGGATGAGATGGCTGGATGGCATCACTGACTCGATGGACGTGAGTCTGAGTGAACTCCGGGAGTTGGTGATGGACAGGGAGGCCTGGCGTGCTGCGATTCATGGGGTCGCAAAAAGTCGGACACGACGGAGCGACTGAACTGAATTGAACTGAACTGAACATGTGTGTGTGCTCAGTTGCTCAGTCGTGTTCAACTCTTTATGACCCCATGGACTATAGCCCACCAGGCTCCTCTGTCTGTGCGGTTATCCAGACAAGAATACAGTAGTGGGTTGCCATTGATTTCTCCAGGGGATCTTCCCAACACAGGGATTGAAACTGTATTTCTTGAGTCTCTTGCATTGGCAGGTGGATTCTTTACCACTGTGCCAGCTGGGAAGTCCTCATATGCACACTACTATATATAAGATAAATAACTAATAAGGACCTACTGTATACCACAGGGAACTCTACCTGATATTCTGTAATGGACTATATGGGAAAAGAATCTAAAAAAGAGTGGATATATGTATAGCATAACTGATTCACTTTGCTGTATACCTGTAACTAATATAACATTATAAATCAATTATGCCCTGACAAAAAACTTTTTTAAAATATTGCTTTCTTTCCATAGTTCTAATAATTAGTATTTCAAAAATAGTAGTAGTGGGACTTACATGGTGGTCCACTGGCTAACACTCTGTGCTCCCAATGCAGGGGGCCCAAGTTCAGTCCCTGGTGAGGGAACTAGATCCCACAAGCTGCCACTGAAGATTCTACTTGCCACATCTAAGACCTGGCACAGCATAATAAATAATAAAATAAATATTTAAAAAATTGTGGTAGTATTTAATAAGAATTTTTGTGTAGTTACTAAATACCTTCTAGCATATTTTATTAATAACTGATTTATTTAATAATTTTTCAGATACAAGGGTATTGGTTAGATTTTAATTTTTGTTTCTAATTTGACAGATGTTCAGTGATAGCTCTCTATTTGCTATTGTTTCTTTGAAACTATACTAAGATTTTATGATGGATTTATGTAGGTATAGTTTTTATGAATGTTCCAGATATTCTTGGAAAATTCATTAACTATTATTTAGACAGTCAGTGCTCAGTCATGTCTGACTCTTTGTGACCCCATGGACTTATAGCCCACCAGGCTCCTCTGTCCATGGGGATTCTCCAGGCAAGAAACTGGAGTGGGTTGCCATGCTCTCCTCCAGGGGATCTTCCCAACCCCCCAGGAATCAAACCCGGGTCTCCCGCATTGCAGGTGGATTCTTAACTGTCTGAGTCACCAGGAAAGTCTCACTCTGTATATAACACAGTGTTAAAAAGATGTTCTTCCTGTCTTGGAGTGTCAGCACAGGCCTCTGTTGATGTCCCTTAGTCAAACCACAAGGAGCATCCCAGTGAGTCAAACAAAGATGGATTCATTGATGCTTTTTGCTACAGGGAAAATTACACACTAAGGGGAGAGGTGGTATCTCAGTTAGTGAGTGTTAGGAAGGGCTTGCTTATTATGGGATTTGTTCTTGTGTTAGGGGATGATATTGGGCCTCCCAGCTGGCTCAGTGGTAAAGAATTTGCCTGCCAATGCAGGAGACACAGTTTTGGCCCCTAGGTCAGGGAGATCCCCTGGAGAAGGAAATGGTAGCCCATGACAGTATTCTTGTCTGGGAAATCCCATGGACAGAGGAGCCTGGTGGGCTATAGTCCATGGGGTCAAAAAGAGTCAGACATGATTAGCAACTGTGCACGCATAAGCACATAGTTGATATTGAGACAGGTTTAAAAAAATTCACTGTGTTAATGAACATTATCAAAGTTACAGGCATAATCAGATATACTCCTGATTTTTACTAGCAGGTGAGAAGAATAGGGCAGAACTAAGGCTTAAAGCTCAGCTTTCAGAAAACTAAGATCATGGCATCTGGTCCCATCACTTCATGGCAAATAGATGGGGAAACTGTGGAAACAGTGTCAGACTTTTATTTTGGGGGGCTCCAAAATCACTGCAGATGGTGACTGCAGCCATGAAATTAAAAAACACTTACTCCTTGGAAGGAATGTTATGACCAACCTAGATAGCATATTCAAAAGCAGAGACGTTACTTTGCCAACAAAGGTCCGTCTAGTCAAGGCTATGGTTTTTCCAGTAGTCATGTATGGATGTGAGAGTTGGACTGTGAAGAAGGCTGAGCGCCAAAGAATTGATGCTTTTGAACTGTGGTGTTGGAGAAGACTCTTGAGAGTCCCTTGGACTGCAAGGAGATCCAATCAGTCCATTCTAAAGGAGATCAGCCCTGGGATTTCGTTGGAAGGAATGATGCTAAAGCTGAAACTCCAAAACTTTGACCACCTCATGCGAAGGATTGACTCATTGGAAAAGACTCTGATGCTGGGAGGGATTGGAGGCAGGAAGAAAAGGGGATGACAGAGGATGAGATGGCTGGACGGCATCACTTGCTCGATGGACATTGAGTTTGAGTGAATTCTGGGAGACGGTGATGGACAGGGAGGCCTGGCGTGCTGCAGTTCATGGGGTCACAAAGAGTCGGACACAACTGAGTGACTGAACTGAAGGCTTTAACTGATAAACAAGCAGCAATGACTTCAGTTCAGGAGTCTGGGCATTTGTTAATATCTGCAACTAGTAATTATTTTAAAGGTTATTGCTGTGAGGTATGTGTGTGTGTGTTTGCTATTGTAAATGTGCTCTTCTCTTTAATTAAAATCCTCAAATTGGATTTTGTTTACAACAAAAGTTTTTCTATAATTTTACACTGTTTTTATTCACTGAATTTCTAATGGTTTAGGTTAGGCTTTTAGTCAGTTTTCTTGGATTGTCTAGGTATACAGTCATTAATCTCAGAGGAAGACACCGTCTCTTCCTCCTTTCCAATTCTTCTATATAATGTGGTGTAATAACCATAGTGATAAGATTCTGATATAACATGATTATTATTTTGTGTTCATCCTTTGCCATGTCCTTGTTGTTAAATTTTTTCCAGGAATGAAGGGAAAGGGGTAATTGAGGAGAGAGAGAGGAGAGAGAAACATGGGACAAGTATTACAGAAAGACATAACTTGGGTCCTTACATCACAGTATTTGCTGGCCTAGATTGTCTGAAATAGACATAAGAAGTAGGTGATGATTTACAATGAAGAACTTGCAAATCTCTAATTACAGAACTTAGATTCAACGCTAACAACTTATGCTAGGGCGGCCTGGCACCACGTTGTGCCAAAGAGCAGCCAAGTATTAATTATCCAGAACTCCTGCCCACTAGTCAACAGCCAACTTGCCTTGCTCACTTAAGTCATTTTGCAGTTTTGCAGTTCTTCAGTTCCACAATTTATATAACTGAATTTGAAACTATATGTGCTTCATGGAGTATCTATTGTAAATAACAATGTTGTTCAGCATGAAATAATCTCCACAAATTAATGAAAACCAGTAACTGAGATGGCAAGGGTGAACGTCGACATTTTAGGAATCAGCGAACTAAAATGGACTGGAATGGGTGAATTTAACTCAGATGACCATTACATCTACTACTGCAGGCAGGAATCCCTCAGAAGAAATGGAGTAGCCATCATGGTCAACAAAAGAGTTCGAAATGCAGTACTTGGATGCAATCTCAAAAACGACAGAATGATCTCTGTTCGTCTCCAATGCAAAGCATTCAATATCACAGTTATCCAAGTCTATGCCCCAACCAGTAACACTGAAGAAACTGAAGTTGAACGGTTTTATGAAGACCTACAAGATCTTTTAGAACTAACACCCCCAAAAGATGTCCTTTTCATTATAGGGGACTGGAATGCAAAAGTAGGGAGTCAAGAAACACCTGGAGTAACAGGCAAATTTGGCCTTGGAATGCGGTATGAAGCAGGGCAAAGACTAATAGAGTTTTGCCAAGAAAATGCACTGGTCATAGCAAACACCCTCTTCCAACAACACAAGAGAAGACTCTACACATGGACATCACCAGATGGTCAGCACCGAAATCAGATTGATTATATTCTTTGCAGCCAAAGATGGAGAAGCTCTATTCAGTCAACAAAAACAAGACCAGGAGCTGACTGTGGCTCAGATCATGAACTCCTTATTGCCAAATTCAGACTTAAATTGAAGAAAGTAGGGAAAACCGCTAGACCATTCAGGTATAACCTAAATCAAATTCCTTCTGATTATACAGTGGAAGTGAGAAATAGATTTAAGGGCCTAGATCTGATAGATAGAGTGCCTGATGAACTATGGAATGAGGTTCATGACAGTGTACAAGAGACAGGGATCAAGACCATTCCCATGGAAAAGAAATGCAAAAAAGCAAAATGGCTGTCTGAGAAGGCCTTACAAATAGCTGTGAAAAGAAGAGAGGCGAAAAGCAAAGGAGAAAAGGAAAGATATAATCATCTGAATGCAGAGTTCCAAAGAACAGCAAGAAGAGATAAGAAAGCCTTCTTCAGCGATCAATGCAAAGAAATAGAGGAAAACAACAGAATGGGAAAGACTAGAGATCTCTTCAAGAAAATTAGAGATACCAAGGGAACATTTCATGCAAAGATGGGCTTGATAAAGGACAGAAATGGTCTGGACCTAACAGAAGCAGAAGATATTAAGAAGAGGTGGCAAGAATACACGGAAGAACTGTACAAAAAAGATCTTCATGACCCAGATAATCATGATGATGTGATCACTAATCTAGAGCCAGACATCTTGGAATGTGAAGTCAAGTGTGCCTTAGAAAGCATCACTATGAACAAAGCTAGTGGAGGAGAAGGAATTCCAGTTGAGCTGTTTCAAATCCTGAACGATGATGCTGTGAAAGTGCTGCACTCAATATGCCAGCTCATTGGGAAAACTCAGCAGTGGCCACAGGACTGGAAAAGGTCAGTTTTCAGTCCAATTCCAAAGAAAGGCAATGCCAAAGAATGCTCAAACTACTGCACAATTGCACTCATCTCACATGCTAGTAAAGTAATGCTCAAAATTCTCCAAGCCAGCCTTCAGCAATACGTGAACCGTGAACTCCCTGATGTTCAAGCTGGTTTTAGAAAAGGCAGAGGAACCAGAGATCAAATTGCCAATGTCCACTGGATCATGGAAAAAGCAAGAGAGTTCCAGAAAAACATCTATTTCTGCTTTATTGACTATGCTGCCAAAGCCTTTGACTGTGTGGATCACAATAAACTATGGAAAATTCTGAAAGAGATGGGAATACCAGACCACCTAACCTGCCTCTTGAGAAATCTGTATGCAGGTCAGGAAGCAACAGTTAGAACTGGACATGGAACAACTGACTGGTTCCAAATAGGAAAAGGAGTACGTCAAGGCTGTATATTGTCACCCTGTTTATTTAACTTCTATGCAGAGTACATCATGAGAAACGCTGGACTGGAAGAAACACAAGCTGGAATCAAGATTGCCAGGAGAAATATCAATAAGCTCAGATATGCAGATGACACCACCCTTATGGCAGAAAGTGAAGAGGAGCTAAAAAGCCTCCTGATGAAAGTGAAAGAGGAGAGTGAAAAAGTTGGCTTAAAGCTCAACATTCAGAAAATGAAGATCATGGCATCTGGTCCCATCACTTTATGGGCAATAGTGGGGAAACAGTAGAAACAGTGTCAGACTTTATTTTGGGGGCTCCAAAATCACTGCAGATGGTGACTGCAGCCATGAAATTAAAAGACGCTTACTCCTTGGAAGAAAAGTTATGACCAACCTAGATAGCATATTCAAAAGCAGAGACATTACTTTGCCGACTAAGTTCCGTCTAGTCAAGGCTATGGTTTTTCCTGTGGTCATGTATGGATGTGAGAGTTGGACTGTGAAGAAAGCTGAGCACCGAAGAATTGATGCTTTTGAACTGTGGTGTTGGAGAAGACTCTTGAGAGTAAAGGAGATCAGTCCTGGGTGTTCTTTGGAAGGAATGATGCTAAAGCTGAAACTCCAGTACTTTGGCCACCTCATGCGAAGAGTTGACTCATTGGAAAAGACTCTGCTGCTGGGAGGGATTGGGGGCAGGAGGAGAAGGGGACGACAGAGGATGAGATGGCTGGATGGCATCACTGACTCGATGGACGTGAGTCTGAGTGAACTCTGGGAGTTGGTGATGGACAGGGAGGCCTAGCGTGCTGCAGTTCATGGGGTCGCAAAGAGTCAGACACGACTGAGCGACTGAACTGAACTGAACTGAACTGAGTAACTGAAAAAGGAAGGAGAGAGGAAGAAAGGGAAGCAAATGGAATTAGTGAGGAAATATAGCCATATACAGTAAAATAGAAAATATTAATGTTTTATAATTTTGTAATGTAAAATCATAGTTATATATTATAATATTTATATTAGGTGTTTATACATTTCTGTCAGTATTGTAGATACATTTCTGTCAGTATTGTAGATACATTTTACTAAAGTATAACTCACCATAGTAAAATTCACTAATCTTAAGTAAATTTTACATAAAATATTATATATGTATACATTCATGAAATCGCCACCAAAGTCAAGGTATTTCTAGTCTCCAAAATAGACTTTTCTTACCATCTTCTCAGCCAAGACCCCTGTCCCTCCAAAGTACCCACTCTTCAGATCCTTAGGAGCTATTTGCTTTTCTGACTTACATCATGGAATTATACAGAATGTATTTTTAGTGTCTGGCTTATTTTGTTCAACATTAAGTCAATGACAGCTCTTCATATTGCTGCATGTTGTTCTTTTTCATTTTGCGGTAGTATTCCAATAGAGTGACAGGACCATAATTTATCCACCTAACTGTGTTCAGCTTGGGTACTCAAAGACAAAGTGGTGAAGAAACACACTAGTTGACCAGGAAAAGAAGTTAAGTCATGATTGTCTTTTACTTTGTGTTTCTTGCCTTCACATGTCAATGGCAGGCTGTCAGTAGAAGTATTTTAGAGATGTTATCATTGGAACATGGTAATTAATTCAATTACCAGGAAGTTAGCTTCCATGTGAGCAATAAATATATATTCTTCTTCTAACTTTTTATTTTGTATTGGGGGAGACCTGGGTTGGGAAGATCCACTGGAGAAGGAAATGGCAACCCACTCCAGTATTCTTGCCTGGAGAATCCCATGGACAGAGGTGCGTGGTGAGCTACAGTCCAAGGGGTCACAAAGAGTTGGACACGACTGAGCAACTAACATCCATAGCCAATTAACAATGTGATAGTTTCAGGTGAACAGCGAAGGGATTCAGCCATACAGACACATGTATTCATTCTTGCCAAATTCCCCTTCCATCCAGGCTGTCACATGACATTCAGTGGAGTTCCTTGTGCTATACAGTAGGTCCTTGTTGGTTACCCATTTTAAGTATAGCAGTGTGTATATGGCCATCCCAAACACCCTAACTAACCCTTCCCTCCCATCCTTCTCCCCAGCAACCATAAATTCATTCTCTGAGTCTGTTTCTGTTTTGTAACCAAATTCATTTGTATCATTTCATTTTAGATTCCACATATAAAAAAGATGTCACGCAACAGTTCTCCTTCTCTGACTTCACTCAGTGTGACAATCTCTAGGTCCATGCATGTTGTTGCAAATGGCATTGTTTCATTTTTAAAGGCTGAGTAATTTTCCATTTTATGTTCTTATAAAAAATGTAATCATTGGAAGGAAAATTTTTGGATACTGTTATGTTTTCACCTTCCAGATCCACTCTCTTCCTTTCTCCTTTCTTCCTTTCTTCTTGAATTAAGCCCTTCTTGAATTAAGAGATCTTTCTCCACCAAGATCTCTCCTCCAGAAAGCTGACCTGTATCAACAGTTCAATTCCAACAAACTCCTATATGTTCAGACTTCCACATGGATTCAGCAAATAGAAAGTCCAGGGTGGGGAATGAGATCAGGGTGTTTATTTCTTGGCTTCCTTGTAGTGAGGGGGTCTGGGGCTCATGGTACCCTGACAGAACTCACAGCTTTCCTTGAGTTAACTCATTCTATAGGACTCCTTCCTTCCAGTTTTCAGTAACCTCTCCCAGCCTTCTCCTGCTTTGGACCTGGGAGTGGTAATAGACGCTGATGATAACCAGGACTTTTTACACCACCCCTTAGATTCCCCAACACCCGACCCCATCCCACACACCCCTTAGGCTTCCCCCAAACCCTACATGCATCAGTTTTGGTAAATAAGCCCTCCTTCAATTAAGTTTGCCCACACTTTGCAGTTGGGACCTGACTGGTGCAAATATTTCAAATGTGTCTTGTTAAGGTCCATTTCAAAAGAAGGAAAAGTTACATTCATTCTGTTTCACACACATTCACACAGCTACAAATACACACAACCACACATACTTGTGCACGCACACACACACACTTCACATGCACCATCTCTCTTTAGGACTTTTGCAAGCACTTGATTCATATTTCACTTAAAAAATACTATCACCAGGGAATTCCCTGGCAGTCCAGTGGTTAGGACTCTGCATTTTCATTGGCGCTAGCCTGGATTTGATCCCTGGCCGGGGAACTAAGATTCTGCAAGCTACGTGGCTCGGCCTAAAAAAAGAGAAAAATACTGTCACCAAATGAGGTGAATTACCCAACCACCACGCAGCATGCCTGAGAAAGTGTTTATTGGGAGAACTTGGAAGCAGAAGCAGTAACAGGCTTGTAGATTGCCTAGTGCCCATCACATCATGGGAAGTGTGCAGACATTAAAGATGACTGTTCAATTATGATGTTCTGGGAAAAGAACTCCCCGCCCCTCCTTTAGCTGTGAGGCCTTTTAGCTACATGACAGGGAAGCCCAGTCCCTCCTCTGTTGTGACCATGGCCTAGGGTCCATGTCTGTTGGTCTAGCTGTGTGATAAAGCAGCCCACGATGTCCAGCCCTGCTCTCCCTTCTTGCATTTCATGCCCAGGAAAGCCCTGGATAGTCGCTGCATGATCAAGCATTAGGTTTCTATACTTCCAGCTGCAGGAACAGGATATGATGCACAGCCCAGATCCACTCAGTACAGCTCCATGGAGCAAATTTTCATTGCCACAGAATCTGAAAGGCTCTGAGAAGCCAGCCTGCAGAGAACCAGAGTTGGGCAAAACATTCCTTAGTTCTCAAATTCATTTTTCTTTTACATCATTTCAAAACCCAACATGAAGACTCAAGTGTATTTTATATAAAATTATAGCACTCAGGATAACCTCAATATGATACTAACAGTGTTTAAAATATAGTATCAATGTCAAATATTTGTGTTCAAACACCTCACTGGTTGCCTTTACAAGTAAATGTATGAAAGAACTTGGTGATGTGTGTATGTATACATCTGTGTATATATATACAGAAGTATATATGCAAAATATTTTATAGCTGTATATGTTAACTGTATACAAAATTTAAAGATGAATAACACTGGAAATTAATGGTTTAGTTAACAGCACTAACAGTTATCAGTTTTTTTAGTTATATCCCAAATCTCAATACTTGCTTTAGCAGATATTCTACATTTCCATTAGAAGGCACTTCTTCCTGAGCCACTGTCCACTGAATGCATGGAAAAGTAACTTAGTCTTGTGATGCTTCCTATTTAGCATCAAGCTATTTATTTATTCTCTGCCTGGAGAAAGAATGAGTGAAAGTCGCTCAGTCGTGTCTGACTCTTTGTGAACCCATGGACTATACATGGGATTCTCCAGGCCAGAATACTGGAGTGGGTAGCCTTTCCCTTCTCCAGGGGATCTTCCTAACCCAGGGCTCGAACCCACGTCTCCCAGATTGCAGGCGGATTCTTTACCAGCTGAGCCACAAGGGAAGCCCCTAAATACCGGAGTGGGCAGTCTATCCCTTCTCCAGCAGATCTTTCCAACCCAGGAATTGAACTGGGTTTCCTGCATTGCAGGCAGATTCTTTACCAACTGAGTTATGAGGGAAGCCCCTTATGGCAGAAAGTGAAGAACTAAAGAGCCTCTTGATGAAGGTGAAAGAGGAGAGTGAAAAAGTTGGCTTAAAATTCAACATTCAAAAATGAAGATCATGGCATCAGGTCCCATCACTTCATGCAAATAGATGGGAAAACAATGGAAAGTCACAGACTTTATTTTTTGGGCTCCAAAATCACTGCAGATGGTGACTGCAGCCATGAAATTAAAAGATGCTTGCCCCTTGGAAGAAAAGCTATGACCAACTTAAACACCATATTAAAAAGTAGAGACATTACTTTGCTGACAAAGGTCCATCTAGTCAAAGCTATGGTTTTTCCAGTAGTCATGTATGGATGTGAGAGTGGGACTATAAAGAAAGCTGAGCGCTAAAGAACTGATGCTTTTGAACCATGGTATTAGAGAAGACTCTTGAGTCCCTTGGACTGCAAGGAGATCAAACCAGTCAATCCTAAAGGAAATGAGTCCTGAATATTCATTGGAAGGACTGATGCTGAAGCTGAAACTCCAATCCTTTGGCCACCTGATGTGAAGAACTGACTTATTAGAAAAGACTCTGATGCTGGGAAAGACTGAAGGCAGGAGGAGAAGGGGACGAAAGAGGATGGGATGGTTGGATGGCGTCACCGGCTCGATGGACATTAGTTTGAGCAAGCTCTGGGAGTTGGTGATGGACAGGGAGGCCTGGTGTGCTGCAGACTATGGGTCACAGAGTCAGACACAACTGGGTGACTGAACTACTACTACTTGGAGAAAGAAAAAAGACTAGTGCTAGGCTATATGGGATTCAGAATGAAAAGAAAATGTTTTCTCTCTCAGCAAATTATGACATGAGTTAAATCATTGCAAAGTAGGGATGAAGAATGGAAAATAAAAACTGCAATGTCTGTTGAGCTTGACATGTAACTTTTTTATTTTGTGATAAAAATGCTTCCATATAAATTTTGTCGTAACTACTTTTAGAATGAAACTTTGAAAGTTAAAAACAAATTGTGCATTTTCCTTACCATGTATAGTTAGGAATATGCAGTCATTTTATTGGTTATTGGCTTTCTCATACAAACAGATATCATATCACTTTTAAGAGAAATGTACACAAGTAAGAAGCCACAGTACCAGTTATGAGTGGGAGCCTCTGGGCATATAAACTTGTCCTCTCAGTCATCATACATTCCATATATTAGTTAAGGCCAAAATCCCCAAACCACTTGCCAATGGAATATTACACCTTTGGTTCTCTTTTATGAAAGAATTATGAACTAGCAACCTTAATAATGATGAGAATGGACTTGTGCATCATAGCTGATTGCTTACATAAAATCTTTAACTCTCACTCTTTCTCTCAAACCTCTCCCTCCCTCACCAACATGTAAATCAGAAAATGATACTTAATACAAAAGAAACAAACAAAAAATATATCCCCAAAGGCAGATAGAACAGGACTCAAAGGAAGAATTTATAAAGATAAAACAGGAATGTGAGGGGCAAAGAGGGTGACATAGACCTGTCATAAAAGATGTTTCCCATACAAACTTAAGTCTCCACTTCAGAACCCAGTTGAGAAAGTGATTCCTCATCTTATTTTCTCTTTTACTCAATACAACTTACAGGTTCTTAACAATCTAAGTGACTGATAAATGCTTGAAAGGCAGTGTCTTCTTCCTTATCACTGAAGCCTGTTGTTTGTAATGGCAGCCTTCATATTTATTTCTGCAAGACCCAAAGGATCCCAAAGGGGAATAAACAAGTTAGGCCCACAGTGTGCTTACAGACAGAGGAGGCTATAAGGGATCAAGCTGCTGGATCAGAGCTGACACTCTGAAGAAGAGGGGCCGGAATGGGATGACAGAGAAGTGTAGATGTGGTGAGGTCCACAGTGGTCCATGGAGATGGGTCCTCCCCATCTGTGAATCAACAAATAGGTCCAAGGATAAAGAATCACCATTCAGAATGAGAAAATTCTTCACACTATGAAAGGGGTTGGTAGAGTTGCCACATGAGAGAATAAAATACAGAGTGAAAAAATAATCTGCTTCTATCAGGGGAAAATGAATTGTATTTTTAGTTCAGTGAACTTGGGCAGGACTAGAAAAACTCTTTGTAGACTTCCATGCTAACAGACACATAGGGTTTCCACATGAAGCCACAGACAGATAAATCTGGTAAACGGAAAGAAATGATGAACACTCTCAGGCAAGGCAGTAAGGAAAACTATCACTGAAGCCAACACAGAGTGGGCAGACCACATATTAATATCTGCAAGACGCTCCCAGAAGAACTCATTTTCCACTGTCATGATGTCATAGCACCAGGCAACAGTGACAGCGTGAAGGCAGAACCAGTTGTCAGCTGACTCAGGGAGAAGAGAAGGAAAACTACTTCTCTCCTCCTTATAGTGTTGGATAGAATGCATGTCCTTGACAGAAGGTCAAAAAAGTCGCCAAGACCACAAATACAGGAAGCAGACTTGGGTGAGATGCAATCACACTCTGAACGTGAAGATGACAAGACAGTAAGTCTATTCTTGTCCATTATCATCTAGAAAGTGACTCTATGAGAGGAAAATATCCCTGATAAGTGTCTGTTAGTTGCCTAATGGGGAATCTCATGACTGCCTGAAAGAGAAGGAACTGGGAGCAAAAAATAGCAAAGGCTACCTCATAATTCCTCCCTTTCCGACCTTCTTGTAAGACTGGCTTTGGCCACAGAAACTAGGCCAGCATTCTAGTTCCCACACTTGAACACAGAAAACCCAGGTGTTCGGTGAGGACCTACTGGGTGCACCAGTAATCAGACCACAAAGTGTGGCAGGAAGACAGGTGAAGGGGCCTGGGATCAGAAGGAATGTCAGGAAGTAGAGACTGTGACCACCTGACCAGGGGAAGACGACTGTCACTGGGCTTGGGGAGGAGGCCCTTGAGCAGATGAAAGGTCGCTTCTAAATGGCAAGGGAACGTCGTTTGAAGGCTCAGCAACTACAACAGTCTCCATCTGCTGGATGTGTGAGTGAAGCAGGCCAAGGGTTCTAACACGTGTGACAAATGTGTTTATGCTGCAGTCAACAGAGTGCCTGGCAGGGACTGGTTAGCGGGTCATCGCTTCTCGCCTGAGTTAGCTTATCTCTTGGCTCTCTTGGTCATTCCAACATTCCAAACCTTGGTCTGTTTGGGTTTTTTAAAAGGGGTCACATTAGCTACACTGCCAAGGATAAACCTTCACACTTACTAGGCGGACACATGGAAAAAAAGATCCTTACTCTTCTTCCTGCTAAGGTTTGTAGGAACCCAGCATGTAGGCAAGATAATTTAGGCGCAGCTTCTTGAAGGGGGTTCTGGTCCCCTAAATGGGTTCAAAGGAAAATATTTTGCTCCCCTTATTCTTTTAGGAATGATATGCAGGAGAAAGGACTATGTCCATTTTCTAAAGAAACATACTTGAAAGGTTTCTGCTGAGACCATAAAGGTAAACCTTGTGAGGCTCCTAGGGACACTGGGAAAACAGGAGAGAAAAGGGAGGCTGCAAGTGCCTCCAGCGCAGGCATGATTCAAAGCACAAAGGTTCTGCCCTGGAACAGGCAGGTGGGGTTCCAGCCACAGACAGGTGCACAATTAAAGCACCAAATGAAGTCAAAAGAATTTTCCAAGGATGAGAACAGGAGACAGGTCACATCTGGCAGAATTCCAGGGCACAACTCCCAGGAGGAGTCTACTGCAGAATCTTCTCATGGATATGGCAGAAGCCCCCAAGGCTGAAAAATGCACTCCAGGCTGCAAGAATGTCTACAACAGGCATCCATCTTGTTCTCTGTATTGAAGAGAGGAAATGTGGTCCCAAGTCTTGTATTCATCTTGCAGTTCTGTGAACTTGGGGACTTGACGGGCAAGAGACTACAAGGAGCCTTGTCCCTTCCATGTTCCCCAAACCCCGCAGATGCTCAGTGAAGCTAATTAACTCGCTTCTTCGGGTTATCTACAAGATAAGAGCCTCTCCTCTCTCCTGCCTCCAGAAGCTGGTTCCAGAGATTTCTTCATTTCTTTCCCGGATGACCTTCATTTGTTCCTCAGCAGCATTTACAAGAGGAGTTCTGTGTCTAGGCTGGAGGCAGATTCTTTCATGCATAGACCTGCATGTTGCTGCGTGGTGGCTCAGACATGTGTGTCCCAGGTCCCCGCTGACCTCCTCCAGCACCCCCAGGAGTGGGGCTGGTGGTCACATCTGACCAGTCAGAAGCAGAGTGGGGTGATGAACTTGACCACTGGTCAGGAGACTCTGGGGACGGTGTCAGGTAGGGATGCTCACCCTGGAGGTGACCACTGTGACTGGGTGTTCTCTCAGCAGCACTGGAGGAAGCATAGCTATGCTGTGATGGGGGTGTGGGATACTTACCCACGGAGGCTGGGAAGGGGTGATAGGCTGGGAGAATGGTCTGAGCAACCTGCCCATCCTGCTGGGGCATCATGGCAGTGGGAAAAGCCATACTGGGCAAGCGAGCCATTTCTGGAATCTGATACATGGTGGGCAGGGTACCTGCAACGGCTGGAGGGCAGTTGGACGGAGGCTGGGCAGCCCCAGTTGGTTGGGCAATGCTGCCTTTGGGGATTAGCTGGAAAGTCACAATGGGGGGCAAGGGCTCTCGGGGGGTGGTTAAATGCTTCCCTTCGGGCGGCCTGCTCTGGGGAGCTATGCCAGGGTGGGTGCCCTCAGCTGGAGCCAGGACCATACCGAACATCTCGTTGTACTGGCTCTCATTCACCTCCACGCGGTTCATCCAGTCGGCCGGGACAGGGACTGGATGTAGCCTACCCACGCTCCCTGCGGTGCTGCTGCCTGGGGGCACAATGTGGTGGTGGGACAGCAGCTGGCTCACCGAGGGAAGCACGGTATTGGCCCCATGAGCCAAGGGCTGCATCTCATGAAGGTTAGAGAAAGACAGTGCATGCTGTGCATGGACGGGGCCAGCGGGGGCGGCAGTGGCCAGCATGGGGTTGGGTGAGGCCTGTAAGATTCCAGGGGATGTGATCATTGGGGAGGAGGTGGTGTCAGAAACATATGTGTGCGGAGACTCTAGGGAATCGACGGGGGACAGAGTCACTGAGCTCTCGGAGAGCTGGCCCTTGTCACTCAGAGACTTCTTCCTCCTGTTCCCCTTGGCATCCTTGGCCTCCTTGGCAAGGTTAGGGAGGCTAGTGGGCACGGCACTCTTGGTGTTAGGCCGTCTAGACTTCTTGCCCATTGGGGTATGCTTCAGACTGAGAAAAGATCTGTTGGGCCCACAGATGACAGGTGAGAGTGCAGAAGTCAGCACTGTGCCGGGAGGGCTGGGGGTCACGTTGTACTCGTCCAGCAGGCGCACGATGTCATGGTGCATGCGGTCCCGGGCTACGTCCCGAGGAAGACGATCCATGTGGTCTGTGATGTCCCGATTGGCAAAATGGTCTAACAGGATCTTGGCTGCTTCATAGCTCCCCTCCCGGGCAGCAAGAAACAGGGGTGTCTCCTCCTACAGAAAAAAAGAAAGAAAGAAAAAGCCCATGCAGAGTGCATTTTAATAACACTCCTGAGAATACAGCCATGTTTCTCAATCTTTTTGTTATCACTCCTTTAGACATTTTTTCCTAACTGCCTTCCCACATGAAATTTTAATACCACAGATAAAAAGTGTGCACCTACCTATGTACTGAATGGCTATCTGTAATTTATACATAAAGAAAAATTATTTTACTTCTCCCCAAGATCCAGCTTTGCCCTACTGAGGGCTATGTTTTCTTAATGGGGAAAGTGTGAAATAAAGCATGTCCCTGAGCCATAAATTCACCTGCAAGAGCACTGAGCTTATCAAAATAGGGTTCTAAAAGGCGTAACAGAAATAAAGGTATGAGGGGAAGAAGCTAAAGCATGTAGAGAAAAATAAGGGAAAGTGAAAGAAAGAAAGACAAAACATCTGAGACAAAGAACAAAATAATGGAAAAGAGGAAATGAACAAGAGAAGGTAAGGTGAACAACAGAGGGACGCATGACACAGAAGTCAGAGGAAGCAGGAAAACATCATGGAGCCCAAGAACGGGGCAGGGCTGGGGGACGCGGAGCATCAGGAAAACAAGTAAGAACAAACAAGTGAAAAGGAAGGAAGTGTGTGTGAACAGAACAGAGACCAGGAAAAAGGGAAATGTCAAAGAAGAGAAAGGCAGAAAAGGTTACACCAAAGTTATCAAAGGGACAGCCTGGTGCAGAGTGAGCAGGCTAAGGGTCAACTCTGACATTTCACTGGATAAGCCCAAGCACTCAGGCACTCTGGACCCATTTCCTGCCCAGTCTGCTTCCATCTTTGCCTATCCTTATTACAGAGCAGCTACAGGAGAAAAGGAACGGCCTCATGCATAATCCGAGGCACTGCTGCACCTGCCCCTAGCTCAGAGCCCAGACTGTACCTTGTTGTCCTGCATGTCTCGGTTGGCCCCATTTTTCAACAGCAAAAGGGTTGCCTCCACATTATTCACAGCAGCTGCCCAGTGAAGGGCAGATTTTCCTGCAGGAAAAAACATTTTTATAAGCAGACTGAGTAAGAGGTCATGTCCTACCCCTCCCATCGGGAAGTGTTATGAGTTGTACAAGGAAACCTTGAACTTCTCAGACAACAGCTAGAAGCCAGTTTTCTCTGGGGGCCCACAGGAAAAACCAAAGATTATCTTCATATTCCCCTATTCTAGAAATACTTTGGTACAGGCTGCCTAGCTTTCAGAAGACCTCTAAGTAAAAGGATCATCTGTCTACGGTACCACATCCTTTGTGTGGCAGAATCTACCCTGTCACATGCTGAAGACAATAACCTGCTTTTTTATTACATGCCAGGATATACAGTTAGAATATCTCACCACCCTACCCCTTCCATGAAGTCAGCTCTCATATCCTCATAACAAGAGTGGTATACCTGGGAACTTACGCAGGAAAACTCTCATAGACCTGCTCTTAGGTCCAAGAACTCTCACTAAAAGTCCCTTCCCAACTTCATCTATGGACTTCGCACTGTCTCAGATCTTGGAAGTCAATATTGCAAAAGGAAGATGGAATGAATGAACGAATCTTCGGTGGATTCGGATCTGAGACAGCTCTTTAGGGATCATGCAATAATTCTTTCCTTAGAGGCCTGCTTTGCAGGTAGGAATCTGAATCCCTGCTGCTCATCCCTACCGTGGTCATCCACTGCATTCACATCTGCTTGGCAGTTGATCAGTTCTGCCACCATTCCCTCCACAGCCAGCCGGGCAGCCAGGATCAGGGGTGTAGTGCCATCATTCATCCTCGCGTCTAGATCAGTTACTCGGTTGCGGATCAGGATCTAGAATATGAGAAAGTACAGAAAAGAGACTCAGCTGAATACAAAAGATAATGAAGCTGAGATAAGACAGACATAAAAGCATCAGAGTCGAGGCTCTACAGTAAGTTCCTGGAGGGCAGGGAATGTTTTGCTATCTTCGTGTCCAGGTTCTGCTAGGGTCAGTCACCTAATCTCTGTGGACTGAATGAATAAAGGAATAAGATGAATGAATATACAAACAGGTGCTCAAGCTCTACAGTGGCCTTGTAAATTAATGCACCTCTGCTTTCTAAAGAAAGAAGAGGGAATGTGGGAAAATACCACAACCTCAACTGTGGTGTACAAGTTAAGATGGTACAGAATTGCTTTCAATTTCCTCTTAAGGCTAAAATAATAGGGCATCAGGTGTGCACTGTGAACTCAGGTCAGGAAAACCACCAAGGAGCAGCTGGAAGCCCATAGAGTCAGATAAATCTCGAGGGAGAAGCTGACAGACACTAGTCGGAGGCAGGTGTCATGCACCTGATCTTTTCATTTGGGAGGTTATTTTGCCTCATCAAAAACAAAACAAACAAACAAAAAACAAAGCGCTGATGAACAATCAGAAGACTGGTGGTACCTGCTTTACCATGAGCTAGCTGTATATGGTCAGCTCTGCCTGCCTGCCTCCCTTTCCTGCTTTCCTATCCAGCAAGCATGACTTTATCATCTGCCTTATTCTCTCAAAGAATCACTGGACAAATATAATGGGTTATTACGTGTCTTAATGAAGGGGAAATATTCTAGATTCCTTAGGAATCAACTCTTTACGTGATCTTTACCTGGAAGACACCTTGGGCATCAGCAGCCACTGCAGCATGGAGAGGACAGCGGCCCATGTTGTCCTGGGCATTGGCATCTGCTCCTGCATCCAGGAGACGCTTGGCAGCATCTGCCCTTGAGTACCGGGCCGCGAGATGCAGGGCCATCTCACCCGTCCGGTCTGTCTGTGCTTGGAGGCTGGCACCCTGGTAGACTAAGTCCGTGATGATGTTAGCAGAAGAGTCCTCTGCATCTTCATCTTCATCACTCATGTCTGAGCTGCCTCCTCGGAGAGAAGCCAGCATCAGTGGGGTGCACCCATCTGGAGGAAAGGGAAATTCCAAATAGTATTCAAGGAGGGGAAAGACATTCATGTTCACTTAACCCTAGTGCTGGAAGAGCTCAATTTGAAGAAAATTATTCTTTTCGGAAAAAACCCTGTGCTTCTTGTGATAAATGGCAATTGATTTTCCCTTGGTAGTATCCTTTCTGTAAAGAGGAGCTAGTCTCTAAGTTAAACAAGCTTATCTATTCAAGTTTCTAAGTGCTATGCTTTTTTAAATTGGACATTTTAAAATATCCAGTATTAATAAACTATATACACTAAGGTACGAACTAAACAAATTCTCTATTCCTCTGCTTTGGGATATTATTTTTTTTTATCCCACTAAAATCTATCCCAAATAATCAGCCTTTTGGTTGATGAAAACGCATTATGTGAGGGCTTCCCTGGTGGTTCAGTGGTAAAGAATCTGCCTGCAATGCAGGAGAGGTGGGTTTGATCCCTCGGTCAGGAAGATCCCCTGGAGGAGGGCGTGGCAAAGCACTCCAGTATTCTTGCCTGGAGAATTCCATGGACAGAGGAGCCTGGCAGGCTACAGTCCATGGGGTCGCAAAGAGGCGGACACGACTGAAGCAACTGAGCATGTATGCATGCAGAAGGTGAAACAAAATGAAATCCTGCCTCTTTTCTCATACAAATTTATAATTTCTGCAAGCCTGTTTTCCTTAGACATTCATTTCCTCAAGCTGATCTCCAGTCTGATTTCCTCGATCACTGAGTAGGGCAAACAGAGGGATAAGGTGGAACCAGGGGGTGGGCATGGCACAGTGAAGAGAGAAGGCTCGCAGGCACTAACCTGGGCCGCGGACGTTCACATCCAGCACGTCCACCTCTTGTTCTGCCTGTGGAGGGGTGAGAGCCAGCGATGGTGTCCCACGGATGTCTGCAGCTTCCAGGTGCTGCTGTGTCCATGGACGCCGATCGATGGGGTCATCTTCTTCTGAGAGCAAAGCCTCATCTTCAGCCTGAAAGAAGAGGTAAACTCTCCTGATCACTCTGGTACGCCCCCAGGATCTCTCCCAATTCTTTGACTGACTAACTTCTAGCTACCCTTCAAGTAGAGAGCAGACTTTAACACGCTGCTCACTCTCCTTAATGAAGCGTTGCGTTAGGTGCTTACACAGCATTGCATGGCAGTTCCCACTGCTACCTGAAAGGTTCCTCAGGACAGGGAGCAAGCCTTGTTCAAGGTTGCCTCCTTGTACCCTGTATCCACCCCAGTGCCCAGCAAAGAGCCAGCATTCAGGAAGTATTTGCTGGATAATTATTATACTTTTAAAAGCAGCTGACCTTTACGGAATATTCAGTATGTGATAGAAAACAGGTAAGGCAATTCACCCATATTGAAAGAATCATTATTATTTTCCCTATCTTACAGATTAAGGATAAGTAAATATAAAGAGGTTAAATAATGTGCCAGTGTTTGGGACTTGAATCCAGTCCTGACTGTAGTAATTTTCTTAACCATCATGCCTGTTTTCCTCAAGTTTATTTCCTCAGAATATCCGTGGAATACATGCATATCCCAGCCGTGTATGCCTATGGGTGAATGGTCTCCTTTTTCATGTCAGACCCAGTCCAATGTACCTCTTACTGCTATATGGCTTTTGTTTCCAGGGATCAAGATTTAAAGCCTCCAAACTCAGTGATCACCGGCTTTCCTCCACTAACTAACTCCACCTTCCCTTGAAGTATCCAGGGAGAATAAGGGAGAGATCTGGCTATGAAAGAAACTGGTGTTTACACATAATAGTCCTTATTCAAGTACCATCAACCTGACATTTGAGGAAGGAAGCATGTTTGTTTTATTATTTTTAAAGAGTTCTTTCTGAAAAACTTACATAGTAACCCAAGGCCATCAATGACCTAAATATTCCTGATTTTTGAAACAACCTAGGATAGTCAAGGCCTGGGCAACATGTACAGACTACCACCCTTCTCTCCCATTCATGATACTCTAGATACCAAAGGACAAAAACGTGAAATATGAGCAGACCATGGCCAGCTTACCTTGGCTTTCTTAGGCTGGGGCCCTTCATCATCGACCCAGTGTTCACTTGTTCCGGAACCAATTAGGTTAGCCTCTGAGACTTGCACTGAGAGATTTCTAACATGACAGAATCATGAAGGTATAAAATAAGAGCAGGGTTATATCATAAAAGAACATAGAAATTTTCATAATTTTTCTGCCATCACACATTCTCATGGCTACAGTCAGACTTTCAGGACCCAGGGAAAAAATGGGCAATATTACATCCCATTGCCTGAGTAAATATCATTTCCTTTTCCACTAAGCAAGAGCTTACGACAAAGGCGTGTCTCATCACAGAAGCTGAGCATCCCTGTGATAATACGTACAGAACTGAAGCATCCAGATTCTTATTTTATAGCCACAAGCAGGCATTCAGCATCATGGTCAAGTATAGTAGCATGGCATGGCCAGAACTCTGAATTTAAAATCATGATTCAACAAGATCTGATTTTCCACTTATCCATACTTGTTACTATCATGAATAGTAGCTTGTTGACAAACTCTTACTTGAGTCCCACAGCATCCTGGCCCACTGGCTCACGACGTTTGTGGTTGCTGGAGTCACGGCGAAGGGTGAAACCTTCAGGCAGCCAGAGGGAGCCATGCTTGCGCTTTCGTTTTGCCATGATAACCCCCAGCAGGATAATAAACAAGATAATGACAACAGCAACAGCAAGCAGATAGAGAAGCTGAGTGGGTTTTGGGGTCAGAGATTCACCTGAAAGTGCAGAGAGATAGGGAAAGTGGTGAACAAAACATCCACCTCTCAATATGCCCACTAAACTCCTTCAGAGAACAACTTTGACCTCGCTAGCCCTGAGAAACAGAGCGTTGCACACTAAGCTGTGCCCCATTCTCTCTGCCTGCAAGTGGCATTCCTCAGCACACCTTCCCCTTCATTTCAGAGCTACTCACTGACGACAGACACAAGTGGGTATGACAGGGTCCCCTGGATGGCGTGAGAAGCCAGAAGAGCTGCTGCTGCGTCTGTGTTCTTAAAGCACTGGTCTGAGTCTTGAACACACTGGCGGTTGTCAATCTCCAGAAATACCTGAGAGCTGAGGGGAGCCAAGGAGAAATGGTGAGAAAATGTCAACCCAGGAATCTGAGGTAGACCCACTTCCTCACCCTCAGCCTTGGGCCCTCTACCTCTGGGATGCTGTCTCCAGGAAGATCCCAGAAATTAAGATATGGTTTACCTCCTAATTCTCACTTAGGGTGGGCTACAGTCCATGAGGTCACAAAGAGTCGGACACGACTGAGTGACTAACACTTCCATGTTCTTGGTTTGGCTGCATCCAAGTGTTCTGACTTTTCGGCAACATAAGACACATTGAGAAAATGGGGTGAGGTTGCCTTTGGTGGGCTGCTTCTACCCCTTCCCCCTTCCGGTGTACTCAACGGTACATACAGCTACTCTAAAAACACACCCCTGCCTTTTGCTTTTTGTTCCTTACTCTCGTTTCTCTCTGCATCTGTACTCGAGCTAGCTAGCAAGCTGAACATTGTGAGATACCAAGAAATCCTCAGTGTGGATAACATAATATATGCAGAACATCACCCTTGTCAAAGAGACAGAAATGAAGGGCCTTGAAAAGAAGCCCAGGATTAATACAAAGAGGAGTCATCACTAGAGGGATTTACCCCAACTCTGGCAAATGGTTAGAGATTCTAGCACATGACGAGCCCGTTCTGACATCCTGCCACTTGACTTGCTTCAGCCCACTTTTCAGGATTCCAAGATCAAGGCAAACCTTGAGCACTAACCTTAAAGACTGAGATTACAGGCTTGTGTTATTCAGTTGACTGTTTTGTTTTCTGGCCTTTCATCTTTATAGGTGCAGTTGTAGTTAAGATATCTGTGTATCAAAGTGCTCAGCTTGATAAAATTAAGCTTTAAGTTCAGAAATTAAACACCTACCCAGCCACTTCCTGTTCTTCATCTCCAGGAAGGGACCTGCGTGTCAATCTCTGCTTCTTCATGGCAGCTGACTTCCCACCATAATAGGGGTAGACCATGAGTTCCCCCTGGGCATCCCGTTTGATACGGAGGTTGGTGTGGAGCAGGGTGCCCAGTGCCCGCAAGAATCTGCGGGCATCCTGGAGCAGCTGTTCAGGTGGCATCAGCACCACGATGACGAGGGTGCCCTCTGCCAGGTTTTCTGGCCGGTCAGCAGCACAGTCCAGCCCATCCCAGCCACACTCCTCACTGTTGCAACCCTGGTCACAGTGGTTGTCTTCGTAGTGGTCTGCACAGTACTTGTCATATCTAGGCAGAGGGAGGCAGAGAATATGGTAAGATCACAGTGGAGCGCTATTTGTTTTCCACTTGGAACTATGTGGATTTTCCTACCCATCTTCTACGGCTCAGATTAGATCCTGAATGTCCTCTGAAGCCTCTGTGACTCTCCGTGCCTGACTTCTTAGAGTATATACAGTCTACACACCTTAGCATCAGTGAGTGCTCTCTGAATGAGAAACAAAGCTACTCACTAAACTCATGGGCCCCTAGGCAGCTTGTCATCATGTTAAATCAGATTTGTAAACAAATCTGAAACAAAAATACCTGGTTCATGTTTCCTTTATTTTTATATCCATTGCCTCTGGGCTTCCAGCAGTAAAACAAGACTCTAGAGAGTGCTTGCAGAAACTGGAAAGTAGCCCCATACCAATAAGAGATGCTGTACAGTTGACCTTTGGCCCATTTGATATGGCCCATTTCTTTTCTAATCAAGACTGAATCTTCACTGTGGAAGGTAGGTGGCGAGAAGTGTGTCCCACACAGGATACCAGATCTAATTCGTACAGCATCTTTCAAACATTGGGAAATGGAAATTGACTCCCAAGGCCCGTTGATGCAAAAATTGTTTGATTTCCACTCACCCCTTCTCCCTCCTCACTCCCATCCCTGATGGTTACACCACCTGGTCCAACTTGCCACTCTAGCTCAGTGAGGAGATCAGGAGTCAGGAGGAGCTATATCTGCTCTGGCAAGTTCTTGAACCTCCCAAGTCTCCCTTCCCTGGCCTGTTAAAGGCCATTAACAACATCTATGCCTCACAAGATTGAGAATTAATCAGGGTTGAACCAAATGGGATGACTAAATGGAAAGCTATTAAGTAACCCACAAAGCCCCCTATAGTTGCAGCAGTGAAGACCAGGAGGGTTAAGCTGACTAATCTAGCAGATGCTTCCCGATAAATCTGGAGGGGAAACCCAGTCTTAGGGAAAGGCACGGGATGAATAGAGAGGGGTACAGACCTTTGCAACCATGCTGCAGGCAGATTATGTGAGAGGCTGCCTGACAGTGGTAACACTTCCAAAAGTCACTTCCCCTGGGAACCTGTGACAGCAGCAGGCGAGGAAGCAGAGACAGGCAGAGAGAGAGTGGCTGTGCAGTGAGCGTTTCTGCCCCTTGGTCAGCAAGGGAGAGCACAGGGTAGCGTGTGATGGGGCAGGATGGCACGAGGGAGAAGGGGGCAACTGGTGCCAGTCCAGAAGGCAGAGGCGGCTTGGGCAGAAGCACTGGAGTGGTTAGCAGCAAAAGAACAAGAGACCGAGGTGAGTTAGTGACAGCGCTGCCCCTCAGTTCTGGGGACCCTGGGCGCTTACTTGCATGTCTTGCTACTCTTCTGGCATTCAAAGTTGTCAAACAGGCACTCAGCCGTGTTGCACAGCTCGTCGCACTGGTTGTTGATGTACTCCCAGCAGGGCAGCGGGGAGGAGCAATTGGCCCAGGGGTCTTCCATGGTGAGGGAACAGTCCCCCCCGTCCCACTGGCAGGCATGGCTGTTGCACACGTCATCACAGATGCCATCCCGAGCTTTGTCGGCACAATACTGGCTCAGGCAGGTGGCGGGAGGGGTGCTGGTGGGGGCGCTGTAGAGCTCACAGTGGCTGCCCCGGAAGGGCGGGGCACATTGGCACGAGTAGTACGGAGGCTGGCGCTGAGGGTGGCAGCTCCCCCCATGCTGGCAGGGGCTACTGGCGCAGCCCGAGTCGCAGTCCTGGGGGTTGGGGCAGAAGCAGCGGGGGCCCGAGGCCGTGTGCACACACTGCTCCCCTCTCCTGCACTTCACCTGTCCACAGCTGCTCTGGCACCGCACCCCAGAGAAGCCCTGTGGGAATCAGTGAACGAGTGAGGATGGCAGGTGACCCGTGAGGGCAGGCCCCATTCTCCCCCCGGGCCCCTCACCGCCACACCTCTAGGGAGGTGAAGACTAGGCTCTTGGCTAAGATCCCTCCAGGTAGCCTCCTGGACCGAGTTATAGGAAGAGACTTCTTCAAGTCAACCTACAGGTCAGGGTGGTGGTTCCAGGATGAATACAGAACTTTTTTACTCTAAGAGCTTGCTTCTAGAAATGAAGTCTGGAGTTCACGTTAGGATAAGGTGACCCTGAACCTATTAGCACCTTTCCAAATCATCAGTAGATCACTCATACAGTGACTTTACAGGGGAAAAAACACACTTCAGAGGATCAGATGTCTAAAAGACTTGCCTATGTCATTTCGTTCTTGGACGTCTGGCTCAGTCCAGGCCAAGGTTACTGGACAGGTTTTCTTTTGATATCCCTCTACTCATCTGTTAGGAAGCTTTTAGCCTCTGGCAGGAGCAAAAGTGTTTGCAGAGCAAATGGCTAACATTAAGACTTCCTTCTAGTTGAAGAAGCAGTCTGTTCCCAAATAACTGCTGTCGAGGGATGTGAGCAGAGTAGCATTTCCAATTACTCTGTCCCAGTCTGGGCAGCAAGACTACCCTCCAGCACAAGACCCAGAAGCCAAATACACTAGCCCTATTCCCAAGGGAATATCCCACTGCCCTTAGTGCTTCTGAGGACTGACAGTCGCAGATCAGGGAGCTCACTGTTTCTGGAAGTATTTTAATAGTTTTAAATGGAAAACGGAAGCATTTTCTCCTAAAGAGGCTAACATTAAGAAACGTCCCCACCAAGAAAGCTCCCCACCGAGCTCGGAAATGCCAGGTTTCGTCTCGGCTCTGTCACAGGCTATATGGAATTCAGTAGGCACTGTGGCACTCACCGGGGGACAGCGACAGATGAAACCATCGGGCATGTTGCTGGCCACAGCACAAGTGCCTCCATTCAGGCAAGGCATCTGGGGACACACGTCGACGAATGTTTCACAGTGACGACCTCAGAGTAGAAAACGAAAGGGGGTTTTAAAAGGTGGAAGCAGTAACTCAGGTTATTGAACAGGATACTACTGGGATGTGAGCTAGTCAAAGGATTAGAGAGGGAGCAAGAGGTGTGAGAATTGAGTTCTAAGCCTAAGGGGACATGAGAGGATGAGGAAGGCACACGCTAGATCCCAACATCCTTGGCCCATCACCCACTCAGAACAGTTCCCTCATCTGTCTTATCTACAGCAATAAGTGCAAATGGCACATGACTGAAGTGACTCACAAAACAAGATGTGTACAAAAAATGACTAACCCCTCAAAAAAAAAAAAAAAGAAAGAAAATGACACCTAAGCTCTTTTGAAGGCACTTTAGCTTTCGTAAGTCAAAAACACTTAGCAAAAATTCACTGCATTTTGTTAACACTGTCTACTTCATAAGACAGGCTGCTGCTGTTGCTAAGTCACTTCAGTCGTGTCCAACTCTGTGCAACCCCATAGATGGCAGCCTTCCAGGCTCCCCCGTCCCTGGGATTTTCCAGGTAAGAGTACTGGAGTGGGGTTACCGTAGCCTGGACAGGCTACACCAGGCCAATACATCTAAAACAGTGATTAACATATATATACTACTATAGATAAAACCGATAACTAATAAGAACCTACTGTATGGCACAGGGAACTTAACTCAGTAGTCTGCAATGACCTACATGGGGAAATAACCTAAAATAGAGTGGACTGATAAATACGTATAACTGACTCACTTTGCTGTACAGCAGAAAATAACAACATTGTAAATCAACTATATTGTAATAAAAATTAAAAGGAAAAACTTTTGGGACAGGGGCCGTGGCTAATTCATGTTAATGTATGGCAAACCCACCACAATACTGTAAAGTAATTAGCCCCCAATTAAAATAAATTAATTTTTAAAAATGTTGATTTGCAGTTTATATTGAATTTTCATCAGTAACATCTGTTTTAAAATGTTCCAGCCTTTCTGTAACCTTATTGGCATTGTTTTAAAACACAGCTTATGTTAGCATTACCTACACAGCTTGTGTTAGTAGAAACTAACACAACATTACAAAGCAATTATATTCCCATAAAAATTTAAAACAAACATACAAAAAAACCCCCACAGCTTAACACTCCCACCATAATTGTGATTGAGAGTCAAAGTATTTTTTAATTCACAGGTGTGGAAAATGTAGAAACACCACTTCTGGCTGCTGCTGCTGCTGCTAAGTCACTTCAGTCGTGTCCGACTCTGTGCGACCCCATAGATGGCAGCCCTCCTGGCTCCCCCGTCCCTGGGATTCTCCAGGCAAGAACACTGGAGTGGGTTGCCATTTCCTTCTCCAATGCATGAAAGTGAAAAGTGAAAGTGAAGTCGCTCAGTAGTGTCTGACCCTCAGCGACCCCACGGACTGCAGCCCACCAGGCTCCTCCGTCCGTGGGATTTTCCAGGCAAGAGTACTGGAGTGGGATACCATTGCCTTCTCCGCCACTTCTGGCTATGGGACCCCAATTCAAGGGGGTCTCCACTCCTTTCGCCTATTTCCTTCTTTCTTCCTAAGACTCATCAGCATTTCCAGATAAAGGAAGCCTCAGAGGTAATGAAAGGAACAGGAGTCAGTTGTCTTGTAGTTCTCAAGCATATCATGACCAGTGTGAGACGACAGATTTGTTCACAGTCTTTCTGTCCAGGGTTGCCTCAAACATATGACATTCGTATTGGATTGTTTCTCTTTTGATGCTGTACCTAGGTGTTTTCCATATTTCAAAATCCACCTCCCCCCCTTTTTTAAAATAAAATTCCAAAGTTCTTAAAGGTAATATATCTTTAAAACTGGAAGGGGGGGATGTCTGGATATAATAAGCCCAGAATGTAGCAGAGTTCAACTTTCCAGATTACTAGTAAGTAGACTAATGCAGACTCTCATCTGACTTCCAAAGAATACTTCTACAGCAAAAGATTTGAGCTGACCCCAGAGTGCAAGACAGATTTCCGGGTAACTGATGGCACTGCCATATTTAGATATAAACAGCTATTTTAGTCCCCCAAAGTCACCAAGTTGCCCTTCTCCAGAAATAATTAGTAACTGTCTCTGATAAAACCCCTATTCAGAGGCAGGACTCACTCATCTTTGTAATCTGTGATGAACACAGCCAAGTCTTAGCGTGCAGGCCCTGCTTGTGACCTCTGAAGTTTTCCTGTTTATACCCTCATCAGTTGGTTTTTGGTTAAACAGCCCAATTTGGATCTATTCCCTTTAATCGTCCAAGAAGACCCTAAACTTCTTTGGATCCCAGAAGGTAGAAAGTCCACTATGGCGGCAACAACCATGCCACAGGAGGCAGGGTGACAAAACCAGAGTTAGATGTAAGGTTCCTGAACATGAGATGAAATGAATTCCAGAGATGGATGGTGGTGATGGCAGCATAACAATGTGAATATCCTCAATACCACTGAACTGCATACTTAAAAATGGTAAAGATGGTAAACTTTATTTATATGTATTTTACCTCAATTTAAAAATGTTACTTTGCTCAACTTCTCCCAACATTCTATTTCTTTTTTTCATATTTCTGCTACAATAAGATGTAATTAATATACAACAAAAGAGATAGGATCTCTCAGGAAACACAAACATCTGTGGAGTGCAGGCCTAGGAAAAAGTTGGGCCCTTGAATTAAGCTAGTCTAGATTTTCACCCTTGCACCTCTGAGGGCAGCCTAGACTACATACAGCTCGCCAACGACTACCTGTGGCCTTCCCTGGTGGCTCAGATGGTAGAGAATCTGCCTGCAATGCAAGAGACCCAGGTTTGATCTCTGGGTCAGGAAGATCCCCTGGAGAAGGAAATGGCAACCCACGCCAATATTCTTGCTTGGAGAATCCCATAGACAGAGGAGCCAGGGGGGCTACAGTCTATGGGCCAGAAAAGCTTCCCTTGGGTCTAGATGTGTCATGCAGGGCCCAGTTTCCTCACTGAAACCCCCACCCCACCGTGAGGCAGAGTGGCTGGGGAAGCTGGAAAGGTGCTCAGCTCACCAGTGAAGGTGCTGCGGCAGACGCACAGGTAGTCGTTGGTGAGCTGAATGCAGTCCAGGCTGCCCTCAGAGCTGCAGGGGCTGGACAGGCACTCGTTGATGTCCCCCTCACAGCGTTCTCCAGCAAAGCCTGGCAAGCAGCGACAACTGTAGCCCCCAATCCTGTCTACACACTGGCCACCATTAAGGCAGTGGGGACCTCTGGCACAGTCGTCAATGTTCTCTTCACAAAGCAGGCCTGGAGGAGAGAGAGGAGGGAGAGAAAATTATGACAGTTCTTGGAACGCTGCTTTCCAGGAACGGAAAACCAGCCCTGGTGGCATTTCCACAATTAGTCAGGCTGGAACCATTTTGGTCAGGCAGAGCATAACACACGCTTGACCCAGGAGTGTGCCTATCCTCTTGGACACCAGTAAGCAAAGGATGTACTCAGGGCTTCTCATGTACTCCCCACACAACCCAGTGATGAAGCAATCCCTTAGGGCATAGCTAGTATTATTTTTCCACTTGAAAGGTGAGGAAATTGGAACTCAAGAGAGATTTGGTAACTTTTCATTAATTTATTCATTTTGATTTAAAATATAAAAACAGTTAAAAAGAATATAACTATAAATAAATAGACTACAAGTAATCATTGGTAAGAATTGGAAGTAAATTTTGAATCCCACAAATGACTTTTTCTGTAAAATAGTGTAAGTGCACAAATATCTTTTATCAAAAAAATAGAAGGGAAATATCCTGTTGAGAGCTCAAAGGTTATTCCATTTAAAACAGAACTTATTTAATGTGCTATAGATGTAAAAGGCCCATCAAGTATGAACATCCGTACATATTTTTGAGGAAGAAACAAAAGAAATCAATGACTATTCTAGAAGTGATTTCATGATCAATTCAAAAAAATTACAGAAGAAAGAAAAACAATACTGTATTCTTACCACTTGTAATAGCAAGACTATTGGAAAGAAAAGAAAAATGTTTTTTTTTAAAAAAGGCCTCAGTTTCAACAGCAATCAGTTCAGTTCAGTCACTCAGTTGTGGCCGACTCTTTGCAACCCCATGAACTGCAGCATGCTAGGCAAAAGATAAAATATCTAACAATAATCTTAACAAGAAATCCACTACACCTACATGAAGACTTTAAAGTAGACCTAAAAGACACAAAAGGAAACTTGAATAAGCAGAAAGACACAATGGGATGGTCAGGAAGACTCCTCATGCTAAAGATGTCAGTCTTCTTTATACAAATTCATAAATTTAATGTGACCTCAATAAAAATAGTAACAGGATTTTTAATGGATAATATTACCTCTAGAAGTAATTAAAATTAACCTCTACTTCTCTTTCAAGTACTGAGCAGAAAACAACTCTCCTTTAGTGGAACGAATCTTCAAATATTTAAAGGCTGTTTCTCCTTAGTTTTGACTTCCCTGTTAATCTCACTGCTCAATAACTAGCCTACTACTGGGGAACTTTTCCACTCTAATTTAGCCAACTCTGAACTCAAGAAGGAAAGCCAAAATCCACTGACCCAAAGGTTTAAGACAGTATAAATATTTCTCTAACATTCTATTCTCTTTGATGAGAATCAATTTTCCACCATTGTGGATGGCTTTTCCTTTTCACATGCTGCTCAGAGCAGGCACCATTATAACTATATCTCTTCTAAAAAATAATACTCCAAGCTCTTTCCAGGAGATTGTTTGCAGGCAAGGGAATGCCCCTGGTGGAATGATGGTTCCACCATCCACCATCTAGGGTTGCATCTCATTAGGTCTTATTGTAATTCTTACTTCATTCTTGGACCATCAACCTTCTCCCCTTGGGCTTAGGAAAACAGGCAAATGTTTTCATTTCATTCATTTTCCCACTTTATGGAGGTAAGACTTGAAGTTTAGAAAAATACACGAGCTGGTAAATACAAATAATTTATTCAAGAGGCTACTGGTTGTTTTCCCTCAAAGTACCAAGAGATCTTGCTAACCAGATTAACTTTGCTGCAACATTATGTCATTTGCACATTCTGTGTTTCATGGGTTTTAACAACAACCAGACAGAATTGAGAACAGGCGTCAGAACACCAGAGCTTGGCAAGAGAGCAATGAAATGGCTTGAATCTCTAAGATTCAGAATAATGCTGAATCTTGTTTTAAAAATTCCTTCACGAGACTAAAAATGCATTTATAACTTAGAGAATGCCCTGGATGGAAGATAGGTAAGGCTGAGTTCATACCCCGTGTGCCTGGTGGGCAGGAGCACTTGAAGTGGTTCACAAGGTCGATGCAGGTGCCTCCATTCTGGCATGGCTGGTTCTGGCACTCATCCACTTCATACTCGCAGTTGACACCCTGATATCCAGGGACACACTGCCAAGAGCAAAGCAAAAAGAACAAGAAATGTTGGACTATTGTTGGATGCATATCATGGGAGCAAATGAAATCGGGTAAGTTACTATGACCCTCTTCTGCCAAACCCCACCCAGCTCTTGTACGCCTCTCTGGTATCATCACTCTCCTTATTCACCAACTCGTGCAGAGTCAACTCACAGCTCACTGGCATTTATCACTTCTGGCCAAAAAAGCCACTTGAAAAGGAAGGCAAGGACTGAATATTCTGAGGGATATCTCAAATGATGCCTGTGCAAAAGCCTTCTGTCCCTTCTGTGTGCAGGTTTTCCCATCTTTAAAACATTCATTCCTTTGTATGTGATGAGGACCCGGTGGCTCACAGAAATGGTACATGTGGATGGTAGTAAAGATAATGTGTGTATTTACTGATCCCCATGCTCAGGAAACTACATGTTTATGTGTGAGAAACTGGCTGATGTAGGGGTGGGCGCACCCAGAGGTGGGCAAGCTAGCTATGCTAGATGTAGGCGTTCTAGGGCCTTCAGGGCTGATCAAGGAAGAAAATACTGACCATGAAGTGGCTCTATCTGGGCAATGCTTTGAGTCCCTCACAGCAAAATTACTGTAATTGATTGCTGTATGCTTCCCAGTATAGCTATCGAATTTTATATGTATGAAGTGCCACCTTCTGGTTTAAAAACTATGCAACATCTCCTTTCTTTTTTTTAATGACATTTTTGGTGAACCTATAAAGCAACAGCAGCAGTTACAAAATGTTGTCTAAGTACTTTTGAGAGCTCAAAACAAAGATCTGTGATTAGGCTGAATAAAAAGATGTTCAATTCATAGTGCAAACTGCATATGAATAACTTTAACATCTTTCATTGGACTTTTCATGCAAACCTTAACAGAGATGTGACTCATAGAGAGAGAAAAAAGGATAAGAAGAGGAGGGCAGATGAACTCAGAGGGAAGAGGGTAACAGAGAGGGGGCTGACATGTTTGGTGATATGACTCAGCAGCCAGGCCAGAGTCTCCGGGTCACAGAGCTCTGACGGACAGCAGGGGCTTGGTATCTTCACATCCTGGGGCTCATCTTACCTGTGGCTAGCAGAGCCAGGTGCAGTTTTGCAGAACATATAAAGCGGCAGGCCCTAAGTGAATAAATTCTACTTCTTAGGGCCATGTTTAGAAAAAATGGTACCAGTGGCTTTCAAACTAAAAATAAGAAACAGGGACCAATACCCTGAAGCCATCTTTGGCTCATTTTGAGAAGCAGAGAAGCAGAGTTTTTCTCGGTGTTGCTTGGTGGCCTAAACTGGTATCAAATTCATGTCTCTGGTATTTTGTCAACATCTTGATCTATCAGCCCAGACATTAAGACAATGATGTTGTTGCTATTGTTGTTCAGTTGCTAAGTTGTGTCTGACTCCTTGTGACCCCATGGACTGCAGCATGATAAGTCCCTTAAAAGATACATATGCCCTCAAATATACACATGTAACAGTATGATGCTACACAGAACAGGTTGGGTAACATTTTTTTTGAGAGAGTTATTAGTCGATTGACCAATGACGGTTTACAAACATGACGGGTCAAAGGCCCACTCCTCAAAGTGGCTTCTCCTATCTCAACTGCTTATTCAGAGAAGTACCAGGGGTCACTGGGCTGGGTAGGCTGGGAAATGCACCCTGGCAGAGTATTGTAGCTCTGGATTCTGGAAGCAATCCTGTGGAAGCAAGACGGTTCCAGACTTCTGTGAAAACAGCTTACCAGAGCTCTTCTAACTTAATGCACAGGGGACCGAAAGCAACAGTGATTAGAAAGCAACGCAATCATGATTTGCAAAAAGAAAAGAAATCTATAAATTGTGAGAATCAGACATATGCAGCTAAACTCAGGATGCCCGTGTTTGTAAGCGGCGTGCCATCTTCTGGAAGGCCTCTGACTTTGCCTGCTCCTCTTACTCACCTCGCATCTGTATCCACCAATGAAGTCCCGGCAGGTGGCGCCGTGCTGGCAGGGATTGGACGAGCACTCATCAAGCTGGTCCTCACAGTAGCTCCCGGTGTAGCCCAGAGGGCACTGGCAGTGATGCGAGTTGCCCGCACTGATACAGACGCCTGAGTGCTGGCACAAGCGGTCAACAGGCACCCCTGCGAAACCCAGTGGAGGAAGGAACATCACGGAACAGCACACAACACGTCACGGTCAGCTGAACTAATCTAAGCTGGTTGACACATCATATTTTATTCTTGTCTAGTTCACAACCCTCAGGATCTGTTTTGTGTTAAAAATAAATAAGTGCTGCATATATGTGGAATTTATAAAGATGGGACTGATGAACCTATTTGCAGGGAAGCAGTGGAGATGCAGACATAGAGAACAGGCTTATGGACCCAGAGCCAGGGAGTAATGGGGAAGGAGAGGGTGGGACAAATGGAGAGAGAAGCATGGAAACATAAACACTACTATGTGTAAACCAGGTAGCCAGTGGGAATTTGCTGTATGACTCGGGAACTCAAAACGGGGCTTTGTGACAACCTAGAATGGTGGGATGAGGGAGGTGGCAGGTGGCAGAGAGGTTCAAGAGGCAGGGGGCATATGTATACTTATGGCTGATTCATGTTGTGTATGGCAGAAACCAATACAATACTGTAAAGCAATTATCCTTCAATTAAAAATAAATATGTTAAAAAAAATAAACAAGTGCTGAAAGTGGAACATGCCTTCCTTCCACGTCAAGTACATTCCTTTTTGGAATCTCTAGACTTGCTCCCCTGCCCTTCACCTTCCATTTCAGACCCTTTTTCCAGACCCTTGCCCATTCATTCCTGTCTGCCCTTCCCTCTCCTCCCACAATAACAACTCTTGCCCTACAGTGCTGCTCGTTAGTCAGTACTTCATGGACTGACCCTTGAGTCTCGGGGGGCAGAGCTCACCTCTGTGGGAGGCCGCCACCTCACAGGAGACACTGGGAACATCACAGTAGGCACCAGCCCATCCAGATGGACACAGGCACCGCGACTCTGCTTTATCCTGAATGCAGGTACCTTTGTTTTTACATGGAGACCGACTGCAGAGGTTCACCAGGGTCTGAAACAGAGGCAGGCACATATATCAACATTCAGACACCAGGAATGAAAAAAAGCTACACTGCATTTTAAAAACTCAAAGGAAAGCACACTAATTAATAAAAAAAGAGCCCTCACCCAAGCCTTAAACTTAGATTCACTGTCCCCAGATAAGCTAATCATTTTATACAGTCTAATTCTTTTAGCTCTGCTATTCAAAAATTCTTACCAGATAAGTTTAAGAATTTGAGGAACTTAATTGGTTAAGTTATTCCCTATATCACGCTTATGTCTAGAAACACGGCCACCCTGTAGGGCTAGAAAAGAGTTAAAGCTGTCAGATAGGTCTACAGCTTCCATGTGCTACTCCTGAGTGAGAAATCACATGGGCTTCATCAAATCTGTCTGTGGTGAGTAAGCGTTCAGGATTTAAAGGCTTAACGCTTGTTAATAAACCTAAAAACTGTCCCAAAGCTTACTTTTTTACTGTTATTAAAAAATAAAAAATAAAAACTTTTTTATTGAAGTACAGTTGATTTACAATGCCATGCTAATCTCTATTGCACAGCAAAGTTCCTCAGTTATACACATACAGACATTCTTTCTTAAATAATCTCTTCTATTATGGCTTATCACAGGATACTGCCTACAGCTGCCTGTGCTGTACAGCAGGACCCTGTTGTTCACCCACCCCTATAAGTTGACAGCACTATTCACAACAGCCGAGACACAGAAACAACCTAAATGACCCTTGACAGATGAATAAAGAAAATGCGGCACACACATAAAATGGACTCCTACTAGAGTGAAATCAGGCCATTACAGCAACATGGGTTGAACCAGAAATTATCATACTAAGTCAAGTCAGAAAGGGGAAAACCATGCTGTCACGTGTGGAATCCAAAACACGGCACAAATGAACCCATCCACAAAACAAAGAATGTATTTTGATGGAAGAAACTCAGGCTTCTGAAAAGCAAGAGGCAAAGGGTGCAAGTGGACGAGCACCTTTTCCAAAACTCCCGTGTCGTGGCCTGACTCCTGGGGAGAGGAAGGCCGTACTCACAACACTGACCGTTTGTGAAAGAGGGGAAGGGCAGAGGGCCACCACACCGTGTGAAGGGCAGAAGCCCGGCGAAGAATAGTCTCCTGATCCAGGGGATCAGCAGCAAGCTGTTTAATACGCAGAGGTGCTTATCTGCATGTCCAGTACAGCCAAAGCGCCACTGAAGTGTACTCGGAAAGGCTGGTTACATTTGGGCATTTGTTTCTGAATTATTTGGACTGCTGGTATGATATTCTATCATTCCATCATTGTTTGAGAGGTAAAACTGCATAAAATTAAACACAATGCTGCTTGGGGTGCAACCTTAGAAAAGTTACTTTGACCCTCTGGGGCTCAATTTATTCTTTCATGAAAGGCTAGACTAGTAGGCTCTGAGGGGTCGTTCCATCCTAAGAGTCTATGAAAATGAATATTAAATATTTGAATTTGAAAGACATGTGAATAGTTTGGTTTTGAGACTGTTACAACACTGTAGGGCATAATTATCATTATCCCCTCAGATGTTGTATCTGAATTTTATAAACTTTATTTTGATTGTTCTTTGTCTCCCTTTTTGTATTTCCTAAATGATATCAATGTGCTTATTTCCCATATGCATTTTCTGCAGCTCTAGGCTAGCCTGCTGTAACAATTTTATGTGTGTTAACCCATATAATCTTGCCAGTATCACCATTTTGAAATCTACCAGGTTAAGAAGTTCGTAGTTCTTAGAAGTTATCTAAGAACTTAGATTAACTTAGTTATCTTAGAAGTATAATTAGGAAGCTGTCCAGATTTATTCTGAGTACATTCCTAAGACCCCGAATTTTCTCTTTTAGACGGGGATTATTTTGCCTAGGAAAGAAACAGGTGTAACACTCAACAATTCTGTGGGAGCTGAATGAATGGGATGAAATCTAATTACCTGACAGTTTTTTCCAGTGTAGCCCAATGGGCAGATGCAGCGGTAGGTACCCAGGCCATCAACACATACTCCTTCATTCAGGCATGGATGAGAGTTGCATTCATTGATCTCATGGAGGCAGAAGGAACCAGTGAAGCCCACAGGGCACAAGCAAGAGAAGGAGTTAATCCCATCGATACACGTGCCACCATTGAAACAGGAGCTGAGAAGCACACAGGAAGAACAACATCAGCTAGATAATCTGGATCCTCTGACCTGCTATTTTAAAAGTGAGGTTCCTCACATCTAAGATATTACAGAAGGAAATACTCCTGAGCACCCCAAACTCCTATATCCAGTAAACTTTACCTTTTTCCAAATTAGAATGGGCACCAATCAGCATGAGTCTCAGCTTCCTGTCCACAACCAAAAAGATCCGAGGAGTATTTAAAAGTCTGAGCTTATTAGAGACTCCAAGAGAAAGTGAAGGCGTCCAGGTTTTACCTAGCCCTTCTGTAGCTCTCCATGTATCACATTTCATTTTATCTCTAAGTCAATTTAATTTATAAGGAACATATCAAATAAATAGCTCTTGATTCTATATTTCTTTATGGAAGAGAAACAGAACAGATTTGTTGATAATAAAAAAAGAATCAAACCTCCCAGAGATTACTTAAAGAGGGATGACAAATCTGTAAATAAGTTAGGATTTTTTTGTCAACTGAAATTTACAAGAGACCAAAAGGAGATGATATAGAAATTATAGCTCTTTCTGTTTCCTATGTAAGAAATAAATGATGATTCATCTCACTATAAAAAAGCAGAGACATTACTTTGGCAACAAAGGTCCGTCTAGTCAAGGCTATGGTTTTTCCAGTGGTCATGTATGGATGTGAGAGTTGGACTGTGAAGAAAGCTGAGCACCGAAGAATTGATGCTTTTGAACTGTGGTGTTGGAGAAGACTCTTGAGAGTCCCTTGGACAGCAAAGAGATCAAACCAATCAATCCTAAAGGAGATCAGTCCTGGGTGTTCATTGGTAGGACTGATGTTGAAGCTGAAACTCCAATACTTTGGCCACCTGATGTGAAGAGCTGACTCATTTGAAAAGACCCTGATGCTGGGAAAGATTGAGGGCAGGAGGAGAAGGGGATGACAGAGGATGAGATGTTTGGATGGCATCACTGACTCAATGGACATGGGTTTAGGTGGACTCTGGGAGTTGGTGATGGACAGGGAGGCCTGACGTGCTGCGGTTCATGGGGTTGCAAAGAGTCAGACACGACTGAGCGACTGAACTGAACATCTCACTAAGTTTTTCACCCTCTGCCTTAAACTTGTAACTAGATGTCCACAAGGAATTAGAAACTAGAAAATAGGAGATGATTGTGTGGTGGGATCCAAGGCGATGCCTTATGTGGCCCCTCAATCCCAGTATAGTACTCGGTAGGTTCCTCCCCTCTCTCCCTTTTCCCGTAAGACACTGTTGCCTGAGGACACGGGCTGCTCACCTCTCAGTGCACTCGTCAATGTTGTTCTCACAGTGGACTCCATCAAATCCCGCCTGGCACTTGCAGGTGTAACTGTTGACATAGTCAGAGCAGGTCCCTCCGTTCTTACAGGGCTCACTCAGACACTCATTCATGTCTGTCTGACATTTATCCCCAGTGAAGCCCGGAAGGCATAGGCAGGAGAAAGTATTCACTCCATCTACACAGGAACCTCCATTCTGGCAAGGATCTAAGCCATTGCACACAAGAATTAGAACTCTGAACAGCAGCATCCATTTAACCTTAGAGTCAAACAGGTGAGTACCCTGAACTGAGCCACACTAACAACAGTAACAATTCTGACTTTTCTTCACATGTATTTTGCCCTGACTCCTCCATTTACAAAAATGAATGTAGTAACACCTGCCTGAGATTCTTAGTAAGAGTCTGTTTAATAGCTGGAAAGAACTTTACATGCATCACTGTTTTGCAAAATTAATACTCATAAAACCAGGGATGGGATAGATATCAATTAGTCCCCGTGTGCTGGTCAACCTTCTCTTCTCCCTCCCTCTCTTCCTTTCTTCCCTTTCTCCTTTCCTTTCTTGTTTTTGTTTGTTGTTTTTTAGATTTACATACAACTAGGAAATGAGCATTTAAAAATTTTAAACATCACGTCGTTTGATCTTAGAGAACACTTTACAGCCATAGCAGTTACTCAAGAAATTTTGAGCTATTATCAGAGCACAGTCCTCTGCAACACAGATGGCACTCGAATCAGAGCAAGAAAAGTAAGATGTGGCTCCTGGTCTTAAGGAACTTGAAATACAATTACAAGACAGGTCATAAACATAAAGAGAAAACTAAACACCAGGTGGGTAATGCAGCCCTTATTTTATGAGAGATATTTATACCTTAGTCATCTATTAGGCTAAGTTCATTCTAAGGCTCACTTGCGGTCTCTACTGGAACAACTCTAGAAGTCATATTATCCCTTCTTATACATAATACTACACAGCTACTGTAACTTCCATAGCACCTTTCAAGCAACTCACAGTAATTCACTAATTTTAAACTAGTTGCAAATATTGTTAGTCCTACTTCAAATAGGAAAAAATGTTTAAATAGTAGAAATTTGATTGATATACTAATTAATGTGGGAAAGGAATCCAAATAGTTTGATCCCACTCCCTTAAATTTCTCCATCAGTTGTACCTTGAACATGTTTTTTTCACCATTAGTCATATAATGTCGGAATTATTTGTCTAACTGTCTGTATTTCCTGAGAGACTATGAGTTTCATAAATGTAAGCTTTTATTTATACTGGTGCTGTCAGCCCCTAGAAGAGTGGCATCCATATGATAATCTGAAATGATACATGCTGTGAATAAGATGCCATTATTCTGGATGCACTATCATAAGCTTGTTTGAAGTTTAATGATTTAATCACCACACAAGTAACTGAATACAAGCGGCCCCCCATTTTTATGTGTTCCACAATCATGGATTCAACCAACCAAGGACAGAAAAAAAATTTTTTTTAAATCCCAGAAAGTTCCAAAAGGCTAAACTTGAATTTGCCATGTACCCGCAAATATTTACATAGCACTTACATTGCATTAGGTATCACAAGTAATTAAGAAATGATTTAAAGTATACAAGAGGATGTGCATAGGTTATATGCAAATACTGCACTATTTTATATAAGAGACTTGAGCATCTGCAGATTTTAGTATCCACAGGGGGTCCTAGAACCAATACCCTCAGATATTGAGAGATGACTGTACTGATAAGTATATCACATTCATGTGTTGAAACTGCTGAAGCTGGGTAAAGAACCACTAGAAAGAAGTAGGCAGAACAATCCCTAAAGTTTACACTAGGCTGAGCACAGTTCACATTCATACCAGTCAGAATGGAAAGATTCCCCTAAGATGTACAGTGCCAGGCAGAGCTCTCAGAGAAAAATAAAATTGTAAAAAAATTCACACAAATCTAAAGTGACAGAGGTAGATCCCTAGTTGTCTGAGACAGGAAAGTAGAAAGGAGGGTTAAGTTACAAGAGGTGAAATACATTCAGGGGGATGAACGTGATCAGTATCTTAAATACTGTTTTGAGTTGTCATACGTCAAAACTTACTGGACTGGTTCATTTAAGTACTGGCAGTATGTTGTATACTTAATTATACTTCAAGAGATCTGCTTTTTATTAGAAGCTTTCATAGCATTGTCCCCACTTTGACAATGTACAAAAATTAGTAAGGCAATGCTTAAAAGTGACTCCCGTGTATTAACTCCTAAAGCCACTAGCTTCAAAATGATTTTTAAAATACGAAAATTAAAGACAGGTGATCCACTATTGGATGGGCAGCCTCAGCGCCGAGGCAAGTGCCCGACCAAGTCCTCCTCTGCTCCCGTGGCTCTGCTCTCCCCCAGGGGCTCAGGAGCAGGCTGGCGCACTCACTGGCAAGGCAGTCATCAATGTCCTCCTCACAGTCCATGCCACTGAAGCCTGGAGGGCATTCGCACATGTAGCTGCCCTGGGTGTTATGGCAGAGACCGTGGTTCATGCAGGGCTTGGAGACACACTCATCCATGTCGATGGTACACCGCTGACCTGGAAACAAAGGGGCAATGAACGGTCCAGTCTTTGGATATCGATTTCCACGCAGAAATTTATGTCGAGGCTGAGCTTCAGCTGGGGTGGGTGGGGCTACTGCAAGGATATGCTGTTTGGCCTCCTGCTTTGGGAAGTCCCTTCAGGTTTCTGTTCCCCCAACAAGTTGCCGCCCAGATGCTAAAATTCTACATAGAACATCATAGTTTCAGACTCTGGTGGGAGTCTTCTAGCCACCAGGGGGCAGCAAAGACACGTAAAAATGGAAAGTCTTTCTAAAACATTCGTTAGCAGCTTCGGCTTTTATACAAGGCCTGGGTTCTTGACAAAAAAGGGCAAGCCTCAAAAGATAGATTCTCCATGTCATCAAATAACCAGATCACTCTGTTAAATGCTCTTGGTTTCTACATTCCGACGCTGTTACCTTGCCAGCCAGGAGCGCACAGGCAGGAGTAACTCTCAAAATTTGGTGCCTCTTTGCAAACACCAGCATTCTCACAAGGGTTTGGGGAACAGGGAGCCAATACAGTCTGACAGTTCTTGCCTGTAAATCAAATGACAGAGTTTATTATAGAGAAAAAGTCCAAGGAACTGAGATTTCCCCAAATTCTATACCAAAGGATGCTTTCCGAATTCAGATCTAATGTAATGAATTAGTTTCGGGATCTGAGAGACCTACGGACCTTTGTGTCTTGGATCTGATGTGATAACTCACAGTGTGATCTCAGGCAAGTTACATTCTCTGAGCTTCCACATAAACAAGATGGGAATTAGGATGGTATGTAACTCATAGAGGCTTTTTGTGGATTAAATGAAAAAATGGTTACAAAGTTCTTATTAGCATAGGGCCCAGCACATGGAGTAAGTACTCAACAACTGCTGGGCTCCTGTTATCTTCACGTTATTGTCACAAGCAGTTATGTGGATTTAGAAACTGACATCAATCAGGTGTGAGAGTTTTTGCATCTTCGTAGCTAAGATTCAGCTGGAGCTTAGCAACATAGATCCACCTTGCAGAGTTAACAACACAGCCTCCTATTCTTAAACCTCTGTAGGCCTGTTCCAGAAGGCAATGGGGTTGATCAGAAGGCCATCAGAGGTGGAAACCAGTGAAGTTATACCAATTGTCTAGTAACATCTCTCCTTATTTCAACATCAAAACATGACATTAATAGTTGCCCACCAACATTTCCTACCTTAGTATACTGAATATGAGATTCCAGAAAAAAAATAAAAGAATACTTTTATTAAAAGGGAGATGGGCTTTTTCCAAGATGGTGGGGGAGTAGGAGGACATGGAGTTTCTCTCTCCCCACAAATGTATCAAGAATACATCTACACGTGAAGCAGTTCCCACACAGCACCTGCTGAACACTAGCAGAGGATCTTGGACACCTAAAAGGACAAGAAAGATCCCCACACAATGGGTAGGGTGAAAAAAAGAAGGCAAGGAAGAGGAGAGAAAGCAGGATGATACCTGCACCCCTCGTGGGGAGTTGAAGGTATAGAGAGGTCCCTGCATCTGGGGAAGGCCTCTTACCAGCAGGGAGATGAGCTGGAGCAGAGGGGAGCCTTGGGGGTTCAGAGGATAGTCCAGTAACTGGTCTGTGACAGGCAGGACAGAGTGAGACCTACACAGATGGTCCGTGCCACGGCCCTGCATGCCCCAGCCTGAGACAGGTGTTTGCCAGTGAGCATGGATGCTGGGTGCTGGAACGTGTGGTTTGGAGAGCAGATCTGGGGAGGGGCCTGCTGTTGGTTTGTTAGGGAAATTAAATGGAAGTAGTCTTGTCTTGTTCAGGCTTGAGAGACAAAGAAAGCAGAGCAGGCTTCTGACCTTGCTTCTGACCTGCCTGGACTACCTTCCTGTGGTGAGTGCAAGTTGCATGGCGCCATAGATGAGAAGGGGGCAGATCCTGGAATTGTTGAGCCCCTGGAGGAGGTCTGGCCAACCATACCAGGGACTTAATAACATTCCAAGATTTACAAGACAAAACAAATGGCACTGTAAAAAAAAAAGATTAAACCAGAGCTGCAATCTGCTCTCAGACTGATGACAATATCAGTTTGTGGCCTGGGATTAAAAGCAGGAACCCCCAACCTACAATTCTGAAGTCTCACCTATGGAGCAGATGCGCTGCCTGAGACCTTTTCCCAACTGGGGCTCCAGACTGCTGTCACACAGGACTTCCCAGCACTGTTTGAGTCTGGATATCAGTCAAAACCCAATTTGGTGATATATGGACTGTTACTTTTCTTTACTGTTCTACTTTTCTTTTCTTTTAATGATTGTTTGTTAAAAGTAAGATAGGTAATTCTCTATTAGTTACTGAAATTATTTATTTATGTATAACGAGTGGTTTCTTTTGTTAACAAATGTTTTGAACCTAAGGTGAAATTTTAACTTTTGGCAAAACATGGCTATGAGGAGACAACTTGAGAGGCTGGGGTTGCAGAACTCTGCAACTGAGAATGCTTGTGGAGGAAGCCTGGACAACCACAGAAATGAAGCTGCATTGTTGAGTAATGCACAAGGGGTGGGGTTGCCATTGTAGGCTCTCTCCTCATATCCCAACCCCTGCCTACAGAGCGCTAGGGAGGGCTCCTACTGGAGCTGGCTTGCACGTCCCTGTCACTGCCTCCTCTGCTCCTCTCCTCAAACCATGTGACCAGCTCACCCCTATCGCCACCTGAAGGGTACCCATGTTCCAATCCCTACCCAGCACCCTCCTACCTGGGCAGAGTGCAGTGCCAAGAATACTGTGCTTTGTGAGCCCATACAACAGGCAAAAAGGGACACAACAGAGCACATTCACAGGTGAACAGCCCCAGAGAAAGAATACTCAGTGGTTTCTCTCCAGTGGAAATGCTCCAATCCTCATATCACAAATCAGAAACACAGCTAAGAAACAGATCTAGGGGCTTCTACTCCAACAAATAGAGAGCAGATCCTGTCTCTAACAGGGCAGTGACAACCACAGAGCAAGGGGAGGCCCTGCTCAATATCCAGTGCAGGCTCTAGTCACAGCATCAATCAAACTCCCTTTCAAGGGGATAACAGCACAAGCTTCGGGACCAACCTAACCCATTGGGGGGCAGACACCAGAAGCAAGAGGAATTATGATCCTGCTACCTGCAGAAAAGAGACCACAAACACAGTCAGTCTGACAAAATGAAAAGACAAAGAAACATCTAGCAGATGGAAGAGCAAAATAAAAATCTAAAAGAACAACTAAATAAAGAGGAATTAGGCAATCTACCTGAAAAAGAAGCCAGAATAATGATAGTAAAGATGATCCAAGCATCTCAGAAAAAGAATGGAGGCACAGATCGAGAAGATACAAGAAATGTTCAACAAAGACCTGGGAGAACTAATGAACACACAAATAGAGATGAACACAAGAACTGAGATGAAAAATACTCTAGAAGGAGTCACCAGCAGAAGAGCTGAGGCAGAAGAAGGGATAAGTGACCTGGAAGACAGGACGGTGGAAATCTCTGTGGTGAAACAGAGCAAAGAAAAAGAATGAAAAGAAATGAGGACAGGGACTTTCCTGGCAGCCCAGGGTTAAGACTCCACACTTCCACTGCAGGGGGCCAAAGATCCAATCTCTGCTTCGGAAACCAGGATCCTGCATGCTGCAGGGTGTGGACCAAAAATGTCAATATGAAATACATAATATTTTTTTAAAAAGAAATGCAGACCGTCTCAGAGACCTCTGGGAAAATATTAAATGCACCAATATTTAAATTATAGGGGTCTAAAAAGAAGAAAAAGAGAAAGAACCTGAGAAAATATTTGAAGAGATTAGAGTTGAAATCTTCCCTAAAATGAGAAAGAAAGTGGTCACCTAAGTCCAGGAAGCACAGACAGTCCCATAGAGGATAAACCCAAAGAGAAACATGCCAAGACACACATTAATCAAACTAACAAAAATTAAATACAAATAAAAAGTATTTAAAGCAACAAGGGAAAAACAACAAATAACATATAAGGGAATCCCCATCCCCATAAGCTGATTTTTTGAGCAAAAATTCTGCAGGCCAGAAGGGAGTGGCATGATATATTTAAAGTGACAAAAGGGAAAAAACCTACAATCAAGAATACCCAGCAAGGTTCTCATTCCAATTTGACAGAGACTCAAAAGCTTTACAGACAAGCAAAAACTAAGAGAATTCAGCACTACCAAACCAGCTTTACAACGAATACTAAGGGAAATTAATTCTCTAGGCAGGAAACACAAGTGAAGAGAACAAAAGAGGAAAGTGAAAAAAAGGACCTAAAAAAACACCCCTCAAATTTAAAAAATGGCAATAGGAATATACATATCAATATTTATGTAAATGGATTAAATGCTTCAACCAAAAGCCACAGACTGGCTGAATGGCAGCCAAAAACAAGACCCACATATATGCTGTCTATAAGAGACCCACTTCAGACTTAAGGACACACACAGAATAAAAGTAATGGGATGAAGAAAGATATTACATGCAAATGCAAATCAAAAGAAAGCTACAGTAGCAATCTTATATCAGACAAAACAGTCTGTAAATAAAGACTGTTAAAAAAGACAAGGAAGGACACTACATAATGATTAAGGGATCAATCCGAGATGATATAACAATTGCAAATATATAGGCACCCAACATAGGAGCACTTCAGTATACAAAGCAAATGCTAACAGCCACAAAAGCAGAAATTGACAGTAACACAATAATGGTGGGGAACTGTAACACCCATTATACCAATGGACAGATCATCCAAATAGAAAATTAATAAGTAAACATAAGCCTTAAATGGCACATTGGACCAGATAGACTTAATTGATATTTATAGGACATTCCATCTAAAAGCAGCAGAACACACTTTCTTCTCAAGTGCACAGGGAACATTCTCCAGGATAGATAGCAACTTCGGTCACAAATCAAACCTCAGTATATTTAAAAAAACAGAAATAATATCCAGCATCTTTTCCAAACACAACACAAAGTAACTAGAGAAAAAAGAACAGATAAACTCCCAAGTAAGTAGAAGGAAAGAAATCATAAAGATCAGACAAAAAACAAATGAAATAGAGACAAGGAAAACAACAGCAAAAATCAATGAAACTAAAAGCTGGCTCTCTGCGAAGATAAACAAAATTGATAAACCTTTAGTCAGAGTCACCAAGAAAAAAGAGGACTCAAATCAATAAAACAGAAACGAAAAAAAAAGAAGTTACAACGAACACCACAGAAATGCAAAGGATCATAAAAGACTACTATAAGAAACTATACACCAATAAAATGAACAACCTAAAACAAAGGCATAAATTCATAAAAAGGAGCAAACTTCCAAGAATGAACCAAGGAGAAACAGAAAATATAAACAGACCAATCACAAGAACTGAAATTGAAACTGTGATTAAAAATCTTTCAACAAACAAAACTCCAGGACCAGATGGGATTTATCCCAGGGATGCAAGGATTTTTCAATATCTGCAAATCAACGTGATACGCCACATCAACAAATTGAAGAATAAAAGCCATAAGATTATCTCAATAGCTGCAGAAAAAGCTTCTGACAAAATTCAACATTCCTTTGACAAAAACTCTCCAGAAAGTGGGCATAACAGGAATCCACCTCAACATAATAAAAGCCATATACACCAAACCCACAGCAAAAATCATTCTCAATGGTGAAAAACTGAAAGCATCTCCTCTAAAATCAGGAATAAGACAAGGATGTCCTCTCACCATTTTTATTCAACATAGTTTTGGAAGTTCTAGCCATAGCAATCAGAGAAGAAATAAAAGGAACCAAAACTAAAAAAAAAAAAAAAAAAGAAGTAAAACTGTCACTGTTTGCAGGTAACATGATATGATACATAAAGAAACCCTAAAGACACTATCAGAAAACTATTATAGCTCATCAATGTATCTGGTAAAGTTACAGGATACAAAATTAATACACAGAATTATGTATTTCTAGACACTAACAAGAAAGCTCAGAAACATTATCAAGGAAACAATCCCATCTACCATTATATTAGAAAGAATAAAGTACCTAGGAATAAACCTATCTAAGGAGGCAAAAGACTTGTATGCAGAAAACTATAAATATTGTTAAAAGGAATCAAAGATGACACAAACAGATGGAGAGATATACCATGTTCTTCGACTGGGAAATTACTATTTTACCCAAGGCAATCAACAAATTCAATGCAATCCCTATCAAATTACCCATGGCATTTTTCACAGAATTAGAACCAAAAAATTTACAATTTGCATGGAAACACAAAACACCACAAATAGCCAAAGCAATCTTGAGAATGAAAAATGGAACTGGAGGAATCAGGTTCCCTGACTTCAGATTATACTACAAAGCTACAGTTATCAAAACAGTATGGTACTGGCACAAAACCAGAAATATAGATCAATGGAACAGGATAGAAAGCCCAGAAATAAACCCACACACTACTGTCACCAAATCTATGACAAAGGAGGCAAGAATATACAATGGAGAAAAGACAGTCTCGTCAATACGTGGTGCTGCGAAATCTAGACAGCTATATGTAAACAAATGAAATTAGAACACTCCCAGCATTATACATAAAAATAAACTCAACATGGATTAAAGACCTAAGTGTAAGGCCGGATACTATAAAACTTTTAGAGGAAAACACAGGAAGAACACTCTTTGACACAAATCACAGCAAGATTTTTTTGATCCGCCTCCTAGAGTAAGGCTTCCCTGATAGCTCAGTTGGTAAAGAATCCGCCTGCAATGCAGGAGACCCTGGTTCAATTCCTGGGTCAGGAAGATCCACTGGAGAAGGAATAGGCTACCCACTCCAGTATTCTTGGGTTTCCCTTATGGCTCAGCTGGTAAAGAATCCACCTGTAATGTGGGAGACCTGGGTTCCATCCCTGGGTTGGGAAGATCCCCTGAAGAAGAGAAAGGCTACCCACTCCAGTATTCTGGCCTGGAGAATTCCATGGACTATACTATACAGTCCATGGGGTCGCAAAAAGTCGGACACGATTGAGTGACTTTCACTTTCACTTTCCCAGAGTAATGAAACTGAAAGCAAAAACAAATGGGGTGTAATTAAACCTAAAAGCTTTTGCACAGCAAAGGAAAGCAGTAAACAAAATGAAAAGACAACCCTCATAATGGGAAAAAATATTGTCAAATGAAGCAACTGACAAGGGCAAATTTCTAAAATATACAAACAGCTTTATGCATCTCAATCAAAAAAAGAAAAAAAAATCCCACTGCAATCAAAAAATGGGCAGAGGATCTAAAGAGACATTTCTCTAAAGACATATAGATGGCTAAAAAAGCACATCGGAAGATGCTCAACGTCACTAATTATTAGAGAAATACAAATCAAAACTATAATGCGGCATCACCTCACACCTGTCAGAAAGGCTATCATCAAAAAATCTACAAACAATAAATGCTGGAGAGGGTATGGAGAAATGGAACACTCCAACACTGTTGGTGAGAATGTAAGATGGTACAGCCACTATTGAGAACAATATGGAGGTTCCTTAAAAAAGTAAAAACAGAGCTACCATATGATCCAGCAATTTCACTCGTGGGCATATAACCATAGAAAATCATAATTCTAAAAGATACATGTACCCCAGTGTTTATCGCATCAGTATTTGTAATAGCCAAAACACTGAAGCAACTTAAATGCCCATCAACAGAGGAATGGATAAAAAAGATGTGGTATATATATGCAGTGGAATATTATTCAGCCTTAAAGATGCATGAAATAAAGCCATTTGCCATTTGCAGCAACATAGATGGACCTAGAGATTGTTGTACAGAGTGAAATAAGTCAGACAAAGACAAATACCACATGGTATCACTTATAGCTAGCATCTAAAAAAGCTTACAAATAAACTTAGTTACAAAACAGAAATAGAGTTACAGATGTAGAAATCAACCCTATGGTTACCAAGGGGAGGGGAGGGATGAATTAGAGACTACACACTACTGTATAAGGACCTATTATATAGCACAGGAAATTCTATTCAATAATCTATAATGGTTTATATGGAAAAAGAATCTAAAAAAAGAGTTCAAAAACAAACAAAGAGTTCACTTTGCTGTACACCTCAAACTAACACATTGTAAATCAACTATATTCCAATAAAAACTTTTTTAAAAAGGGAGATTAAGTTGTTTTGGAAGTCAAATTACAACTCACAATTGTCAGAATGTCTATCATCAAAAAAGTATACAAATAAAGCATGCTGGTATAGATGTGAAGAAAAGGAAACTCTTGATGCTATTGGTTGGAATGTAAACTAGTACAGCCATCACAGTGAACTGTCACTCAAGCTAAAAACAGAACTAAAATATGATCCAGCAATTGCACTCCTTGGTATACATCTGAAGAAAATGAAAACACTAATTCAAAAAGATATATGCATCTCAATGGATTTTCCAGGCAATAGTCCTGGAGTGGATTGCCATTTCCTTCTCCAGGGGATCTTCCCAACCCAGGGATCGAACCCGGGTCTCCCGCATTGTAGACAGACACTTTACCGTCTGAGCCACCAGGGAAGTCCATTCAAATCAGCATTAGGTTATTTGTAATAGCCAAGCTATGGAAGCAACCTAAGTATCCATCAACAAATGAAGGGATAAAGATGTGATTTGTGACTCTCTCTCTCTCTCACACACACACACATACACACAAGAATATTACTCAGAAATAAAAAAGAATGAAATTCAGGCTTAGTTGCCTCGAGGCATGTGAGATTTTCCTGGCCATCTGCATCATGGATGGACTTAGAGGGTATTATGATTAGTGAAACAAGTCAGACAGAAAAGACAAATACTGTATGTTATTACTTATCTGTGGAGTCTAAAAAAGACAAATGAATATAATAAAATAGAAACAGCTTCACAGGTATAGAGAACAAACCGTGGTTACTAGCGGGAGAAGGAAGGGGGAGGGTCAAGGTAGAGGTGGGGGATTAAGAGAGAGAAACTACTAGGCATAAAATAAATAATCCACATGGATACAGAACAGGGAATACAGCTATTATTTCACAGTAACTTTAAATGGAGTATAATCTTTAAATATTTGAATCACTATAGTGTACACCTGAAACTAATACAATGTTGCAACAAAATAAATAAGGTCAAGTTACAATTAACTCAATTTAAAATTTTATCTTAAAACTTTGCATTCAAAAAGAAAAAAATATTACCACAAATTTTCATCAATGTCTCTAACCACTTTTTCTTTTCTCAAAAGGTTCTTTTTGATGTGGACCATTTTTTGTGCGGCTGCTAAGCCGCTTCAGTTGTGTCCAACTCTTTGCAACTCCATGGGCTGTAGCCCACCAGGCTCCTCTGTTCATGGGATTCTCCAGGAAAGAATACTGGAATGGGCTGCCTTTCCCTTCTTCAGGGATCTTCTCCATGCAGGGATCAAACCTGTGTTTCTTATGTCTCCTGCACTGGCAGGCGAGTTCTTTACCACTGGCACCACCTGGGAAGTCCCAGGACCGTTTTTAGAATTAATTTATTTTTGGGTGCACTGGTCTTTGTTGCTGCACATGGGCCTTGTGGCAAGTAGGGGCTACTCTCTAGTTGCAATTAGTAGGCTTTTCATTGCAGGGCTTCTCCTGTTGGGGGGCACGGGCTCTATGTGTATGGGCTTTAGAAGTTGCGGCATACGGGCTTAGTTGCCTCGAGGCATGTGAGATTTTCCTGGACCAAGGATCAAACTCGTGTCCCCGACGTTGGCAAATAGATTCTTAACTGCTGGACCACCAGGGAAGTCCAATGTGGACCATTTTAAAAGTCTTTATTGAATTTGTCACAAAATTGCTTTTGTTTTATGTTTTGGCTTTTTGGCCATGAGGCAGTGGGATCTTAGCTCCCAACCAGGGATCAAGCCTGTTTCTGCTGCACTGGAATATGAAGTTTTAACCACTGGATCACCAGGGAAGTTCCCCTAACAAGTTCTTAATGTGTCTGGTCAGAACAGTGGTTCACAAGGAAAGGCACCATTGCTTAGCTCCCTTCATGCTGGCCAAATTCAATGACACTCAGAACCCTTAACGGCACTCAGCATTGAAATTTTAATCTGTAATATCTAATATAATTTCCCAGAGGTCACACATGGTAAATTCTTTTTAATAAGATCCTAATATGTAGAAAAACCAACATCCAGCATATAGTCAGATATTCTTACAGTGTTGAATAGCAAGAAGGCAAATATTCTCCCAATGAGCTATGTACCTTAGTCACATTCAGATAAGCCTATAATGTGTCAAAGCATAATGACACCTGCTTATATCTCCCTACTACCATCAATTCTCAGTCTTTATGGTTGTAAATGACATGATCTGCTCGGTTCCAACAAATGTGACTGCTATTGCTATGGAATGACATTATTTAGACTGTCTGGGGATAGCTATGGATCTCCAGTAACTATGATTTTTTCAGTCAGGATGGCTAAATGCAGTTTGTCTGCATGAGTGTTCCTTCTAAAGAGGTGACAAAGACAGCAATGTAGTATCAAGTCTTTCAGGAAAGAGAGTCATGCATCCGGCCACTCTAAACAGCCTAGAGTCACTCGCAACAGCTACTATCAACAGGCCAAGACTCCAGGGAGTAAGAGCTCCGCCATGCTCCTGCCTGCATGCACGGCATTGGAGAAACATGCAAAGCCATTAAATGAATGACATGAGGCGAGCGAGCCACACGAACAAAACCAGTCCCAAGACGGCAGTAATGAGGCGGGAGAATACAGAGAAACGTCCAAGCACACTCCTGTAACACCACCTGAAACAAAGTCACCTGATACGAAATGAAGTTACATCCATGTCTTCTGTGTGTGATCGCCATCCAAGGGGCAGTGCCTCTCTGCAGAGGACGCAGTGGCAATCAATGTGAGGAGAGGAATGACAGTTAAGAGGACAAGCTTTGGATTCAAAGACTCAGGGACAAATCCTAGATTTACTACTTACCGATGTGACCTTCAGCAAGTAACCTCTCTTTGCCTCAGCTTCCTCATGTACAAAATGGTGACAGGAATAGGAACCTCTACTCTATAGAATTACTGTGAGCACTGGAGCAAATACTCCAAAATATATAAAGTGTCTGGCATTTAGTAAAGGACCGATAAGTGGTAACTGTTGTGTTGGCAAAACAAAGACCAAGAGGACAGGCCATACAGTCCATTCAGATAATGACTAAACCATCAGCTATGTATCAATTCAAGACAAGTATAATTAAACAATTTTTTTCAAACCCTAAAAAATAAAGGCAAACAAGTATCCCCACCACGTGCATCTAGAGAGGCCACAGTGTTTTCTCAGAGTGGACGACCTAGACAGCGAGGGCAGGAAAGGTGATCAGGGAGTGATTCCTCAAGGCAGCATCACTGGCCCCACAGACCCCATCTCTGAGACTCCGAGGTTTGGAACGACAAGACAAGACCGAGCATCCCTTCCAGCCCCTGGACCCCAGGACTCACCTGTGTAGGGCAGCACACAGTGGCAAGTATAACCGCTTACGTCATCAAAGCAGGTTCCTTGGTTCAGACATGGATTCGAAGCACATTCATCAATATTCACCTGGCAGTTATAGCCTGTACACAAAAAGGGGGGAAAATCAAAGACAGTGAAACTTTCTGTTAGCCTCCTCAATATCTCAATTACTAAGCAATGCTCTCAGGGGTAAACATTAAACGCCTCAGAAACTGCGTTAATTTCTTCAAGCCACTGAAACACCTGTTCATTCATTCCAGTGTAAAGTCCCCGACATGCAGTCAGTCAGTAAAACTGCTTAATCAAAAAATGAACAGAAGAACAATATATTCTAATAGCTTGAAAGTTTAATGAATGTCCAAATACAAGTAATTTCTCTATAATGGACCAAGAAGTTCACTAGGGTAAAAAGCTATTGCTATATCTAAATAGAGGCTTCTATACAAAGTATCTGGTCAGGGCTTAAAAAAGGCTAGAAATTATCAAGGGATAAAATATTTGAACAGTTAATCAAAGCTTCTTGAGTTATGCCCACTTTTTCAAATGCACAGTATCTACCATCAATGTGGTGGTGTTTTCGGAAGTCACAAAGCTTTTCCCCCTGATCCAAGACACAAAATCTACTCCCACTATGAAAAAAGAGAAAAGTAAGGAAGCATTCATGGGGACAGGATATTACCAAATGCCACCACCTTTATACCTGCAATAGGGCCTGACACAGAGTCTTAAAACTGAGGAACTATAGCCATGTATAAAAAGAAAATAATGGTCTAAGAGTACAGAGGTCTGAGTTCAAACTGTACTCTGTTAATCACTAGACATATGATTGTGAACTATTTTGATATTTATTTTGTCAATCAGCAAGTCTCAAAGAGACAAAGGAATAAAAATGCTTTTAAATCTGTAAGTTTCTTTACAGATAATATATATCTGAATGTCAAAAAGTTAATGACTAAAATATGATCTTAGAAAAATGTGAAGTTATCAAATAAAGTGACACTGAAATATACTGACCTATCACAGTAGCGTGGCACAACTTTGAGTTGTGAAATAAATGACTATATGGATCAAGGAGTACAAATATGCATGATTTACACACAGGTTTCTCTCTCAAGGGTTAAAGAAAAAAGTGACAGGAGAAATACAACAGAGACAACTCAAAAAGTGATTTTACACAATACTCACTACAATGCATTTTTCCAGAAGGTCATAGGTGACTATGTATCATCTAAGAATATCTCAATGTTTAATAGAACTTGTTGGAAAGGTTTTAAATACATGGATTCTCCCATGATATTATTGCTACAATTACAGTAAAACAAGATTTTCATTCTACCAATATCTCTTTTGAATTATCACAGAATCAAGCCTACACTGGAGCTTACAATTAGAATACCTAATTAAAATGTCCAAAGTTGTATGAGTGGAGCTCTAGTTGCTCACCTTAAACGGTAGTTTCAAGAGCTCACCTCTCTGCTAGTCTGAAAATAGAATCCATGTTTAAATTTATGTTTTTATTCTCCAACTGCCCTATAAATAATAAGTGCTCAAATGAAGGTTGCTTAATGAGTAGGAATGAGTAGGAAAAGGGGAAAGAAAGAAGTGAGTCAAGCTGTATGTACCAACAAAAAGGCAGAAAAAGGACATAAAAACATGCACTTCTGCATCACCTTTAAAGCCCTTCTTGCAAGTACACCTGTATCCATTCACCAGATTGTCACAAGTTCCCCCGTTCTGGCATGGATTAGAAAGACATTCATTTTTGTCCACTTCACAGTTGATGCCAACCCAGCCTGCATCACAGAGGCACTTGTATCTGAAAGAAGACAGAAATAAGTTACAGTTGTGGTATGAATGTACAATTAAGTCACAGTTGAAATGCAAAATTCTGAAGAAATGAAGGATCAAGGAGCTCCTGGGTGGGCTAAGCTCATTTCTGTTCTTCTTCAAACCTACACTTGGGTTACCTTGTGAATCATGTGGGCCCATCTGGAGTATTCTGTAAACACAGCTTCCTGGCCCACAAAAATGCTGGAAAAATTAAGTATAGTGGGCTTTCATATGTAAAGAGTGGTGAGTACAACAGATTGGGACAATCTGAAAGACACATTGACATTGATAAATTTGCAGTTTCTTTTCTGCTAAATAAATGTAAAGAAACCTTAGATCACTTGTTTCTGGTGTAAAACAGATACTCAGAAAGCAGGGTAGTATCAGAGACTCTAAGTGACCTCAAAGAGCTCCTGGAACATCTGACTTCTGAGACATGGTTTGTTCTGACCTGCAACCCTGCCCCCAGAAAGCACCAAGGGTGCTGAGCAGGAAATGAAACAAAAATGAAGGTATCTGAAATGTCTGCATGTTGTTCACAATTTGGACACCATTAGCACTTAGAATGTAATATCGGGAGATAACAGCCTCCTTGTCTGGCGATTCTTTTTTAAAAAAAGTAAATGGGTTAGGATGCTTTGAAGGCCGCTATACTCTGAAACAGGAATACTGAGTTAATTCAGCTTAGAAATCACTTAATTTCCCATTTACCTCTAAATGTACTCTTCATTCTTTCACCTGTTGTAAGCATGGCAAATGCTAAGTCTTGGCCAAAGTCCCGTCCTCTGGCAAGCATAGCAAGAGCACAGGACTATCTCATGGAACCAAACGTCACACTCTGTGATTCTAGAAAATTACTTGCCAACACATTACACAACTCTCAGGGGCTTGCCAGCTGTGAACACTTCATCAGGGCCAAGACTCTAGCTAGCTGAGACCAGCTCTACTTCAGTGGTACCCACTGGCATCATTATGAAACAGAGTTGGGTTTTCCTTGAGCAGGAGGTTAAGTCAAACAGAATATCCCTCAGAACGCAATCTTGCAGTTAGTACTAAAAGCACAACAACTAAAGACTCAGAAAATAACCCTGGACTCCTCCCATGTGCTGACTACCCACATGAGGAATGAAACATTCCTCCTTACTTTCCATCTACTCAGTCATGGAAGGCAGGGAAGAAGTGGTGACTTGGAAGACTATGATATGGATTACCGACCTCTTCAGCCTAGTCTCAGCTCAAGTCCTGACTAACTGCTACAGGGTATGGCCAGTACTAAAACTCAACTGGCTCGACACGGGTCAATAAGAAATGATGAACACACAACAGCTACTCACCCAGTGAGGCCCCCAGTACAGTTTCCATGGACACAGGGATTGCTCAGGCACTCGTTCACCTGTGAGTAGCAGCTGGGATGGTGGGGCCCCTCAGGGCAGATACAGCGGAAACCATTCACATCATTGATGCACGTTGCACCCTTGCGACAGGGATTGGAGGCACACTCATCAATGTCAATGTTACATCTCTGCCCTGTAGAGAAGGGGGACAGTGTCTGTCATATCCAAAATGCTTAGGGAATAGACCCAGGACCATGAGATCTACTGTGCAGATACCTTTACCTGCCTAGGCTATAAAATGCTGTGGGCACCAAATGTCAAGACTTAAGGAATAAGACATCCAAGAGCACTTAGTGCCATGCAAGGAAGGAGCAGAGAGCATTGTACTTTGATAATTTAACAAAGTTAACAAAATACTGGAACGGTGTTGTAGTGTTTCGACATGTGTTTCTTCACTCCAGTTTAGAAACGGGGAAACTTTACATCAAATATTCAAAAAGAGAACATCAAATGCGATCAAAGTTGGCTGCTCCTCTTCCTGCTGTTCGGAGAACTCTCAAGCTTTTCTTATCACTGTTGTCAGCTGGTTTACTGCCTTCATTCTCGTAAGAGTTAGTCAATCTTTTGCATTTCTATATATGGTAAATCTCAATTAACAGGAATATTCAGTGATTAACACTGAATCACTATTAAGGATTAAGTTGCTTAAAAAGAAAAGCCATTTGTTTTAACTTTTGTAATTGTAGTAATCTATTTTCTGGCTCAGGAAGAAGAGAAACCTAAATGTAATTTTATTGTTCTCTGATCATTGAGAAAACAATTCAGGGTCTCTCAATATAGATCAGTAGTTCTTAAATTTTAATGTGCAAGGATTGCTAAAAGTACTTGTTTTTAAAGAAGATCCTTACTGCTTCAAAGTAACATTTCAAATAATGTAGGTGTTTCAGATACTACATTTTGAGAAATTCTGATGTAGACAATTATTATTTCATCAAGTTATAATGTAAATGTTCAGAATATATGAAATTGAAATGAATATGTTCTTCCTCTAAAACATACCCAAGATTGGACTTTGAAAAGATGTCTGCTATAAAGTGGAATAAAGTATGCCAGTTACATATGAGTTTTGCTTTGTTAAGTTTTGAATAAATGAGATTTAACTATATATTCCAAAATGATATAAAATTTTAAAATAACCCATAATTCTGTAAATGAGTGGTGACAAGCAACTACTATGAAGGAATTATAAATTTCAAAGAATACAATTTTCTGATTCACATAAAACCAGGCATTTTTATTTAAGAAAGAGTAACCCTACAATTAGAACAGGAAATTCCAAATGAAATAGATACACACCCTTTTAAAGTATGGGTATTAACATTTTTTCACTCTCTGCTACTCTCTAAACCATTATTGGTGGTTCGTGTGGTAAAAAACCCATAATCTGATAGTAGTTGCTGTTTTCCTTTTAAGTATTTTATTAATAACCAATTCTACAATACTACTTTCTAGCTTCAACTTCTGATTTTTTTTTAGATGTTTGCCACTGGCACCGAGATAAGAGCCACAAGTCTTCAACTACAGCACTATCCTCTGTCTGAAATCCCGTGGAGAATGAGATGAAAAAGCTTTTTCAATTCTGTCTTTTCTTGGGAGAAATATTCTCTGAAATCACACTCCTCACAGTTTCTTTACTTGCTTTTAAAGCTCTCAGCAGAATCCATTTTCAAGTCATCTTTAGCTGAGAGGGTTAAGTGCCTCTGTGTGTAGTCTACCTGGTGAGCTGCAGCTGCTTCACTAGCAAATTCTCATCCTTTAAGTAGCATCGGAAATCCTAGCATTTCATGAACTCCCAGCACAAGACTATGTACCTTGTTGGGCTCAGTAACTACTGAATGAGAAATTAGCCAATGTTTCTAATCGTGTAGGTAGATGCCTAACAAATTAGTATTTAATGAATGGAAGCATGGTACAGTGCAGACTCCAGAGTCTAGTGTTGGATTTCAGAGGTTCCATGTATGAGTGCTGGTCATTCATTCAGCAATATTTTCTAAGTGCTCCCTGAGTGCTACACAGTTTTAGAAAATGCTGGCTAAAAAGACAATTAGGGAGGTGCCTGCCTTCTGGGAACTCGCAGTCCTAACAGTGAGACTCACTAGCTAAAGACCATGGACACATTAAGCTCTTTCAGTTGCCTTATTTGTTAAATGAGGATAATAAAAATTCCCTAAGTTTTTTTGTTAATTTTAAAATTAAGACATGATTGACATATAACATTGTGTAAGTTTAAGGTATATGATGTGTTGGTTTGATATATTTTATATATTGCAATATGATTACCTCCGCAGTTAGTTAACACTTCTATCATGTCACATAACCATCACTTCTTTTTGTGGTAAAAACAATTAAGATCTACTCTCTCAGCAATTTGAAAGTTTATAATGCAGTATTGCTGACTATAATCACTATGCTATGCATTCAATCAGAATTTACTTATCTAGTAGTTGTAAATTTGTACCTTTAAACAATATCTCCCCAATCCCCTACCCTCCCAGCCTAGACCCTGATAGACACCATTCTACTCTCTACTTTCATGAGTTTGGCTTTTTAATATTCTGCATTAAGTGATACCATACAGTATTTGTCTTTCACTGCCTGATTTATCTCACTTAATGTCCTCAAGTTCCTTTCATGTCATCACAAATGTCAGGATTTCCCCTTCTCTCATGGCTGAATTATATTCCATGGTATACATACAAGGTATCCTTTACTCTCATTCATCCATTTGATGGACACTCTGGTTGTTCTGATATCTTGACTATTGTGAATAATGCTGCTATGAACATGGGTGTGTGCAAATGCAAACTCCTCTTGAAATATTGATTTCAATTCCTTTAGATACACAACTGTAGAATTCCTGGACCTTATGGTAGTTCAATTTTTAATTTTTTGACAACTGCCATATTGTTTTCCCTAATAACTGTAACATTTTACATTCAGATCAACAATGCATGAGAGTTCCCCTTTTCCCACACCCTCACAAACATTTGTTATCTCATCTTTTTTATAACAACCAATCTTTCAGGTGTGACGTGATATTTCACTATGGTTTTGATTTTCATTTTCCCAATGATTAGTGATGCTGAGTATCTTTTCCTGTACCTGTTGGCCATCTATATGTCTTCTTTGGAAAAAGAATGTCCTTTGCCCATTTTCCCCCTGATTCTAAACATTTGTTTTCCTTCATCGCTTATACTTTTCTGAATGTGTATACCTTGCTTTTAACTACTTCCCTAGTCTTTAGTCATCTTCCGATGTACGCAGTCTGGGTTCCTGATCATACCTTAAATCCTTTTAAAGGCATGAGCTCACTGTCTACCACTTTCCCCATAACCCAGTACTCCTCTGTGCTTAGCAGTGTGCCTTCACTAATGGCTGGAGAACCAAAAACAACTGTGTGTTCAACATTTATAAATTTATAATTTATAAATATTTATTCACTTTACTTCTGATTAGAAAATCCCGTAAGAGACTGAAAGAAAGACGAGGTTGCAAACCTCGAATCTATTATTTTTTCATTGAATTTGGTGATTTTATACAGCTGCATAATGATACTGTGATGAGGATTAGCTATATTGCTAGCTACTCATCATAGATTGTAAAGCTTGTAAAACTTTACCTGTTTCAGTTGATACTGGATTTCAAAATATAAATAATGATTTACGGCCTAACAATATAATCAGAATGTGGTTAAATCATGTAGCTCTGAGAACTAGAGTGAACATTACCAGTATCTTATATCTGGAAATTATTGGGAATTTTCCAGTAATATTTTCTAAAATTGGGTTTCCAACTCCTAACTAACGTGTTTTCATTTTTAAAGTGTTAGTCGCTCAGTTGTGTCCGACTCTTTGCCACCCCATGGACTGTAGCCTTCCAGGCTCCTCTGTCCATGGAATTCTCAAGGCAAGAATACTGGAGTAGGTTGTATAATTGACATGTAACATTATTAATTTCAGGTGTACAGCATAATGATGTGATATTTGTATATACTGAAAAATGATCACTACAATAAGTCTAGTTAACATCTGTCACTGTACTTAATTTGTTATTTGTCCAATTTTTAATTGAATTATTTGCTTCTTTACTATTGAGTTGTATGGATATTAACTTTTTGTTAGACACACATTTTACATATATTTTCATCCATCTCTGTAGGTTAGCTTTTCAACATATTGTTTTTTTGCCCCTCAGAAGTTCATTTTAGTTTTTGTTACTTGTGCTTTTGGTTTCATTTACAACCTATCTACTTTTATGGACTGTTCTGAGAAGTCAGCAAAATAATGGACATGAATGTGAAACTGAAAAAGTAGTTTATACTACTGAAAAGTAGTCTACTGAAGTGACACATGATTTCTTACTTTTCCTATTCAATCAGTAAGTATAAAGTGGTCTGTGGAGAACAGAGAATTTTGTCTGAAAAAATATTCCCTTAAATCTGTTCAAGCTGTTATTAAAATTGTAAAAAGTTAACAGTATTAAATAAAGGCAAGACTAAAACACCTTATATTTATGGGTCATGAGCATATAACACAGTTGCCTCTGATATTTTCAGCAACTGACTTGAAAAAACAAATAGAAAAAACAGACATAGAAAACAGTTCCAAGAACAGGGTACCACCCAGTAACCAAAACATTCCATTCCTTGGTTATACAGTTTCATGCTACACCTTAAGTTTATTTTAGAATATTTTTAGCCTATGTCCTCCCTCCATGACCTTCCTGATTTGCTAAATGTTAAAAAGAGAGAGCATATGATTCACTGACATTTCCAAAAAATTTAAGTTGAGTCTAAGGCTTATATATCTAAAAAGAAACCACAGCAGGCACCCACTTCTGCTGTCCAGTCACGTGGCAGTGAGTATGAACTCTATAACAGAACCCCCCGGGGTGGAATGCTGGCCCTAGTGCACTGGCACTGCCACTTAAGCTCTCTGAATTCAGGGTTTCTCATCAATACTGTAGAAATAATAATAGTAATGACAACTAAATGAGACTAGGCACTTGATTTAATGCCTACCTCAAAACAAGGCCTTAATAAGTGGCAGCTATTCTCCTCTTATTACCTATGTAAACAAGTACATATGCCATTCTGTCTGAAAGAAATTCAGTTGGCTGTCACTGAATGTTGGAGTAACATATATCAGGATACAGAAGTACATCTGGTTCCACACCAGCAGTGCTGGGTACTAGATATAAGAACTCTCATCATCCTGGTCTTCTGAGTGATATTCCACTGAGAAGAGATTACGGTGACCATGTAGGCCACAAACGTTCCTCTCTCGTGTCCACAATCACACCAAGCAGTGCAAAGGATTGTGAAATACAGAGAGAGTTAAGCTCCCAGCAAGAAAGAGGCATCTCTTGGCTTTTTGACATTATAGTTTAAAAAGCTCTGTGGGAAGTTTCTCACATTGGTTGCAAATGACCACATGGTATTTATGCAATGGTAACATCATGATGTAAGCGCCTTATTGTGTGTGGCATTGTCTAGCAAGAATGGGACTGGCACATTACACGCCCTCTGATGGTGCCTTTGACAAACAGATGTATCAGAAACAGGCTTCATATTTCCTCAGTAGCTCCTAGTACTTTTTGATCAGGAAGGTAAAAGGTAAAGGTAATCTTATTAGCAACAAAAGAAGATTAGAGAAAAGATGTATGTGCGTTTGTGTGTGTATACACATGGTGCATATATAAATGTTCTAGCTGGGGGGTTTAATTAAGAAGAATTTAAGAATTATAACCAGTTTTATTTTAGTCACTTACTTTCTCCCTCCTGGAGAGAAAATAAAACCCACTATGCTAGCCAAAAATAGGTTGCTTTGCTAAGTTTTGACCTTAGCCAAGTACTTATAAGAGGAAGTACTCAGAAAAAATCATATAAGGTGTTCACAGAATTTTACCTTGGCCATGCCTTTCTAGAAGGCATTCACCACTAAGTATAGAAAAATATGGAAGCTATATAACTTAAGCTCAGTGATGGAAACTCATGGTCTGAAAAGAAACCCTTTTTAAGTAGCTATAAACACATGGCCTAAAAACCCTAACTAATGAAAAGTTTCATGTTACAGTTCAGGGAAGGCCTGAAAACTGGGCCAGAGAAGCTGAGAAACAGCCTTCTAACCTTCCAAGAGACGAAGAAGTCAGATATATTTGAAAGTAACTAACCTTTAGATGCCCTTTTCCCAAAGTGAGGGGGCTGAAGGAGGAGTCTCCCAACAAAAAGGACCATTACCTGTGAATCCTGGTGAGCAGACACAGCTGTAACGATTAACGCCATCCATACAGACACCATGGACGCATGGGTTACTTGCACAGTCATCAAAATTGATTTCACAATTAACACCTGCAAAGATGAAAGCAAAGAGAAATCGTGCAATATTAGCACAGAAACACCAATGATCTCTGTGATGCTGGGTGTTAGGAAATCTCATGAGTATCTAGCCACCCTTGAATACAGGAATGTAGCATTTCTGAAAGTTCAGTCTTCCAGACCTTGTCAAAGGTATCAAACGACTGTATTAATCACACTAAGCCACTATTTGTCTTTTTTATTGTGTTGGCATTTGCACTAATGTTACAAAAGCAATGGAGGCAATTAAATTCATTGATTAAAAAAAAAAAAGTCCACCAAACCCTGTGACAGAGTCTTCAGAACTTGGCAACAGTTCTTCATGATGTATGCACCATCAAGGCAGAGATTTTTATCTCTTTTGCCTCAAGTATCCAGAGCAGTTTATAGCATATGTTGCCTCATTTTAAGTACAAATTAGGAATCCAAAGTTAATATACAGCTGCAATGACAATTAGATGAACTGATCCCTTTTACACACTGAACAATCCTCAGTCACAGGCAGCAAGGAGCCTGTCATCACTTCTGCCTTAATTCTGAGGCTGACAGTTTTCTATGACCTTGAATATAAGGTGCTTCCTAATTTCAGAAATGTTGAAGATTTAAAAAAAAAAAAAAGTGTAGCTCAGCACTGAAGAAATCTGCAAGGCAGCTGACAGCCAGCAGGAGGCACAGTAAGAGCTGTACTTTGATTTGTTTAACCCCAGGGGTGGGACACATGGGCAAATGGTGAGATGAGAATCATAAATGAAGGACCCCATAATGAAGGACACCCCCATAAATGAAGGGGCCCTGGTTAACAAGCCAATGATTTGGAGTGGCATGAAAGGTCAATGTGAAGGGTATGGGATGGATTAATGTGAGAAGAACACTGGGCAGGCCATGACACGGAGTTGGTTTAAAGAAATGGTGCCCAAGGCCAAGGACATGCCAGTAGGAATGAAAGCAAAAGGATGAATGTGAGAGGTCATAAGAGTTACAGTCTTTATCACTTAGAAACTGAGTCAAGGAAGAGAATAAAGGCGAAGTCATGGAAATTCAGAGTTACCATACCTGGATGTCTAGGAAAATATAATACTCTTGACAGATGTCGTGAATGAGAGAGTGGAGTTGGTGTTGGAAGACAAAAATTCTGATTTTGGATCTTTGAATTTAAAACGTTAACTGCTTATGTAGGTCTTGTTAATTGATCTCCATGGACATGATTGCTTTAGAATATCAGACTGTACCCAACCAAATTATTACCCAGTTCCCATATTTCCATTTTGATGATAAAGCTATGGCTTTAGATTACAATAAATATCTTACTAAAAAAATAAAGAGCAATGGAGGTATGACTGCTGGCATCTTAGCAGGAATCCAGAAAGTGCCAAACTGTACTGTACTAGTGTTTTTATTCTTCACCTCCATGTACTCAGTTAAAACAATACAAAAAAGATAGTTTCACTTAAGAATGACTTTGATGAAGCTGCCAAAAGTATTAACTTTACGATTTGATTACACCTTGACCCTTGAGTATACCTCTATTGTTTTGTGTGATGAAATAGAAAATACACATAAAGCTATTCTGTGGCATGCCAACATACAGAGCAGTCTCCAGGAAAAGCAGTTGTGTCACTGAGTACTGAACTGAAACTGCAACTTTTCTCACAGAATCCCAGAGCAACTGACAGACAAACCAGGACTATTCAGACCTAAGTACTTAGCAAATAGTTAAGTGAAAGAAACAGCCTGTCGTTCATTTCAAGGAAAACAACTATGGCAATACTGTGCTCCAGAGGTAAAATTTAAGCTTTCCTTAGAATTTTGGGACTTGTATCTACCACTATAAGCTTGATACTGATTGTTACTATTAAGGGCTAAAGTTCAGGACAAATCGTACAGAGTCATAGCTTTCTCCTGGAGTATGTTGCCTTCCTCCTGGTATATTCCCCAGATGAATGGCAGAGCTTGACTATGTTCAGGAAAGTTTAATTATAGATACAGGTAACTAAATAGTAGAGATACACCAATCCCTACTGTTACCACTATTCTGTAAAAATACTCAGTTATATTACTTAACATGAATTTAGTGATGAATTTGGATATCATAAAAGAATATATTGGCAGTTTAAAAAGTCTAAAAATTAAGCCTGATAATTAGGATATAAACTAACAAATGAAATTTCCACAACAAAATGCCTAATATTTATTCACTCAAACTTTATGTGAATATTTATTAATAATTACTATATTGAAAATGTATCGAGTCATTATTGTGAGCAAAATACTCTGCTTCCCACTTGATATAACTTTATTTTCTCACTTCAGTGCCAAACCAATTTGTGTTACACCCATTTTATCATGCACTTGTACAATTACATCAGCACAGCTAGGATGTGAACCCAGCTCTCTGGATTCTATACACTTCACCGCACCACACTGGTCACTGTGATTAATGTGACTATGCTGCCTTGCTAGCCACAGATGAGGCAAAGGTTTCAATATTCCTTAATTACAAATGGATACCTTTAGGAGATGTGTCTAGCCCTTGATTGACAATCCCAATTAATCCACAACAAACCAAGGCAGGCCCCAGGAAGCCATGCAGTTTAATGAGACTGCCCCCAAGTCCATGTTGTATTCTAGCAGGAAGAGACACTCAGCTCAAGCTGGACCAATGAAATTATCTCATTGGAACACTGGAACATGAACTGGGTGACCTGTGGTCTGCATGTGGCCCTACTGCCCGCTAATCCCCCCAAAGCCTCATTATTCAATTCTCACTTGGAATCTGTAAGATGCTTCTGTGTGCTTTCACAGAATTCCTTCTGCTTGTCTGTTTTGTATTTGTTGTTTGCTGATGGTTCTTTTAGCTAGTCAATGCAGTTTCTATAACTTTAAACGTCCCCCAAACTTACTTAAGATCACAGGTGAAAAAAGGCATTAATAGTGATTCTGGGTAGTATACTGTGCTTTAAGTACTTAGTGAGTGAGAAACTACAATTATAACCTGCAGATTGTAAAGTATCCCTTCTATCCATATACTCATCCAAACCCCAAGCTACCAACTCAGATTATGTTATGAATGGGTTGTCGATTCTTAGATTGCAACTCAAGAGTCTACTCATATGGTTAATTGAGTGAATCCTTTCACCCAGGCTCCCTGTACGTGCCAGGTCCTTCTGCAAACATTACAGACCAAGATCTCTTTATGTGGTCTGCATCTCTTTGCGTGAATTCTCCAGTCATAGGAATGAATCTGGCAATTTTCTGAAAGAACCTGTGCCTTCCTTCTTTATGCTGCCTGCACACCGCTGATATTTACTACCTGCCTTTCTCACTGACAGCTACTTCCACCTTGACTTCTCTGTACTCCCCAGGGAACACACCTGATCCATCCTGGCATAATAATATAATCCCAAAGAAAACAAAATACTTGCCAGCCCACCACTCACCCAGGTTTCCAGTACATTTTTTATAATGGGAACGATAGCAAAGCCTAAAACAGCCCCACCATTCTAAAGGCATCCATTCAATTGCTTGTAAATCTCTCAAATTTCTTTTCGTACTGCAATTTCTCATGTCTGGGGACCAGCCCGGAAGCAAATTGCTTTTGGAAGGTTTCACAAAGATCTATTCAGCTCTTTTAGAGAGTTATCTAAACGTGGGGAGGGGGAAGGCATTTTCAACTGGGAAGGAATGGGATGTTTTTCGTATGCTTGAGCAACTCAAAAAGGACTTTGTTTTCAAACTTGGCATGTACGAGTTCCTGGATGAAGACCAGGGCCTTTGACAAGTTTGAAGAAATGGATTTGGAAATAACAAAATAAAATGAGGGCAGCTAACCGCCTCCCCCACCTTTGCCCCCTACACAGGCCATTTTCCTTAAATGGAGAATGAGTTCTCAATAAATCACTCCTTGTATTGGCAGGTTCCCTTCTAACAAAGGCACACACTAGTTAATCTTCCACTAATACATTTTCCTTTGATCTGAGACACAGAACTTCTCTGTCCATTAACCACAGTTGTGACCATAATTATTCCTCGAATAAGTAAAACAGAATCCACTGAAATCTGTGAAATGCTGCTGCCTGAGAAAACAGCTCAACACTTCCCCAGCAAGGAGTAGCATGCCCTCACAACTAACAAGCCGTCATTCAACTGGAGGCAGGAAACAGCCATGAACTGGGGATGGGAAACGACAGCTCTGCATTCTAATTGACAATAACCCAGACATGTTGCAGTGTCTCTCCTCTCCCTCTTAGTCCCCCAAATGCCCAAAGCCCAGCAGAGAAAAACAGCAGAAGAAAGACGACCCGTTAAAGGTGGTGTGTTAGTTGCTCAGTCATGTCCGACTTTATGACCCCATGGACTACAGCCTGCCAGGCTCCTCTGTCCATGGAATTCTCCAGGCAAGAATACTGGAGTGGATTGCCATTTCCTTCTCCATTAAAGATACTGGACTCTAAAGGGAGGAAAAACTACTGGAAGGACAGGAGGGATGGAGAGGGAAGGACCAACTTCATTAATCTGAGTAAGGTGGAAGGTGAAAAAGACAGTCCAATTGAGCCACAAAAGTAAGAAGGTTTTCAATTTTCCATAATAATTTCAATTTTTTGAAGTGGTATGCCTCCTTTTGATAAAAAAAAACCACATATACAGAATCATCACCTCTGTGAAGCTATTGTCTTTGACTTCCCTACTGGCTAGAGCTATCTGCCCCTGAGATGTTTCTGGCTGTGCTTTGGCTGTGCTTCTCAGAATCAAGACTGTATTTTTGGTACCTAAGCATGTGCTGAGAAAGTCGGAGACATCGGTGTAAGCTGTTTTACAGAAACGGTGAAAACTCCAAAGGCAGTGAAGAGTGGGCTTACCTGACGTGCCCGGCTGGCAGTTGCACTGGTAGCCATTCACCAGGTCGATGCAGCGACCCTCATTCAGGCAAGGGCTGCTGTAGCATTCGTCTATCTGGTCACTGCAGATGGCGCCCATGTAGCCCGGATTGCAGATGCAGGTGTAGGAATCAATGCCATCCTGACACTGGCCGTGGTGGCAAGGATCAGGGTCACAGTTGTCAATGTTCTCCTCACACAACACACCAGTGAATCCTTAGAAGGAATTGTACCCAAGATACTTAAAACCCAAGGTGCACATTCCACACCTGAGCAGACATGTAGCTCCAGCGTCCTCTTAATCCTACACATCCCATATCGTAAACAATTCATACTGTGGGCCATAAGCAATGGGAACTGACTATCTGCACCATTCATAAGGCAAGCCTAGAGTTTGGTTTAAAACGAAGTTGTTCAAGTCAGATCTGTAGAATTCAAATAGCTTTTTCTAAATGATCAATAATTTCACTGCAGAGACATTTTAACTGCATCTTAATTGCATATTGGACTTCAGTGGGGAATAGCTCTCTATAATTTTCCTTAATGTATTTATCTCTATATGCCTTTCCTCCCAAACCAGTCTGCATATATAGGTACTAAATGAATGACTTCATGTACCATATCTTTCCAATTCTGACCTGAGAGGACAGAGAACTTTTCTTTATTCCTCCCAACCTCCCAGGAATCTATGCAAATATAGTAAGTTTTTAACCAATACTTGTTAAATAAAATGACCAAGTTAAGACAGTTAAAGGGGGCAAATAAGAGTTTCTTTATCCAACCTTAAATCTTTTTAAGAGACTTTGGAAGGACTCTCCTCCCTTTTAAACATGAGTTCAAAGTTTAAATTCTCTCCAGTGAAGGTTATACTCCATAAGCATAATCTTAGCCAGAGAAGACCTAACCTGAAACTTTTCCAACAGAGACCAGAGTTTGTGAAAAGAAAAGGAAGCTGAGTGGCTCATCTGACAGGGCCCACTCTGAGAAGGCCTAATAAGTGGTAATATTCGAATACTACTGGAACAGTAGTTCTCTGTTTATGTTTATGACTTCGTTTGCTTTTCTGTGATCACAAAAAAAATCATGCACATGATGCTTAAAATCTTTTAAGAATCCATTTTTTAAAATAAGAAAAAAATGTCCTGAATTATATTCATAACTTCTTTCTTAAACAGTCAGATAAAAAAGAAACTGGGAAATTATCTTTTCTAATAATTTCGAATCCTTCTCTACACAATAATGGTCTGTGCAGAAGCAAATGTGTAACAAGAAATGTCTGGCTTATTCAAATCCACTCCCAAATTAGAAATGTCGCCACAGATCAGAAATGTAGAATATTTGTAAACATTCTTTTTGATTCTAGTAGCAGGAGTCCGGAAAGAGGACCCAAGCTTTCCCAGATAGAGCTCTCTCCCCTGTCCAGATACACATTTGACTCTCAAAGCATCAATCATATTTATGCAGAAAATCTCTGCACTTGCCCACCACTGCATTTCTGAGCCTTTGTTCGATCCCTTGCCTCAAGAAACACAGAGACGGGCCTCCTGCTGAGAAGCCCCAATGACAAATAGTTTTCAGCTGGAATCCTTCCCTTTTGCAGAGGAGTAAGGCAAAGCCAGCTGGAAACTCGCCATTGCCAAAATCTGCCCTAGAAAGACGGGGACATCAAATGGAAATGTCCAGGCCAGGCCATCATTGTGGTGAAGGAAGCAGGTGTTGTAGAAGGAAACAGGGAGAGCAGCAAGAAAGAGGCTGGAAGAAGCCCCTTCTAAACACAGAGCAGCCCATTAGTAGACTGGCCTGGCAGGGCAGCGAGAAGAGGACAGTCTCCTATTTAGTGCAGATGGACCTACCAGGAGAATAAGAAGTGAAAAAGTCTTACCTGTGGCACACTGGCACTCGTAACCATTCGGGTGATCTATACACTTTGCCCCATTCAGACACGGAGTACTAGAACAGTCGTCAATATCGATCTGGCAAACTGGCCCCGTGAATCCTTAAAAGGGCACATGATGACACACGTCAAAGGATTATCTTATGTTTTCCTCACTATCAGAGTGATGCCCAGGAAGAGCTGGGCTGTTATTGGCAGGCTTATACCCCTGGATCAGCACATGGAGAATTTTTATCCTGAACAGGTACCTGGGATAACGGGTGAGGCTCAGGGCATCAGAGGCCCCGGGGTGTCTCTCTCACCTCTTTTTCTTCCCAGTATAGATTTCACTTCAACTTAAAGTAGGAACTGAATGCATACAGACAGAACCCCCTAAGAAGTGAATGTAGCTGCACAGGAACTGGGACCTTCTCTCTGAAGAAACAAGAGAGGCTATAGCCTAAGGCAGAAAATTCAGCATGTCTTCCACAATGGCTGAGGGGGGCAAAAGGAGAGACACAGCATTCTTTGGAAAGAACTGACTTGTGCTATTAATGTACCCATGGGTGAAATGTCTAAAAATAATCATCTCAGAGAAAGGTTTCAAGAATATGACTCACAGGAAAAAATAAAATCCTGAATAACCTAGAACTAAGGGCTTCCGTGAGGTATGAACTTTCTGAAATGTACACACAGACGGCGAGGTCATGGGCCATTCAGAACAGACTTGGACTTCTGGCCACAAAGGATTTGGAAGCTATACTAGCTGAAGCAAATCCCCCACTTCTGTGCACACACACTCCTACCCCAAAGCGCTCACTTTAATGACTTCCTCATGTAGAGCCCACACACATTCTCTCCCTCCTCTCTTCCCTGCGGTCAGAAGCTTTGTGCTTTCAAAGAAAACAGGGGCAGGTGGTGGGCACTTACCAGGCGGACACAGACACTGGAAGCGATTGACTTTATCCACACACTGTCCATTGTTCACACAAGGGTTGCTCTGACATTCATTTATCTCCAACTCACAATGCACACCTTTGAAACCTGAACAAAATGGACCACACAAGCGGCTCAGAAAAAGACAAAGGCATATTCTAGCCAAGAAAGCACAAATTCATAAAGCTGACTACATCCTCTATGCGTATGAACATTTCTGCAGAGGGAAAAGAGGACTATGCCATGATTGAAAACAGTCACTGTGAGCATCAGTCAGACACGGGCATAGTCTGGGATATCCATGTCACTGTGGAGACGGAGAAGCGGTTACCTCCAAAGACCTTGGTAAGCCCTAGCATGCCAACAAAGACTGAACTACATTCTCGGATCAGTCCAGGCATTGCTTCCAGGACAGTGCCAGACCCACAGGGTCCCCAGTCCTAAGGACCAGCTGAATGAATCAGAGATGCTGCTGTACTCAGGGTGGAAGTCAAAGTCAGGAGGGCCTGCCACGGCTAGAGTGGTTAGCACCCTTAATCAGGCCAAGCAGCCCCTGACAGCTGTCATTTTAAGCTAAAGTTCAGCTGTGCTCTCTAAGGATTCAAGCAGAGGTCTCTGCAGAAGAGTTCCAAGATATAACATAGCATGTGTATCTCACCATGAGATAAACAGCAAGTTCCTATACAATTATGGGTAATATTATTTTCTATAAATGGAATGGTATGCTATTTATAATATATCAGGGGATAAGGAAAGCTTGCTATTTAAAGAATTTTTATGATAAATACTTTATTAAATCAAAGTATACTTGCATTTTAAAAATCTTCTGAATTTTTCTCTCACAAGTATCTGGGTTTTGACATGATGGGACTGTCTTCCATAGATCTAAGAATTTTAACATGGGCCTTAGTCCTTAAGGGTCCCCTTGCATATGTGCATGCTAAGTCGCTTCAGTCGTGTTCGACTCTTTGCGACCCAATGGATTATAACCCAACAGGCTGTTCTGTCCATGGGATTCTCCAGGCAAGAACACTGGAGTGGGTTGCCATGCCCACCTCCAGGGGATCTTTCCAACCCAGGGATCAAACCAATGTCTCCAGAGGCTCCTGTACTGCAGGCAGATTCTTTACCACTGAGGCACCAGGGAAGCCCTAAGGGTCCCGTGGCTAGGGATTAAATGCCAACAGAGCTTATGGAAATGCCACACTGTACTGAGTGCTCTGCCTAAGACAAGCACAGTGCAAGGTCTCTGGTCTAGACCCCACACACCGACGGCCCATGTACCTGGCATGCACAGACACGTGAAGCCTCCAATCTTATCCAAACAGGTGGCATCATTCTTGCAGGGGTCTGAGTGGCACTCATTGATGTCCATCTCACAACGAGGTCCTGCATAGCCCTTCAGACACTCACAGTGGAAGGCACCATCTGTGTTCACACATTTTCCTGCATGCTCACAAGGATTGCTGTTGGCTGGAAGACACAAGCACCCATAACCAGGATCAAAGCACTCGATGGAGCTTCCACAAACGTGGACTACAGAAGTGGGTCAGATTAGTAGCACTAGGGCCAGTCCTTTAATAATCTGATTCTCAATTTCTTGCGTCATTCTAATCAATCAATCAGAAAGTAAGTAAATAAATAATTAAATGAAGAAGGAAGGAAGGAAATAGGGAAAGAAAGACGAACGAGGGCCATCTCAACTCTTGTGTGTCTCTGCTGTTCTTATGCCCAAACAGTCGCTAAGGTAGGGATCCATGTTACAAGTCAAGCACAAACCTCCTGTATATTTAAATTCCCAGGATAGACTATATGGTCACACTGAAAGGTCAGCTGTAAACAGAGGGCATGTAACAGGCCTGAGGTTTGGATGGAACCTGCATGCAGAGTGAAGCGTGCTTCAGCGGAAGTGTCCGCTGAGCCCGACCGACAGGAGTAGGAAGGGTTCTGTGTACTCACCCATGGCACACTCGTCCACGTCTTCTGTACAGTCGCTCCCTTTGTAGCCTTGTGGGCAGGTGCAAATATACTGTCCATTCAGAGGGTTGGTGTCACACAGCGCCCCCTTGTGGCAGGGGTTGCTAATGCACGCGTCATCCAGATGACATAAGAGACCTGTCACAGGGGTGGGGAAAGGAGAAGAAAGAGAAAATGCCCCTTACCTGGGGAATGAGTTTCTCTTTCATGGAGGATTGAACACCTTAGGACTGGCACGTCAGAAGCCAATGTGAAGATTTAGAGGCAGTTTCCCCTTTGCCTGATCCTGCCTTAGGGACATGCTGCAGCTAACTGCAAAGCAAGAAGCTTCTGCAGACACCTCTCTCTACACTCTGAATCTGAGCCTTCAGCTGGACCCCTCCTCAAGGGTAGATAATGTGAGGGATTTGTGAGATGGTTGGATGCTGGAGTCAGGAAAAGGGAGATATCCTTCCCACTAGGCTGTCATGTCTAACACATAAAAACGGAGGCTGCCCAGTTCAATCTGAATTCCAGATAAACAACAAATAATTATCTACTCTATGTCCCAAATATTACATACATCCTATATGTTAACTGGCAACCCACTTTCCCAAGATCATGCTACCTGATGATCTTGGGGCCACCTGTGTTTCATTAGCCTCAGAAGAAAAAAAAAAACAAACCCAGCTGAACATCATCAGCATATACTTGGGCAGCTTTTTAATAGTGTCAACATTCCTGGCTCAAGTGCCCTCAGGACTCTGAAGACATGACTAGGCCCCATGTTCTGCATAGTTCACATGGGAACTGGATTTTCCAGTCTGCAATTAGCTTAAGAAGAGGTGACTAAGGCTTCTTCTACAAAGCTGGAGGCGGGGCTTTTGAAAAGGCATAGATACAGGAACATTTCAAAACTGCTGGGCACAAAGTTCTATCGCTAAGCAATCTCCTTCTGTAACATTCCTCCTCTCACTGCTCTATTCCTAGACCCAGAACTGTTAAACTCAGAGGCTAGAGCAATGTTAACTTTGCAGTTGGTGAAAACCTTCCCCTATAGGGCAATATTGAGAGCTGGAATACACTTCACTGTTTCCCTCTTGCTAACCTTTTCTGAGTAAATGGATTATTTCTTCTTAAAATTAAGTACCTACCTCTATTTGTGAGTAATTTTGTCTTAATTTCTGAGAAATTTACCTTAATTTCTGAGCTGTCTTTTAGTTTAAAATCTTATGGAGGTAACAGATGTTTCCAAGGCAAGAGTTACTTTCATTTTGGGTGGATGAAACACTGAGGTACATGGAGCTGTGAGCTAAAAGTCCTACAGAAGAAGACGAACTTCACAGCACTTTGGCTACCAATTACATTTCCAGAAGAAGAGCTTTGGGTGCCATGTTCCAAAAGATGAAACTTAAAAGGACATACCCCAAAAGGGATGAAAGAGACGCAGGCAGAAGTCCTGAATGCTCACCAGCCCTTTCACCCTTTCAGCTCTGTTCTTCTGCCAGCCTTACCTGCCTTTCCTTCTGGGCACATACAAGAGAAGGAAGCTACACGATCGATGCAGGTGGAGCCTGGGGTGCAGGAGGCAAAGGCACAGTCATCGATATTCTCACTGCAGTCGTCCCCACTCCAGCCATTCACACATACACAGCCGTAGCCCCCGTTGCGGTTGGTACAGGTGCCCCCGTTCTGACAGGCATTGGGTTGCAGCAGGCACTCATCCACATCCTCTGTGCAGAACTGTCCTTTGGGGGGAAAAGTGTTTTTGTTTAGGGCTCTGAGTCTCAGAGGATTAGTACCATACCAACCCCCACACGTTCTTCACCCTCATGTGACCTGCGTGAACTTATGGCAAAATTAACTCACAGACAAACCCGGTTCTCACATGACTTTTAAGGCCACCTAGAGACATCCAACGGAGAAGGCGATGGCACCCCACTCCAGTACTCTTGCCTGGGAAATCCCATGGACGGAGGAGCCTGGAAGGCTGCAGTCCATGGGGTTGCGAAGAGTTGGACACGACTGAGAGACTTCCCTTTCACTTTTCACTTTCATGCATTGGAGAAGGAAATGGCAACCCACCCCAGTGTTCTTGCCTGGAGAATCCCAGGGACGGGGGAGCCTGGTGGGCTGCCGTCTATGGGGTCACACAGAGTCGGACACGACTGAAGTGACTTAGCAGAGCAGAGAGAGACATCCAAATTCTAGGCAGATAATTTAGGGAAGGCAAGTTCTATCCCTAGAAACTCTGACAGCATGAAGTCTAGCCAGCCTACCAGAGAGAAAATTGAGTCTTGTAAGAGCCTTAAATCAGATTTGGTTAAATTCCCAGGACAATGAATGTGAGAAGAGCAAGGAGAGAAGGGTCTAAGAGATGAGTAAGGATGAGAAGCAACCTTAAAAATCAAAATGTTAAGGCTACCATTTTGTATCTTGACTATATCAATGTCAATATTCTGATTATGATATTAGATAGTAGTCTTGCAAGTGACGATGTTACCATTGGGGAAGACTTGGTTAAAGGTAAACAGTATTCCTCTGTTAATACTTATAAATTTCTGCAAAACTACAATGATCTCAAAATAGAAACTTTAATTAAAAAATATATGCAAGAGCAACAAAGGGCAGAGAGAAAAATCAAGCAGTTAAGGACAATAAAAGCCATGGTAGAATATAAATGTGAAACACAAAGCCAAGATGAAGAGACTGGAGCCAAAGATGGAGTCGTGGAATAAGATGTAGAAAGTTGACCTCACGCAGCAGAAGATGGAAAAGGATCAGCTTGTTCTGCCTGAGGAAGCAAACTAAAGGATGATAAACATGAGACCATCAATGGATATACCACAGGTCACCGCAACAGCAAAGGATAGGGACTGTGGCAAACACTCTCCGGCCTCATGACAGGGAATAGGAGTTATTTTTAAGCTACTTAAAAGCAACGGATTTGTAATTGACCAGCAGTTAAATGCCAGGTTACCTGAGTTGTAAAACAAGTTGATGAATCTGTCTTATAATAAGTTGTCTTTCAATAGGTTTAAGAAACTACCAAAGGGAATGAATATTCAGATCATATGAACTCTCTAAAACAGAACATGACAAAACCCTCAAGATATCCTTAATTCTTTCTTTGTAAAAAGCTCACTGAATAATTCAAAGAGGCACTCTGATGCAGAGGCCTCTTAACGATAAAGCACAGGGCATTCATACTTAGAAAACGCCAGGGCTATACCTAGTCCCCAGATAATAAGTCAGCTGGCTCAAGGACTTTCAAAGTCTGCAAAGTGCCCAACTGTGCAGCCATCATTGCCAACAGGGGCTTCTGTGTCTGAGCCAACCTAACTGACCACCTATTCTTTACTCCTATTTAACCAATGCATCCATTATTACAGAACCAACATCATTCCACTGCACTTTGATTGTACATCCATCTCCCATCACTGGGCTGCAAGCAAACTCAGTTCAGGAGCATTTTTCATATTCCCAGCTAAGATCCCACTGCCTAAGATGGCAGTGTGTGGGCAACTCCGGAACTCTGTGCTCAGGGCCCCTCCTTCTGTGCTGCTCTTCTCCCTCCACTTCATCCGTATAATACCTGAAGGAGCCACCACGTATTCCCATGATCACACCTTCCTGATCCAGGATGGACATCTGATACAAGCTCTGTCACTGTGTCTCTGTTCCAAACTTTTGGACTAGGGACCCTTTGCCACATGGACTAAAACAAAAATGTGACCAGTCTACACATGGTGTGATACTAATGAACAGAAGTGCACAAAAAAGAAAAACAGAATCCGGGACATTCAAGTTACTAGCTTCAGCTGTTCACAAAGACTGGCTCTTTCTAAGCCTATTTACGAGCAAAGCCAGTCTGAAAGATGTCCCTTCCAGCAGGTTTCCCTAATTTGAGATGGGGATCTCTCTGTTGCATCCGACAGCATTTACTAGTACAGAGGGAGGGAGGAAGTGTAGGAGCAATCATTTCCCCCAGGGTAGATGATGTCAGTATAGAAAGCTTTGCTCCCTTACTTTTCTGGCAGAAATGCTACCTCAGAGTAATGGCAGATGTGTCGTTAAGATGCAGGTGGGATATAGAAATGAAAACATAACCAAGAAGCAGGTGAAGAGTTTCTGCAACCTGGGAATTCCTCAGAGTCTTGTCTCTTACACTAATGCTAACTCAAAATACCTATGCTACCATCAAGACTTGCTGCTTGTGAGAAATTTGGAAGTTGTTTTTCTTATTGGTTCCATGATAATTCTGAGTACAAGACACTGTACTCATATATATAAATCTCAAATATATTTCATATACATTATATAACACCCAGACACTTAAATATTATAGTGAGACAGGCTAGGTTAATGAAATAATGTTTGGAATAAAAATTTTGTACTCTTGGGAAAGGAAATCAAGAGTCACTAATGGCTTACTGTGAACCACGTACTGGGCTTGAGGTGTTGCAATCACTGTCTCATTGAGGAAACGTGCTCAGAGAGGTGACATAACTCACCTGTCATTAGGCGAGGGGTACAGGAGGGCTGGGATCTGAACTAGAGCTGCTGACTCTAAAATCCTTGACAAAGACTTAAGGTGTGAATCTCACCACATCCAAACAACCTCTCTGCATCTCAGTCTTCCCAAGCACACAGAGGCATGGGGAAGGAGACAGGTTGGGGGAGGGGAGGATTAAAATCATGACTCATATGATCGGATTACTGGAAAAACTTATGACTTCAAATTACTATCCAAAAGTCAAATGTATTTTTTGAGTACAGCTGACTATTTTTCCAATGAGATTGATTTTTGAAGGTCAAATACCTAAGGCGTTTTGTGTTTGCTGTCAGATACTGTTAGAGAAATCAAATCTGGAGAGTCAAAAGAATCCTGGCTTATACGTAATCTTTTATAGAATGGATCATTTTCCTCTAAGGTTCGGGCATATTTCTCCAGAACAAAACAAAACCCCTCCCAGGCATATTTATGCCAGAATTTTTTCCTCATTCCAATTCCAGCAACCAGTTATTACATTTGGAATGTTAGAAGAGTGACCAGGGTACCACAAAATTGCTTGTTCCAAAATTCCCAATGGAAAGTCTACTAACATACTGCACTTCTTTCATGTCACCTCCCTCTTGGCAAAGGAGAAAACCAATGCAAAAGCCTAAAAATAAGAAACATGAGGCTCAGAAAGGTTAAGTAACCACCGACCCTACCACCCCTGCCCAGAGCCAAAAACTGGTAAGTCAGAGACACTGTCATTCAAACCCAGATCAGTTTGACTCTAAAACTACTGTTCTTTCCACTACAGCAGAGTTAATTATCCAACTCTGGGTCTGATCAATAAGACCTACAGGCTAAGTCCCTGATTCTAGGGTCTTAAAGCACACCTAAAAGGGATGGAAGCATGAGTCAAGAAAAGAAGACCCTTGGTAGAAACTGACAAAGAAAAAAAGTCACTAAATATTGAAACAGTAAAGTTTCTTGGTGGTATTCTAGAGAGGTTGGGTGCATTCAGCTTTTCCCACTACTCCATGGCAAAAAAGCATCTGCCTGGGCTGGAGGAAGAAGGTTCACTCAGGTTTGTGGGCTTAGATCTTGAACATATCAAAGGGACTGGAGTATATTCTTGAGATGGGTTTAAAACAAGAAAAGGCTGGAGATCATTTGAGGCTCTGAATTCTTATATGAATTTTGAACTTGATATGACAAAGGAGAATTATTGCAGGCTCACAGGTGAGGGAAGATATGATCAAATCTGCATATGAACATTAGTCTGTCAGTAGAATATAACGTGAACTAAAAGCAAATGACTTTGTGTTAGTTGGGAGAAAAGGAGAAAGCACTAAGTTAGGAGCTAGCTACCTAGCATATAAAAGCCCCTGGTGAAAAGACAGAGCTGCGTTCTTTCCATGCCCTACCTGGCCACTATACCTTCAATCCAAACAAGTCTCAGCATGTACCATCATTGTGCCAGCACACAAACCTTGATGGTGAACTCCCAAAATAAGTTGCACAAAGCTCGGTTGGGCAAGTTTGTGAAGGCATCAATTATCCCTCTTACTAATTTCACCTGCCAGTTATTGCAGGCTACTGGTATCTAACATTGGGATTAAGGCAGTGGGCTATTAGGTTTTAACCATCTCCTACTAGAAAGGAAATAACTTGTTTCTAAAAACTACTTTCTCTACTGCCATATAAACCTGGACTAACTTGGTATGAAGGCTGACACCTTAAACACTTAGCATGCTAAGTCGCTCAGTCGTATCCAACTCTTCGCGACTTCATGGACTGTAGCCCACCAGACTCCTCTGTCCATGGGATTTTTCCAGGCAAGGAATACTGGAGCGAGTTGCCCTTTCCTCCTCCAGGGGATATTCCTGACCCAGATCGAACCTGTGTCCCTTAAACCCACATCTCTTATGTCTCCTGAATTGGTAGGTGGGTTCTTTACTGTTAGCGCCACCTTAAACACTCAGAGCCACTAGTATATACTGATAACTCTCTGGGTGATAGCTTTTGCCTCCTAACTGTATCTCAAGTCTATCTTTCCTTCATGTATTTTATTCTAGCTACATGGCTTATTGTTGGTTCCTTAAACAAGTTCTTTCCTACCTCAGAGCCTCTGCATAGCCTGTCCTCTCCACCTTAAATATTCTTCCTCTTACTTATATGGTTAATTAACTTCTCATACCTTGACCTTCAGCCTTCCCTCATAGCTCAGTTGATAAACCATCTGCCTGCAATGCAGGAGAACCAGGTTCAATTCTTGGGTTGGGAAGATCCCCTGGAGAAGGAAATGGCAACCCATTCCAGTATCCTTGCCTGGAGAATCCCATGGACAGAGGAGCCTAGCAGGCTACAGTCCATGGCATTGCAAGAGTCAGACACGACTTTGTGACTAAACCACCACCACCACCTTGACCTTCTTCATAACTTAGGCAGATCTTCAAGCTCACATTTCATCTTTTTTCTCCTTCATTGCATCTACTCTGATCAGTCCATCTTGTCATTTATCAAATGGTGTAATTTTATATTCATTTATATTTTACAGTCTCTGTTAGACTAAAAGTTCCATGAAAGCACGAATTCTGTTGGTCATTCACCTCAGTTTATATATCAGCTGCTGTACCAGACACTTGGCATCAGTGATGAAACAGTCCTTGGATTCAATCTAATGTGCTCATTTTACAAACAAAACTAGGACCAGTGAGGTATAGTGACTTATCCACGTTTACACAGCTAGTTAGAAAAAGAATTAGAAATGGACAAACTTGGGCTTCCCTGATGGCTCAGTGGTAAAGAATCACCCTGCCAGTGTAGGAGACAGAGGTTCAACCTCTGGTCCAGGAGGATCTCACGTGCTGCAGAGCAACTAAGCCTGTGCACCGCAACTACTGGACACGTGCTCTAGAGACTGGGAACCGCAATGACTGAGTCCACCGGCCACAACTCCTGAAGCCCACGTGCCGCAGAATCTGTGCTCTGAACCAGAGAAGCCAGGACAATGAGAAGCCCGCACGCTGCAACTAGAGAACAGCCAGCAGCGACAAAGACCAAGCACAGTCAAAAACAAATAAGTAACTTTTTTATAAAAAGAAACAGACAAACTTAAAAGTGGAAAGCGAGTGCTGAAAAGGAACACTGCGGTGTGTGATTACAACATTTCAAGTTAGCCTTCAAAACTATCTTGAGGGAAGAACAGGATTGAGAAATGTATAGGAAGAGCAAAACATCTAAGCAGTACTTCAACTACAGACACTACTACTAACCCACCATTAGAAAAACAAGCATGCTATTTTGTATATAGGAGTGTGTGTATGTTAATCCCAACCTGCTAATTTATATCTCCCCCATCCCCCTTTCCCCTTTGGTAAACATAAGTTTGTTTTCTATATCTGTTCTACAAATAAGTTCATTCATACTTTTTTAGATTCTACATATAATTGATATATATGATATTTGCCTTTCTCTGGTCACCTGACATGAAGAGCCAACTTACTGGAAAAGACCCTGATGCTGGGAAAGCTTGAGGGGAGGAGGAGAAGGGGCCAAAAGAGGATGAGGCGATTGGATGGCATCACCAACTCCATGGACATGAGTTTGAGCAAGCTCCGGGAGACGGTGAGGGACAGGGAAGCCTGGCGTGCTGCAGTCCATGGGGTCGCAAAGAGTCAGACACGACCAAGTGACTGAACAACAACTGTCTGGCTGACTATGCTAATCTCCAGGCCCACCTGTGTTGCTGCACATGGCATTATTTCTTCCTTCCTTATGGCTGAGTAACAGCCCACTGGATGCCTGTGCCCCATCTTCTTTATCCATTCCTCTGCTGATGGACATTTAAGCTGCTTCCATGTCTTGGGTGTAGTAAATAGTACTGCAATGAGCACTGGGGAGCATGTATCTTTTCAAATTATGGTTTCTCTGAATATGTGGCCAGGAGTGGGACTGCTGGCTCATATGGTAGCTCTAGTTTCAGTTCTTTAAGGAACCTCCATACTCTCTTCCACAGTGGCTGTACCAATTTACATTCCTACCAACAGTACAGGAGGTTCCTTTTCCTCCATACCCTCCCCAGCATTTATTATCTGTGGACTTTTTATAATGACTATTCTGACTGGTGTGAAGTGGTACCTCACTATAGTCCTGACTTGTATTTCTCTAATAATTAGTGATGTCAAGGACCTACTGTATGGCACAAAGAACTGCACTCAATATTTTGTAATAACCTATAAGGGAAGAGAATCTGAAGAGGAATATGTACATATGTGTGTGTGTGTATACACATACATAACTGAATTGCTGTGCTCTACACCTGAAACCAAAATGATATTGTAGGTCAACTACACTTTAATTATAAATAAGACACAAATCAACCTACTTACAAAACAGAAATAGACTTGCAGACACAGAGAACTTAGGTATAGTAAATAGTACTGCAATGAGCACTGGGGTGCATGTATCTTTTCAAATTATGGTTTCTCTGAATATGTGGCCAGGAGGGGGACTTGTGATCGACAAAGGAAAGGCGGGTGGGGAAGGGAGTCTGGGGTTAACAGATGCAAACTGTTATATACAGGATGGATATAAAACAAGGTTCTACTATAATACAGGGACTGCATTCAATTATCCTATGATAAACCATAATGAGAAAGAATTTAGAAAAGAATGTATACATATGTACAACTGTAACACATCGCTGTACAGCAGAAATTAACACAAAATTATAAATGTACTACAATCAAAAAATAAATTTTATAAAAGGAAAACAAGAAAAAAGAGTACACTATATTGATTTTGTAGGAGTGGGGTCACTTTCATAATGATCTTTTCTTACTGCCGCCATCTATGGTCTTAAAAGCAAAGGATGAATGAGTAAGATTAGGAGCAGCATGTGTGGCAGAAAATAGAGTGAACCCAACAGGACTGTACTGAAGTGGAAACTGACCTGAGCCTCACTAGCATCAAGTTCTGGCCATGTGACCTGAGGACCGCTACACAAGACACCATTTTATGAGCTGCAACACATGACGATACAGACAGCTCACTATGGTTTTCTCAAGACACCACAAGCAGAACATCAATCTGACTTGAGTTACAAGTGACTGGGAAACAAGAGGAGGAAGGGCGGAAAGGAAAGAAAAGAAATGATCACTGAGCCTTAGCACTTTTGGAAGAAGCCCTGGCCCTTCCTAGTCATCTCTCAAGTGTGAAGTGTGTGGGAAAAACTTTTACCACATCAGTGGCCCTGTTAAGGGTCAGTTCTCATTTGCAACAGTCACCATATGAACAACATGTAAAAAATGAGCTTGGCTGACCCTTGCCCTGACCCTCTACCTCCTCTTCTTTGGTTAAATCAAGAGAGTCTGGTCTCCAATATATCCTCCCAGCCAGCAGTCGCTCAGGCTCCTGAGATGTGGAGTTTCATCTCTTCCTATCATAGCAGGGCATTCTTTTAATCTCTGTCCTACAAACCTTCTCCTCTACACACAGGAGATTTTCTATTCCTCTCCTAAAGTGAAAGGGCAGAGGACAAGCTTGACTATTCTTCAACCTCCCAGGGCTAAAGATGGTTGAAACATTTTGTACAAACACTGGAGTCTACAGGATCTGCCTGATGAGAGACTGTGTGCATGCACTAACGTGCAAGCACACAAATGTGCCTGTGAGGCTGGGGCAACAACTGTCTAACAAGATCCTGTAGGTATGATAGGCATAGGAGATACACAGGCAGATAAATGCAAGAATCTCGGTGAATGTTCCTGCTAACCCTGGACACCATCATCTTTGCCAGACTCCTCAAAAGCCTGGTTTCCCTGCATCATGATCAATACAGTATCTAAAGATCACCAACTTGACCTCACCATGGATAATGGATTGTGCCATTTGCCTTTTCAAACCCTCTGAGGCAAGCCATTACTCTTAGGATAAAATTCTAAATCTTTTCTACATTTTCTGCCTACCACTCCAGTCTTTCCCCTTGAAATATGACTAGTGCTGGGCACTCTGGCTTTTTCATCATTTCTCAACATGATCACAATCTTTACCTACTATGGGTCTTTGCCCAGGACCCTGCACCTGGAGCATTTTAGGCTCAATGATCCCCTAATAATCCATACCCACTGTCCACAGCTGAAAGACAGTACATGCTGACTCCAAACTCAGATAGTTCTGAAGCCTGTTAATATGTTCTCCAAATAACCTCTACTTTTCCCACTAGATATTCATTACAGTTCAAAATCTTATAGATAATCACATGCTTTCTGCCTGTGTTCCTCACTAAACATATGCTAGACACATGCTCCAAGTTCCATGGAGAAATGGGTGGTACCATTTACTTCATCAGTGAACTGCTAGCACTTAGCATAGTGCCTTGCTAATAGTATTTCTTGAGAAGTAATCAAAATATTTGTTTAAACAAATTTTATTTGCTCTTTTCCCCCTCACTCAGATCATTCTAAACTCAATAGTCATCTTTCGACTCCTATTCCTAGTAGAACAAGGTGTCTCTATTCTACTCATACTGCCAAAGTTTTCATCATCCCCTTATCTACATCCCCCCATCAATACACACGTCTCTCATTCCACTCTCTTCCTTAGCTGCTAAACTCCATCTCGTTTATACCACACCAAATTTATCTGGCCTTTTGACCTTAATCCCTCAACTATGTCTCGAAGTGACTCTACATTGTTGGAGTACCTTACTTCTTCAATTGAAACTTAAGATTTCCCTAAAGACTCCATCCCAGTAGGCCAGCAACCCTCCTCTTCCAGTTGCCTCCATCTGCATGAAGGTAAACAGGCAAAGAGCCACTCTTTTATTTCCTAGTGGTGCTACTGACTTCAAATAGTAAAACTAGACTTATTCAGCTATTTCTAGGTACTAGACACTGTGATGAGTGCTTACAATGATAGTCAACTGTAATCCTCTCATACAAAATTAGTCCAGATTTACAGACAGCACAGACCTGGTCCACGATAAAGAAAGATACTAATATATCTCAGGGAAGTAAGGAGAAGAGACCCTGACAGGACCCAGGGATAGCCCTGAATTTGGAGGCATGATGTTGGGCCAGAACAATGAGAAAATTTAATGCTCCATTCATTCACTGAACAAATATGTATAAATTATGTGCCAGGCCTGACCTATACAAACTGGTAAACAAGCAGTTGTGGATTCTACCCAGAATATACAGACAAAAGAGGGTTTTACAACCTATCAAATAATTATAACAGAGGGTGAGAAGTGCAGTAATACATACATGTTGCCTCAGGACAACAGAGCAAGAGAACACAGAAGAACTATGTCCTGCAGGTCAAGTGGGGGAAGATTAAGCCAAGATTATGGCCTAATGGCAGCCTGCATCAAGGCAGTATTTTTGTGTGTATTTTGAAAATTCATATTCCTACAGATTCCACCTTCAAACCACCTAAAGTTGCATTTACAAGAGTTTATCATCCAAATATTAACAGTAATAGCAGCATATGTATTGATATTCTAAGATCACAATGTCCTCCTGCTTCAACTGTTTCTGAAGTTCTTTTTTTATCCATTGGTTCAATGCTATGTCTTCCAAACCCAGATGACTCCTGAGTGTCAGGGACTGCACAAATCTATAAAATGACAGAGATAAATAAAGAGTGACCTCAGGAATCTCTGGAATGGACCCAAAAGTATGCCATGTGATGCCACCTTAAAGTCAGAATAAGTACATTACAACTGAATAAATCGTAAATTACTGTTGAAAGAGAGAGAGAGACAAAGACTCTACATGTTAACCAGTTTGTGTAGGAACGTAGGAGAATGGTGTGGGGTACTTCAGGCAGAAGGAAGTGTATGTGTACAAGTTTGAATAGAAGGTAAAATATGGCTCACCTGAGGCAATGAAAAAACCCACTGTGGTTTAATTATAAGGCACATATCAGTGGAGATAAGGTTGGACAGGTAGTTACGTGCAGAGCCTTGGAACTCTATCCAAAGACAAGGGGGACCCACTGAATCATTTCAAGCAAAGAAATAACATGATCCAATTTGTGTTTCAGAAAGCCCACCCTGCTCCTGTGGGAAGAATGGACTGAACTCCATTCCACCATTCCAGGTCAATAGCAATTTAAAGCACTGAGGAGTTCCAGGGCTCCTATGGTCTCTATAGCATCAAAAAAGTCTATGGTACTTTTGGAGCAAATTCCAGATGCAACAGCACCAAAGAGCAATCAGGCTCAGCCACTGTATGGAGAACGGACACCTGGCACAGAAGCTTCTCTACCCAGATAAAAAAATGGTGCTAGGCTTTTGCATTCCTGCCAGGAGGAAAAACACACACTCTGGCTCTCTCCCACCTCTTTGGGCTGCTGGCTTGTTAACGGTTTACAGACAGAGCCCCTCACCTCCCTGGAAGCAAAAACTAACTATACCAGGGATTCCAAAGAGAATCAGACTACTCTATTTATGGCAAGGCATTACTAATGAGCAGAATGAGTAAGCCAAACAAACAAACAGCAACCTGGTGTTCATTAGAACATTTGCAATATGAAAGATGTAGATATACCAAGTGAAATGTAGATGAAAAGCATACAAGTGAAAAATACACACTTCCTGAAACGAGTACGTCACAGAAAGAATTGGTTCTATATTCTCAAGAATCTTACACACATGCAGTGTCTGTATACAGTTTATACAATCTTTCCAAAGAAATTAAGACGCTCTGATAAAATGGGGCAGGCTGAGAGAAAGGCAAAAATAGAGAGGACCTAGACAGAATGAGTAAATATTATCAGAAAATAACAATGCAGTTCAAACACAAATCAGAATTGGCAACTATAAACAACAGAGCTGACAAAGAAGAAAAACAAATCAGTTATGCAAAAAAAAAAAAAAAAGCTTAAGAAGCTCTTATGAAATGCAAAGGAAAAAAGATTAAAATATCGAGAGAAAAGATTTTAGCTCTGGGGAAGAATGAAGACCTAGTGTAAAGGTATTCCTAAAGACACAAAAAACAAATGAGAAACGATCTTTTCTGAGATGAGACTGAACCTAAGTTTGCAGAGCCAAAGAACTCAAAAAAAGACTAGGAAAAAAAATGACAGGAAACATGCCTATACTAATATTGGTTAAAGTTCTGATTTTAAAGGAGGAGGAGAGATAGAAAGAGAGGGAGACAGAATAACTCGGAAGACACTGGACTTCTCTGTAATGCTCACTACAAGAAGCAAAGGAATAACGTCTAGGAACTTCATAATATAATTCGTGACCCAAGAGTTCAATATCTATACATGATGCCATTTGTGTACGAAGGTAACTATGTTAAAAAATATTTTTCAAATATTCATGAGCTCTGTAAGAAGGCTGTGATATAAATGCACTACCAGTTAACACAGAACAAATTACACATATAACTAAGTCTAAAGTCTTATAAACGGAATTTTAAAACAGTATGAATAGCAGTCATGTTAAAGAACATGAGTAAGACTTTAAGTTTGAGTAATAATAATACTATAAAATAAATTTTAAAATCCCAGATCCTATAACAAAATCCGGAGAGTTAAGAGAAGATTAAAAGAAGTAAAAGTAGGCTCATTCCTTACCTTACAAAAGAGGATATAGTTTCATTTTGGATAGAGAAAAGCAGAAAGATGGATTCAAATCAAAATTATTCTAAACATGTATACCTTTTAAAATCTAAAAAGCACTAAACACTATATGGGCTTCCCAGGTAGCTCAGTGGGTAAAGAATCCACCTGCAATGCAGGGGACGCAGAATATGCATTGTGAGTTCAATCTCCAGGTTGGGAGGAGCCCCTGGAAGAGGGCATGGCAACCCATTCCAGTATTCTTCCTGGAGAACCCACGGACAGAGGAGCCTGGTAGGCTTCAGTCCATAGGGTCACAAGACTGAAGCAACTGAGTAAACATGATATATAATTCAAATCATTTCACCTCTACTGTCTTCAAGGACTAATTTCTATGTCCTTGAATTATTTAAACACATGGTTTATCTTCTCATTCTTTGCTCTCCCATCTCCCATGAAATCAACATCTGGGTTGAGGACCAATAAGGTCACCTAAGCCAAGAGTTCTCACTTTCCTCAACTCTACAGACCTCCACATCTACTCATTATCACAGACAGACTCACGTTCCAGATCTCATTAGAAGATACTCATTGTTTCAACTCCAAGATCCCAAATCGGTACTTCCACTCTCTGACTATAACTTTCAATCACCCTTCTTTCCCATTCCCAATAACCAGTTCACCTAATTTTTCCCACAAAAACTCAAAAGAGTAAAGTGAAAAGTGAAAAGTGTTAGTTCCTCAGTCATGTTTGACTCTTTGTGACCCCATGGACTGCGGCCCATCAGGCTCCTCTGTCAGTGGGATTTTCCAGGAAGGAATACTGGAGTGGGCAGCCATCCCCTTCTCCAGGGGCTCTTCCTGACCCAGGGATTGAACCCAGGGTCTCCTGCATTGCAAGTGGATTCTTTACTGTCTGAGCCACTAGGAAAGCCCTGGAAAGAGTAAAGCACTCCTAAATAACCCACTTCATTAACCAACCCCTCCTAGCTGCCTTAACTCTTAGTCTAGCCAAGGTTCTAGGGTTGGTCACATGAATGAAGTTTCTGTCCCCTGAAGCTACTGCACAGTACTCCTCTCTCTCTTTCTCCCTCCCTTTTTTACCCCTACAAAATTTGAATAAGTGATCTATTCCACTTCTCCCTTTTCTCCTCCCTCAACACCCACGTTTCTCTCTAACCTCTTGCAATCTGGCTTTCTTCTCTCCTTTACAGGGAAACTCCATTTTAGAAGATTTCTAAAGACCTCAAAATTTCTGTCTAACTCTGCAATTAACATTAATATTTGAGTCTCCTGGTTGCCATTCTTTCAATTATCATCATTTGTTAAACTTGGTCTTAGAAATGCCAAAATAAGTAAGACAGGTTCCTAATTCTCTAGAGGCTAAGAGTGTATTATGTGAGTTAAGTATATTAATAAGTAAGATCAGTATAACATTGCAGGTGCTATAACAGAGGCATATAGAGTTGAGTCAAAGGCATAGTCTTGAAATGCACTCCTGACTCAGTGATGCTATAATGGCAGAGCTTCTTCTGAACTCTCAGTCCTCCCTTCTCTCACCTTCCTTCTTTAGATCCTTTTCCTCACTTCTGAAGTGTAGACTTAAGATCCAAACAGGTCCAAACCCTCTGGCCTTCTCAGCCCACACACTTTCCTTACAGACTTCCCAGGCAACCAAAAATAAGACTCAAAAGTCTCAATCTCTAACCCCTACCTCTATTTTGATTGCCTAGGTCTTACTGCTGAACATTTTCACTTGGAAAACTCACCTCAAACTCATCATCATCTCTAGCCTATTTCCTTATCTCTGTCAAAGGTCTCCATATTCTCCCATTACTCACATTTGAAAATAGATGTTAGCTCTTCTCAATCTTCCCCCTAACCCAGCCAAGTACTCAGATGGTCCACAAGTCCTATCCATGCTTCTTTCAAATTTATGATCACTCCTACCTGTTAACTTCTCTTGTGGCTATGTGTAGACTTTCTTATTTCTTCCTAGTGAATGTGACCATTTATCAAAGACAGGAATTGATTTATTTCTTCTTTGTGTCTCTTATAGCCCTGGGTTGGGAAGATCCCCTGGAGAAGGAAATGGCAATCCACTCCAGTATTATTGCCTGGAAAATCCCATGGACAGAGGAGCCTGATAGGATACAGTCCATGGGGTCGCAAAGAGTAGGACACGACTGTGCGACTTCACTCACTCATAGCATCTAGCATAGTGTACTGGATATAACTGTTAGTTATTCAACAAATATCTGTTATTGAAGCTACCTTATAACATGAAGTAAAAACTGGATCTTTTCTGGGATCGAGCAAAAGTCAGACAGTGAGTCATGGACATGAAGACAGAAAAGATTCCTCAGTGTCACCCCCTGCATTTTGTGTTGGGTTATAGTAACTACTCAGCCCTGTTCCCACTAACATGACTATTAATCAGCTCTGAGACCTCTGGGATGAAAGTGCCTCAGGTTAACACTCTTGGCAGTCTGCCCAACTGATAGCACACTGAAATTGGGAGGGGAAGCAGAATTCCAAAAACCAGGCTTAATTTCAAGTCCCCACAATCAAGTTGACAGCAGAAAAACTGTAATGGGAGATGCATTTTTCCATTCCTCCATGCAGAATACAAATGAAAAAAATGTCTGCAATCCCTGATATACTTAGTTTCCACTCTCAACCAAAAAGCTCCATTTCTATAGTATTAAAAACACAGAAAACTAGTTTGGAGAAAAGCCTTATTCTGGAGAACAGCTTTGGAGCACTGATTTCTAAATAAAAATATAGCATGAAAAGACTCCATTCCCAGACACCATCTCTGGCAGTATGTATACTTTCTGATTCATGCCAAAAGTTTTTTGCTGAAGTTGGAGCAACTGACAGCAAAGGGAATCTTAACTAACACTTTAGGCTCATCATGCCATAAAGGAGAGGCGAGAGAAAATGTGGTCGGTTTTATTTGACTCGTGTCCACCTAACTTCCATTGTTCACTTCTGCTTAGTGTCCCAAAGCACGATTCCAAGCCCAAGTTGAAATCACATTTCTGGGTTAATAACAAGCACAGGAAAATAAATCACGTCTGCCCTAGGAGTGAACCCAAAACCAAAAGCTGCCAGAGAGGAATTCGTGAGTTGAGTTTAGAGTCAATTTTAATTCTGAAGGAAATGAACCTTTAAAGGAAAATTCGAATAACAACCTATGCAGACAAAACATCAGTCTACACGGCTTCGATTAACTTGGGGGCCTTTTATATTTTCTTAAGTGGATATCTGCCAGAGCAGAACTGCTCTCGTAAGATGGCTTGGAGCCAAAAGCGGTAACAGTATAGATACTGGTGCTCAGGCTTCATCAAATTCTTAGGTAAACTTCTACTTCCTAAAGAAACATCTAACTGCTGACTTACCTCTATAACCAGATTCCTATTCTATAAAGTAAACCATTTGCCCAACTCCCAACATCAATTTCTTTCTTCCACCTGGACTTTAGTTTGTCTGGAACAGTAGTAACCTTTGTAGGTACAAATTAGTACTATTCTAGACAACACGTCAGGTAAAAGCGCTCTGGACAGAGCTTGGACACAGTTCTGTCCACACCTGACGTGGAAACCAACATACTTTCCCCATAGTGAGGCCAATACAAGGGCCCCTTGAGGATAGTTTCATGTCCTTCCCTCTGCCACTCAGGATCAAAGAGGATGCTTCTGCATAAAACCTCCCTGCATCAAAGGAATGCTGTCAAATAGAACTATCCCTAGTTCATGTTTGGGAACGCATGTACACCTGTGGTGGATTCATGTCAATCTATGCCAAAACCAATACAGAATTGTAAAGTAAAAATTAAAAATAAATAAATAAATTAAAAAAAAATAAAAATAAAAATAAACATCTTAAAAAAAAAAATAAATAAAATTTTCTGGTAGAACTTAAAGGAAAACAAGGTAAAATTAATTTAAATATTATATTTTATCTAACAATGTATGTGAAACATTATCATTTTAGCATCTAATCAATATTTAAAACATTATTAGTGAGACATTTTACTTTTCATACTGAGTCTTCAAAATCAAGTGTTTTACAGTTGAGGTACTTCTCAGTCTGGACCAGTCAGATTTCAGATACTCAATGGCAAGGTGTGGCTAGTGGCTACCATATCAAACAGCATGGACCTGAAATGTCTTACGTGATAACTGTCTGCTAAATAAATGAAAAACTCAAAAAGCTTTTTAACTGCACCATTTGTTTTCCCAGTACCTCAATAAGAAACTAAGAGATAGCAGTTCTGTGAACAGTAAATAAAAGTTTCTGAAGAAAGGCAACATGACTCATTTATTCCAAATCAAACCATGAGTCAACTTGGAAAAAATTCCTGGTCATCTTGAAGTCTAGAACTTGCTACGAAAGATCAAAACTGCCTTTGTAGGTGAACTTATTAAAATAACATGGTACCTATCAGGCTCTTCTCATTAAAAATGTGGCCAATTCCCAAATCTCCATTTACTTCAAACTGATACCTAGGTTTTTTTAACTACACAATTCCAACCTTTTTTCTTTTTCTTTCCAGATAGCTGGCAACTAAATTTCCTCTCTTAGCTGGCTCCAACCCTTCCTTCTCAATTTTGTCAAAAGCCAGACAAACAGTTCATACCTCAACTCTGCAGCTGAAAACCTCAACTCTGCAGCTGAAAACTGTAAAAGGAATTCTGAACAAAGTTGCAATAAGCCTTTGAAATATAATGAAAAAACCACCAGATTAAATATAAAACATTTACTTAATATTAACTTCCAATCTCTAAGTAACCAGGAACACACACACACAGAAAGAACAAATCAGAATATCCTACCTAGAATAATAAAACTATGAATTAAATGTTCAATCCATTAAAAAAGACTCAAAGCCCTTAATAAAAATATTTTTAAAGATAACTCATAGAGTCAGTCAATCTGTAGTTAAAAAAAAAAAAAGACCATAGATTTGAGCACAGACTTAGAGTTCAACAAGCCTAGATTCAAACCCTAATCCAACCATTATATGCCATGAGTAAATTGTTTAACCCTTCTGAATATCGATTATCATCTGTAAAAAGAATAGCTAAAACTCTATCCTTCATACAGTTACTGCAAAGATTACACAAAATAAAATATTGCAATCAGCACATTATTTAGGTGCTAATAATCATCAGTTAACTCTCAGCCCCTAGCCACATTAATTTCTTTAATTTTGACAAAGCAGAAAATACTTATGTGAATTTATTTATAGCTCTAATACCAATATAAATAGGAACCCTACAATCCCCAATTTTTCTACTCTTCTCAGAATGATGTTGGGGCTGGGATAATGAGGAACTCAGCTATATGCTACTGACAGCAAAGATCTGTAAAGAGCTCTAGTATCTGCTGTCATCAACAGTTCAATGACCCCATTCCATTACCTCAAGCCTAGAATAATGCCAATATTAATGCAGTGAGCATTATCACAGAGAAATGTAGGGGGTAGTAAGGCAGCCCAGGAGGTAACACTTAGCTTAGCCTAGAGATAGGGCATGGGGGGCTTCCTGAAGAAGGTAACCATTTAATCTGCTCCTGGCAGGCAAAACTGGTGAGGACTATAGGGAAAGGAGTGGAGAAGGAAATCTAGAGATAAGAAGTGGTGTGGGGCTTCCCTGGTGGCTCACTGGTAAAGAATCTGTTTGCCAATGCAGGAGACACAGTTCGATCCCTGGTCCGGGAAGATCCCACATGCCCACACAGCAACCAAGCCCGTGTGCCACAACTATTGAGCCAGTGCTCCAGAGCCTGGAAGTTGCAACTATGGCACCCACACGCCCTAGAGTCTGTGCTCCATAACAAGAGAAACCACTGCAATGAAAAGTCTGTGCACTGTAACTAGAGAGTAGATCCCGCTCGTCGCAACTAGAGGAAAGCCCATGCAGCAACAAAGGCCCAGCCCAGGCAAAAGTGAATAAATAAATATTAAAAAGGGAATGGTATGGACGAAGACCAGCCTAGGCAAAAGCGAATAAATAAATGAGTATTAAAAAGGAAACGGTGCAAGCGAAGACATAGGATGTGGTACAAACGAAAAAACAAGGTTGTCAACTGGAAATCAAAGACTGGCATCAGTGAAAAGAGGAAGGAAACTGGTAGGAAACCAAAGACTATAAGCGTACCTTATATGACAGCAGGTCAAAAGAAATAAATAATGACACACCAAACATATTTATCATCTCTGCCATCCCCTCTAGAAAAACAATACAAAAATACATGAAACAAGAAACATCTTTTAAGGACTTTCATAGGGAAAAAAGGTATCTATTAAACAACCTGGGGGAAGAAATTTTGGTAAAATGTAATTTCACTGGGAAACCTTTCCCCAAGATTGAGCTTTCCTAATTAATATCAAAGCAGGAACTCAAAGGGTATTTGTGGTATCAAAGAAAAATCAACAATGAAATCACAATTATCATTTAATCTTCATCGGCATCAGAAGCCTTGGTACCACACAGAGCAACTCTCTCCCACAGGGCAAGGGAGAGACTTAGAGTGAGGTCAAGTTCCTAACATGTATCTCATCCTGCCTAATACTTCTGGGAGGATCATTAAAAAGAGAAAAATTAAATATGTCCAGTTACTATTTGTCACATAATTAACTTTACAGTAATCTTTTCTATTTATTTTTAATTAATTTTTATTAACGTATAGCATATTAGTTTCTGCCCTACGGCAAAGTGAATCAGATATATATATATATATATATATATATATATATACCCCTCTCTTTTGGATTTCCCTCCCATTAGGTCATCACAGAGTAATCTTTTTAAGTTGAAAAAAAAAAATGGCCTATGGGGGAAAAAAAAAAAAAACACCACAGAAATGGCAAAATCTGAAGAGAAGAGAGAATATGACAGCAAGACCAGAGCATTGGGAGTGAAGTCCTAGGATTAAGATACCAAGAAGAAATTCTAGGGGAAGTCCAACTTTAGGGAAACCCAGTGGGAAAGTATTTTTTTAAACAGACAGTTTGGGGATTAAAAGCAGAAAAGCCCTTCCAGGAAATCATGTTACTGGAGTTCTAAATCCTTTTAGTCTTTTTCTATTCATAGGCTACAGCTCTAAAGAGTACTCTAAATAATTAGCTGCTTTAGATGAGGGAAGGCAACTTGGAGATGCTGAAGAATATCAGGTAGTAACAACAGCAATATAAGATCTGGACTTCTTTGCTGGACGCAATCCTTTGCTGGTACTATAGCTTCTTCCTAATAACATTAGCTTGCTCTTGGGTTTCCATATTAAACAACTTCTCTCCAAAAGGCCCAGTTCTTAATTGCTTAATCAGTTCTTACTTGTCTCCATTTTCAGTTAGATAAATACATACAAACAGAAACTGGAACTAAATGTCTATACAGACTCAATTTCAAAAATAAGAAAAGAAGACAATATTATAAACTTCCAAATGGTTGTCAGTTTAAGCAAATCTACTCTTCTAATGTCAGAGGCAGAAGAATCTATGTGCAAAAAGATACAAAAAAAGGAAAATACAGAAATGTAGACAGGTGTCATAAAAATAATGTCTTCAAGAGGACCTGCCCAACCTTCTGCATAATTATGTCATAACAATAAGATGAGACAGATATCTGTGTACAGACAATAACCTCTGAACTCTCCCCGTCTATACAACTTATTTTCAGGGTTTTTTTTAGCTTGATAACAGAAGAGCAGAAGGAAGAGTATTCTAATAATCTTTTCATATAATTTAGAATATTCATTGATACTACACTGAAACTTGACAAGTTGTAGTTTCTTTTCCTTTTCCAGCCTTATTGAGCTATATTTAACATATAACACACGTGTAAGTTTAAGCAGTATATACATGATGATTTGATAGACATGTTTAATATGAAATGATTACCAAAATAAGATCAGTTAACACATCCATTATCTCACACAGTTAACCTTTTTTATTTGTATACGGTAAGAATATTTATATTTTTGCATTTAACTATGTTCTTTTCCTCTCAGATATTTAATAAGCATCTACTATGTTCCAGGCAGTGTGTTGCTTTGCCAGATAATAACTTTAGAGTCTTTCAGTAATGCTCTTTCTCCTGTTTTCTACAGTAGGGTCCCCAACCTCCAAGATCTAATCTCTGAAAATGTGAGGTGGAGCTGATGTAATAATAATAGAAATAAAGTGCACAATAAACGTAATATGCTTGAATCATCCCCAAACCATCCTTCTCCCACTTCTGGTTCATGGAAAAAACTTCCACCAGAGATCTTCCAGTCTCTGGTGCCAGAAAGGTGAGGGACAGCTGTCCTACAGCACTTAGCATGGTACTGAGTTCAGAACATCTGCCCAATAAATGTCCGTGAGAATATTTCTTTAAGTGAACCCAGGGGGACATATGCAGTTAGCACTATATCCAATGACGTAGCACAGACACTGTTGTAAAAGGGGCCCACTTCAATAACAACCTGCCTCTGCTTACTGACCCACGCCCCATTCTGAATGGTTTGTCACACCATACATACCTGTCCACTGAGGGGGACAGCGGCAGTTGTAGGTATTGACCCCATCCACACAAACCCCTCCATTCTGACACTTGTGGTTAGGACAGTCATCTATATTCCGCTCACAGGTGACTCCTTCAAAACCTAGTAAGAGAAGGATTAAAAGAAATGATACATTCTCATAGAGATGATGCGATCTGTTCTTCTCCACAGGACATGGTCATCAGAACAGACTGACTTCATTATTACAGTTCAACAGACAGCAGATGGTCAACCCAAGACTCACCATATAAAAATCCCCCAATCTTCTGTCTTTTCTTAACACGAATCATTATGCCAATGACATGCCTTCATAGTTACCTCACAAGAATTTCAAAGTGTTTTCATGAAATAAAATCCCAGTGAAGATAAATGTCTACTCAGGACAGCTGGTTCTAAAAAAAAGGGTATTATATTTTCCCCAGCTCCATGCTAGATTAATGGGAAGAACAAATAAAAGATTACCTAATTAAATTTAAATTCCTTTTTGTTTTTTTCTTGGGAAAATCATGGGGGAGAATAGGGAGACAAAAAAATACTGAACTGAAAGTCTGAAGATAAGGGTCAAGTTCTAACCTCACTGCTTATAAGCCATTTAATACTTGGTAATTACAAGCTCTAAAGTAGCTTCCTCATCTGTAAAATAAGTCTGGCTGCACCGGCCCAGCCTGTCTTTCGAGGTTGTTATAAGCGCCACATCGTAAGGACAACACAATATAAATATAAAAAGCCATCTGAATATGGGGTGCCATTATTACTAACCAAACTTGCCAGCTCTTATTGTTCATCCTCCTTTTCACACTTCTAGCACTGCTTCCTTCCTCTTGATTTTTCCCGTTTATGAAAAATGAAACTAGCACATCAAACTTCATCTTAATTGCACATAGCATGTTCCCCTATATAATTTATGAGTGAGTGAAGTCATTTAGTCGTGTCCGACTCTTTGTGACCCATGGACTGTAGCCTCTCTGTCCATGGGATTTTCCAGGCAAGAATACTGGAGTGGGTTGCCATATCCTTCTCCAAGAGATCTTCCCGACCCAGCGATTGAACCTGGGTCTCCCGCATTGTAGGCAGATGCTTTACCATCTGAGCCACCAGGGAAGTCCTATATAATTTATACATTGGGCTTTTTTCTTTCTCTTTCCTAGCTACCAAATCTCTTAACTATTAAAATGGAAGACTATCAGCTTTAAGACAAGAGAGGAAGTTTACTGAACATTCTCTTATTTGAAATACTAAGTATTTCACCTCTTCAGAATGTCCCTTAAGTTTCTCTTTTACTCAAAACACATATTGGGTCTTATACTGGCACTGGTATAGTTAAGTAAAAGAAGGAGTTCCTGCTTTCAGGACACTGCAGTCTGGTGAGTAGGCAGACATCAGTCACACCTTGCTTTCTTCATTCCTTAGCACAAGCTACTGTGGTGTTCTACATCTGCTCCGTTACACTAGAACATAGCCGGTTTCTCTGAATACAGTTGCAGTCATGTACATGAGTATGAACCAAGTAACCAAAAAAATTACCCAGAGACCAAAGGAAATCACTTTGTAGAAGACAGAGATAATTGGACGCTTGACTGAAGAGAATTCTATTTCTCTGGGTATTTGGTAAGAAGTCCATGCAAGCAGATGAGTCATTAAGTAAGCTTGAGAAAGACTATGAAAAAATTTATAGACTCAGATTTTTAAAAAATTAATCATATTTCTCAAATATCTTCTGGGCTTCCCAGGTGGTGTTAGTGGTAAAGTACCCGCCTGCCAGTGCAGGAGACATAAGAGATGAGGGTTTGATCCCAGGGTTGGAAAGATCCCCTGGAGAAGGAAATGGCAACCCACTCCAGTACTCCTGCCCGGAAAGTCCCATGGATAGAGAAGCCTCGCAGGTTACAGTCAACAGGGTCACAAAGAGTTGGACATGAATGAAGTGACTTAGCACACACTCCTATCTGTTTAATCATATGACAGTCCTTCAAATGGACTGAGGCAGTAAATGCTGAACTGCTTAAGCCCACCCAAAATTATGATAAAGTGAGAGCAAATCTATAGAGCTGCAACGTACCGGCCCTGAACAACAACTGAAGTCCCTGTTTCTAGTGTAGTGCTCTTAAATGGAAACATTCTTTGGAAAAGTTGGATACTTTCAGAATGTGGGAGAGAAATGGGTCCTGGCCCACCACTGTTAGAAACCCGTGTGGTTTGGTGGTGTCCTAGAATTGATACTGGCCATCCCAACTTGATCTCCCTGGTGACCAAGGCTAAATATGGTTGGCTAAGGTGTCAAGGAGGTGATGAAGCCTTTGTAGCCAAACTATTTGAATTTATATTAGCCAATGTTACAATGAACAGAATTCACCAACCACAGACAAATTAAGAAAGCAGAAACATTTCAACATAACCATAACATATAAGAAATAAAATGTTTTCTTTTCATCACTATTTTTGAGATAGTTCTTACTTGTCACTATGTAGTTATTTAGGCAGAAAGGCAAATAGGTGAAAGAGTTAATTCATGGTTGAAGTATGGCCTCTGGGTTAAACTGCCTAGATTCAATTCTCACACTTTTCATGCAGTAGCTGAGTGAACATGGGCAAGACATTATATATGCTTAATAGTTAAACTTTCCTCTCTGGACTAATTAACAGGACCTACCTGAAAGGTTGTTTTAACAATTAGATGAGTTAGACAGAAAAAAAAAAAAACAATTTAATAAATTGTGCTGGAACAACTGAATATCTAGATGCAAAAGAATAAAGTTGGATTCCTTCCTCATCCCATAAACAAAAATGAACTAAAAAATGTATGAGTTAAAATGATAAGATTCTCAGGATAAAACATAGGAGGAAATGAGACTTGGGCTAGATAGAGATGTCTTACACATGACCAAAAGCACAAGTCACAAAAGAAAAAACTGACAGTTTGGAATTAATCAAAATTGAAACCACCTGGGTTTCAAAGAACGCCAATCAAGAAAGTAAAAAGACAGTCCACAGAAAGGGAGAAAATATTTGCAAATCATATATCTAGGAGATCAAAGAATTCTTACAACAAAATTAAAATACAACATCCATAATATAATAATACAAATAATCCAGTTATAAAATGGGTAAAGGAGCTAAATAGACATTTCTCCAAGGAAGATATACAAAAGGCCAATAAGCACATGAAAAGATGCTCAGCATCAGCAATCAGGAAAATGCAAATCATGACCACAATAAGCTATCACTTCACACCCACTAGAATAGCTATAATTTTAAAGACAGATAGCAACAAGTGCTGGTGAGGTAATACAGAAATTGGGAATCCTTATACACTGCTCAGAGAAGGCGATGGCACCCTACTCCAGTACTCTTGCCTGTAAAATCCCATGGATGGAGAAGCCTAGTAGGCTGCAGTCCATGGGGTCGCTAAGAGTCGGACACGACTGAGCGACCTCACTTTCCCTTTTCACTTTCATGCATTGGAGAAGGAAATGGCAACCCATTCCAGTGTTCTTGCCTGGAGAATCCCAGGGAGGGGGGAGCCTAGTGGGCTGCCGTCTATGGGGTCGCACAGAGTCGGACACGACTGAAGTGACTTAGCATAGCATAGCATATACACTGCTGGTTGGAATGTATTAATAAAATAGTGCAGCCACTATGGGGTATAGTCTGGCAGTCCTGAAAAGATTAAATAGGGTTACCATACCACCCAGCAATTCCTCTCATAAGTAAAACCAAAAAGAAATGAAAATGTATGCCCATTCAAAACCTTGTACAAGAATGTTCAGAGCAACATTATTCTTAATTGTCAAAAAAAAGCAGAAGCAGCCCAAATGTCTATTTCGTGATGAATGGATAAATACAAAGTGGTAAATCCATATAATGGAATATAATGCATAAACAAGAAGCATACTATGTGTTCCCATTTATATGAAATGTCCAGAATAGACAGCTCTATAGAGAGAGTAGATGAGTAATTGCCTAGTGCTGGGAGGGAGTTGGTATGGGGTGGGGGGGTGGGGGACAGGTTAGGGAGTGACAGCTAACGGGAACAAAGTTTCTTTTGAAGTCATATAAAAATGAGCTAAAATTTATTGTGGTAATGGTTACACATATCTGTAAATATACTCAAAACCACTGAATAGTGTGCTTTAAAAGAAAATTACATGGTATGAAAATTGTATCTCAATAAAACTGTTATATTAGAAGGAAAAGCACTTAAAACAATGCCTGATGCACTGTGTTTTATACATATTAGCTAATACTATTATATATGGGATCAAAGCATCTCAGAGATTATCTACTCTAATCCTTTTAATGTTACAGATGAAGAAGGGCCACATGGCTGACTTACTGTACATGGCTAGGAGGCAGGAGTCAGTCCTAAACCAGAAACTTTACCTAGATTTTGTCAGTATGGTCTCTGGGACCCCAAAGTTCTCTTCCAAAAATCTGAAAAACTGACCTTGGGTCAAAAGTTCCCGTATCTGAGAAAACTCTAGCCAAATCAGTTCTTGAAAATTAAGACAAGATTTATGCTTTAAAAATAGAGATACAGGGCTCTTTTTGGAAATAACTAGCAAATTCTTATAAAAAGTCTACCCAACGTAGGGGTAAGGGGGTGCAGAGATGGATGTGGCTTAAATGAATAAGTTACAGTGCAATCACTTCTTTAAAATGTTCGAAGGTTTTAAGGGAAAGGGAAGCAGACAAGTCTCCAGACCTGTGGGTGGGATGGGTGTAGCTGACTTATGGAAAGGCTCACATGACTGTACTAAAAGGAGTCTGCTGCCCGAAGCCAACTCACATCCTTAAAAGGCCAGAAAGAAAGAAATTAAACTCGGAAGGAACATTTTTAAGACTGTGCTGTTCTAAAACCATGGGCCACATAACTGATAAACGATGACAGGGAGGGTGGGGAGCAGAAAAGTGTCTTTTGAACTTGTCATCCCACACAGATAGCAGCATCTCTCAAGAGTGCTTCCATATCTTTTCATTTTTAGTCCCTAGGAGGCGTGACAGTGGAAAGACTTGGTGCAGAGGCTCAAAGAGGAGAGCAGAAAGGGGGAAGCTGAGATGACACAACTGGGATTCTCCCAGGCCAGGCTGAAGGTCCTTAGGAAGAGCTTCCGTGCACAGGGATAAGAGAGTGAAGAAAACCCAGGGATACCTGAAACTGGACAAAGGCACCAAAGGTAAACAGCTACAGGCTACCTTCTCTCCCTGCTCTCTGGAAAGAAGCCTGTTAAAAGAGCAAATTGGTTCCAATTCCATCCCACTGGTTTCCTTGGCACACTTCATCCATCCTCTGAATGGGCTCCAGTGAGCTCACTGACCCCATGGGTGGCCCGTGAATTTTAGCCCCATCACCCACCCAGGCTGCTGTTCCTAGCCACCTCCCTCTGTATCTCCCAAATGAGCTCTACTTTCCTTTCTAACTTTACCACCTAAGAAGTCAGAGAAATGAGTAAAGGGATTCAAAAGAAATAATTTCTAAACTTTTTTATTTAATTACAGAATATAGGAATGCTCTTCTCTATCACATCCAATTCATTCATTTGTCAAATATTCACTGAGTCTCAATTTGTGCCAGGCACGAGGTTGGATACTGGGGTGGGTAGTTAAGATGAGAATATCTACTAGAAAGGATGAACAGGCAGTTTAATTAAGTGTTGTGCTAGAGGTACATAGGTTGTGAAAGATCTTAAGAGAGTCTCTAGTCCCCCCAGGGGTGGGGAATACAGAAGGCATTTCAGTGAAATAGATGCCTTTGGCATATCACAAGGAATAAATTCTATACAAAAAGGCAGGGTGGGAGGGGGAGGTAAGTGATAGAAGGCTTAGGAGATAGCAGGGGCAAAACTGTCAAGCATGGGAGGATACGAAAAACTTGTAGGAACATCAAGAAAAACTGGACTCAGGGCCCAAACTAAAGGGGCTAAAAGAATGCGCCCTGCAAAACGGTATGATAATTTCTGCATCTGCTCCAGAGAAATCTGCCAGAATATGATTAGTATAATACCCCAGAGAACGTCACATGCCTTGTGCATATGAGAATGCAAGAGGGAATTATTTCTAAGAGTTTTTAAGCTCAGCAACTGCAGAGCAGACACAAAAGCCACAGAATGTGGCTAAGCTTTATTTTAATGATATAGGGATATTACATATAATCAAGCCTGTAAAGTATAGGGGTGATTTACAAAGGATAAACCTTCTTTGTTTGGAGAGAACAGATTGGGCAGCTTTTTATGAAGTTTAAAAATCATAAAGGAATAAGGAGGTACAGGAGAGAAAGAAAAAGGGAAAGCCCATCAGGGATTGTCCAGTCCAACTGTGAACTCGCAGGCAAAGCCAGGAGATGCAAACAGCACACTGCTATTTCTTAATATATCCACAGGCATACAATCAGCTTAACTCATAAACCCCAAAATACTGGGAGTCAGTGATTCAAGTATGTATCTTCTATTTTGTTCTTTAGCTAAAATTATTCTAGCTGAGTACTCCTCCTTACAGTTTCTGCTAAAAGCTTTACCTAATGGAAGGATCTGGGTTATTAACAGTTGCTGAACCAAGGAAAAGATGAAATACAGTTCCTTGGTTTCATTCTATCAGCTCCCTCTTGAATATATTCCTTTTTTCTTCCTTCTATTGAGAAACATTTCTTTCTTTATTACTCAGGATGAGTCATATTTACAGTTTTAATTCCCCCATCAATCTTAAAATAATACTAAAATCATCTCAGTAACTACAGTGCCCTTTGCAGGAAAAGAACTATATCATAACCATTCAAATATAATCACTAACTTATGTGGGGTTCACTGAGTTTTAGAGTTGAAAAGAATTCCAATTCTTTTTACTCAGTACTAGTGTAAACCAGTGCAGAAGGAGAAGCTAGACCAAGTCTAGCAGATATGTTACCAGGAAGAAAATAAGACCAAAGTTATGCTCTCAGTACTACCGTACTACACTAAACTCGGCCTGTAAAGTCAGAAGGCGTGTGTCTATTATATACCTGCCACGGTTTCCAGGTGCTTGGGATACATCACCAAACAAAAACAGAGATCCTAGCTTTTACTCTGGAGAGGAGAAGAGGCAGAAGAATTTGGAAAGACAGACAATAAACAATAGACATAATGAGGTAAATTATATAGTGAAAATTACACAGTAAGATGACAAGCGTTACCAAAAAAGAAAAGGTACACCAAGGCCAGAGATGAAGGCGGAAGGGAAAGGTTACAATCTGAAATAGGGTGATTAGGGCAGGCCTCAGTTAAAACTGCCAAGATTTGAAATGTGGTGGGAAGCAACCATCTGAGAATTGCAGAACCTGGACAAAAGTGACTTTACCTGTCACTGGCTTGGTTTCTCCATCTTTAGAATGGAAATAATGATTCTCTTCAAATAAGGGTGCTATTTACATTGAGATAGTGATTGCTATTTTAAGTAACATTTTAGTCTCTTGACTAGTGTTGGGGGCAATGCAGGAGGGACAGAGAATAGTATTTCCTTATAAAAAGGACTCTGTAAAAGAAAATCATCTCCAGACATATTTCCCTATGTGGAAATAAAGTTAATACTTTGCAAACTCCACCTGGGACATAAAAACAATGAGCATAAAATCTTACACATTTTATAAATACATATTTATTCACAGTGTTATTGCATCATCTATTGGTTTTAATTCTTTTTTAATTTCCTTCTATATATTGTCCAAGCTGACATCATCTGTTTCAGATCATGAGACCCTGAAAGGCAGCAACTAGCCTACTTTACTATTTTTAGATATCTGCATGATGCCATACGCAGCCTGTAGGCATGTGCTCAGTCACTCAGTCATATCCGACTCTTTGCAACCTCATAGACTGTAGCCCACTAGGCTCGCTTGTCCATGGAATTTTCCAGGCAAGAATGCTGGAGCAGGTTGCCATTTCCTACTCCAGGGGATCAAACCCGCATCTCTTGTGTCTTCTTTATTGGCAGGCAAATTCTGTACTACTGTGCCAGCTGGGAAGCCCATACACAGGGTGGCATATAACAAATACTATCGATCATAATTAGAAGTATGTCCTTTTTATTTTAACATGAACCTACTTTTTTTAACCCATACATCCCTAAACATTTAACAAAAAGTCTTAAGACATTTCAAAGTACCTTCAGGGGCAGACAAGCAGTTAACATTTGGCAACAACCTGCCTGGATTTCAGGACTCGGCCTAACCACATGTCATCTGTACAACTTTGGGTAAACTGCTTCACATCTCAAAACTTGAGTTGTTTCACCTGGGAAAACTTGAACAATAATACCTATCCCCAACGATTTTGTGTACTAGAGCTAATGGCTGCAGAAGTACCTGGCACAGTGCCTGACTTATAAAAGGCATTAAATAAATGTCAGTTTGCTCTTTGCCAAATCTTCTGCCCCCAGCCTTGCACCCCCATCCCAATCCCAAACACACACACATACACACACTTCATCAGTATATTAAAGAAAAAAAAAAGTCTTGCTTTAAACTATAAGTGGAGTATAAGAGACAGCCAAGACGTCCTTACTCCATCCCACCAGCCCTGGCAGCCTCTAGCTGTGGAATCCCTGGTTATTTCCTTTCTCAAGGAGGAGATACTATTCTGGTTTGACAGATCCTTTCCTGGACACACTCTCAGAATTCCCTAAGGTTCTTATCGTGGCTAATGGATAACAATGCAGAGGCTATGGGAGTGAATAATCACTCTCTCCCAGCTAAAAACTTCCTTTATTGACTTCTCTAACTTCCCGTTAGTACTCTGCTGCCAAATCAACCTCCTGTCCTAGGCAACTATTAAAACTAATTTTCTTGAAACTAAAAGACACGTTTAGTGGTCAGCAATAAATCGCACTAACCTCAATTACTAGCCACTTAGGCTATTAGAATACCAGACTATTAGAATATTCACAAAATTAAATTGTTTACATTTCTGTTTCCTTCTTTTAACCCTTAAAATGCAAACAAAAGCAGGAGTGAAGAAAGATACCTTTTAGTTATTCCTTCTACAAGATAATGTGGATGACAGTAATATTAGGTAAATAAATATTTTGTGTCTAAAATGACAGCAGTATCTACTCTTCACTGAAAGAGAAACTGAAAGCAAGGCAATTAAACAGTTTGTTTTTGTGGCTTATGGTTAAGTGGTATCTTTTTCTATTAGGTGGCAGTGTCTTGTATTGTGTATTCCAAGTACACAGGATGGTGCCTAGAACATAGCTGGCAGCCAAAAAATTTTAACTGAATGAAATGAATAAATTACCATTTGCTTTTATCCTGAAGACCAATGTATGACCTTTAATCCTCAAAAGAGAAAACACACGATCCCACTACATGTGACGCATATCCACAACACCAGAATCTAAGATTCCTACTCCAAGAGAGGCTAGAACAGCTTTTTGAGGCAATTCTGCTTACTCAGCACGTTATTCCCCCTACGGTTTTTCACTCTTTTGTTTTTGCACTAAGGATATTTGTATAAAAACAGAATCTTTGTTGCTTAGTAATTCATCTGCTCCAGCCACTTGTGCTCTGTTCTCAATCAAAATTCTCAGTTTTTGGCCTCCTCATCAGTTTTATAAGGAGTTTAATGAACTGGCCAGCCTTGCTCCTTTTTCCATCCTATGGAACAATGGGCCCCAAGTTCCCACACATTACTCCTCTTTTGCTTCCATCTTGGGTTATATGTCATTGTGCCATACATAATCTATCAGTGCTCATCAAAAAGTGCTCACTCGTTAACAGAGCACTACCACCACGCCAGCTGCAAAAGGCTTCAGCTTCAAGTCTGGGTAGGGCTACCCCAAAGTTAGAGAGGGTTCTAAAGACCAGAATTTCAAGGAAAACTATAAAAGAGTAGGGGGGTGCAATCAGGTAACTAGTAAAATAATCCATTATTCCATCAGAGGTAAAAGCATATAAGAAAGTTGATCATTTATTATTACTATCAATTCAGTTTGAAGCATTTTATTAATCACACATATTAATTTTTCAATGTCTAATTCTCCTTATGTTCCTTTCCATTCTATAGACTTATCAATCTTTTCCCAGAGCTCTGTTTCTCTTATTTCTCACTGTTCCTCCAAAAAGGACAATAAACAATTTCCAAGTCACTCATCATCATAAACTCTGACATGTTAAATTACCCCCTGCTCAGTTTATGGACCACACTGGGCCCATAAAACTCCTCTCTCACCAGCAAACCACCCCACACAACAGTCTCACTTCCCCTTTTCCGCGCGGGGAAGGACACTTCCTCAAGGAACGCTGAACCACACCCCATCCCCTTCCTTCCCGCTGGAGGTGCACCCCCAAGCCAGGACGCCAGGGAGACTCCTTACCTGGAAGGCAGCTGCACTCAAAGGTGAAGTCACCAGCCTGCCGGCAGGTACCTCCGTTGACACAGGGGGAGGGTGCACAGGGCACGTAGGGGCTGTCACAGTGCTGGCCTGTGAAGCCCTGGGGGCACTGGCACTGATAGGAGCCTGGGAGGTTGAGGCAGGTGCCGCCGTGCTGGCACAGTCCTGGAATGTCACACTCATTGACATCAGCCTCACATTTCTGCCCTGTGAAGCCTGCGAGGCACGTGCAGGAGAACTGGTTGGCCACAGTGGTACAGGTACTTCCATTTGCACAGGGGTGGGACAGGCAGGCATCCGTCCACTGGCACAGTTTACCTACAGGAAAGATAACAGAAGTAAGCACTGCCCACAGAAATGGGTGTCAGCCCCATCCCACCCCCCATCTCCCACCCAACAGGCGACGTTAAGGCCATTGCATGGAGAATCCCTAAGCTCTCTGAACTGTACAGGAGCCCGTATCAGAGCCTCCCCAAGTTCATCGGACAGGAGCACTCTCCAGGGCCCTTAGCTGAGACACAAAGACTCAGTGAAGCACAGGAGTGACTGTAGCTGAATCACAGGCAGCTACAAGAATCCCTGCAGCACAGAAGGGTCTGGATCCACCTAGTGTCTCACACCTCTATTTCTGCCTAAGATACTCCTCTGTTTGGAAGGCCGTCTTCCTTGTTGTTCACCCAGTGGGCTCCACTGTCTTGACAACTCTACTCATAAGTCACCACTGCCATAAAGTCATCCTTAATGCTCGACTCAGGGACCCAACCCCCCCCCCGCTCCCTTTCCCTCAAACACACACCCCTACGCATGCAAACACATACCCCAAGTTTGCTGTTTTCTTTTATTGTCACCTGTCACACGAGCAGGGCTCCGATCCCTAGAGTAGGCTCTCAAATCATGTCTTTTGAATGAAAATAAAGTGTACTGATATTTTCCACAATACACTGTGACTAAACAGACCTCTTAGATGATAAAAACAAGTCAATATGACTTCTGCTTCCCTTAAACACAACACACACGCACACGTATTCCGGGAAACATTTTGTTAATTGTGGTCTTGACAAAAATAGTGCTGGATGTGTTTGAAGAAGATGAAGAATCTCTGGCTTCTTAAGCATGAAAAAAAAACTAGAAGCTGTCATAAGAATAAAGATCTAGAAAGGCAATTCTTGTGGACTCTCTCACGTAGGAAAGCACTAGAAAGAATCAGGAAGACAGTATTCGATCTCAAGGAATCAAAACAGATTATCTGAGGTAGAGAGAGAGGGGGAAAAAAATAGTCCTATGCTACTGGTAAATTCGGTATTCTCATGGCTTTCTATTTTCATGAGTTCGAGTTTTTTCAAAACTAAAGATCTGAGAATCCCCTGAATGTGTTAATACTCCAATTGGTTGTCTAGGTAAACATCCAAATCTTTGACCCCACCTCCCCATAGCAAAGCAAGTAAGAGTCATGACAGATTCTCTAAAAGGGAGAAAGGTGACACATGAGTACACAAAAGTACTCTCTGTCTACCAGGAATATCAAATCAAAGGGAAAAGGTGAACCAAAAATCCAGGTACAGCATGTATACTTCAGGGAAGACAGAGTGAAGGAACCTTCATTTTTCTATTTTCCTTTGTTCTACTGAGAGTACTTACCTACAGTGGAGAACAGATAAAAATGGTTACTTCTGCCAACAGTGTATTTCAGAGTATTTGCCTCCAACTGAAACAAGAAGGTTGCTGACCTTGGTTTCCCATATATGTTTTGTACAAGCACTAACCTTCTGCCTCTCTTTTTTTCATCTGAGTGATGTGAGCTCATAAGGTCTGATGAGGTAGGGTAGTGAGCTATCCCTAAACTAAAAGGGTAAGCTTGACCTGTGGTGGTTCCTAAAGTGGTAGATGGAAGTGGCAGATGTATAAAGATGATTAGCACCCTGAGGACCACCAAGAAGAGATCTTTTTAATAGCAAGGAATCCACTTTAATTTGAGCATTATTTCAGAATAACGTTTTAATTATGAAGAAGGTATCACTGCCGTTTCCACTAGTCAGGATTAAAATCTTTTAAGTGGATATGCCCTCCCTTGCCTTGTGGAGCAAAACAACTTGAAACTGACAATCAGGAAAAATTATTCTCTCAACCACCCAATCTCTTCAGTGACTCACAGTATCAATGCTGTCACAGTCATGATGGAGATATAACTGTAACACCTTTTAATGAAAAACCAATAGAACAAGCATTCCAAACTGAATGAATCAGTCTAGTTTTCTGAGTGTGTTTTTCATTTTCTAATTAGATTTACAGAATTGTTGATATACTGGAGGACAAAACAGTGAATAGTTCTCCTTTTCACAACGAAGTTAATAAACACTTATGGTTAATTTTGAATAAAGCTCAGACCCACCTGTGAAGAACTTATAATACAGTCAGATGAGAAACACGTAAAAATTAATTACAACAAACTATGACACATAAAATAATAGAACACAGAGACTAACTGTGTAAAGGAATCATGAGAGGGTCACTGAGAGGTTACAATAACATTAGGCAATCTCCAAATGTAGAAAAGGGCATTCCAGCAAAGGGGTATGCAATAGCATGGAGGCAACAGGAAGTATGACATTTTCAGGAAATGATGAGAACGCTGGCGTCACTAAAGCGAGATGTTGTGGGGAGGTGAGGCTATAAAAAGAAGCAAGGCCTAGACTGTGAAGGGCTGTGAAAGCCAAGTAAAAGAGTCTGCAGTTTACTCTGCAGATGATGGAAAGTCACTAGGCATGGTAAGCAGGTAGGTCTGTGAGAAGATTTGCATGTATAATTAAAGATGTGGCAATGTGACAGGTAAACAAGATGGGGAGAAAGTAAAGGTGAGGAAACCAATTAGGAAACAACTGCAGGAGTCCAGGTGAGAAAGGACATGAATGTCAGCTACAGAGCAGAAGAGGAAATGGAGGGGAGTAGACAGGTGAGAAGTAACTCAGATTAAAATGCATGCCTGAGTCCACATGGGGTACAGATAAATGAGAGGGAGTTTCTAGCTTAGGGTATTTGGAGGGTACACTGGTGTCACTATCTATATCGACATGTTGAGTTTCCGGTACCTGTTGAATTTCCAAGGATAATATGCAATAGATAGTTAGAAATACGAGCCTGAATGTCAGTGTCAGTGTGAAGCAAAAAGGATGATCGTGAGAGTCATCAGCAGGGGATGAAGATGATGACAGCTGAGGAAACTGGAGAGAGCGAGATTCCCTGGGGAAAGCTGTCATATGGCTCAAAACAGGGCTCAAAACAGAGTTCCAAGAACAAAAATTAAATGCATGAGGACAAGGACAAGACAACGGAGAAGCAAAAGAAACAACCGGTTTAGAAAACCAGAAAAGCCAGTGCCCTGAACGTCTGGGGAGAGGAGTTTTTAAGAAATAAGTTATCAGTAACACTAACAACTTTTCTCCCAGTGACAGGGCAGTAATTATGATCCCCAGTCCTGATATATACACTTCAGTCAGCCACTGCGGAGTATTTGACCCTTTTGCTTTCTCTTTCTCCCCTTTCAAAAGGAAGTTAAGGATAGCTGACTGGAACATTCCAGTTCCTTCCCATAATGATAAACATGTACTATAGAGGGAGACCCTAAAGGACCAGATGATAGTATCTAAAAGACACTAAATGGAAGTACCTGCTGAGAATACGAAAATGTGGGCCTGAGTCCCACTGGTTACCTGTAAAACCGACTTGGCAGGTGCACTCATAGGTGTCCCGGCTAAGCACGTGGCAGGTGCCTCCATTCAGGCAGGGCTGAGACACGAAGCAGGGGTGAGTAGTGGAGTGCTGGCAGTCCTCGCCCGTGAAGCCCAGGGCACATCGGCACATGGCTTTCCCCAACATAGCCTGGGCCACACACGTCCCACCATTCTGGCAACGGTTCTTCTCACAGGGGTCTCGATGCTGACAATATTCTCCCAAGAAGCCCTCTGGACATCTATATGGAAAAGAGAGGAGTCCATGAAAACATGGACTTCTTATAAGTCCACAAACTTACAAGATAATGCAGTTCATTCAAGAAAATACTGGACTGTGAATTGAGAAACCTGAAGGCACAATCTATAAGACTGTCTCACTTTAGGCGAAGTGTTTAGTACTTAACCACATACTCTCATGTCTTTTTGACCTTGATCCTTATTCAGAGGCAAAATGCAACCATAGCCTTTTTCATGTAGGCGCAGGCTGGTAGGCGGTAACTGCACTGTTTTGTTTAGCATCGTGGAGACTTGTCTTCAAATTCAGTAACTTTCTCCTTTTGACTAAGTCAATTGATAGAGTTAAGACACGCATGATAATGCATGGACTGATCCCCTTACCCTCTCAAATTTAAAATCTGTAAAATATCGGGTGGCTTCAATTAAGCACTAAGGAATAATAAGTTTTTCTTATTTCCACTGAGACATCAGTTGGCCCATATCTAGACTTCTGGATCATGTTCAAGGGGTCAAGACTGTGACAAAGGAAAAGGAGGTACAGGAATGGGGAAGAATTCAAGAGACTTTTCAGAAACTTAAATCTGCAAAGATATTGGTAGCAAGCACCTTTCCTAACCAAAAAAGCAAAGCATAACTTTAAAATAACATTAAAAATATGTAAGGCAGCACACAAACACCAAAGTGAAGAAGGGAAAACAATTCAAGAACAACAGTCTACAACATGTCCCACATATTGAGAAATCTTTTTACATGCCACCACTGATTTATAAGATGCACAACCATCCCAAAATGTGTGTAATATTTATAAGAGTTTTCTCCAAACACCATAAAAAAGGCATAGAAAGTCTCTATTTTCATAATGATAAACAGGATCTCTAAGAAGCGTTTAAAAGGAACAAAAAGTCTTTGATTCTAACTATTTTGCCACTTGGCTGTCGCCCCAGATACTTGGTTCAACCTATTTCTCCATTTGACTTTTTGGAGGATAGAAAACTAACTACAAGGCTGTTCCACCATTACCTTGAAGATAATACATTTAAACCAAACTAAATTCTCCCCCTCAAAACCAGCTCCTTTTGCATCCTCCGAAGCTCAGTCACTGTGTCTTGACTCTCCCAACCACTCAGACTTTGAGCCCTGGGGTTCTGTTTCATTCCTTCTTGTCTTTGCCAACCTGTCCACAATGTTTAGTAGCCATTGGTTGACCACATAAGGTCTTTAGAGGTCATAGTTTTGAGGAAAGAAGGAGGACCAGACAGAATGGTCTGGTGGGGACTAATAATCTGGGGACTAAGACAGAACGGAAGAGGAAAGAGCGCTAGTAAGTAGCTTCGGTGGCAGTGATGGAGAGTCCCAGCCTCCTCAATCTTTTCTCAGAGCTCTGTACAGCAAGCACAGCAGAACCAGGAGCAGCTAGAGCTCTGAGCATCCTTGGGAACAGGTAAAGCTAGAGAATGAGAGGCAGTGAGGGAAGGGCACAGCACTGAAACCAAGCATGGCTAAAGTTTCCAGTGAGGAGTATCCACCTCCTATCATCAGAAGGCCTATCTGGAGTCCTGGTGCTATGACCTTGAATAAATAATTTCACTATCAGCTCTTTCACATTTTAAATAGTTAATAAAGCTACCTCCATCATGAGTCTCTTGTAAGAACTGAACAAAGTATGTGAAAAACTTTAAGTTTTGCTAATGAAAAACATTTTTTTCTCTCTTTGCACTTACTGAGGAAAATATAATGCTTTATTCAAATCACAGCTTGATTTTATAATAGAATAGGTTATTTTCTAATTATTTTTTTAGTAAAGCAGCAAAAATTGCCAATGTAGTATAGCTAAAATTAACCATATTATTAAAAGCATTTGCAACTTATTTGAGAAATCTGTTATGGATGATGTTAAAACTGCAACACAATTCTCATTCACGGTAACAGTCCTCTGGGCATTAGGCTTGGCTGACAACTTCTGATTCTCCCATATGGGAATTATTTACCTTATAAATAATGACAAACTTTTAAGCCTGGGTGGGCTTTGCCCAAGCTTTGCTACCATCATCACCACCTCCCCAACACTATCATGTGGCATCTGCTCAGAGAACACAAATTCCCTTAAATATTAGCTTCATAAACATAACGAAAGCATAAGGTTCCCAGGAAACAAAAATGAAGCAATATGGAAGATTCTAAAGTAAAGTGAAGTCACTCAGTCGTGTCCGACTCTTTGCAACCCCGTGGACTGCAGCCTGCCAGGCTCCTCCGTCCATGGGATTTTCCAGGCAAGAATACTGGAGTGGGGTGCCACTTCCTCCTCCAGGGGATCTTCCTGACCTAGGGATCGAACCTGGGTCTCCCACACTGCAGGTAGTCTTTTTACCATCTGAGCCACCAGACAAGATTCTGGAGCCAAACAAAAGTATTCCCAAATTATCTGTTACTAAGGTTTAATCTACATTGTTGCTTCCTACCACTAAAGGAAAAATGTTTCAACTAAGATATGTTTAAGAAACCAGTAAAAATAGAGGTGACAACTACCGCTTGTGAGTCTGCTTTGGTCCATTGCTTGTTCTTTTTTATGGCCTGAGAGCTATAAATGATTTTTCCATTTTTTAATAGTTGGGGGGAAAATCAAAAGAAAATAATATTTTATGACATTTGAAAGTGAAAGTGAAAGTGAGGTTGCTCAGTGGTGTCCGACTCTTTGCAACCCTGTGGACCGTAGCCCACCCGGCTCCTCCGCCCATGGGATTCTCCAGGCAAGAGTACTGGAGTGGGTTGCCATTTCCTTCTCCAGGGGATCTTCCCGACCCAGGGATCGAACCCAGGTCTCCCATATGGCAGGCAGACGCTTTAACCTCTGAGCCACCAGGGAAGCCCGATGAAAAGTATGTGAAATTCAGATTTCAGTGTCCACACATGGACTCTTGTTGGAACACAATCATACTCATTCATACAGGGACCGTCTATGGCTACTTCTGCATTATAATAACAGGGTGGAGTAGTTGTGATGAAACCATATGGCTCCAAAAAGTATTTATATCTGATGCTTAACAGAAAAAGTTTGCCAACTCCTGAATAACAGAATATATGAAGGCTAATTCTATATACTGGAGAAGAAAATGGCAACCCACTCCAGTATTCTTGCCTGGAGAATCCCATGGACAGAGGAGCCTGGTGGGCTGCTGTCTATGGGGTCGCACAGAGTCGGACACAACTGAAGCAACTTAGCAGCAGCAGAATTCTATATATAGCATTCAAAATGCTTATTAATAATGATGTTGATGATGAACATATTTTCGTATCAGCTTCCACAAAGAATATTACACTCGTTCATTCATGCAACAGTTACTAAGTGCCTATTAAGTATCAGGCACTGTTCTAGAGCTAGGAAAATTCTTGAACTCACAGAGTTTAAATTCTAGTAGGAGAAGACAAAAAGCAAAATTAATAAATGAAATCTATAATTTGCTACGTGGAGTTAAGTGCTAAGAAAAACAATAAAACAAGAAAGAGGCATAGGAAGGTAATGAATTCGGGATAACAGAGGTACATAAATGAGGTGTTTCAGTTAGAAATAGGAAAAGCAGAGAGCCTCACTGAGAGGCACATTTGAGTCAAGAGCTAAACGAGGGAAGAGATAGCTCAGGAGGTATCTAGGGAAAGCATGTTAAAGGCAGAGAGAACAGCAAATGCAAAGGCCCTTAATAGGGAACAGTCCTAGCATGGTTGAGGAATAGCCAGAAGACCTCTGTGGTTCGACCAAAGGGATTAAGAAAGAGTAGCAGAAAAGAGATTACAGTTACAAGTAGGAGGCAGATCATGAGGAGACTTTAGGCCACTGCAAAGAAGGAGTCAGGGTCTTACTCTAAATGAGATAATACTAAGACAGGATGTACAACTGACTTATTCTCCTGAAATCCATCTATAGAAACACAACTTATTTTTATGGGAAGCTAGACTCACTTCTGATATAATAATAAAGACTTTCTTATTTAAAATGTTCTAGATAGCTAGACATCAGCCTATTCTTTTACCTTAAAACATGTACAAGTCTCTTTTAATCTCCATTTTTCACTAAGCCTCATTTCCCTTTCTAAATACTTCCTTCACAAACAAACTTCTATAACTATCGCCTAATTTCACAGCTATTTTCCCTTTCTTTTCCATCTTATTTGTTCCTTTGCAGTAAAACTTGCATTCTTCTTATTGGCCAGAAAACATGTCCTAAGAGCAATGACCTTTCCCTTGTCCAGTTCAGTGGTCTCACCTGAGATTTCTTCATAAGGAAGTTCTTAGAGGAAGCATTGCTGGCCATACCTCCATCACTCTAACTGGTTTACATTTGGTTTCTGTGACTCCCTCTGTACTTCAAAGCCGGGCAAATTCTTAATTTAGATTCTGGAATCCTCTTCTTCTTCCTCCCCATCAATTTACGGCCACTTGAAGTTTAAGTCTGGGTTGGACTGCTCTTTCCTCCCTTATGCATTTGTTATTTTGGTTGTTGTTCATTTAGTTTAAAGCAACTACCTTCGTGTATCAAGTGCCAGTTTCATATGGTCAGTTTACTAAAAGTCATCTACTTACCCTAACATATCCTGCCAATACCTGAAACTACATTTCAAAAGTACAGTCATATTTTCAAGAAACTTAATTTCTCCATTTTTCTAAGGCTTCCATTCACCATCTCAAAAGTTACTTTTGGTTAATCCTTTTACATTATACATAACTTATGACTACGTTCTGAAGTCTTGTTAAACTGAATTCCTATAGTACTTATCATAGACACTCACTGTCTCCTTTCTGATAAAAATTCTGATTAATTAAAAAGCCTCAGGTCAGACACCTTGTCACTGGCTTTTCCCCCCACTTCCATCTATCACTGTATAATAATAAGAGAACCATGGGATTCAAGACATCCTAATGTAATTTCTACCCAAAAAGATAATTCTTTCTAAAATATCCCTGAAAGATGATCACAGCCTCTATGTGAATAAAAGCAATTAAGTGTGATGTCTAAGAAACAGAATTTAATAAATACTTGAAGTTATCTTCTTTCTACTATTAAAAGTGCAGACACTAGAATTAGATCACCTGGATTTCAATCTCATTTACTCTGAGAGTGATCCTGAGCAAGTTATTAAACCTCCTTGTTGTAAAATAAAAGTTAATAACAGTACCTACCTTGTAGGGTTTAAAATACTTGTAAAGCACTTAGAACAGTTATCTAGTGCATAGTAAATGCCAAGTATTTGTTAAGTAAGACAAAATATTGGCTCACTACTTCAACAACAGAATTGCCTTCAGTGTGGGTAGACCTCATTGTCCGGCAGCCTTACTTTCTGATGTCTTCAAATTCTGCCTTCCTTCCTAGGTATGTATATACCAAAAAGGATAAAATGTAAATCAATGCAAAAATTTGTAAAGAATGTTCGTAGTAGCATTATTTATAATAACAAAAGTGGAAACAACACAAACATCCATAGCTGATGAATGGGTAAATAAAATGTGGTATATCCATACAATGAAATATTATTTGCCATAAAAAGGAATGAAGATTTGATACATGCTGTGATATGTATCAAACCTTGAAAATATCATGCTAAGCGAAAGAAGCTAAATACAAAAGGCCACATATTGTATAATTTCATTTTTGTGAAAGATCAAAACAGGCAAATCTATAGAGATAGAAAGTAGATTAGTGTTACCAAGAGCTGGGAAGAGGGGAACTGGAGAGGGACTGCTAAAGAACAGGGAGAGTCTCTGGAAGGTAATGAAAATGTTTTGAAATTCTATAATGCTGATAGTTACACTTAACTGTGGATATACTAAAAACCACTGAATTGTATATTTCAAAAGGGTCAATTTAATAGTATATGAATTACTGTTGGTGGGAATGTAAATTGGCGCAACCATTATGGAAAACAGTATGGAGGTTCCTTAAAACACTAATAATAGAGCAATATGATGAGCAATATGATCCAGCAATTTTACTCCTGGGCATATATCCAGACAAAACTGTAATTCGAAAAGATATATGTACCTCTGTGTTCATAGCAGCACTATTTACAACAGCAAGACATTGAAGCAACCTAAATGTCCACCAACAGATGAATGGATAAAGAAGACGTAGTATATATAAATACATGATGGAATGTTACACATAAAAGAGGAGGACATGATGCCATTTGCAGCAACATAGATGGACCTAGAGATTGTCATATTGAGTGAAGTTTGAGAAAAACAAATACCATATGATATCACTCATATGTGGAATTTATTATATGATACCAATGAACTTATTTACAAAACAGAAACAGACTCACAGATGTAGAAAACAAATGAAAAGGGAAAGAGAGTGGGGAAAGAATAAATTAAGAGTATAGAGTTCGTAGATACAAACTACTATATATAAAAATAGATAAATAATAGGTCCTACTGTGTGGCACAAGGAACTATACTCAATATCCTATAACAAACCACAAGATAAAAATATATATATATTAATATATATATAACTGAATCACTTTGCTGTACACCAGAAACTAACACAACATTGTAAATCAACTATATACTTCAATAAAAAATTTTAATTAAAAAAATTTTAGTATGTGAGTTATATCTTATTTAAAAAAATAATTCTGCCTCCCTATAATTTCCATTTCTGGCTATGCCTGTCCTCTAGAACAAAAAGGAACAAGCTTCTCTTACATGTGGCCCTTCAAGAATTTACAGGTAATTATTTTGTTTTCTCTTTGTTTTCTTTTTCCAGGATTCAATGCTTTGGACTATTCCAGACTTCTTCACCATTTTAGTGGCTCTCCTATGCTTCAGACAACAATAGTAATAATAATAAGAGTGACCAACATTTTTGAAGAACTTACTATGTATTATGTATTTGCTAAGCATTTTGTTTTTATTACTCCCTCTAACAGTTATGCTATAGCATTATGTCCATTCTGTATGTGAGGACCTTAAAGCTTAGAAAGATGAAGATTTCAGAGCTAGTAGATATTAGAGGCAGATCTCAAATGCAAGTATGATTCCAGAGCCCACATACTTCAAAACTGGGCTATCTGCCTACCCCCAACTAGATGATTCTAGTTCATCAAAAACGTCTTTAAAAGATAGGACCCAAAATTGGGGGGGGGAACCCACATAATACATATGTCCTTACCACTATAGCATAGAGTTGGACACTATTGTTTCTACTATTGCTGCTTAAAGCTGGGTTCACTTTTATAAAAATTACAAAATCCAGATTCAGTTAAAAAGTCCACACTTTTTTTCCCACATGAACTACTTTTATGCCATATTCAGCCCATCCTGTATTAGTACACCACGTTTTTTGAATGCAATAATTGGTCCTGTAATTTCTTTCTTTTCAACATGCTGAATCTTTACCCCAAGTTTTCTTTATTTAGATAACTTTACACTTTATTCATATAATCACAGAATTTCAACACTGCACCAAATCTCAGAAGTCAATTGGTCTGAACCTCTGTTGTACCGATAAGGACACCAAACTGACCTGCCGCAAGTTTGTCTGTAGACCCAGCAATTTCCCCTAGTTTTGGATCACCTACAACTGTACTTCTATCTTTACCTAGTCTTTATCAAAATATAAAGCATCACTTAACTGAAAGTATTCTATGGAGTCTTACCCCAAGATTGGCTCCTATTCAGTCAGTTCTATTATCGCAATTACACCAGCATTCTGTCTACACCTCTTCATTAAATTCAGGGAGAAAATTGCTCCCTGAAAGTAAGCACACTACTTAAAGAATGATCCTTCTCAAGTATAATTTTGATCATGTCACTCACTTTTCTGCTCAGAAGCTAGTTTCAGTGCCCAGCCCTTCTTATGGCCTATTTGTCTGCCCTACTCCTATCATCCAGTCTACTCCTTAGTGACCCATAACTTAAGCACTCCAGATTATTTCCATACTCAGGTCTACTGTTCCTTATATAAAAATCTTCTAACTAATCTCCAGTGAGAGGTACCACATTTTACCATCTGATATGTCTCTAATTTATTTTCCTTTCTTCTATCCTTGTTTCAAAGATCTGTTCAAAACCTATATCCTTTACTAAGCTTTCTCCAAACCATCTCACCCTTCTCTGATCTAACAGTAGTTGTACTCCATGTTACATATTACATTATTTCTACCAATATGGCTCTTCTTCATTAAGCCATAGTGAGGTCTTCCCTGTGTCTCTTTCAAACTGATATTTTTGTGGGGAAGAGCAAGTCTTCAGACCCTGGGGCGGTTGGCTTGAACACCATGACCACCTATGTTGCAACATCCCCTCTCAACCTCACGTGGGGCTCTGCCTGGTAGAACACAAGGCAACCAAAAAAACCATCCTGGGGTTCAAGGTCATCCCTCACAGCTCAGGGGTGAATATGGACACAGGAAGAAATTATGGACATAGGAAGAAAAGGGAGAGATGGGTAAGTGAGACAGCCAGAAATAAAGTACCCCATCTCCTAACACAGAAGATCTTTCAACTTTGCAAATCCACATTCAACTGTAATAGGAGTACGCCATATGCCCTGTTAGTGGGAACTGGGACTCTCCACTGAAAACAAGAGATTAAAGAGCTCTCTTCTCGAGATGGCTCAAGTTGACTTTATTATCCAAGTTCCCTTACAAATCTATAGTTCTATTAAGTTACCCCAGTACCATTTTTGGAAAATAGCCTATATCTTGAACTAAAGGTGTATGTTAAAAAAAAAAAAATCTTCTAAAAATATAACCAAAAAAAAAAAACCCTCTAAAAATTGCATTTGGTTCCTGAAACTATATGAATGCCCTCCTCTGGAGGAAATTTATAATTTATTTAAGTAGTTTTCTCAGTGACTTCCTCCTAGTCTCTTCTCTTCTCTGGCTTTGGATCTCTGAAATAACATAGTTCATAGAGGATGCTTTGAGTACAGGGAAAGTTTTGTGGGAGGGTGCTTTTTCCCTGTAAAACAATTTCATAAACTAATCTGAACTTTATCAGCTCCATACAGTCAGGCATTTTTCTGAAAAAGTCTGCCATTTCTGACACGAAGAGGCCCACTCTTTCATTGTTACTATTCAAACAGACACGTGGGGAACGAAGTGAAGGGGACAAATGAGGGGAAAATAGGGAAAAGCAGGGGATTCCTCCTAACGGAACTAGAAACCATTCCAACTGAATGGATGCCCGTAAGTCCCCTCTCGATGAAACAGATGAAAACCAGACCCCAACTCTCACATGTCACCAGCAGCCTGGATTCGTTTACATGTAGCCACTTTACAGATTTCAACGAAGCTGGGATTTGAATAGCAATTCCAATCTATCTAGCAGTGGCTGTGATTCAGGATCAGTCTCCCTAGTAATACAAGACAGAAAAAAACTGTTCTTTCAAGTTTCCTAAGTGAATAGCCACTCGTCTAGAGAAAAGCTTAAAATACTGTAGTAGCTTGTGTCAGCTCCAAGATGACCAAAGTTTGAGCAGGAAATAAGCCCCTTTTCCAAATAAAAGCCAATGTTCTCTCTCCTTGTTTTCTCCACAGACTGTTCTGTATCAGCAGGGTGAGCCCAAGCGGCACCCAGGGCTTCTCTGCAGCTCTGGCTTCAGCTTTCTTTTAGTGAGGATTTGGTCATTAAAAAAATAAAACAACAAAGCAAAACACCATCACATAGAAGAAGAAAAAGAGAGGCGTGCTTTACAAAACAGCTATTTCAAAATCATGATTTTTTAAAAACTACACAGAATGTGGAACGGAGGGGGGAAAAATGTCTCATGTGGGTTGCGTCGGCCCTGCAGCTGCTCCTCATTAAAGCTCCTCTTTACTCCCTCTGGGCTGGTTTCCAGCAGAAAATTCTTTAAACAGAACTCTGCTTTCAACCCACTTTCTTCTTGCTCTAGGCCTCTCGGCCCCCCAATCCGCAGTGGCAGCCTGCCCTAGCTGAGCTCGAGAGGGGGGAGCTGTTGTTAAGGTAAATGAGGTAAGGGCAGAGGGAAAAAAGATTACAAACCCCAGAAACCAAATTAAGCATTGGTCAGTAACAAAGGTCTGCAGTCTGAAAAGGTCCCAAATCAGTCTGTTCTTTCCTGTGACCATAACGCCAGCTTAGTTTCCTGCCCCCTCCCCGCCCCCCAGGCTCCTGTTAAAGTAGATAAAAATGATTGCTAACAGCTAAAGCTAACTGTAACCAGTTAAAGTTCCTATATCCCAAGGTCCTGGCTTACAAGCTCCTAGATGCCCGAGAGTCTCCAGAATCAAGTCTAAATTCTCGGATTGGAATTCAAGAGGCCCAGCCTACTAGTCTAACCTCACTGTCACCCTCCTCTCAGTACCTCCAAGTTGAACATCTCATCAGGCTGTCAGCTTTTTGATTCTGTAACTCTGTGTAAAGGTAACCACTGGGTTATGCTAATTACTGACCAAAAAAAAAAGGTTCAGGAAGACATCTTGCTAACTTCCTGGTAAAGAGGGAGAAAGGGAAGAGTTCTGAGATGTTGACTTCTTCTTGCCATTCCACTACCCTTCTCACCTCCCTTCCCCCAGAAAAGAAAGAGAAAATTAAAAAAAAAAAAAAAAAAGGAAATACTATAGCTTACTCAGCAAGAAAGAAAAACAAAAAGAACTAAAAATATATTCATGTACAGAGTTAGGGCTCAGTGCTGGGCTGTCTGTGGTAAAATACACTTTCTAGGGCTTTGCTGGTTTGATGTAAAGGAAACAAAAGACCAATATACAATCAATTTCTCCCTCCTCTCTCTCATTTTCTTTCTCTCTCTCACTCCTCTCTCTCATACACACGCACTTTTTTTTTTTTACCACAACTAATAAAGACTACAAAATACTGTAGGACAGCCCATTTTTCTACTATGTAAATTCAGCTTCCTGAGCAGAACATTTCTGCTTTTCTTGTAGTATTTCAGAAAATGTTAATCTTGGTTCCCACATTAGGCTGAATGCTTCCAAATTAAAAGTTTCCCACAGGAAAAGAATTTCACGGGGAATTGTGAGGCTGGGAATTATCTTCTGAAGCTCCACCTCACTTGGTTTCCATGCATTTAGGTTTTTCAACACTACCCCCCATATGAATAAAGCAATAAACACACTGATTTTAATAAATCCAAACCAGAAAGAAGCTGCCGTGGTATACACTTCAAAACTGTTAATTCATAGCACTGTTCATCTTCATCAGAAACTATGAAATCAGTGACCACTGCAATGGGAAACCATGCTTTATTTACACAAGAATTTGCAAACACCCTTATCTTCCAGTTTATAGTCTGGGCTCATTTATCAGAACTCAAAAGCTGAACTGAGTGCCTAGCCTCTTCAATCATCACTTGAAAGAGTGAACAAGGGCACACAAACAGCATTGGAAAACTTCTGTTGCTGCCATAACAGAAGGTGGTCTTTCCTGTCTTCTAGCATACAATCTGTACCTTTACCATATTTCACTGAGTGGACCCTGAGAAAGCATCCACTTGTGATTAAAATATGGCAAACGTATTCTAAACACATGAGTTTACAAAAAGCACCCTTCAGAGTAATAGGCAAAAACAAATGAGTTAAGCTAGTTGTCTCCAAACATTGTACAGTTACTGCAAGGAATTTGCAATGCTTATAAATCACTTTCTAGACTATTAAATAATGTCCTCTCCACATGAAATGGACTGTAAATGCTGTTACAGTTATTAAAATGTGGAAACATTCATTATAAAGGGTTATTGAATTCTCAGTAGATATTGACATTATGCATTGTATACAAACAAGAGACTGAGAACTGGCTTCATCTCAAGAACATCATCCCTTCATTCCTCACACCCTCGCTAGGCTCAGTTTCTTTAGTTCCTAGAACATGTTCTAATGCACCTCCAGAACTTTGTACGTGCTGTTCATTCAGTCCAAACACTTTTCCCTGCCCTCTTCTCATAGTTAAGACCTAAAATTTCTTTAAGCTTCTGCTCAAATTTTATTTCCTTTGAGAAATAGGCTTGATGCCCCCTGCTGTATATTCCCATAACCCTAACATATATCATTCATTATCTTATGATTATTTATTTCTTCCCCAAGAGATTGAGAATTATTATCACTATACTCATGGTGCCTAATACAGGAACTGGTGTACAGAAGACATTCAACTATTCAGTGCTCATATTCTTAACCAAAGCCAAAAGGCAAAATGCAAGGGCCTATAGAATCCTTACACCTTCAGTTCAGTTGCTCAGTCGTGTCCGACTCTTTGCAACCCCATGAATCACAGCACGACAGGCCTCCCTGTCCATCACCAACTCCCGGAGTTCACTCAAACTCAAGTCCATTGAGTCAGTGATGCCATCCAACCATCTCATCCTCGGTCGTCCCCTTCTCCTCCTGCCCCCAATCCCTCCCAGCATCAGGGTCTTTTCCAATGAGTCAACTCTTCGCATAAGGTGGCCAAAGTACCAGAGTTTCAGCTTTAGCATCATTCCTTCCAAAGAACACCCAGGGCTGATCTCCTTCAGAACGGACTGGTTGGATCTCCTTGCAGTCCAAGGGACTCTCAAGAGTCTTCTCCAACACCACAGTTCAAAAGCATCAATTCTTCGGCGCTCAGCCTTCTTCACAGTCCAACTCTCACATCCATACATGGCCACTGGAAAAACCATAGCCTTGACTAGACGGACCTTTGTTGGCAAAGTAATGTCTCTGCTTTTCAATATCAAAAGACTTTAATTATACTCAAAGTTTGGGAACCACTAGGTTGAGCTGTTTACCCAAAGGACTATCAATACTAATTAAGATTCCTGATACATACAGGACTTTTTAACCTTCACTTACCTCTAAATCATTCAAAGTGAGTCAGCCAAACCTATATGGAGTAGACTTTATAAATCATACTTTCTCCCCAAATAAGAACACTCTCTTCCTCTCTGTCTCTCTCTCTCTCTCTCACAGTCTGCATTTTCTCTTGTGGTTTTATTAATCTTTAATAAAACAGTGACTACATGAACCACCAGGATCCTGAGTGATAGAACATCCTACAAAGTGGCCTCAGTAGCATAAACTGCTAGATTATTCAGACACTGAGCAGTAAAAATTAAACAAAATTTCAGAGAAAAAAAACTGAGTGTGTTTGCTTTCTGTTCTCTAACATGAGGAAATGACCACCTGTAAAATTCTGAAGTCCAAAAAATATCTGAAGGCAGAAAGTTCCAAAAGCTTATAGTTTGGCCTAAAAGGATTCCTAGTTGAAAAATAACTGTACTCAAATCATATCAAACCAAACGTGAATGCGAGAGTAGGCAGGAGAAAAACCTGAATTTTTTCGAACTTTGAGAGATAAGTTTGAAGAGAAATAAAAAATATTTCTTTGTAGATTCTGAATACATCATTCTCCCAAAAAATGTAATAATCACATGTAGAGGTATGCAAGACCATTCAATGAATAATATAATATATTTAAATATATATAATATATAGAAAAATATAATTTAAAAATGCCCTGAAACACTATAAAATCTCATTTAAATGGCCTGACTTAGACTAGAACCACAGGTAATAAAAATAATGGACAGCATGAGGAAATAAATAACAGTGCCTTGAATCCTACTTCAAGACCAAAACCACTAGTTCCCATAAAAGATAGGGCTGTGACCCAAAGCATAAAAATAATGGTTCTTGGGGGTAAAAAAAAAACCTTAGATATTATAATGATCTTCCAAAGGGCTACGATAGATAAACTGATACATCATAATCTATGGTATTAAAATTGCATGGGGTTGGGGTAGAGAGATTAGGGGAAAAAACTCTAAAAATGCTCCTTTGGGGCAAGGGGGTGATAAAGATAAAAAGGTTGAGAAACACTGAGATAGCATATCCAAATAAAGTAATTTTTAGCTTAGTATCTGGCACACATAACACTCATAAATGTTAGTTGAATTAAACAGAAAAGTTTCCTACAAATGCTGCCTATATTTGTATATATTCAAACTCACATGACTTATAAAAAATTGTTCCTCAGCTTTGGAATCATAAGGAGATCAGTCCTGGGTGTTCTTTGGAAGGACTGATGCTAAAGCTGAAACTCCAATACTTTGGCCACCTTATGCGAAGAGTTGACTCACTGGAAAAGACCCTGATGCTGGGAGGGATTAGGGGCAGGAGGAGAAGGGGACGACAGAGGATGAGATGGCTGGATGGCATCACTGACTTGATGGACATGAATTTGAGTGAACTCCGGGGGTTGGTGATGGACAGGGAGGCCTGGCATGCTGCAGTTCATGGGGTCGCAAAGAGTCGGACACCACTGAGGAACTGAACTGAACTGATGCTTGATCTGCTGTATGAAATCAAAGTTTATGCTTCCATAGGGACAAAGTGGAAATCTTGCAAAGCTAAACAGCGGTCTAATGAGAAGATTTATATACCATACATTCAGATACCATTCTTTTAAAAATACAATGCTATCATTATTTTATGTACTCTTGCATTCTTTAACAAAAACAGCAAAACCTCCAATCCCTCACTACATGGCTGATGCTGGTAGTACATGTGAAAGTCTTAGCCTAGTGGTGTCTATACTTGGAAACATGCTCTATCAACAACTAACAGCTGGGACTGGATTTGGTTTGTTATCTGTTTTCCTCTAGATTATAAGCTTTTGAGAACAAAGATAATTATTAAAATCATCATCACAATAATCACCCCCCAAAATTTTCCACACAAAAGATAACTCATGAAGTTAATGACATCTCACAACACTTATTACTCTTATGACAATAAGAGAACAGTTACTGTCAAAGAAAAAAATGTAAATTTTTATTTATTTTTTAAAAACATTCTTTATTTAACAGGATCTTGGCTTTGCTGCAGACCTCCAGTATAGATCATCTCAACTAGAAAACTCGTATCAACTAAAAACTGATATAAGAAGATTCAGATATAATTCTTTGTTCTAATTTCAGCAACAGCTGATTTAAGAATTCCTTTTGTATATTAAAAAAAAAAAAAGCTTAGCACAAAGAATGGTTCTTCCATATCTCATGCCATCCAAGGACATGAAGCATTTCAAATGGCTACTCTAAGATAAAGGTCAGCAAATACTGCCCTAGGCAAAATCTACAGGCCACCTGTTTTTGTACCTCCAGCCCAGGGGCTAAAACTGGCTTTTACATGTTTTAATGGTTATGTTTTAAAGAGGTATATAGGTATGTACATCATATCCTTACTTTGCTTCTTGGCCAGCAAAGCTTAAAACCTTTATCATCTGGCACTTTAAGAAAAAAGTTCACTGATGCCTGCTTTAAGGCCAGGACAATATTAAAGTGTACATAGGAGAGTCCCAATCCGTCCCTAAAGGAAATCAGTCCTGAATATTCATTGGAAGAACTCATGCTGAAGCTCCAATACATTGGCCACCTGATGCGAAGAACTGACTCCTTGGAAAAGACCCTGATGCTGGGAAAGATTGAAGGCAGGAGGAGAAGGGGACAACAGAGGATGAGATGGTTGGATGGCATCACCAACTTGATGGACATGAGTGTGAGCAAGCTTTGGGAGTTCGTGATGGACAGGGAAGCCTGGCATGCTGCAGTCCATGGGGTCACAGAGTCAGACATGACTAAGGGACTGAACTGAACAGAGGCTAAAAACACCTTCAAAACATGTGCTCGCAATTTAGGTTAACTTTTTTTTGTTTATTAGAAGTCTGCCACTTTAGGAGCACTTGTTAAGAACCATGTTTAATTTCAGAAAGGCAACCCAATCATCAGAGAATCATCACTGTCAATTGTTATACCTCTGCATAATTAGAACCAATAATAACAAAAAGAACAGACATTAAGGAAAAGAATTAGAGTGTACAAACTTAAAAATATGGTGACTCAAGACAAAAACTACTACTTCCCTTAAAAGATGGGATCAGGCTCAAAGGGTCAAAAAAAAATTTTTTTAAGTTAAAGTTATTACGATGATTTGTGACCTTCCAAACCAAAGAAACTGAATATCAAAGAAGAATCCTGAAAGTACGCATTCAAGTTCACACAAAGTGAAGATAAGTGAAGTGCCTCTCAGGATGCATTTATTAAATGGAAGCAAGGCAAAGCCGCACCTGATGTGGCCACATTCTCCTGCATCATTCTGCTTTAAAAGCCCATGTCTACTGGTAGGTGAGACATACTCAGGGCATACTTGAAGACAGGTAGGTAGATAGATATGTAATGAGTCTGTTTCTTATCTGAATGAGAATAAAAATGTAGCTAGTATATTATTTTACAAAAACTCTCACCAAAGACTGGAGCATGTTCTTAGAGCTTTTGATTGAGTGTCTCCCCACAGACCTTTCCTCTGTATCAAGCCCTGGTTCTTCCACTAGGTGTGAATCTTGAAAAAGCTACTTTACTTCTCTGAGCCTCAGTCTCCTCATGTATTAAAACAAGATGTTAGGCCAAATAACCTCTAATAATACCTTTATCTCTAAAATTGTATGATTCCATTTAGGTATGTTCTATAGCCCCCATGGATATTAATATCCTTTAGGAGGATTAAAGACCTACTTTAGGAGGAACTCAAAAGAATTTCCACCTTGTTTTGTTTCATGGAATATTAAAAAAATAAAATATATAGCTAGAGTTAAAATTCTGGGACTTTCAAACTGCCTCATAAAAGCCCTAAGTTGCTTGTTTTTAATTCTGCTTTTCTCCCTCTTCCCCTTCTCTGCTCTCACCCTGAACAGCAGTCCCTTGAGAGTTGGTACCAAGAATGAAAAGAAAAAGTGCTGAATCTTTAGGTCACCTAATGGGGGCTGAGAAGCAGCTTTCAGTCCCACTCTACCTTCCCATCAGTTATGTAATACAGGACAAGTCACTTGGCCACTTTAAGCCTTGGGTTCCTCATCTTATAAAACAAGATGAGTGGGAAAGGTGCTCGACAAAATCCCTTCCACCTCCTGAGTTTGATGACTCTACAATTTTGGTTTTTGAATTTCTTCAGCAATACTGCCCGAGAATGCAATGATGTTTGCTGATGGTAATGCTTGGGGTCAGTGGTTGTGTATGTCTTGACCATCAACCCACTCTAAGCAGGGGCTCCCTGGGGCAAGAACTGTGCCTGCGTCTCTTCTTTTACATTCTTCATGCTACCTAACTCTCACCCTTCTAAGCACACAGACAATTCAATACACACTTGTATAAAGGAACTGTTGCACAACCCACACTTTCAGCTAACCCCTTGCAGGAAGCATAAGGAAGCAAAGAATAAGCAAAAGAGAAAGAGCGATATATTTAAACAAGATATGAAGAATTAAGAGGAACCGTGAGCCTAAAAGGGAAAGAAAGGCCTCTTCCCCAAGTCATGTGGCCAACATGAAAGCCTGTTTTCCTCAGCACAGAATAGTGGTAGACACTGCAGTCCCTCCCTTTATGGCCTCTGATCCACTGACAAGTCACACAAGACTAAAAATGACTGTGTGTGTCTGGGAAGAGACATACCAAATTTAAGCTTGTGGGGAATCAACCACTTAATTAAATTCATGTAGGACCTTTTTATACATAATTTTTTATACATCATCTCAATACAGCATAAGTACCTATCTTACTCATTTCCCCAACTCATAATGCTCTCATTAATCTTTATAAAATTTAAGAAAGAATAGGTGATGTTCCATAATTAGAGAGTATGCTTCTCTAAAAACTAATTGTAAACTCTGATTGTCAGTGTCAGCCTTTGCCTAGGAGGAAATGAGTCAACTTTTCATTAGTAATCAAGTTCTGTCCATTTTTTAAGAGTGACCCAGAAATTCAAGGCCATGAGTTTTAACAACATGAGACAGAGAATGAGACACCACAAATATTACTTACAAATGCAGCTAAGAGGAAAATTAAAGTCAAAAAGGTTCCTGAGGTACTTTTCAGGCTGAGTAAGATTTCAGAAGAGGCAAGTTGCCCAGTAAAATAATTCCTTAAGGAGATGTCTCTGGCTTACACAATAACCACCAGCATTTCAAAATTTTAAAGGGACAGGGGGTTAAATGGCCAAGTCACTGGCATGGTCTAGGCAAAGGAATCATAACCACTATTAAATGTTTTCCACACAGAATAGGCATCCCTGGTTTATTCTGTATAATTGAGGGTTTGGATGTGTACTATATAATCAGAGGAAACAAGCAGAAAAGGACACGAGCTAATTTGGGGTAACCAGATGCTTGCTTACGCTGGATCCCTGAAATGAACTGGATCAGGACAATGATATGCTGGACAGAAGAGATCTGAGGTTAGGATGCCTCAGATCAAGAATGCACTATGCCTTATATGAAGACTGATCCTGCTCCTGACATCTCTGTTTTTCCATCACTCCTCCTAACCCTTTTTTTCTTTCTTGCCTCAGAGATTTTGAATTCTGACTTTCCCTGTAAATGATGTCCACAAGCCTACCTGGCCACTCTGTTCTGGAAGCAGCACAAGAGTCAACAGTCAAGGCCAAAAGGCGGAGGGAAGGAGAGATGATTGCTCCCAGCTGCCCCCTCTTCTTTGTCCTTGGGTCTCCCTCCTCATGCCTTAATCCAGACAGCCTATCTCAGGCATTCAAGCCAACATGTGCTAAAGGAATGATTTTTCAAATCAGTTAGCTGTCATTGTGAAACAGATTAAAAATCCACAAGCTAGTTGAGCAAAACCTCACACAAACTGAAGTACAGACACAGAACACCCACGATGTAAAAAAAAAAAAAAAAAGTTTTAAAACTATGTCATTAAGGAAAAAACAGTGACAATATTGGTAATGATTATTTCAGTTAATCACACACAGCCTTTTCTAGTCGCCTCAGTCTCTCTATTTCCATCCTTCTGCCTATCCATTTCCTAAGACACAGTCAATATTCTCAGATTTATTCTCAGATTATAAGTGAACCACAAGATATTCTCTGATTTTAGTCTTCCATAGCAGTCGTTCCCTTGTCTCAATCTCCACAGTTCATATGCATACATATATTACATATATGTATGTATGTATGTGTGTGTATATATGTATACATATATGTGTATGTATGTGTATGCCTCATCTCCCCAATAAGATGGCAAGACATCAGAGAACTGCCACCATGTCTTATGCAAGAAACACAACACTCATTAGCAGACACCCCTGAGGTCTAGCTACTTCTGAATAAGAAAGTCAGAGAGCACAGGTCTCCTCAGCCTTTATGTTTGATCACAATACCCTGCACAGTGCTTAATCACAGTAGCCAGTCCAATAAACACCAGTTTGATGAAAATTAAACTTCCCTTTGAAGAGGGCTATGGACTGAGTGCACCCCTTCAAAATCCTTATATTGAAACCCTCATCCCCAATGTAATGTTATTTGGAGCTGGGGACTTTGGGAAATAACGCAGCAGATGAAGTCAAGAGGGCGGGGTCCTCATGAGGGGATTAGTACCACCATGTGAGGATATAGTGAGAAGCTAGCTGGCTACAAAGCAGGAAGTCCTCACAGGGAATTGAAGAAGCCAGAACCTTGATCATGGACTTCCCAGCCTCCAGAACTATGAGAAATAAATGTCTGTTGGTTAGGCCACCTGGTCTTTGGCAGTTTGTTATATAGCAGCCTGAGTTGGCTAAGACAAACAGTGATGATCCTAAAAAGTGTCTTTAGAGTCTGACTTTCAGGGTTGAGGATACAGGACTATACATATAGTACCTGTTGAAAAGTAGCCTGAATCCACATAGACTCCGTGCCCTAAATGCTACTATTCTACAGAAGGTTTAATCAGCCTCTTTTCTCATTAACACCTACTTTCTCCTCAAACTTATGTAAAGAAAAAATGTATATAACATTCCAGTTGGATATGTATCCTCAGTAATGCCACCTGTTATTTAAATAACGCCTTTATTAGTCTTTGCTTTCACTTTCTTTCCATAAAGGCCTTTTCTTCTGGATCCAAGTAGAAGATTGTTTAGGAGAAGAACAGTTTAAAAAGAAGGTAGCTGCATTAATAAGAGAAGACTGAAGGCATCACTATGAGAGTCAGTAATACATATTCAGACACAGAGGATGAAGTGCTAGTGAAGATTACGGATGATGAGTGAATAACGTATAGAAAACTTCGGGACGCCCCAGAGAAACTATAAATGACAGTGAGATGTAAAACAAAACAACTAAAAAACTATGAAAACAAAACACAAAATATGCGCACGCACACGCACACACACACACACACACACACACACACAGGGATGGGGGTAGAGGAAACACTAAACTTCATTCCTAGCTACAAAATTCCTAGCTCAGGATGCTGAGAAGGAGGCTTAATGAAAAGCTTCATCACACCCACACATTTAAGCTAGCTTAACAGAGAAAAAAGTACTTGGAAATTTTTAGATAATTACATTTTTATCACATTCTGACTTCCTCAAACCCTTTGTATTCAATCTTGCTAGCCTTGATAAAAGATAGATAGCCAAAATTTTAAATGAAGGATTTAATTAAGTTACTCCAGATCATGAAAGAGAAATATTTCTCATCCTGCTTAGTCAAAACAAAAGGGGGATAAAGGAATTACTACATGAAATTAATGGTGCTGACATGCCACAATGGAACAATGAGAAAGAAACTTTACTTAGGATTATGGTTAACCTGTGTTATGGGGACTGTGTTGAAAGAAGCCTAGCTAAACTCCTAACTATTTGTGCCAGGTTTGCAGGCCAAGATTAGTTGGTTTAACTTACTGGCAATGACCCAAGACAGGCAAAAGGATACAAGCAGAGCCTAAGAACCACCTTTTTCTACTTCTCCACCTAACACCGAAGTTTGTAAAGTTTCTAACCTAAAGAATATAAAGATCAGTTGAACAGAACACGGGAATTCTGCTGTTATATATTGATAAGAAGCTATTAATCAATTTTTCATACCTCACGAAAAATTCCTCAGGGACACAACATATTTCTTAAAGGATTTTTTCAAGGACATAAATGTTAATAAGAACAACAGCTTAGAAATGGTTCTGTTGAAAGGTCCAGACCCCAAGTCCTAAACAAAGAAAGCCTCACAGGACACACATCTATATGTCTACAACTCACACTGCAAGCATAAGGCTGTGCATTTAACAATTTGTGATTTTTGTGATGGCAGCATCATTTATCAGAAGTGGTAGAATTTAACCTGTCTCAGTTTCACAGCTGCATAAAATCTGTCTGGACTTGCTCATCTTCCATTAGGAAAAAAGGGAGAAGTTTTAAGGTTTTAAGTTTAATTTTTTCTACTAAAAAGCATGTTAGCACACAATATCCTCCACCCCCACCTGCACTGCTCTCTTCTTATATTTCATCTGCATTAACTGCACTGAGTTCTCATGGTCAAGGCCACTTCTCAGAAACGCAGCATTAGCCAAGCCTGGCCCACGTATTCAGCTGGCAAAAAACTTCATATGGGGTTTTCCATAAGATGGTACAGAAAAACCCTAACAAAATTTTGGCCAACCCAATATTATGAGCTACCCAGGCCTTATCTAGGTCTCTACTTTAAAGGAAACTATATGGAATTTTAGTCATAATCCTGATCTGAAAAGCTACCTTTCATGCACTTTCAAATGTTCCACACCGCCTTTTCAGAAGATCCTGTTTAAACTGCCACTTTAAAATAGGTAATTTTGTCCCATTTTACTGATAAGCAAACTAAGACTCAGAGAAACAGTACATTTTCAAACAGCACACCTCAGGTCAGATACTTAAAGAGTTATGTGATATTGGGCAAAATATTTAACCTGAATTTTCATATACTCACTGGTAAAACAGGGATATTAAAATTATCTACCTTACATGAGGAGGCTTCCCATGTGACTCCGTGGTAAGGAATCTACCTGCTAATGCAGGACACACAGGAGACACAGATTCAATCCCTGGGCCTGGAAGATTCCCTGAAAGACGAAATGGCAACCCACTCCAGTATTGTTGCCTGGAGAATTCCATGGACAGAGAAGACTGGGGGGCTGCAGCCCATGGGGTCGCAGAGTCAGACACAACTGAGCGACAGCATGCTCAGGACTAGAAAAATACATGTAAAGAGCTTAACTGAGCACAGAGGCTAGTAAGTAATAAATGCTCAATAAATGTTAGCTAGTATAATACTCTTTAACTTGCCAAAGATCTAGTTACTGACAGTGCTTGGGGCTTAACTTCACGTCTATCTGACATGAAAACTTGTCCTTTCCATGTCACCAAACAGGGCTTTTTCAAATATGTTACTTTACTCACCAGAGCCAAACTAACCATACAGGAGCCTGGGGCAGAAAAAAAAAAAAATCAACAGTTCTGATTTCATCCTTTTTTAAATGTACATACTTTAATCATAATTTTTGCATTAATTTTGAACTATTGCCTTCAAATATTATTTATCAAGATTGAAGGAACCTTGCTGACAAAACCAGTTTCAGCAGGAAAAGAGAAAGTGATTTAATAGTTGATATTTTCCCAGTGCCTTTCTTTGATCTGATACTGCCCCTGAACAGCACTGAGTGCACCAGCAAGGTGAGTGAAAGTGGAAAATGCTGAGTCAGGCATGACTTTTGAAAATGCCTTTCTAGGGCAGTACCACCACAACACACTGGTGATGCATCCTATACTATAAGTCAGGCTCTGGAATATTTTGAGTATCTCTATTCCTGGTTGCTCAGGCATGTCCGACTCTTTGCAACACCATGGACTGTAGCCCACCAGGTTCCTCTATCCGTGGGATTATCCTGGCAAGAATACTGGAGTGGGTTGCTCTTTCCTTCTCTCAAGAGGATGAAGAAGGCAATGGCTCTGGTTTTCTTGGATGGCTTTTGGAGGCCTGGACCACCAACACTCCTTCCTAATCCTGGCAAGGAAAACTGTTAGGTAAGTTTAATGTTTGTTAGCATTAATAGATAAATTTTAGGTGAAATGTGACAGTTATGTTTTATAACATTTTTTATTTATAATAATTTACTTTAAAATGTTTCTACTTAGATACTTTGGCAAAAAGTAGAGATTCTCAAAAGTAATCAACCATTCACAGAAGCTATATAACTCATGGTGACTTTCTATTATTTCAAAAATACTGTGCTAGTTACCTCTTAAGTGATATGTAGAAAACTTTGGAAACTCTTAAAATTTTATTTTATACTGTTAAAAATAATGGCAGAGTTGTTGTTCAGTGGCTAAGTCGTGTGTGATATTTTGCAACCCCATGGACTCCAGCAAGCCAGGGTCCCCTGTCCTTCACTATCTCCCAGAGTTTGCTCAGATTCATGTCAATTGAGTCAGTAATGCTATGTAACCATCTCATCCTCTGCTGCCCCCTTCAATCTTTCCCAGCATCAGGGTCTATTCCAGTGAGTAAGCCCTTCACATCAAGTGGCCAAAGTATTGAACCTTCAGCTTCAGCATCAGTCCTTCCAATGAAGTAATGGCAGAGTAACTTAGATCAACTCTCTCATTTATAATTATTATAAACTTCAGACAAAATATTAAAAGGTACCAGAGAGCAATCAAAGCAGGCAGAAACTAGAAGAGATATTAGCCTCAAAGGAAAAAACAAACTACATATATGAAACCTACACTTATATACCTTTTTCCCTGAAGGTATTCCCCAGTTCATGAAGCACAAGTGAAAGGAAGTCCTGCAAGAGCTAAGAAGTCAAAGGTATCTGGAATTGTCAAAATTCCTCTGAAAACTGAGGAAGAGAAATCCTGGACCAGACAGAACCAGTTTTGTAACCAGACATGTTAAAAAACATGTCATGTAACTCCACAACAAAATGATATGAGGAACACAACAGAAAGCAAGCGCTGGAAGGCTGAAAAGCTGAGCACGGTTTTGGGGAGTCAGAGGTTTGAATTCAAGTCCTACCAAATTAGAGGGGCTTGAGATACACCCCAGTGTGTAGTAAACACCTCTTGCTTTCCACTGAATTCACTGAAGGGTCATACTTTGGGAATAAGGACTGTATCCAGACTCCAAGTCTTGACTAAGACACACGATCATACTAAGAGCAAAACAGACCCACCATACCAGAACCTAAATACAAGCCTCCATAGCATAAAACTGATCTTCCAGTAACATTCTTTAGTAGAAGATAAATTTTAAAATGCATCACTTGCAATGTCCAAAAATCAATAAAACTACCATAAACATGAAGTAAAAGGTAACTGAAAGAGCTATTGATGGAAACACACCCAAAGACACCCCATATGTTAAAAACTGGCAGACAAGGACTTTAAATAACTATACTGTGTCCTTAAAAATACACATTTTGTGAATTTTGCAAATTGTAACCTCACCCACCCCCAACACTCTAGTGAACTTGAGTTGCCCATGAGTTTTAATCAAAGTGGGATTTGGAGTGGTTTATATTTGAAAGCCTGAGAAAACAACGTGAAAGTGATTAATGACAGCCAAACTTAATTATATATTTACACCTCCCAGTAGGACAAGGGAGAGAATGAAATGTCTTACCTCTGTGTAGTGAGAGAGGGCTTTATTAAGAGCTGACAACAACTATTTAGGAGCAATAATTGAGTTTTATGCAAGATTACACAGGTTCTTCTTGTCTAGCTCCCAATCTAATCATAGACTGATAGAATACTTAACAGTTAGAAAAAAACAGTTGAGCTGTATACAAAACTAACCTTTAAGAGTACTTGTCCTCATCTGTCAGTGTGATCTTATCAAGGATTTCTATAATTTCCATAAACAACCATTATAATTTAGCTAAGTCAATAACATTATGCTCTTTAAAGAGACAGTCAGTTGCCTTCTACTTTAAAACATTTTCCATTAACTCCCACCCACTCACCCCAGTAAAAGAAGTTTGGCCTCAGCTCTCTTTCCTTAATCCACTAAGCAATCTCATGAATAAAAAGACAGTCATTAAGTCCTATATATCTGATATGATTTTTATAAATGTGATTTTTATAAATCTTCTACATGTTCTAATATTCATATACCATTTTGTGAAAATAATATTTACTGAGCAAGCGGGAGTAACTTCTTTCCCTAGGGGAAAAAAATAAAAGGTGGTGAAGATATACCGAAAGGTCTGCTAAGTGAATGTTATTTTTATTTAAATTTTGCTTAGCATTCTGTGGGTGTTGGCTGGGGTGCCACTGCAGACGGGTGACCCGGCACCCCTGATATTGTTCTTGCATTCCTGTGTCCACTTATGTTGATTCTTCTACTCCCGAAGTTGCTAATATTACTTTTACTGAAGTAGAGAAACAATCACTTTTTATAAGCTTGGTTATCCACACTGGTCTCCCCAGAAGATGGCCTTATCTATTTTTCCCCTTACTCTGCTTTTCACTAGAAGATTGTTTCCCTCACAACAGGATTGGAAGCCATTTAAGGGATGTCTAGGAACTATGTCTAGACCCATATCCATAAGCAATCCACACCATCAATAATTAGCAAGTATTCAGCAACAGAATTCTGGCAGCTCCATTTCTGTCAATCACAAAGTGAGTCCCCTGTTTCCTAGCAATGCTTCTTCCAAAAACTGGGGGCAACTTTGTGTCTCTCACCTTGGTTGGAGAGCCTGAGACTCACAGATCTGTTTTCTCTCCCAAAATGACCCTTAGTGTCCATTCCTGGTATATGCTCAGAGTTTAGTCTCCTCTAGAATCTTCTCTCCCCATGTCAGACCACAAATATGTAGGCTAACACTTGGAACGTATTTGAAATTCTCCCTACATAAGTCACCAAGTTGAATTATCTCTAAATAGAACTAAATTGCCTCTCTGTATGGTACCGACATCCTGAACACTACATGAAGCAAACAAAATTCTGAGGAAAGGTCCAGTCTCTACTTATTTAAGACAAATACATTTAAAAACATGTGAGATGTATGAAAAGAGTAACATAGAAACTTACATTACCATACGTAAAATAGACAGCCAATGGGAATTTGCTGTATGGCTCAGAAAACTCAAACAGGGGCTCTGTATCAATCTAGAGTGGTGGGATGGGGGTGGGAGATGGAAGGGAGGTTCAAAAGGGAGGGGACATATGTATACCTATGACTGATTCATTTTGAGGTTTGACAGACAACAACAAAATTCTGTAAAGCAATTATCCTTCAATAAATAAATAAGTGAATGATAATACCTATTGAGCATTTTTTGATTCAAGAAACATATTGTTGGGCACTAGCTACATACTAGACTGAAAATGCACAAGACCAGGACCTCTCATACTCTAGTGGGAGAAACAAATATTATCAGCAAATGATCATAATATAATGGGTTAACTACCACAAGATAGCTAAATAATAGAATGAAGCAAGTAACTAAGACATCAGATGCCAAAAAGAGACTAAACAAGATTTCAGTGGCCAATTCTAACGTATTAAGTTCCTTTCCTTATTATCTCCAGTTGTGTTTCCATTCTTAGAGGAGACTACATCACATGTTTTTGGTTGGATTTTTTTCCCAGCTAGAAAAACTAAGTGAACAGCCTATAATGAGCTACATAAAAAATTTCATTTCCAATGTTATCTTTATTCCAATCCAAATAACCTATTGTTAAGCTTTACTGTCATCACAGCTTAAAATATTTTCACTTTGGTGAAGAAAATTTTTTCTGACTTGGAAAAATTCTTGTTCATAACATTAAAGAACTTAAATCCTGGTGTCAGAATAGACTTGATTGGAACAAATGTAATTATTACAGTTAAGTTATTCAGCTAAATATCCAGAAAAGAAACAAAACTATGTTAGATAAAATCACTTAAAATGCTTATCAAGCACATACTTCTACCAAAGTAAAGAACAAATACACCCCAAAAAAAGTATTAAAGAAGATAAATGTCATATTACCAAATCTTATTTTCTATTAAGGAAATAGAATGGATACATGTTTCTATCAAAAATTTTCAATTGAAGTATAAGCGGGGGAAGTTATCCATAGGAAATCTAGAGAAGCAATTTAAAAGAATACCTCACAGGCTTCCTCAAACAAAAAGTATGGCTACACTTCACGATTAGACAGGAAGAAAAGAAACACTCTTGAGAACTGGCCTCTACTCCCTAGACCTATTCCTCATCCTAATTCATCTCTAGTGTGGCTAGTGTGTGCATGCTCAGCTATGTCCAACACTTTGCAATGCCATGAACTGTAGCCCGCCAGGCTCCTCTGTCCATGGAATTTTCCAGGCAAGAAATACTGCAGTGGGCTGCCATTTCCTAACCCTAACCGTTATTCTTTTAAATCCATATAATGACCTTCACCCACAGCCCCTGATCCCTACTCCATCCCTACAGGCATGTGTGTATTTTCTTCTCTCACAGACTCTCCTTCAGAATTGGATATTTTACATTAGGGGGAAAAAAAGTGTTACATGGCTATAATATTTACCTATGGTAGGCAGAATTAAAGTTAACATGCATTTGGTCTAACTTAAAAACAAGATCAGAGCTAACACATTGAGAATCGATTCTAATCTGAAAACTGAAATTTTCTTAACTGAAAGATTTCTTAACGATTAAACTGAAAAATGTTAAAGAATATACTCTCTGGGCTTCCCTGATGGTTCAGTGGGTAAAGAATCTGCCTGCAATGCAAGAGACACAGGAGACATGGGTTTGATCCTTGGGTCAGGAAGATCTCCTAGAGGAGGAAAAGGCAACCCACTCCAGTACTCCTGCCTGGAAAATCCCATGGACAGAGGGGCTTGGTGGGCTACAGTCCAAAGGGTCACAAAGAGTCAGACATGACTAAGCACACATACACACATGAGCTACTCACTGAAAGCCTTTATCATGATGAAAAAGATAAGGGTAAGACAGTAAGTTCTTATTAACCATTTATCTGACATCCAAATCCTCATCTTCCAAAAAACTACATCAGGAAAGTTAGTGAACCAGTAACATTTCACAGCAGTATTAAGTATAGGATGGTAGAACCAAATTTTACCCAATTTCCTACTGAGGAAAAATAAGATATATGAAAATGAAAAAAAAAAAAACAAACAGAAAAACTTACTTGCAGTATCCTGTACCGTTGTGGTAGGTAACACATATTCCTTCATTTACACAAGGCTCATAGCCATCCCGACACTGCAATGCTAAAAATAAAAACAAACGCACATTAGAAATAAGTCACTAATCATAACCCTTAGACATTAAAGAAACAACCAATTCAGGGCATCTTTTTATCTTTTGGCTTCTGGGGTCATAGAAAAGCTTATCCCAAGAGTCTCTTCCCATAATAACTGCTCTGTGGTCCTGAATGGCATTCTTAATTCTCTGTGCTTCTATCTCTCTAGGCTACTACATCCCTTTCCCAATGATACTAAGAGAATTAAAGTTATGCTATCCAATCCACAATATACCACAAGCATCTTGGGATTTGGATACTTCTGATAAGCAATGTAAGGATTCATCGACGAATATTCAGGAAGACCGTAGATACTAGGTCACCACGATATCAATGAATTACTTAAGCCTTCACGTTAAGTTTCAAAACATGCCACTTCAAGAAGTAACTAGGAACATCAATGATATTCATTCAATAAACTATATTTGAGAGCCTAATGTGCAATGCCGGAGACCTGAGTTCGATTCTTGGGTCAGGAAGATCCCCTGGAGAAGGAAATGGCAATCCACTCCAGTATTCTTGCCTGGAAAATCCTATGGACAGAGGAGCCTGGTGGGCTACAGTCCATGGGGTCGCAAGAGTCGGACATGACTTAGCGACTAAACCACCACCACCAATGTGTAGCACATACTGTATTAGGATCCAGAAGAAAAGGCGGAAATAGAAAACATAGAGAAATAAATAAAACATAATCTCTAACTAACTTCAAGGGGCTCACACAAAGATGGGAAGCAGACCATGAATAGAGCTTGTAGACGAGGGGGGATATCAAAGTAAAGAAAATGAAAAGTTAATTTTATATATATATATATAAAATAATAATTCTCAAATTCTTGAATCTTCATTCCTGTAGTAAAAAGGCACTTCACCATCCTAATTCCCTCCCAAAAGAGACTGCTCAGAAATAAACAGCAATAGTAGAAACTTTCATTGAGTTTCAGCCGAAAGAGGAGGAAGTCTACCCAAAGGCTGCCATTTGTTTGCTAGATAGTTACAATACCTTGATCATTTAGCTTTTAGAGTTAGAATTTTCATCACCAAAATGCTTATCAAGAATCCTAGTAACAATTAGAAAGGCAAGACAGAAAGAAACCTTGTCAAACAAAAAAAACCAAAGTGGAAATCCATGAAACATTTTCTGGAAGATTATAAAGATATTCATCTCCTAGGATGGTTCATGTAAAAATACCTGAAAGCAAAATCAAGAAGGCCCTGGTTTTGAGTTTCCTCTGTGCATATCACTCTATGAATAAATTACAACATCAGAGGCTCTAGGTCTGCCCTTCTGGGAGATACCAGCTCTTCTCACAGCAGGGCCCATGCACAAGCTAGATATCAGAACAACTCCTCTACTAACAATTACTGCATGAGAACCCTTTGCTTGCCCACTACTGTTATCAACATCAAACTGATGAAAGTTTATAAAAAGCTCATCTGTTAAGGTAATAATGTTTTTTAAAACTAGTAACAACAATAGTTAACACACAACAATACTGTTTAAAGCACTTACACAGACTAATTAAATCTTCCCCACAACCCTATGAAGTAGTTAATTTCATTAAACTCATTTCCACAGAAAGCATAAGTGACCTACTTATTGTCACAACCGTGAGTTAAAGAGCCAAGATTTGAACCTACGGAGTCTGGATCTCATGAGAGAGTCCATCCTCTGAACACAGTAATATGCTGCTCCCTACTATGACATTTTTCTTCTCAAGCTGGGCAGAACAGGTATTATTATACCCACATATTGGAAAGTGAAGGCCAAGGAGCTTGAGAGACCACTTCCTGGGGCATTCCACCCTAGCACTAGCAATGACACTGCAGGGCTTTACTGAATCCAGCCCCATCTCCGTGACAGCTGTTGGGATCACACAAGCAGTCACTAGGTTGTAGTCCGAACAGGCACATGCAGGAACAGGGTCATCTTGCTGTCCATACCCCACTTCCCTGTAGGGCTCAAATGCTCCCTCTTCCCACACTGATAAGCCCGATGCAACAACTATAATTAAAACAGTTAATGTCAGGTTATTTCCTCCATACCAAAGTTCTCAAACTGATTGTTTTATTCTCTTTAGACACTTTTATTAGTTTCAATGAGAACTTCCTGGCTTTTTTTTCTATTTGCTTTTTTCTTAAAAAAAAAAAAAAAAAAAAGCAACCTCATAGTAGGAAAGGAATGTCCTGCAGGCACAGAGCAAGCCACAGCTCTGTCCTCCCCCTACAGGAATCTTGGTGCAGCAGAGGGAGTCAGAAGTCCTGAAACCCCGTCCTGAACACAAATGAACTGCACCCCTGCAAGAAAAGCAGAACCTCATGGGGGATCAATTTCCCAACCTGTAAACCAAATCGGGGTGAACTAAATATTCCTGCAGGGTCCCCTGTGATCCAACAGTGACAGCTCCCTCATTAACAGAACATGAGTGCCACGTCTGGTGCCTAGAAAGATTTATCCAGAAGGATATAAGCCAGGCACCTGTGACTCAGAAAGCCATGGATGCAAAGAAAGAAAAAAAAAAAAAAAGATCAGTCTGTTCCTATTAAGTGTCCTGGCAAATCATTACACTGACAGGTTCACAGAAATATAAACAACCTAAAGTCAATATGTGGCAATCAATATAGAAAATAACTTTATAGCCTAGTCTCAGTGAACCAATCAAATTCAGTGACCAAAAAGGAGGTGGGCTTACAAGGCTAATAATTAATGCTATGTGACCGATCTGCAGGATCATGCTACCTTGAACTTTTAACATTTACTAAGCCACAGTTCTCAAACTTTAGTGGGTATCAGAATCATCTGGAGGGCTTGCTAAAACACAAACTGTCCAACTCCATTCCCACAGTTTGAGAGGGAATCAGTCTAAAGCAGGTCTGGGAATCTGCATTCCTAACAAATTCCCAGGTGATGCTAATTCTGCTAATTTGAGGAACCACACTTGGAGACAACGGCTGTATTAAGGCATGACAGTCCACTTTAAGGACTCTCCTAAGAATGTATAATACATTGGAAGTCTCGGATGAGGCACATGGCAATACAGGGCCTGAAGGAAGGAACAACCAATAAAAAAAAGTAAAATTTGGACACTAGTTTCTTCAGGGTTATTCCTAAAAGAATACTGTGATTATTCGTCATAAAAACAGAAGTTAAAACTTTGATAACTCAAAACCATGACGGTGAGATTGGGAAAGACCTCATTTCAAAATTCAGTTTACTTTTTACCAATGTAAAACAGTTAAACTTCATAAAACTTAAAGCAGCTTTATATCTGTAGAGTAGAAAGTGAAACGTTCAAACATACTAATCAAAGAAATCATGCTTAAAGCATTGTTTTAAGAGACTCAGAGAAACTAGTCACTCACAAAAGGAGTAACTTTTTCCAGAATTTTCATCTTAAGCTACAGTTCACTTCAGTTCAGTTGCTCAGTCGTGTCTGACTCTTTGCGACCCCATGAATTGCAGCACGACAGGCCTCCCTGTCCACCAACAACTCCCGGAGTTCACCCAAACTCATGTCCATCCAGTCGGTGATGCCATCCAGCCATCTGTTGTCCCCTTCTCCTCCTGCCCCCAATCCCTCCCAGAATCAGGGTCTTTTCCAATGAGTCAACTCTTCTAACGAGGTGGCCAAAGTATTGGAGTTTCAGCCTCAGCACCAGTCCTCCCAATGAACACCCAGGATTGGTGTCCTTTATGATAGACTGGTTAGACCTCCTTGCAGTCCAAGGGACTCTCAAGAGTCTTCTCCAACACCACAGTTCAAAAGCATCAATTCTTCAGTGCTCAGCTTTCTTCACAGTCCAACTCTCACATCCATACATGACCACTGGGAAAACCATAGTCTTGACTAAACGGACCTTTGTTGGCAAAGTAATATCTCTGCTTTTCAATATGCTATCTAGGTTGGTCATAACTTTCTTTCCAAGGAGTAGGCGTGTTTTAATTTCATGGCTGCAATCACCATCTGCAGTGATTTTGGAGCCCAAAAAAATAAAGTCTGACACTGTTTCCACTGTTTCCCCATCTATTTCCCATGAAATGATGGGACCAGATGCCATGATCTTCGTTTTCTGAATGTTGAGCTTTAAGCCAACTTTTTCACTCTCCTCTTTCACTTTCATCAAGAGGTTTTTGAGTTCCTCTTCACTTTCTGCCATAAGGGTGGTATCATCTGCATATCTGAGGTTATTGATATTTCTCCTGGCAATCTTGATTCCAGCTTGTGCTTCTTCCAGCCCAGCGTTTCTCATGATGTACTCTGCATAGAAGTTAAATAAGCAGGGTGACAATACACAGCCTTGATGTACTCCTTTTCCTATTTGGAACCAGTCTGTTCCATGTCCAGTTCTAACGTTGCTTCCTGACCTGCATATAGGTTTCTCAAGAGGCAGGTCAGGTGGTCTGGTATGCCCATCTCTTTCAAAATTTTCCACAGTTTATTGTGATCCACATAGTCAAAGGCTTTGGCATAGTCAATAAAACAGAAACAGATGTTTTTCTGGGAACTCTCTTGCTTTTTCCATGATCCAGCAGAGGTTGGCAATTTGATCTCTGGTTCCTCTTCCTTTTCTAAAACCAGCTTGAACATCAGGGAGTTCATTGTTCATGTATTGCTGAAGCCTGGCTTGGAGAATTTTGAGCATTACTTTACTAGCGTGTGAGATGAGTGCAATTGTGTGGTAGTTTGAACATTCTTTGGCATTGCCTTTCTTTGGGATTGGAATGAAAACTGACCTTTTCCAGTCCTGTGGCCACTGCTGAATTTTCCAAATTTGCTGGCATATTGAGTGCAACACTTTCACAGCATCATCTTCCAGGATTTGAAATAGCTCCACTGGAATTCCATCACCTCCACTAGCTTTGTTCGTAGGGATGCTTTCTAAGGCCCGCTTGACTTCACATTCCAGGATGTCTGGCTCTAGGTGAATGATCACACCAATGTGATTATCTTGGTCGTGAAGATCTTTTTTGTACAGTTCTTCTGTGTATTCTTGCCACCTCTTCTTAATATCTTCTGCTTCTGTTAGGTCCAGACCATTTCTGTCCTTTATCAAGCCCATCTTCACATGAAATGTTCCCTTGGTATCTCTAATTTTCTTGAAGAGATCTCTAGTCTTTCCCATTCTGTCGTTTTCCTCTATTTCTCTGCATTGATTGCTGAGGAAGGCTTTATCTCTTCTTGCTATTCTTTGGAACTCTGCATTCAGACAGGAATACTTTCTTTTTCTCCTTTGCTTTTCGCTTCTCTTCTTTTCACAGCTATTTGTAAGGCCTCCCCAGACAGCCATTTTGCTTTTTTGCATTTCTTTTCCATGGGGATGGTCTTGATCCCTGTCTCCTGTACAATGTCACAAACCTCATTCCATAGTTCATCAGTACTCTGTCTATCAGATCTAGTCCCTTAAATCTATTTCTCACTTCCACTGTATAATCATAAGGGATTTGATTGAGGTCATACCTGAATGGTCTAGCGGTTTTCCCTACTTTCTGCAATTTAAGTCTGAATTTGGCAATAAGGAGCTCATGATCTGAGCCACAGTCAGCTCCTGGTCTTGTTTTTGTTGACTGTATAGAGCTTCTCCATCTTTGGCTGCAGAGAATATAATCAATCTGATTTCGGTGTTGACCATCTGGTGATGTCCATGTGTAGAGTCTTCTCTTGTGTTGTTGGAAGAGGGTGTTTGCTATGACCAGTGCGTTCTCTTGGAAAAATTCTATTAGCCTTTGCCCTGCTTCATTCCACATTCCAAGGCCAAATTTGCCTTTTACTCCAGGTGTTTCTTGACTTCCTACTTTTGCATCCCAGGGCCCTATAATGAAAAGGACATCTTTTTTGAGTGTTAGTTCTAAAAGGTCTTGTAGGTCTTCATAGAACCATTCAACTTCAGCTTCTTCAGTGTTACTGGTTGGAGCTGCTTGATAAATATCAATCTCATATACTGTGTATCTGTATTTGCATGCCCCTACCCCAAAAAAGGCAAAAACAAAAAGCAGCAGTAGATTCCAATTTCATCACTGCATCACTCGGCGATGTGACACAACATCTAGATGCTAAATTTCACACATTTTCTTTTCTTTTTTTTTTTTTTAAATTTTGTGGCTCTTGGGCTTTTCTCTAGTTGTAGTGCGAGGGCTTAGTTGCCCTGCCGCATGTGGGATCTTAGTACCCTGACCAGGGGCTGAATCGACATCCCCCACTTTGGAAGGTGGATTCTCAACCAGTGGACCACCAGGGAAGTCCCCACGTTTTCTGTGTATTTGGGGACTGCTGCTGCTGCTGCTAAGTCACTTCAGTTGTGTCCAGCTCTGTGCGATCCCATAGACGGCAGCCCACGAGGCTCCCTCGTCCCTGGGATTCTCCAGGCAAGAACACTGGAGTGGGTTGCCATTTCCCTCTCCACTGTATGAAAGTGAAAGGTGAAAGTGAAGTCGCTCAGTCGTGTCCGACTCTCCGCGACCCCATGGACTGCAGCCTACCAGGCTCCTCCGTCCATGGGATTTTCCAGGCAAGAGTACAGGAGTGGGGTGCCATTGCCTTCTCCATTTGAGGGCTAGTTTTCCAATATTCAGAAACACACAGAGGGAATTTCCTGGAGGTCCAGTGGTTAGGACTTTGCACTTTCACCACCCAGGGCATGGGTTCAATCCCTGGTCAGGGAACTAAGATCCCGAAAGCCACAAAAGCAAAAAGAAAAGGAAAGAAAGGAAGGAAGGAAGAATGAAGAAACAAACATACTTACAGTGTATCTACTATGTGAGATGCAGGCCGTGGTGTCAGAAAAATCATGTTTTATTAGTCCCTGTCCACATGAACCTTATTTCTACTAGGCAAAGACATAATAAATGAATGAATAAAGTTCACTCACAGTAGTAAGTGATAGATTCTACTAGAAGCAGAACCCAGTTCTGGAATACAACATAACCAGGAAGGCCAGAGGTATAGGGACCCACTTTAGATACTGTGACTAGGCAAGGCCTCTCTCAGGTGGTAAGAACAAGTATCATGATGATACAGGTGAAAAGTGATCCCAAAAAGAGGAAACCAAGTATAAAAGCCCGAAGATGGAATGAGACTGGTATTCCATGTTTGCAAGGCTAGAAATTACTAAACAAAGGGGAGACTAACAGGAGATAGCAAGGAAGGCAGGCAAGGGTTAGACTACAGCTTCTACTTTAGGGGTAAGCACAGACTACTGGGCTGCCCTAAGCAAGGAAAATAATACAGCCAAATCTGGGTTTGAAAAACTCAGGACCATTCAGTGCTCCAGTGTAATGAAGGTTTTTTTTTTTTTTTTCCTTTCTGATATAAGCTTATGCAAGGTATTCCTTTTTAGACTAGGCTGAAGCTACCCGTTTTCTCAGCTCCCCCCAAGTGGTAAGGATTTTATTTTAATCACCTCTAACCTCCCAGAAGTATCACTTGCAACGTGTCCTTCCACCACTTGCCCATCTACATATAGTGGCTTTCAGTTCTTATTCAATTCTCAGAAGTTATTCTCAGCTTGGCTTCAGAAGAACCCGCTGAAAGGTCAGTGCAGTTCCTTGGGTGGATACAGTGCCAAGCCTGGCATTTTTTCTTCCAGGGACAAGTCACTTCTTAATTCTTCCAGTCTAAGCCCTCACCTGTGCCTTCAAGATCACAGCCCACAGTGGGTCCAACGTTACCAGGAACCGCTTTGAATGCAGACTTTAGCTCAAATAGATCACCATGAACTCAGTTCCTTGCCTCCACTAGTATCTCAGCTTCCTCTGGTTGCTACTTCCCCTTTAGTATCTAAATTCTGCTCCTTCCTCCTAGCCCAGCTCGCCTCCTGCCTGGCCCAGAAAGCTTCCCCTGGACAGTTCTGTCCTCTCAGGCCAACCCCTACTCTTTAACACTAATAACTCACTAATAAATGCTAAGAAGTTTAGCATTTAATTCTGTACTGTCTTAAACTACTTCTCTTCTGTATGACTGAGGCAATCTAGTTCAGTGATTGAAGCAAAAATGCTGCAATCAGGATCTCAGCTGGAATTCTAGCTCCCCCATTTACTATCTCTTATCCTCTTTGTGTTTTCATTTCTTACCAGAGCCCTGATAAGAATTAACTGAATTAATGCATTTAAAGAGCCTAGAACAATGTCTTATACATAGTAAGAACTCAAAAAAGGATTGCTCACATAGTAGGAGTCCTGTAATGCAGGGAGACCCAAGTTTGATTCCTGGGTCGGGAAGATCCCCTGGAGAAGGGATAGGGTACCCACTCCAGTATTCTTGGGCTTCCCTTGTGGCTCAGCTGGTAAAGAATCTACCTGCAATGTGGGAGACCTGGGTTCAATCCCCAGGGTGGGAAGATCCCCTGGAGAAGGGAAAGGCTACCTGCTGCAGTATTCTATCCTGGAGAATTCCATGGACTGTATAGTCCATGGGGTGGCAAGGAGCGACTTTCACTTCACTTACTTTCACATAGTAGGTAGCTGAATTCTTTATAAATTGATTTCATGATAAATGGTGGCTTTAAAGGAACTTCTTGTGTCAATCAGACTCTACTTTAAACAAACTGAGAAATCAAGAGTCCTAAGAAATTTAGGTCATACTATAAATAAATGGAATAAATTCTTCCCAGCTGTCACCAATTAAGGTCTAATAAAAGAGATACTAAACTACTATCTAAAAAAAAAAAAAAAAAACCAGTCACCCATTGCTTTAAAAAAAAGGTATAGCACTGCAAGCCTGAGGAGAAGTGATTCATGAAAGGTAAATTAACACTATATATAAGCAAAAATGTCATTTAGTTTTAATATGGTGCTTTCAATATTTGTTAAACAACTACTCTTAAGCACAGTCCATTACTAATCATTGCAAGAAAGTCAAACAGAGAAAAAATTCCTATCCTCACAGCCCACACAGTCGAGGGAAGTTAGGAGTAGGGACAGACAGAATATGACCTGCCCAAATTACTCTAAGATAAATAGAAATGAAATAAAAATTGTTTTTCTTGTATACTTTGGCAGGCCTTCTCTCAATATCAATTTCAGAATCACTCCGGAAAGAACCTTTAAGAAATACAACACAAACCTTTGTTGTTTAACTCTAAGTATAACTCAGTCCAGACAAGGTTCTAGTATTTATTCATGTTTATCAGACTCACTTGTATATAAATACAGCAAACAACAAAATGAACTGTCACTGATTTTAACCAGTTCCAGTGCCTCAGGAATTTACCCATTTAGGGACAGACCTCAGGTATCCAACTTACTGGAATCATCCTTAAAAATTTCTCTAGGCATTTACCTAAGTTTTTCCAAGGCTTTTCAGTATCATGTCAGGTACGTATCACTGGTCTAAAAGCCTCCCTTTGTTTTCAGAATCTCTAACATGAGTAATTAAGTCTGCACCCCAGCCAGTGTAATCTGAGCAGCCTTCAAATGTGTTTCACTTGTTGTATTAACGTGTAATCGCTTTAAATTGGCATTACTTGCTGCTTTGTAGCCTCTTCAAATAAGCCTGTCTGTTGTCTGTCTCACATGATTTTTTTTTCTCCATATCCTGCTCCCTCTATCTGCAGGATGGTATCTATTTGTGCTTTTATATCCACAGATGACTCAAAAGACATTTCAGTGCCTTGAATGGCTGGGGTTCCTAAAATATGTGAAGAGGAGGTATAGAGGGCCCTTTTAATTTTCTTTTCAACATTTATGCAAATTTCAAGTGGCAGCATTTGAGAAAGATGAAGTCTGAGCTTACGCCCTAAGACCTTGGCTTGGCTGGCTACTATTGCTTCAGGCACATGGTGTCTGGAAGAGGCTCAGTAAAATGAACAAAGCAAAGTTTCCTAAAATGACTGCTTGCATTATTACCAAAAATAGGAGAATTGAAGGCAGACAGGGAGACATCAGGGATTTGCAGTAAGTCTCACAGCACCCTGCAATTTCAAACAACAAAGCTTTCACTAAATTTTTCATTCCATTTTTTTGGGATCAAGCCATAAAAAAAAATCCAAACAAACAGAAGAAGTGCAGAAGCTTCAAATCCCAAGTAGTACATTTAAATAAAAACAAAGTGGAGAAACATCTGTCTTCCTCTTTGAAATCTGCCTTGATAAAAAGGCACATAAATGCAACAAGGGAGATACTAATTTTCTTTCCCTGATAGCATTTTGAGGATTTCTATGCCCCTTACAGGTATAGCTAATAGGACATTTGTTTTCTACTTAAGAGTTACTGATACCAGACCCACAGAAATTGACTTAAGATGTAAGATTCATAGCAAAATATTTCCACTTTTAAAAAACTGGTATGCCTTGATCCTAAAGGAAATCAACCCTGAGTATTCATTGGAAGGACAGATGCTGAAGCTGAATCTCCAATACTTTGCAAAGTATTGACTTCGCGATGCAACAGACACCTGATGCAAAGAACTGACTCACTGGGAAAGACACGGATGTTGGGAAAGATTGAAGGCAGGAAAAGAAGGGGATGACAGAAAATGAAATGGTTGAATGGCATTACCCACTCGATGGACATGAGTTTGAGCAAGCTCTGGGAACTGATGATGGACAAGGAAGTCTGGCGTGCTACAGTCCATGGGGTTGCAAAGAGTTGGACACGACTGAGCGACTGAACTGAACTGATGCTTTGATCTGACTTCTCAGGTGGCGCAGTGGTAAAGAATCTGCCTGCCAATGCAGCAAACACAAGAGACTACTGGTTCAGTTCCCGGGTCGGGAAGATCCCTTGGAGTAGGAAATGGCAGCCTGCTCTAGTATTCTTGCCTGGAAAATTCCATGGATAGAGGAGCCCGGTGGTCCACGGAGTCACAGAGTCTGACACCACTGAGCACATACACACACTCACATGTCTTGATTTAAGAAAATATAACCAACGAAAAATTGAGTTTATAAATAAAGGTATTTTTAAAATTATTTCTAGCATTTTTGTTTTATAAAGATATTCATCCCAGTGAGTTGATGAATCTTGAATAATCTTTGACTTTAAAAATTCCAGTTTTGTTCTATTTTATAATATTGGATTTATTGCAAAAACAAATTCATTAACACTTGCTGTGCTATAATGACATATGCTACACGCTATGTTTTTTCCTTTTTGTTCTGTTTTGCTGTATTTTTTAAGACTGCAGAAAAATTAATTTATGAGTTAAATTTTAATTTCTTAGTTTGCAGGTGAAAAGGGACTTTACTCTTCCATATGAAATGCAAGATATATACTTTTAATTCAGATGTAGCCAATTTGTTAATAATCTTTACACACATGCACATTCTTCCACCTGGAAAACACTTCTCATTCCTTTCTTCCTTTTCTATCTTGCCTGGAGAATTCCTGGCAAGAATGCTGAATATTCCTACTTATATTTCAAATCACAGATAAACCGTTACCTTCCTTAAGAAGCCCTCAGAGACCCTGCAGTCTGATTTACATGTCCATCCAGTCTAATCTATATGTCCCTCCTCTGTACTCCCCTAAACATCTTAGGCAGTTGCATTATAAGTATAGGCTCACCAATCTCTCTCCAACTCTGTGCAAATTCCCTAAAGGCAGTGACCATGATTGGCTCGTCTTTGTATAACCAGAACCTAGAATAGTGTCTGGACCGTAGGAGGTATACGCAACACTCATAAGATATTCAATGAACTAACTAACTATAACTCAGACAAAACCTATTTAAAAACTCAATCACCGGTTTATGTGTCTTAAACATTCTAAAGCTCCAATTTTAGTAAGTGTAGGGATACTGTGCTGACTAATTCTGACTTCATGTTGTATAAGGAGTAGAAAAGTAAAAGAAGAAGGAAAAAATGGTGCAAATTTTCTGACCTTTAACAGGGATGAAAAATTGAGAGAGATCTTCACAAATCTAAAACATTTTTGGAAGTTCCTGTCTTAAAATCTGCATGAATGAAGATACACCCTCACCCATGAATCTTAAGCCATGTGTATTACGGTAAGAACTGATTTAAATTGTTTGAATGGAAGCCAAATAATTTACATCTAAATGGCAAATGAAGAAAAACATAGTTATAAAAAATTCCAAGTGAATGCTAAGCTAAGATACATGTACCATTTTCCAGTACCATTTTCCCCATGACTGGATTCACTTATTTGCACGTGTGCTAAGTCACTTCAGTCATGTGTGACTCTTTGCAACCCTATGGACCATAGTCCGCCAGGCTCCTCTGTCCATGGGGGATTCTCCAGGCAAGAACACTAGAGTGAGTTGCCATGCCCTCCTCCAGGGGATCTTCCCAACCCAGGGATCGCACCTCTGTCTCCGACACTTCCTGCACTGGCAGGTAGGTCCTTTACCACTAGCGCCATCTGGGATGCCCGGATTCACTGATAAACACCCACAAAACAATAAGCACCAACATGGTCCAAAGTAGCTCCAATGTATTTCTTCACTGTAAGTATCTGTGTGCTATGTTCAGTTGCTCAGTCATGTCCAACTCTTTGCGACCTCATGGACTATAGCCCACCAGGCTCCTCTGTCCATGGAATTTTCCAGGCAAGAATACTGGAGTGGGTTGCCATTTCCTACTCCAGAAGATCTTCCCAACCCAGGTATTGAAACCACATCTCTTGGGTCTGGCACTGGCAGGTGGATTCTTTCCCACTAGCACCACCTGGTATCTTTTTGTAAAATGTCACTGACCAAAACAGTTGCCAGGTTTTCATGTCCAAAAGAATCAGGATCTTGGTGTAATAAAACCCAACAGAGGGTAAGAAGTTATATCATATTTGGAATAAAATTATTCTCTACACAAAGGACTAAATATTTTTGCATTCCTTAGTGGTAAAAGAGGCCAGCTGAGGTATTACTCCATTGTCATCTCCTCTATCATCTTTCCTGTTCGATGGTCTCTATCTGTTCTGTTATCACAGACAAATTCTGCCTGTCACCAATTTCCTGTACTTTCAGTAAACACTCCCATTTTAAAGTTTTTAAAAGACTGTTTTGTTAAGCACAGTTCATTTTTCAAAAAGTGCTTAATTCTAAATACATGCTTTTAACTACCCTTGCTGGAAAAGAATTTTATAAATACATATAATCTTCTTGCTACCCACCCAAAAGAAACAAAGCATCCTTTTAGCTTAAATTGTTCAGAATGCTTTTTAAACAGAGTAGACAATTCCTACTGTTTGTTAATTTAGAGGTATATCCTAAAAAGAAAGAAATGAGGGACAAAATTATGTCAAAAATGAAAATTAAAAAACCTAAACTGTATATGTTATTATATAGAATTATGGAAACTTCCCCAAACCAAACAGGGAAAACCCAGAGAACAGCTTCAGATTTCCCCATGGGCATCCCTCCTCACATGAAGGATTTTTAAAAATCGTTTGGCAGCAATCACTGGAACACTATAATCAGTGTATTATGCTAATGCATAATAGGAGGTCTGAATCTTATACAAAGTCCCACGAAACGTTCTGAAGTCAGGGTTTGCAGAGGATACATTCCTAACATTTCGGTTATTTCTCTATTATTATCTGGCTCACAGAGGCCCTATATCTACAGCCAAAACTAAACCCTCTTCACCTGTGGACAATATTCAACTCAAAATTCCTTCACACCTCACTGAGAATTGTCTAAACCCAAGAGTTCAGAAGGTCCTGAACCATAGGTTCATACCCAAAATATTCCAGATAAGCCCACAAACCAGTACTGCAAGGAAAATATCTAAGTCTGGAGATGATAAGTGCATATCATTCCCATTTCCAGAGAACATGCCTGGGGCAACAATCTTGGAACAGGGACAGGTAACAGAAGGAAAATATAAAGTCTTTATTAAATGTCAAGGGGAAATGAAAACATGAAACACAGACCCAAATTTCTACTTTTATTTACTTTTATTTTCAGTCTCTCCCTTCTTTTGTTTCTTCAAACACAAATCTATGTCAACTCACACAAACAAAACTTTGGCTCCACAATCAACAGAAAAGAATAATAATAATGCATGTTTAAAAATATTTGATGAAGAGCTGCTAATTTCAAAGTTCAATCAATTTGTCTGAAAAATCCTAGTCCTTCAACTCCAAAACACTTTCATCTACTCATACTCTTTCTTTACTGTGAGTATAAGCAAGAATTTATCTCTAAGATTACTTAGATTTCTGTGGAGTCACACCAAGCATTTTAATAAAAACAGCCCAGCACACTAATAGTCACCATTTGGCCTGCAAGTGCTTGTGTCCATTCTTGCTCATCTAATTGTTTCTGCAAGAGCCAGAAAGACAGCAAACACAAAATTCTGTACTCAGGCTTATCTTGTTGTACTGTATTTTCCTTTATTGCACTTTACTGCATTTTTACAAACTGAAAGTATATGGCAACCCTGCATGGAACCAATCTGTCAGTGCCATTTTTCCAAAGGCTACTACTTCTCACTTCACATCTCTGTACCCTGAGACACACATTCTCACATTTCCAATTTCTTCATTATCATTGTATTTGTTATGCTGATTTGTGATCAGTGATCAGTGATCTGATGTTACTGTTTTAATTGTCTTGGAGTGCCATGTATTGTCCCCATATAAGACAGTGAACTTAATAAATATGTGTGGTCTGACTACTTCACTAACCAGCCGTTCTCTTATCTTTCTCCCTCTCTTTGGGTTTCTATATTCCCTGAGACATAACAAAAGTGACATTGTTAATAAGAGTCACTTAATAACTCTACGATGACCTTTAAGAGTTCAAGTGAAAGGAAGAGTCATACATCTGGCTTTATATAAAAAGGCTAAAAATGATTAAGCTTAGTGAGGAAGGCAAGTTGCAAGCTGAGATAGGCTGAAAGCTGGGCCTCCTGCACCAAATGCTTAGCCAAACTGTGAATGCAAAGGAAAAGTTCTTGAAGGACATTAAAAGTGCTTCTCCAGTGAATACATGAGGAATAAGAAAGTAAAATTGCCTTATTGCTGATATAGAGAAAGTTTCAGTGGTCTGGACAAGAAGAACAAAGCAGTCACAATACTCCCATAAGTCAAAGCTTAATCCAGAACAAGGCCCTAACTCTCTTCATTTCTATGAAGCCTGAGAGAAGTGATAAAGCTGCAGAAACAAAGTCTGAAGCTAGCAGAGGTTGGTTCATGAGGTTTAAGGAAAGAAGTCATCTCTTAACATAAAAACAGAGTGCTAAGTAGAAGCTACAGGAAGTTTTCCAGAAAATCTAGCTAAGATAATTAATAAAAGTGCTTTTCAAAGTAGATGAAACATCCCTATATAGAAGATGCCCTCTACTACTTCCACAGTTAGAGAGAAGTCAATATCTGACTTCACAGCTTCAAAAAACAGATTATTCTGTTAGGGGCTAAAGTAGCTGCTAACTTTAAGTTGAATCCAATGCTTATTTACCACTCAAAAAATCCTAGGGCCATTAAGAAATATGCTAAATCTACTCTGCCTACGCCCTATAAATGGATCAAAGCCTAGATAAGAGTATACCTCTTTACAACATGGCTTACAGAATATTCTAAGCCCACCATTGAGACCTACTACTCAGATGAAAAGTCCTTTCAAAATACCACTGCTCATTGACAATTCATCTGAAGTTACCATAGGGCTCTGATGGACATGTACAATGAGATTAATGTTGTTTTCATGGCACTAACACAACATCCTTTCTGCAGCTCATGGATCAGTATGTAATTTTGATTTTCAAGTCTTATTATTTAAGAAATACATTTTGTAAGGCTACAGCTGCCTTAGATGGAGATTTCTCTGATGGATCTAGGCAAGCAAACTGAAAACCACCTAGGAAGGATTCACCATTTTTAAATATTATTGAGAACATCTGTGATTCATGGGAAGAGGTCAAAATATCAACATTTAGGAGTTTGGAATACACTGATTCAAACCCTCTTGGATGACTTTGGGAGGTTCAAGACTTCAGTGGAAGCCCTGCCCTCCAGCAAGCCAGTGCCAGCCTCAGAGCCCCCAGGTCACATAGTCAATTGCATGGGAACCCTAACCTGCCCTCAAGCTGGCTTACATGTACTGCATGAGACATGACCTTGCAGTCAGCCAGGCCAGGGACCAGCCCCACTAATCAGCCTGTGCATAAGAGTTATCCCCGATACAACAGTAGGGTGGACACGGCCTACACAGGTGATACCCCAGGATATATAGCTGCAGTGATCAGAGTGGAGCATGCTGTTGGGCCCAATGGCATATCTCTTAAGGCTACTTCTCTACGATCGGGAAAAATAACTGACCTACCTAACACAGAGAAATAAACATGGAGAATTGGGCAAAATGAGGAGACAGGGGTTATGTTCCAAACGATGGAACAAGACAAAAATCTTAGAAGAAGAATTCCAAAAGTGCAGATAAGCAATCTACCCAATAAAGAGCTCAGGTAATGACCATAAAGATGTTCAACAAGCTTAGGAGAAGAATGGATGAACACAAGGAGAATTTCACCCAAAAAGTTACATGATATAAAGAAAAATCAAGCAGAGTTGAATACAACTGAAATAAAAAATACAACAGAAGGAATCAACACTGGATTAGATGATTCAAAGGAACAGATGAGCAATCTGGAAGACAGAGTAGTGGAAATCACTGAAGCTAAACAGAAAAAAGAAAAAACTTCTAAAAATGCAGTTTAAGAGACCTCTGAGACAACATCAAGGATATCGATATTTGCATTATAGGCATCCCAGAAAAAAGAGAGAGAAGAGCACAGAACTTATCTGAAAACTTCCCTAAACGGAGGGTGGAAACAGACATCCAAGTATAGGAAGCAGAGAGAGTCCCCAAACAAAATGAACCCAAAGAGTTCACACCAAGACACACCATAATTAAAATGGTGGGGAAAAAAAAAAGACAGAATCTTAAAAGCAGGAAGAAAAACGCAACTAATTAAGTACAAGGAAACTCCCATAATACTATCAGCTGACTTTTCATCAGAAACTTTGCAGGCCAGAAGGGAGTGCCACAGTATATTCAAAGTGATGAAAGGGGAAAACCTACAACAAAGAACACTCTACCCAAAAAAAATTATCATTCAGATTTGAAGGCGAGATAAAGAGTTTTACATATAAGCAAAAGCTGAAAGAGTTCAGCACCACTAAACAGGCTTTTTAGAGAAGGAAATGACAACCCACTCCAGTATCCTTGCCTGGAGAATTTCATGGACAAAGGAGCCTGATGGGCTACAGTCCATGGAGTCGCAAAGAGTCAGACACAACTGAGCAACTAACCCACACAAACAGGCTTCACAGTATAAGGTTAAATGGACATCTCTAAGCAGAAAAGGCCACAACTAAAAATGTAAAAATTATGTAAGAAAAAATCTCATTGGTAAAGATAAAAATACAGTAAAGGTAGTAGATCAACCACTTATAAAGCTAGTATAAAGGTTAAAAGACAAAAGAAGTGAAAAATATAGATATCTATGTTGTTGTATATGAGCCTCAGAGTAACCACAAATCACAAATCTGTAATAGATGTACAACAAAAGAGAAAGGAGTCCAAATACAATACAAAAGATACTGGTCAAATTTTAAAGGAAAAGAACAAAAAGAAATAGAAAAACAACCAGAAAACAATTAACAAATGGCAATAAAAACATATTTATCAATAATTACTTTAAATGTAAATGGACTAAACACTCTAATAAAAAGACACAGAGTAGCTGAATGGATGCAAAAGCAAGACCCATATATATGCTGACTACAAGAGAGTCACTTCAGATCTAAAGACACACAGAGACTGAAAGTGAGAGCGTGGAAAAAGATATTCCACACAAGTGTAAATGAAAAGAAAGCTGGGGTAGCAATACTTACATGAGATAAAACAGACTTTGGAGACTGTAACAAGAGACAGATTAGAACACTGCATAATGATAAAGGGAGCAATCTAAGAAGAAGGTATGACAACGGTAAACATGTGTGCACTTAGCAAAGGAGGACCTAAATACTTAGGTAGGTATTAGGTCCTTATGTATTAGGTCCTTGAAAGTGAAAGTCACTCAGCCGTGTCCAACTCTTTGTGACCCCATGGCCTATACACTCCATGGAATTCTCCAGGCCAGAATACTAGAGTGGGTAGCCTTTCCCTTCTCCAGGGAATCTTCCCAACCCAGGGATCGAACCCAGGTCTCCAGCATTGCAGACAGATTCTTTACCAGCTGAGCTATATTAGGTCCTTATGTATTTAGAAAATATTAACAAACAAAGTGAGAAAAAGACAGTAATACAATAATTGGAGACTTTTAACATTCCACTTATATCAATGCACAGATCACTAGACAGAAATCAGGAATGAAATGCTGGCCTTAAATGACACATTATACCAAGTGGATTTAATAGATATATATAGAACACTTCATTCGAAAACAGCAGAATATAATTCATTCCAAGTGCCCACAGAACATTCTCTAAGAAAGATCACATGCTAGGCCATAAAACAAGTCTCAGTAAATTTAAGAAAACTGAAATCATATCAAGCATCTTTTCTAACCATGATAGTATGAGACTAGAAATCCATTACCAAAAAAAAAAAAAAAAAGAGAGACTAAGAAAGCATGCAAACACATGGTATCTAAACAACATGCTGCTGCTGCTGCTGCCAAGTCGCTTCAGTCGTGTCTGACTCTGTGTGACCCCACAGACAGCAGCCCACCAGGCTCCCCCATCCCTGGGATCCTCCAGGCAAGAATACTGGAGTGGGTTGCCATTGCCTTCTCCAGAACAACATGCTACTAAACAATAAATTGGTTACTGAAAAAATCAAAGAGAAAAATAAAGAAATACCGAGAGACAAATGAAAATGGAAACACAATGAGCAAAATCCACGAGATGCAGCAAAAGCAGTTCAGAAAGGGAGGTTTACAGTGATACAGCTCTACCTCGGAACCAGGAAAAGTCCAAAGAGCCTAACCTTACACTGGGAGGAACTAGGAAAAGACGTACAGAATCCACCGTTAATGGAGGGAAAGAAACAATAAAGATCAGAGTGGAAGTAAGTGAAATAGAGACTACGAAATAATAGAAAAGATCAATGACACTAGGAGCTGGTTCTTTGAAAAAATAAATAAAATGGATAGATCTTCAGCCAGACTCATCAAGAAAAATACTGGAATCGCCAAAATCAAAAATGAAAAAGAAGTTACAACAGACAGCAAAGAAACACAAAGAACCATATTACCACAAGTAATTATGTCAATAAAATGGACAACCTAGAAAAAAATGGATAAATTCCTAAAACTGTACAATTTCCCAAAAATTGAATCAGGAAGTACAAAATATAGCCAGACTGATTCCCAGAATTTAAACTAAATCAGTAATTAAACAAAACTGAAGAATAGAAATCATATTATCATCTTGATAGGTGCAGAAAAAAATTTTAGACAAAATTCAATATCCATTTATGATAAAAGAAACTCTCAAAAAATGAAGACAGAAGGAACCTACCTCAACATACTAAAGGCCATATATGACAAGCCCTCAGCTTAATGGTGAAAAGGTGAAAGCATTTACTCCAAGAGTAGGAACAAGAAAAAGATGCCCACTCTTGCCATTTTTATTCAATATAAATAGTATTGAATGTTCTAGCTACAGCAATCAGACAAGAAAAAAAATAAATAAAAGGAATTAAAAGAAGTAAAACAATCACTGTTTGCAGATACTGTTACATTATACTATATGTCTATACTATATATCATTGTTACATTATACTATATGTAGAAAATCCAAAGATGCTACCAAAAAAAAAAAACTATTAGAATAAATTCAATAAAGTTGCAGGATACAAAATACAGAAAACTGCTCTAATTCTATACACTAATAATAATCAGAAAGAGAAATTAAGAAAACCATCTCATTTACAATTGTATCAAAAAGAATAAAATACCTAGGAATAATGCTAAAAGATATAAGACTTGTACTGGGAAAACTATACGACATTAATGAAAGGAACTAAAGATGATACAAACAAATGAAGAGATACACCATCCTCATGGATTAGAAGCAATACTGTTTAAATGTCCTAACTGTAGAAAGAAATCTACACACTCAAGAAAATCCCTATCAAAATATCAATGGTATTTTTCACAGAACCAGAATGAATAATCCTAAAAATTTTGTATGGAACCACAAAAGACCCTCAATAGCCAAATAAGCTTGAGAAAGAGCAAAGATGGAAATATCATGTTCCCAAACTGAAACTATATTACAAACTGTAGCAATTAAAACAGTATGATATGGCACAAAAACAGACACACTGGTCAATGGAACAAAATAGAAAGCCCAGAAATAAACCCATGTTCATACAGTCAATTAAAAGGAGATAAGAATATACAATAGGGGAAAGACAGTCTCTTCAATAATTGGTGTTGGGAAAATGAAACAACTGCCTGCAAAATAATCAAACTGGACTACTTTCTCACACAATATACAAAAACAAATTCAAACTGAATGAAATACTTAAATGTAAGACCTGAAACCATAAAATTCCCAGAAGAAAACACAGAAAACATAGGTAATATGGTCTCTGACACTGATCTCAGCAATATTTTTTTGAATTTGTTTCTTCAGGCAAGGGAAACAAAACAAAAATAAACGAATAAGACTATATCAAACTAAAAAGCTTTTGCGCAGCAAAGGAAACTATCAGCAAAACAAAAAGACAATTTACTGAATGGGAGAAAATATTTGCAAATGATATATCTGATAAGGACTGAATATCCAAAACGTACAAAGAACTCATATAAATCAACATCAAAAACAAACAAAAAGAAAACTCTTATCAAAATTGAGCTGAGACTCTGAATAGGTATTTTTCTGGAGAAAGACATATAAATTGCCAACAGACACATGAAAAGATGCCCAACAAGACTAATCATTAGGGAAATACAAATCAAAACTACAATGAGATAGCTCCTTACACCTGTGAGAATGACTATCATCAAAAAGACAGCAAATACCAAGTGTTGGTGAGCATGTATAGAAAAGGGAACCCTCATAAACTGTTGGTGGAATATAAATTGGTACAGCCACTATGGAAAATAATATGGTGGCTCCTCAAAAAACTAAAAATAGAATTGCCGTATGATCCTGTAATTTCACTTCTGGGTATTCACCCAAAGAAAACAAAAATGCTACTTTGCAAAGTTACATGCACACTAATGTTCATAACAACATTTACAATAGCCAGGATATGGAAGCAATGTAAGTGTCCATCAACAGATGAACAGATAAAGAAGAGGTGGTATATATAAACATATAACAGAAAATGAAAGTTGCTCAGTCATGTCCAATTCTTTGGGACTCCACAGACTATACAGTCCATGGAATTTTCCAGGCCAGAATACTGGAGTGGGTAGCCTTTCCCTTCTCCGGGGGATCTTCCCAACCCAGGGATCAAACCCAGGTCTCCCACGTTGCAGGTGGATTCTTTACCACCTGAGCCACAAGGGAAGCTCAAGAATATTGGAGTGGGTAGCCTATCCCTTCTCCAGCAGATCTTCCCAACCCAGGAATCGAACCAGGGTCTCCTGCATTGCAGGTGGATTCTTTACCAACTGAGCTATCAGGGAAGCCCAGAATAATAATAGAATAATACTCATAATAATAATAATAACAGAATAATACTTAGCCATAAAAAAACTTGCCATTTGCAAACAACATAGATCAGTCTGGAGAGTAGTATGCTAAGTGAAATGTTAGAGAGAGAAAAATACTGTAAGATCTCACTTTATACATGGAATCTAAAACACAAAACAAAATGAAAACAGACTCACGGATACAGAGAACGGATGGTTGCCAGAGGAGAGAGTGTGATGAGGTAAAAACAAAATAAGTGAAGGGGATTCAGAGGTATAAACATCCAGTTATAAAATAAATAAGGCACAGGAATGTAATATAAGGAATATGGTAAATAATGCTGCAAAAACTTTGTATGGGACATATGGTTACTAGTCTTATCATGGTGACCATTCTATAATGTATGCTGATGTCAAATCTATGTATTATACCTGAAACTAATAAAATATTGTGTATTAACTATATTTCAATCTTACAACAAGACCTCAGTGGACAAAATAACTACATATGTGGTAGATATAACAAGAGAACTTTCATTAGAAGTAGAGCCTGAAGATGTGGTTATATTGATCAATTTCATGATAAAACTTTAACTCAATCATACCATGATTATGATATGCTTCTTACGGATGAGCAAAGAAAGCAGTTTCCTGAGATGGAATCTACTCCTAGTGAAGATACTGTGAAGACTGTTGAAATGACAACATAGGATTTAGAATATTTTATTGAACTTAATTGATAAAGCAACAGCAGTTTGAGAAGACTGATTTCAATTTTGAAAAAAGTTCTACTGTGGGTCAAATGCTATCAAACAGCATTGAGCAATATACAGAGAAATTGTTCACAAAAAGAAAAGTCAATCAATGCAGCAAAATTCATTATCTTAAGAAATTGCTACAGCCATCCCAATCTTCAGCAACCACCACCCTGATCAGTCAGCAGCCACCAATATTGAGACAAGACTCTTCACCAGCAAAAAGATTACAATTTGATGAAGTTCTCAGATGGTGGTCAGCATTTTTAGCAACAAAGTATTACTTAATTAAGTTTTGTATTTTTAATATAATGCTATTACACATATAACAGACTACAGAATAGTATAAATGTAACTTTTACATGCTCTGGAATCCAAAAAATTCATGTAACTTGCTTTATTGGGATGGTCTGGTACTGAACTCACAATATCTCCAAGGTATATCTGTATATTCGTAAGTGACCATATCAAAATTTGTTTGTGTCTTCAAACAAGGGAAGGAAATCTAGGTTTCTCTATCTGCAGCAACATCTGATTTGGCAAAAGTTACACTGCCTTTAACAAAGGTTTTCTTGGTTCTAAAGAGGCTGAAAGACTCCCCTTGTCCCAGTTTCAGTCCAGAGTTCTCAGAAAAAGCAAAAGCAATGATCTAAACTCCAATGTATTAAATTAAAATTTGAGGGGTAAATCCAGTAAGGGGTGTTGACTTTCTGGAGTTCAGTGCTTCCCCTACTCTCATAAATGAGTCATAAATTCCTAGAAGAATTTTTTTTAAGTAGATGCCCTGGCCTACCACTCATTTCATCTGCTTTGCTGCACTCAGTCCAAGGGAGTTTCAGCAAAGGAGAGACTCCAGAATGGGCAACACCTGCACCTTGTCTGCTCTACCTAGCTTCAACCCAGCTATGATGCCAGGCACAGGGAAAATGCTTGGAAAATCAGGGCAGTCGCTTTCTATCTCCCTCGAAGGGAACATAAACAAGTCCTTAATTTCCCACAAAAGAAGACAAAACTAAAATCTGCAAAACGATAGCTTGTTCTGGCTTTCTAAGGTCACAATGACCTGACAGAGGAGATATTTTAATCTCTTTGTTTATCACTCTTAAAATGCTCTTTTCAATAAAAATTCATTCCACTTTGGGAACATGGGAGTGACACTCAGGTTGAACAAGAGAGATTTACAAAGGGAGTTTTACCAGTTATACCACTCCAGGCCTAATGAAAATGCCCTTCTCACCATCACCTCACCACATTAATAGGATTAAGTCTTTCGGAAAACCAGCATTAAAGCAAGTAACCCTCAATTCAGGCACAGGCACAAAAGATTTAGTGAATGTAGTTATTAGTGTATTAGTGTTTGCTGGTGATTAAATAACATCTCTCCTCCTCCCCACCAAAGCACACATTACCTCATCGAAAACATTAAGACCAAGGCTTTGTAATCACTTTGGAAGTAAGCCTAGATATAAGTTACCACACAAAGTCTCAAATATTCTAAGTTTTATACTAAAAACATCAAATGAGTCCAGTATCCTCTCCCTCAACGTAATCTGGCTTTAGAATTGTTAACTAGAACAAGTTTATCAAAAGCAGGTGAGCTTAAACCTCCCTCCACAGAAAATAACCCCAAATCATCAACCTTCCAAAGATGCAATACCTTACCCCTCAAAGGATAATTCTAAAGAAGTGAATTTCAGAAACTGGCCAGTTGTATCCTAAATAAGTTAGCTGGTCAGTGCCCCCCACCACCACCCAGTAAAACGAAACTAACAAGCAACTGTTGTGCTACAGTCCACAAGATCACAAAGAGTCGGACAGGACTCAACATCAACAACAACAAGCACTTACAGATGGAGTTGGTATTGATTGGCAACACAGGCTTCCCTAGTGGCTCAGACTGTAAAGAATCTGCCTGCAATTCAGGAGATCCAGATTTGATCCCCAGAGAAGGCAATGGCACTCCACTCCAGTACTTTTGCCTGGAGAATCCCATGGATGGAGGAGCCTGGTGGGCTGCAGTCCATGGGGTCACGAAGAGTCGAACACAACTGAGCGACTTCACTTTCACTTTTCACTTTCATGCACTGGAGAAGGAAATGGCAACCCACTCCAGTGTTCTTGCCTGGAGAATCCCAGGGACGGGGGAGCCTGGTGGGCTGCCGTCTATGGGGTCGCACAGAGTCGGACACGACTGAAGCGACTTAGCAGCAGCAGCAGCAGCAGCAGCAGGTTTGATCCCTGGGTCAGGAAGATTCCCTGGAGAAGGAAATGGCAACCCACTCCAGTATTCTTGCCTGGAGAATTCCATGGACAATGGAGGAGCCTGGCAAGCTATAGTCCATAGGGTCGGAAAGAGTAAAACACAACTGAGGAACTAACACCTTCACAGCTTCAGGCAGGATTAACATCCCAGCACAGGAATTTTCATCTTATTTCTACCTATGTCCTCCCACCCAAACCTACAAGCACTCTAAGGCCAATGTGAACACTGTGGCCAAACAAAAAGTCAGCTCCCACCTTCAATTTCTCAGCCCTGAGAAGGCTGAATATACCCAGATCAACTGGCCAAAGATAATATATTAATAAAAGAACCTTCCTACTTTATAAAACATTTTCATAAAAATGATCTCTTTTGATCCCCAAAACAATCTTGAAAGTATGTAAATCATTATTAACACCATTTTACAGAAGAGGAAACTGCAACTCAAAGAAACAAGGGACTTACTCAAAGTCATTCAAGACAAGATGGCCAAACCAAGACTAAAACACAATTCTTTTGCCTCCTAGTTCAGCATCCTTTCACTCAGTACACCTGTTGCAATGCAGTCAGAGGAACTGGATACCCACAAAAACCTGCAAGCCTCTACCATGCACATGTGTGACTGTAACATTTTCATGTAGATAAGCACCCACATACCAGCTACACATACAAAGAACACTCATGCCAAAGATCAGCTAATGACCACAGGCTTGTCAAAAACAAAGGCAAGACTGAGTCCCCAGGATAAGAAGGGCCACCAATGCTGCCTTTCAGAGCCACTCTTCATGCACATGCCCTAACAAGGACTGACATCTACTCACTAGTATCATTCCTACCTCCACAACCAAAGAACCCCACTTTTGAAAACTTGCCAACTCTAGGCTTCGATATGCTACCATGTACTATTTCTTAGGAAAAAGACAAAAACATACTGCTCTATAAGAGAACAGGTGAAATTGTATAGAGTTCTTCCTTTGTAAAACTGTAACCAGATGCTGCTTCTTAATAATAGAGTAGCATCACAGAAGCAAAGGGAAATTAAGGAACCAGATCATAAGAATGATCACACCTTATCTTGATGAGTTTTACTCCTACAAACGATGACCCAATTAAAAGCAGGCAACCTATCATCATTTGATGAAGCTACCCATAATTCAACTGATCAGAAATAAATTCCTTCAAGAACACATGTGCAGTGAAGTTAATAAAAACTGAATCACTAAACAGGAAAAATGTGGCCTGCTACTCAGAGAAGATGGGTAATAACTAATGTGGCAAACCAAGAATCCGTAAGAGAGAGAATATTTCCCGCATCTGGTCTGCTGCTCCCTCTCTCTAACTAAAGATATCCACTGAGAGGAAAAAAAGACAAAAATTCACCTTCCCAAACCAAGAAATAAACTATTCAGACACATACCCATAGTGATATTGGATCTCACTTGAGAAAACCTCAGAAAGCTAAGAGAACTGTTTTTCCTTAAGACTGAAAATATAAGACTCTTCTCTTCCAAAACCAAAGGGATAACTTTCAGCACTACAATTTGATATTTTGTTCCATAAAATAGCACCTTCATATCCATACCACTAAAGAATTGTAGAATATAATGACTTGGTAAAATAGATTACTTTTCTGTTTCTCTTACTCTATTTTTTAAAGGATCTCTGACACCATATACCAATACACCATACACCAATCCTGGTCCATAAATTGGTGGAGAAATTAAAGTTTTAAACCAGAATTGGTCTATAATAAATAAAATAGTCTCTGTAAATAAGTATCCCATCAAAATTCAGGAAATCTGATGACAAAAATCTAAGAAAAGGGGTTTTTGAAAAGGTTCAGGCAAAAGAGAACTAAACAGCTATAATTAAAAGAGGAAATGGGCAAAAATTTTTTTTTCATCTAAGCCCTATTTCTGAAACACCAGCTCTTTGCTCAGCTGGAGGAAAACCACAGGACTTGGAATAACTCACTTAATATACTATCCCTCCTTATGTTAAAATGACACTGTTGACTCACCCTCAGTAGGACATGTGCTTGGTTTAACTCGTTTTTCCAGTAACAGTAGTGAACTGAGCTGCTCTAATTTTGAAATGATTTGCATCCTCACAACTGAAATAATATTAGGAAATATCTGCATGTACATAATACATGCCCCTGAGCTTGTCTGGCTCTGCTGTGTAGCCAGTGACTTTTATCCCTCTCTCTAATTTGCTCTCCAGCATCTCTCCACAGACAACGACCAGTGTTATTATTTTACTACAAAAATGGAATTTCTTATTATCAACATTAATTCTCACTGCATTTACTCAAAGTATCTTTGTCTTTGATAATCTTCACAGTCCTGAGCTTCCAAACTCTAAAATGAAATGAACTAATTTATTTTCTTTACTTCTGATTACAAATCTTGCTCAACTTCTTGCTCTAATATTGCAGAGGGCCTAAAACAAATCAACAACCCTTTCATGCAACCAGTAGTATTCAACAGCATTCCACAGGTAAGTGTGGTATATTCTCCATCCTACTGCTCTGTCGTTTCTAACTGGCTTAGGCTGAAAGTATTGTTTTAAAAAATCAGCAAACATTTATGGAGCCTTACTATGAACTGTGTGTGTGTGCGTGCTCAGTTGTGTTGGACTCTGCAGCCCCATGGACTGCAGCCTGCCAGGCTCCTCTGCCCATTGACTTTTCCAGGCAAGAATACTGGAGTGGAATGCCATTGCCTACTCTAGGGGATCTTCTTGACCCAGGGATCAAACCCACGGCTCCTGCGTCTCAAGCACTGGCCAGTGGATTCTTTACCACTAGCACCCCTGAAGAAATCTCTAATATGGACTATGAAGCAGGTTAACAGCAATAGCAGTGAGGAGGGAAGGCTTAATTAATGTCATCAAAGAAGGGTTTTGCACCAATACAGACCATAAAAAGGAAAATTCTGCATCTCCTTAGATCAAAAACAGTGATCTTTCTTAAGGAGAAATTCAACCTAATTCACATATATCCTCCATCTTTATCTCTTCTACTCTGAAAAGATAGCTTTTTAACTCAAAACTTCAAAAACTGTTTTGGAGAGAGACATTCAAATTACCAGGAGTGAAAAATAATCTAGCTAATGAAAGAACCAATAGTCTTGACATTGAACTGTTCAGTATTCAGTCTGGGCCAGTGGTCTACAAAATCAGATCTGTATATCCCAGAGGTAGAAGAGGTACAAGACCATCCACTGAGGTACCAAAAGAACTTTTAGAATGTGTACAATGTGTACATCACAATATAAAACCATATAACTGAACTCTAAGATTAACATATGCACATATGGTTTAATAGTTGTACAGGAATATAATTTATAAATATTTACTTACATGGAGGAGAGGGTCCATACTCCAAAAAATAAGTTTTTCTTGGGGCATACTTTTTTTTTTTAAGTTTTGAAGTTCCTCTGCCCCAGCATTTCGCAAACTAGGACACACATAGCCCTGGGGGGGATCACAGCATTTGGGGAAAATGCAAAGAAACTAAATAAGCCTGGTACATGTTCCTGGTGTCTTTATTTCATTCACACTAGGGTAAGGAGAGTCACTCTTTTCTATAATCAGGTGCTTCAGAAGACAAATCCAGTAAACAGATCTTAGAATGAAAGGGGCCACGGAATGAAGACCTAGGTTCCATGCCTGACTCTCTACCATCTAAGCTGCCACTCACTTCACTCTTCCAGGCCTTTCAGGCTCCTTCTAGCTCTAATTTCATAATTCATGATTGAAGGTTTCCACCTCATCCTTACTTGCTTCTACATGTCATTCTTCTAACTGGAATGTATTAGCCTCCCCTTCCTACGAGGGTTCGCCTTGACTTTGCATTCCTTCAGCCTTCATGGATTGTTTGCTGGAAGAGTTTGTAAGCATTCTCAAGTGGTTTCCACGTGTCCCCCAGTACTCCTGGAGAGACTGTAGTAAGCTCCTTCGTGCAGTGTTGGGATAGCATTCTGCATGGGGGACCAATGTCTACCATCACCTGTTCATGCTGACAGTCCACAGCCTTGCCCCTGATGCAAATCAGTGATGCACTAATACTCTGGAAAAGTAACAGGAACCTAAATTATCCACCTATTAAAGGTAGGTGATGTGAAACAAGAAGATAAAGCTGAGATCACTCTCGGGTAAGCTCAGCTATGAGAAGAATAGCTCTGAACTCAGCAGGAACAAAATGAGGAACTGGAGCCGGCATAGAGAAGTGTTAACTCATGCTGGTAGGATGCCCCTTCTCACTCAAAACAGCCAAGTTCATGACCCAGCCATGGCCACCCTGTCAAAATAATTACTACTGAGAGTTAATATATGAAACATGCTTACAGCCTGGCACTGTTAGTTAATATTATTATCCTCATTTCATTGAGTATACCAGAAGTAACAGGAGAAATGTGAAAGCTTTATGTGTAGACTTTGGGGGCTCCATGGCAGAACTGTCACCTACCCAGAACAGGCTGAGATTCAACTTCCCTTTTCAGATTTTGTCAACATCTCGAAAGGTTCCATGGCACATTTGCTATCACGTGGAAAGATAAGCCCCAATTCGCAGGTAATACAGAGCACTGTTAAGGAGGCAGCACAGTGTGAGGACTACAGCAGTAGACAAGGAGCTGAAATGTGCTACCCAGGTGGCTCAGTGGTAAAGAACCCACCTACTGATGTAGGAGACGTGGGTTTGATCCCTGGGTCAGGAAGATCCCCTGAAGAAGGAGTAGAAACCCACTCCAGTATTCTTGCCTGGAAAATTCCATAAACAGAGAAGCATGATGGGCTATAGTCCACGGGATCACAAAAGAGTCGGACAAGACTGAGTGCGCACGCACACAGCGACTGAAGACATCTTGTCTTTGCGCTGCCACTAATGTTCCTGCTCTTGAAAAAATTACTTTTCCAAGGCCTAAATTTTCTACTGTTTTTAAAAAATTATTAAATGACATAGAGTTCTGTAGCCAAGAAGGCAGAAGCATACAAACATTTTTACTGTGATCTACTATAACAAATATATTCTTGAGTCAGAACTCAATACTCACATATGTATATACCCAGCCAAAACAAGAATTTCAAGAAACAATGCTTATCCTACCTTGCAATTTTCTACTCAATTTTTTCCCCAAAAAGTGCAGTTTGAGACCTAACAAACTGATTTCATGACCCACTAGTGGTCACAATCTGTAATTTTAAAAGCCTGGTAGTAAAGAGTATGGATGGCCTTGCAGTCAAACAGACCTAGCACCACCATTAACTAGCTGCATAATCTTGTGTAAGTTACCAACCTTTTTAAAGTTCTTCATCTTTTAGATCTAGATGAAAACACCAGGATTGTTCTAAAGATTAAATGGGATAATGAATGAAAAGCACTTAGCTGCACAGTATCTGACAAGAACAAATACTCAAAAGTGATGGTGATAATTAATATCATGTCCTTATTGCTAAATTTGAAAATTCCAAAAGACAGTAAAATATGTAGAAGGAAACTAGGAGGAGAAACAGGCTCACCTGCAAGCATTGATAACCAGAAGAACTACTATCAGGTTAATCCCTGCCTACGCTCATAAAAGTTTCACCAATGGAGGCATTTCTGTGCGCTTTCTCCACAGTATCCTCTAACAACTGAAACATTCACACTTACTGAATGAACTAATATACCTGGAAGCTCACCTCCACACACTGGAGGAATTATGTAAAGATCCCAACTAACCTTGCATAGCTCCCCAAACTCAGACACCTGAGGATGCTCTAAGCCAATGGTTCTTTTTTTTTTTACTTTACAATTCTGTATTGGTTTTGCCATACAATGACATGAATCCACCACGGGTGTACATGCGTTTCCAAACCTGAACCCCCCTCCCACCCCCCTCCCCACAACATCTCTCTGGGTCATCCCCGCGTACCAGCCCCAAGCGTGCCATATCCTGCATCGGACATAGACTGGCAATTCGATTCTTACATGATATTATACATGTTTCAATACCATTCTCCCAAGTCATCTCACCCTCTCCCTCTCCCACTGAGTCCAAAAGTCCGTTATACACATCTGTGTCTTTTTTGCTGTCCTGCATACAGGGTCATCATTGCCGTCTTTCTAAATTCCATATATATGTGTTAGTGTACTGTATTGGTGTTTTTTCTTTCTGGCTTACTTCACTCTGTATAATTGGCTCCAGTTTCATCCATCTCATCAGAACTGATTCAAATGTATTCTTTTTAACAAGCCAATGGTTCTTAAAGTGTTGTTCCCAAAACAGCAGCAGCATCACCTGGAAACTTGTCAAAAACGTAAATTATCAATTCCCCACGTCAGGCCACACAATCAGAAACTCTGGAGGTGGTCCCAGCAATCTGTGCCCTCCAAAACTTGATGCCCATTCAAGCTGGACAACTACTATTTCAAACAAGGATGACTTGGAACTTACAGCAATCCCAGGGAGCTGTATGTACAACCAAAAGGACTCCTGCAAAGTTTGCTTGTCCTAGGAACTAGTTACTCAGGTAGTTTAACCAAGACTCTTTAGAGCCAGTTATAACCTCCATGAAGTTCTCAAGAATTGCTTCTCCTCAGCTCACCAATAGGAGTCTAAACTCAACAAAGAAGCAAAGGCCTCATTCTTAGAAGCAAAGCAAAACCTATTTCTTAATGGTCCCTTACCTAAGCACATTCCCTAGGCTCACACTGTCCCGTTTCAGGACTTCTGAAGCAGAGCTCAGAGTGCTTCCTGAAACTGTGTGCGTGTGTGCCCAGTGGTTCAGTCACGTTTCACTCTTTGTAGCCTGGCAGGCTCCTCTGTCCAGGCAAGGATACTGGAGTGGGCTGCCATTTCCTACTGCAAGGCATCTTCTCAACCTAGGGATCGAACCCACGCCTCCTCCATCAGCTCTGAAATGATAAGCTAGGTCTCACAGCCAGTATGCACACAGTGGCCGCGGCACTGAAGGCACACGGCGCTGCTCCACCCACACTCGCCTTGTGTTGGACCACTTACCAAATTAATGAGAACCCACTGAGCATCCATTTTGTGCACAGATATACATGCTCCAAAATGAAGTCAATCAAACATTAGAACACCAAAATCAAATCTGTCATCTGTAGATTAAGTCAAAGAATACATTTGTGTCACTAGATTGAGTCCACTCCTTCAGAAAGACATGGAAAAGCTCATTAATTTCTATAAAACTTTAATTTTCCAAAAAGCGCCTTCAGTCAAAAGCTGTGCAGTGCCATAAGATTCTTAGTAACAAAAACATTTAGAGAAAACAGTGATTTTTATCAAAAAGCAGAAAAATATTAACTACTTTCTTTCTGCTCTGGAAAGAACTGCTAACATACCTTCCAAAGGTAAAAGGGTATCGTTTTAAAAAAGAAAGATCCCATATTTCTGTCAATAAAATAATGACCCTGTTACACACCAAAGAATAGACAGAAGACTGGATTTTGGTTCTTCAACTAACCCTTGTACCTACAGTATGACCTTGGACTTGGTCTCACAAGGTCTCTGCCTCAGTCTCCACAAATGAACACATGACCTTATAAAAGATATAATGCACATGAAAATGCTTTGCAATCTATTAGACATTATCTTCTCAACATGCCAGTTTATTCCTATGAACTGATTCCTTCCCTCTGACTCACAGTGCCCAAAATGATTTATTTCAGAAAGTGCTCATACGTGGTTTGACAACAGGTGTAACAAAGGTGTAAACTAGAAAAGATACTGAACACTTTCATACACATAAAACAGCATGAACCCACTGACATGAACTCTATCACAAGGAAATGGGTTAGAAAAATGACCCACAGTACACTACCCTTCCTGGTTCTAGAAAAAATTTGAACTGGAACGACACAGTATCTAAAAAGGAAAATTAATGCCATACAAGAAATAAAGTGAATTATTTCAAAGCCTCACAAAATGGTGGTTTGAGGACAAAGGGTCAGGGAAGACTATGTTTTCGTCAGGTCTGATTTGCCCTCAGCTCTGAGTACACTGTCTTTTCATGTGGCCCCAAAGACATACTTGAGCCATTATTGCTGTTGATAATGATGAGCAAATGCTGATGAGCAAATGCTGATGAGACGACTGCACATCAACAGTTCTCAGACTCAGGTCTTGTGTAACTGGGTGTGTCCCTCTATGTCACTGTGCAGATGGTTATTAAACTCATTACAACTTCCCTAAACCTTTTCACTGTAACTGAATAGCATTCTGGATAATTATTCTCTGGTGCCAATTGAGACTAGGCACTATTTTAAAACAGTTTTTTTTAAAAAACAGTTTCAAGGTTTATCTCTCTTCCTCCCAACATACACACACACACTTAAGTTGGCATGTTTGTTTAAGGAAAAAAATCCCAGTTATCAAACTTTACCAAAACCATAAATATTTCTTTACTACAGTGAATATAACAAGCTTACTCATTTCAATCTGACATAAATTTTAAAAAAAATTAATCAATTCCCAATATCCTACCAACAAATGATATGCATTTGCAATAATCTATGTGCCTCAGGAATTAAAACAGTGCTACTATCAACACTCTCCTCAGGAGGATGGAGCATGGGGAATCCCAGCTCTCATGATACACAACTGCCAAACTCTTCCTAGTCCATCCTAGTCCATCCTGGTGAAAGAGGTGCACCCCCCATGTGGTTGGATCACAGTGGCTTTTATTGAGGAAGCTCTCAGCTGACCACAGGGCACGACCAAATATCCAACCGGACTGCTGGAGGAGACAAAATGGTCCATTTGGCAGTCTGTTGACACTGACATGTCAAAACTTCGGCCACTCTTGGCGGTAAACTTTCCTGCACTGTACACCTGAAAGAGCAGTTGTTGGGGTGGTTCCCTTGACTGAAAAGTACAACTTGTGAAATGCATTTTTGTGGAAAACCCAACATACTTTCATATCCAAATATATGTAAACAAGTCACAGACTCATATGTTTTTAGCCTCAGAATTAGTAAGCTAAACTGAAGTGCAATATGTGTTTCATCATTTTGCTTTCTTTCCCCATGACCATTTGGCAGAGTTAAAATTTTAGCTATCATGCCTTTTCTTCCCTAAAATGTATCAGTTACAGTTCCCACAGAAGCTGGCTATGCATTTCCTTGTGGGTGTATGCATAAAACTACCATAACAAAACATTTTCTATTTCCTCATTTTGATCAAAAGGAAAAAAGAAATGCTAAAATGCACTTACATAAGTGAGAGTGCAAGACTGACACACCTATCTGTATACACAATTTACATTCTGTTTAAGGTTATGATGATTAAGGAGAAAAATGCCGAGAGCGATAAAATAAAATTACATAGAGGAGTAGCCCATGCTGTAAGGAACAACAAGGAAAAGGGCACAACAACCCACTCCAGTATTCATGCCTGGAGCATCCCATGGACAGAGGAGCCTGGCGGGTCACAAAGAGTCGGACACGATTAAAGCGGCTTAGCATGCAAGAAACAAGAAAATTCTCCATTCAAGGAGAACTAAACTAAGGTTTGAGACATTAAAAACAGCTGAGGAAAAAATACTAAGAAACAGACTTCAGAACACATAAAATGCATGTTAAGGAACACAACAATATGTACTCACTGGCAGAATATATTGAAGTTGTGATGGGTTGAGGGGAGTGAGCCATACTCTCCAGCCTGTTTCACTTTGGATCAACATCCTTTCCAGGCAACAGAGACAAATGGTTACTGCAGGCACAGAACAGCTTTAAGAAAAGCTAACTGATCCACCTGGGGAAAGAATCCTCAACCTCTGCTTCACTGCTGTCAAGCTCTAACTGACACAACTAATCAAACAGAAGGCAAGAGGATCCTTTCAAATCACAGGGGTCAGAACTCAAAGTTAGCAACATTACAGAGCAAGCAATGTGTTATAATGAAACAAGAACTGCCCTAGAAATTAGATGTAGGTTCGAATCATGGCTCTGCCATATGCTCACTGTGTGACTGAGAGTTCCCTTAAGCTATGAGACTTAACTGTTCTCATCTGTAAAAATCAACAGCCCTTCTCCTTAGTTGATTTCATTGGTGACTCAAATAAGATCATGTTTACAAAAGTGATGATAAGCCAGGAAGCACTATTTAATGTAAAATATTATTGTATGTAAATTCAAAAATCTGTGAAACATAAAAGCTTTACCATCTAGTCCCCAAATGATAAAAAATTACACGATTAAATTAGGTCCCATACACCTATATATTGAGACCAGCCTAAATGGGGATGGGATGTTATTATGTGTGTTAGGCTGGTGTAGCCAACTTCAACAATTTTTAAAAATATTTCCCCACTGCTCTCCTAGTGTCTCAACAATGCTCAGGAATTACAAGCAGAAGCGATAATCTCCTAAACCTCCCCTAACCTTCTCTGGCACAGAAATCTGACATAGGCCACTTCACATGCCTGATTAGATAAGCTTTCCCAATGCTGAAAACCAACTGCTTCTAACATTTCAAACCTGATTTCCATGAAGACTCCGGGGTGAAAGATGGAAACAAATAAGCCAACCAAGTAGATCCTCCTTATTGAAAGAGTTCCCTGACTCTGACTTGAAGTATTAAACAATTTTTTCTATGAATCAATTTTTTCTGAGGTGAAAGGAGCAAGATGCTGTAAACTGGGCAGACACAAGTATTAGAAAGGCTTTTAATTTACACAATTAATCCTGTAAACTTTCCATTACTAGATGATAGTGCTTTAGTCTGTTCTTCAGGTGATCCATAATCCTGCCTTGGCAATGAAACAGTGCAAAGGAAATCATTAAAAGAAATTAAAACAAGACAAGTATTCCCAGACTACATCTTCCAAATGAGAAACTGACAAGATGCTAATCAAGTTTAAACTCTGGGGCCACCTGCACTTGAGCACCGATTTTTGTACCCAGAACAATACAATTAAGTATGCTGTTTCCAATACATACATACAATCCTGCAAGTTAATTATTATTATCATTCCTGTTACATAAAACTGGGAACTGAGACTTTAGAGAAGCGAAGTGACTCGCATAATACTCTTAGCTGAGACTCAGAGCGAGGCCTACCTGGTTCCAAAACTCAGCAGCTATGCTAAAGTGAACATCCAAATGGAGTTGGAAGGGTATCTAAAGTCATAAATAATCAATCTTTACTGTCATTATTCTCTCATTATCCTTCATATCCCTGGGCATTCTCTCCTTTACCATTCAACAGGCAGCTAAACACAATTGAATCTTAAGAAGAAAGTCCAGTATGTCTGAAAAGACCCACATGTCTAAGCATGCATGTTTAGGATTGCATTTTAAAACAGAAGACATTATCTGGGATTATCTGTTGATGTCAAACATACTTCTCTCATCTGTTATTACAGATGACCACCAATTTTCAATGACAAAGGAGATAACATGGAAAAGATTCACAGAAAAGAAGAAAAGCCAAGGTTATCTCCGTGCTTTTTCTGTAATAACATATGTAGAAACAGTACACACAGTTAATTTCAAAGTTCCCAGGCCAAGATAGGTTAGTCCTGGGCAGTTTTAGTAATTGGTTACGTCCACTTTCATTTGCTGAGGCATTCCAATCAGTTTATTAATACATGGTCTTTTATATCCCTTTCAGAAAGACACAAGAACAATACAAGTGCCCAGTCAAGGAAAAACTATCTGCAATTTAAAAGGCTGGCACACATATGGCTCTGAATTGCTATTCTAAGTTTTCCAAAAATTTTTTTTTTTTAAGCTACACATTCATTCCTAGTCTTAATCTACTAAAGAATTTCTTTTAAGATCAAGAAGTAATCAGGAGGGCAATTCTAAACCACTTTCCTTGGTTTACAACAAATATAAATCTATCCTTCCCATTTTCAAAAAGATTTAGAAAGAACTGCAACTCCTCAGAATGGAATTTTGACATTTGTTTCCACATTATGCAAATGTCCATTCAGAGGTAGGATGTTAAGAAGAGCAAAACTTAAGTCAATTTAATGCAGAAAATATTACTAAATCCAAAGTTACATTATCTGTAGGGCTACAGCATTCACTTAAGAGACAATGGCATCTCTTACAGTGAGTAAATGTGTGTGAGCTTTGGAGTCAGGCAAAGGGGGTTCCCGATCCTGGTCCACACCACCTACTGGTCTATATCACTAACTAGGCGACCTGGATGACCATGCCTTAATCTTTCACTAAGTAGGAATTATAACACCTACTGTGCCGTCTAAAGCCAAACAGGTAAAGCACTTTTCCCCCCAAGCATCTGTCACATAATAAACTCTCAGTATATGGAAACTACCATTACTTCTTATAAGCTCCAGGAGGGCAGTTTTTGTTTTGTTCACTCTATTAATGAAGAAGCATGCCCCAGTTTATGGTTTTTCCAGTGGTCATGTATGGATGTGACAGCTGGACTGTGAAGAAAGCTGAGCGCCGAAGAATTGATGTTTTTGAACTGTGGTGTTGGAGAAGACTCTTGAGAGTCCCTTGGACTGCAAGAAGTCCCAACCAGTCCATCCTAAAGGAGATCAGTCCTGGGTGTTTATGTGAAGGACTGATGTTGAAGCTGAAACTCCAATACTTTGGCCACCTCATGCGAAGAGTTGACTCATTGGAAAAGACCCTGATGCTGGGAAGAATCGGGGGCAGGAAGGAGGAGAAGGGGACGACAGAGGATGAGATGGCTGGATGGCATCACCGACTTGATGCACATGAGTCTGGGTGAACTCCGGGAGTTGGTGATGGACAGGGAGGTTCATGGGGTCGCAGAGTCAGACACCACTGAGCGACTGAACTCAACTGATGCCCCAGTCAGCTTTGATGCAAATACTCCAGTTCCTCCAAAGTAACATTCCCATTTATCTACATTAATTACATTCAAATAATTGTTACCCTTAGTATATACCTCCTCTCTTTTAATGTAAGTGGCTGCAGCTACTCTTGGGGGGAGATTTAAGTTATTGGAAAATATTTTAAGTGTTTTAAGGGTATTTGAGTTAACATATGCACCACTTAGATTACCTGTAAACAGTGTGCTTACACAAAATTATAAATATTTCAGACTACAAAAGAAAACCTTTCATAGTACTTCCACAACTGAAAAACAAAGTTTGAGAAATAATTACAGGGAGCAGAAAGGAGTGGTAGGTAGAATACAGTTTACTAAATTGGCAAAATAAAATTTGGAGTTTTGTCTTAAAACAAAACAAAACAAAAAACCTGACAACCATCTGCTCATGGCTGCCAAAACTTGAGAATAAGCAAACTGTCATGGGAAACAAATGTTAAAATATGAAACCCTTTTCTGAGAAAGTAACTCCACCAGTCCTGGCTAATCTAATTCTGAATCACTAACGACTCCAGCCCTGTTGGGTTGTCTTAACCATTACAAAGAAGTCCAAAGAGACAGGCAGGGTCTCACAGGCAAATATTTTCTCTGCTATCACCGACATTTTCAACATAGCCACACTTTTCCCCCACCCCACCCTTCCCACTGCTTCACTGTTCCCTTCTCAGATTTCAAAAACAGAGGGTCAACCTACAGATACATCATTTGACTAATGAGTTTGGAGGCTTTGCTTTCCTCGTCTGTAAATCAAGGATGGACTAGATGGGTGGTTCCCAGTCTGAGATTCCAAAATCTCCGGGAGCCCACAAAGCTGTGATAACAGACCATGAGGTACTTCTGTTATTTCACAGAGATAGTTCCTTTAGTGCTATAAGTGTAATTAAAGCACCGAATGCATGGTGACACCAGATGGCACGGGCTGATGTTTATCATGTCAGGGGGGAACAAGAGTGTCCCCCTGACATTCTCCTCAAAGCTGTATCTCAGGCAAAAAAAATCATAGTTCCTGTACTAAACTAGTCCAACCACAAATGTCTGGTTAATAAATAAGGGGAAATGATTCAGCACCTATCGATACAATTTGGATGGTAGACAAATTCTCCAAATTGGAAGTACACCCCATTAAAGGAACAGACTCAAATACAATACCCCTAAATATTTATAGGCTCACCGGAAACCAGTGAACAATCTACATACTGCAAACATGAAGCTCCTATTTCTCACCAAGGATCTGAATCACTCATCCACTTTTGATTAAAAAGAAGTGAAAGCAACAAAAAGCCAGTGTATACTGCAACACAAAATAACATCACCAACATAACTACTATTTACCGCTCTGTCACTATATGCAGGCACCACACCATGAATGTAACACTAACTTACTGAACCCTCATAACAACCCTAGCAACTACATGCTCCTATTACCTTCACTTTAAAAATAATGAAATCTTGGCACAGAGTGGCTTAAGAAACAGGGACACAGGGCCAATGAGTTAAGAGCCCGGGTTATCCCCACCCTTTCTCCCTCTAAGCTCACAACTCCCTCTCAAAGAGAAGTCTCTCAAAACACACAAAAATGTCCCCCAGCAGAGCCCTCAAGAGCTGGGCCACTGATCTTGAGAGCAGGCTTCTGAAGAGCTCATAGCTGTGGCCCATTCTGGCTTAAACCCCCTTAATTGGAACTCCCTTTCTCTCAACCCAAATTCAATCTGTCTGTCCTGATGACAGAAATCAACTGAGAAAAGGCCAGGGCCATTAGCCAACTAAAATCAATCCTTTTATTCAGAATATACCAATGATTTCTAACAGCTGGCTCCTATGTTCAATGAGCTGACAATCTTATCAATATACAAATGATTAAAAACATGTATTTTGAGTGTATACAATGAGCAAGCGTTACGGAGACAAGTAGACTAAATCAATCATTCAATCAGTCCCAACTCTGACACTTACTAATTCCATTATCCTGAGCAGTTACAGGTCTCAGTTTCCCCTCCTCCCCATCTCAAAGGTTGTTGTGAGGCATGATTGTATGAATGGGGATAAAGTGCCATGGTTGACTACAGAGGCCCGAGAGCTAGGGGTCTGCATCCTGACTCCATCCTTTAACCACCTTATTATTCGCCCCAACATCCAAAGCTATGACTCCAAGCTCCTATTTTCTTACCTGTAGTATAGCTAACTACTGTCTACCCCAAAGGACAGCCATGTGAATTAAACAAGAAAATATATATAAAGCCCTAAGAGAATGACACATAGTAAGAATCAAACATTTAAAAAGAAAAAAAAAAAAGCTGAGGTTTTAAAAGTCAAACCACAAGTTTAAGTCCCAGCTTCGTCACTTATTATCTAGGGCCAAACAATGGTATACAAGCCAACTAACCCCTCAGAGGCTCAGTTTCAACCAAAATTTTGTGAGATTAAAGGAGGCAATTGTGTAAGAGTGTTCTGTAAACTCCGCATCGCTATGTAAATGTTAGGGTCGTTTTATGTTTTATGTTAATTGTACCGAGTGGTCCTTTCAAATACTATCTTCATCTTTAAAATGGAAAAACTGAGGCAGAGAAATTTTAAGCCACAGAGAGAAGGCTGATAATTTCAAAAGTAGGAGAGAGAAAACGATCGGGCCAAAATAAATTCAGATCATGACAAAGCAGAAAAGTAATAAGCCTTCAAGAAGAAAGATGAGAATAAATACCCATTAACCTGTTTTTAAGCAACAACTTCACCTGCTGATTAAGCCTCTCAGTGCAGTCTATGAGTAAGAATTCTCTAATTTCCTCCCAGAAACAGTATTAATAGACTTCAGGGTGAGAAAGAGCTTCACCATCAAACCTCTCTTCCCATCCATAAGTTAATTTTGTGGATGGGGCAGAATATCAAAGACCAGAGGACACAAACTCTTAACCTATGCCTTAAAAAAAAAAAAGTTGCAGTCCTTCAGAGAGGTTTCCTTCTTTGGTTGGTCAGAAATGTCCTTGTTCTCCAGGTCTCCTCATGCTAAATATGGTAATAGCTGGCAAACAACCAGCCCAGTAAATTCCAATGATACTTAAGAAAGCATTCATATTGCCTGAAATTACTCTGAATCAAACACTTACGACCCACAGAGCTGCCACATATAGCAGTTCAGCTGGAACTCTTATGTCAAAAGCAGCAGGATGCCTTAAGAACATACAAGCATGGGGAAAAAAAGCAATCTACTCTTCTTTATTACAACATTCTTCAGCAACGACGCGGATCTCCTACCCACTGTGCACACAGCACTGAGCTAGGTCAGTGGGAGGCTGGAGGGAGAAATCTAAGAAACAGGTGGTGTTCGTGGGGTGCCAAAACAACAGGTTGATTCAGTCAGTTCTGTCCCACAACTAATCAATTTTGCGAAGAGAGAGGAGAAAGAATCTTAGTCATCCTGTTGGCTCACCAAATGGAGCGGCTAGACCACTGCACAACTATAAATTAGGTCAGAATGCCAGATTTAGTAGTGAATATCAGGTCCGCCTTTTGGGGATGGTCCAAGATCCTCGATATCCAAAAAGACAAGACAGAAGCAGGCTACCTTCCACCCACCCAAAAACAGAGCTTGCTTCAGAATAGACTGTTGTTTTTTTTTTTTTTTTGCTTCCTCCAGTATCTTTTTATAAGACACTAAAGTAAACGTGCATTTTCTGGGCACACACAACTGACAGCTTGTTGATTTATGATACAGTCAGATTAGAATTTTAAAGTAATTACAGAAAATACCAGTTAACAAATATACAGAAAGTTGACCAAGTGCATTAGAAACCAAAGGATTTTTTAAAAGCTATTAAATAATTTTTGATATATCAATACTGGTAGCAATTTGATATTATGTAGTTTAATGTATCCGTGTGTGTTTTGACACATTTAAGATAAAGAGAATACCTTTAATATTTAAAGAAATATTTCAAATCAGTAACCAAAAACGAAATACCTTGATGAATATAAGACACAATTTATTTACCAAAATAAATAAAAAGAAAAGGCAATAGAAATGGCCACTGATCACATGAAAAACTTTCAAGACCACTATAAGCACAGATACCAATTAGGATGAGGTAGCATTTAGAAATGGCAACCCACTCCAGTGTTCTTGCCTGGAGAATCCCAGGGACGAGAGAGCCTGATGGGCTGCCGTCTATGGGGTCGCACAGAGTCGGACACAACTGAAGCGACTTAGCAGCAGCAGCAGCAGCAGCAGCATTTACCACTTATCAAATTGTTAAAGAGTTGTAAAAATAAAACCAGTGTTGATGACAGTTGGAAACATGGACAGTCTCATATTCAACTAATACAGTATAACTTGGTCAAACTATATGAAAAGAAATTTGGCAATGTATATCAAAAGCCACACAAAGGTCCATCTTCTTTGATAAAATAATTTGACTTCCTGGAATTTATGTTAAGAAAATACATATTCCTACCATTATTTACATATGAGAATGTTCATCACATTATTTATAACAATGAAAGCTGGAAACCAAGACTAGATCTCAGTTTAAATAAAATATAATAGAATCTTCAGATAAAACAGTAGGCAGCCTTTAAAACCATGTTCTTAAAAAATATTTATGCACAGGAAATATATATATTCAACATCTTATAATAAACTATAATGGAAAAGAATCTGAGAGTATATATATTCTTTTTTAATTACTTTGCTATACACCAAAAGTGTTAGTCGCTCAGTTGTGTCAGATTTTTTGTGACCTCATGGACTATAGCCCACCAGGCAACTCTGTCCATGGAATTCTTCAGGTAAGAATATGGTGGGTAGCCAATCCCTTCTCAGCGGATCTTCCCAACCCAGGAATCGAACCCAGGTCTCCTGCACTGTAGGCAGGTTCCTTACCAACAAGCCACCAAGGAAGCCCCAACTAATACAAGATTGCAAATCAACTATACTTCAATAAAAACAAAGAAATATGAAGAAGAAATTTATTTACATATATAGGAAAGTGTTTACAATATTTTCAGTGGTACAGAAGTATATAGTAAAACTATAATAAGCTAAAATCTTAATTACAGTAAGAGGCACAGAAAAACAACTGTATGAAATGTAACAAAATATTAACTGAGATTTTGATTGGAGGTGATGGGATTATTGGAGATTTTAATTTTCTCTTATGTTTTTCTGCTTATTTCCCAATTTTTAAAAATCACTCTTTGGCATAGTAATTTCTCTTCTGGAAATCTAGCTTAATAGAAATATCCTAAAGAGGGGAATTTCTGTATAAAGATCATTTATACAGAATGGCATTTAAATGCCAGATTTAAAATCTGGCATTTATAAAGTGTCATTTATGCAGGAAAGAAAAAAATGATGGAGACAAATATGTAACCAAAGCAAAGGAGAAATCAAAGAAAAGCAGAACAGAAAATCACATATACATTATAAATCTACAATTTTTAAGAGTTGATAAAAAGACCAAATGATGTACACCAGAATATTAACAGTGGTGTAACTGGATTTTTTTTATACTTTTCAAAGGTCCTTCAGTTTAGTCGCTCAGTCGTGTCTGACTCTTTGTGACCCTGGGAAGCACGCCAGGCTTCCCTGTCCATCACCAACTCCCAGAGCTTGCTCAAATTCATGTTTATCGAGCTGGTGATGAACTCCTTAACCACCCTTAAATATAATTACTTTAAAAGCTGTTTAATTGCTAAGTCATGTCCGACGCTTTTGCGACCCCATGGACTGTATGCAGCCCGCTAGGCTCCTCTTTCCATGGGATTTCCCAGGCAGGAATCCTGGAGTGGGTTGCCATTTCCTTCTCTGGGGGATCTTCCTGACCCAAGGATCTAACCAGTCTCCTGCACTGGCAGGCAAGTTCTTTACCAATAAGCCACCAGGGAAGCCCAATACCTCCTGCCCAAAAAAATTCTTGTAAAGGTGCCAGAGAAAATCAACAAAGCATAAATATGAGTTAATTACATGTAAACATAAGGAATAATTCTGTTGCTATGTAAACCTACCTTTAAATGTTACAATGTTTGTTTTCAGTTACAACCAGATTTTCCTTCAATATCTTAAAAGTTTATGTCACAGGAACCATGACATATTGTTACTACTTTATATATTAACATCCCAAACGTGCATGATTTACAGACATGTTTTTTTCTCTAATAATCCTCATAAAGATTAGAAAGTGTTTTAAATGTTCTAATAAAGTAAATGTCCTTCATGTTCCAATTTTAAAAGATCTACCAAATAAAGGCATATTCTCAGCAAAGAAAACAATAAAAAGTAATAATCAAAATACACACATCCTTAAACTTCAGTGAGTCTCTACACTTTATAAACAAAAGCACATGAAAGCAGAGAATTAAACAAAAGTTTCTTTGCAGCATACCACTTTACCATTTAGAGAAGTAAACAATTTAACACTATCTAGTGTTCTGACTATTCATATTCAGAAACTCAACAAAACATATTAGTGCTTAAACAGTATCAATTTTTCTCTTATTGGAATGTCGAAGAAGTAAGCCAGCATAGCAACCTCTCCCTGTTAGGTACTCGTTAAAATAGATTATTTAATCTTTGAGGCTTAAAAGCCTCCCAGAATCTCCTCACAAAACAGAGAAGAGAGTGAAAAGAGATGAAAAAGAAGCAAATACCAATGTTAAAGTGCACCTGTCTCTGAACAAGGTAGTATACTTTAGAATGTAACCACAGCTTGTTGCTTTAGTCAGCAAGCAAAACTGTATTTTAAAGGGATACTATTTGTTAAAAGATACCATATTATTAGGGAGACAATATCTGACTCCAACCAAAATATTATCATCATGTTTTCCTTACCTCATGAAATATAGCCAGGCTTTCTTCCTATAAATAAATATACAAGGTGAGAGCACTACTCTTAACCCAGAAACAGGTTTTGCAACGCCCATGGATACAACCTGCCTTTGTGAGATGATGAATCCATCTTGGCATGATGTTTGGCTGATACAAAGAACTAGAGTCACTGCCAATACCCTGCAGATGGAACTGCCTTGAAGACCAGAAACTGCCCTCCCTAGAGGTCTCTGGGGAAGGCCCTTCAGTGCACTGGGAAGAGGGACACAGGCCCCTCACCGCCTGATTGGGAGATCACGGGCTCCAGAGCTGGACGGTAGTAACTGGCCTACAGTTTAAGAGAGCCAAGAGACAGTAAAATGAACCCCTTAAGAGTTCATTCAATGATCCAGTAAAGCCCAAACTCTGAGGAGCCGGTAGGACAAGGTTTTGCCAAGACAAGCACAAGAGGGTGAGGGAGATGTTAGCATGATTAATCAATGCCACCTGAGGCAGCAACTCGGGGTGTGTCCACACAGCACTGCAGTCACTGCCTGGCTGTGACCAGAGGCTCCTTCAGCAACCGCCACCGAGAACCAGATCTTCCAAAGGAGCTCCTTCCACCTTAACTTGTCCAAGATCGGGCTAGGCATCCAAGTCTGAGAACACAGCCCTCTCTCTTGCCACAAACCCACGAACAGACATAATAGACACCACAACATGTGCCAAATTTATATTTACACCCCCACCAAACAAAGGGCTCTTTGTCTTCCCCCCAAGTCAAGTTTTGATACTTCTAAATTCCAACAGAGAAAGAGCAGAACAGCAGACAAGCCCAGCAGGGGTGAGCTGGGGGTCGCTGTTCCCTGGTGCTTCTAGATTTACTCCCCCAAGACCCTACAGCTCTTAGTCACCCCAACTGCAGGAAACTGCTCTCCAGGAGTATAGATAAGTTACTAAGTAACTGTACTTCATGTTCCTAACTGTGTGTGCTCATCTGTCTTGTCCTCATGATGATGTCAGCTCCTCCGGGGCAGGTCTCTATCTTCCATTTGGTCAATGACTCCTACACAGCTAGAAAAGTAGAATACCCTTACTGCCTACCATGCCATGCTAGGGGAAACACACAAATTAAGGTTGACAACACACCACAGCCCTCCCTAACACACCACTAAGACAGCACAACTACACAGATAATAAATCTTACAGCTTAGAGCTTAGAGCTAAGTCAGGCTCCTACTAGAGTATTATATAGAAATGTATATATTTACTTACATAAGCAAATTAACACAATAATTGCTTTGTGTTGTTCACTCCTAGCTATGGTTTGTATCATTCCCGCTTCTTGGCTTTACTATTCTTTTTAATGTCACAATGTATTTTTTTGTCACACAGCTGGTTCTCCAGGGGAGGAGAAAAGAAAGAACAGACCTACAGCCAACTTCCTACCACTGCCAACGAACACTGCTATTTGTCCCATCTAGAGGCCATGAGCGTATCCTTTCAGATCTGAAGCCACTTCCTTCTTCCTATCACGAACAGCAACACCAAGTGTCTCTGTTAGAGGCGCACTTCTGAGCCCCTTCTTGCAGACTACTCAGTTCTGCTCAAGAAGTCCTCCAGACCCCCTTTATCTTACCTTCCTTATTCTATTTGCTGCAGCAGCCCAGACACCCCAAAAGCAGGACTGCCTGAAAGGAACGACCTTTATATTTTTTTCACTAACATATCTGAGGGAAATCCCTGACACCAGATATGTGTTCATGGGTCAACAAGACAGACATCCTCAAAGACCCAGCATCATTCACAAGGGCTGAGGTCAGAATTCCTTAACAGACACCAAGAAAACTGGAACTTTTATGTATTCTGGCATCTCAGGTAATATCCTGATGGAGGAACAAGGAGGCATCCACCAAAGTCATACGTGACACACACATGGCAGTCCTAAGACTTTGGATAGACTGCCCAAAAACCCCACTTTTTTACAACTAAATAATTTTATTAGCCTTTTAAGGATACAAGAGTGGCTTTCTTCTCCCTAGTGAGCTAGGCATTCAATAAGAAGCAGGCACTTTCAAGGGAGAAAAAAGTGACCACAGGACCCACAGTCAAAGCAACCCATCTCTAGCATTATCAAAGAATAAACAAACAAAAACAAAACAAAAAAGCCCTTAGCTTTCCTAGATTCTCTGCAGTGATTCCAAAATTTCCCTAGTATAAAAGTTACCTGGCCATTTCTTAAATATACAAATTCGCAGACACTATTCCAGACTTACTGAATCGGAATCTCCAGGAGAAGACCTCAAGTGTTCTTATCATAAAACAGGTTGGGGAAACACTGCTCAACAAATGCTTCCCTCCCACCACTGCCATCTGGAAAGGGTGGTACAAAACATATAGGGCTACAATGATTAACCCAAGCAATCTCCACGATGGGATCATCTTCAAGGTCCTCACTGGGTTTACTTCCTTTTACGGAAGGGTGGGTGTCAGTTCAGAAAAGGGTACCTCTGGATCCCTAACACAAAAGGCTCAGGACTCTTTGAGACAAATTCCTAAGAAGATGCCAGTGGGTGCAAGTCATAAGGAGGAAGATGACAACTGAATATAAGAAGATCTTTCAAAGATTTACAGCTGTCCAAATCTAGACTCATCTGCCTCCAGAAAGAGGGAGCTGTCTATCAGAAGAGATGATCAAGGAGAAAAAAGGCAGGCTACACGTTAACCAGGATGTTCTAAGAGGATCAGAATCACCATGGGACAGATAGAAGGACTAGGTGAATTTTTAAAGTTCCTCCCAACAAATAAGTCAACAAAGAGGAAACTTCCAACTACCCATTAATTAATAAAAAGAGATAGCATAAAAGCGTATAGGTGGGGTCCACCTTTAACTGATCTTTTCAAAGCAGAAAGGACTGTAAGGACACACCTCTGACTCACCATCACCTGTCTTCCAGAATGTCCCAAAGCTGGGGCAGGCAGAGCAGGAGTCACAGGTGCCGCGACCAGGAAGGACCTGCTGCCCGGCTGACCACATGTTGGGCACAGGCCAGGGAAGGGGTGCGTGTGACATGGTCTCTGCCCTCAAGGAGCAAATTTCGTTCTGGAGATAGCTCACCCTCTGTGGTTCTCTAAAAAATGTATTTACCATGTGTCACCTTTTGCTTTTTATTGGTGATGGTGATTTTCAATGGAACCCTCTTGGAGGGAAAAAACCAAATATACTAAATGTAAATATCTGCTCGGTCTAGTTCATGTTTACAATATGCAGCTCACAAGGAAATAAATCTCAAAAAAAAATCATCTAAACAAATTATCGTAAATTTGGGAATGACATATACATACTACTAAAGTAGATAACCAGTAAGGACCTACTATAAAGCACAGGGAAACTTGGGTCAATATTCTATAATAACCTACATGGGAAAGGAATCTGAAAAACACAAGATATTTGTATGGGTATAACTGAATCACTTTACTGTACACCTGTAACTAATAGATCATTTTCATATAATTTTATTCATTAATTTTTGGCTGTGCTGGGTCTTCACGGCTACAGAGACTTTTCTCTAGTTGCAGAGAACAGGGGCTCCTCTCCAGCTGCGATGCACGGGCTTCTTGCTGTGACGGCTTCTCTTGCTGTGGAGCACAGGCTCTAGGGCGCACCAGCATCAGTAGTTGTAGCACATGGGCTCCGTAGTTGTGGCTCCCAGGTTCTAGAGCAGAGGCTCAATAGTTGGGGTGCACAGGCTTAGTTGCTCTGCAGCATGTAGATCTTCCCAGATCAGGGATCAAACCCATGTCTCCTGCATTGGCAGGTGAATTAATTCTTTACCACTGACCCACCAAGGAAGCCCTATATATCATTGCTAATCAGCTATACTCCAATATAAAAAAGGGTGTTTTTAATTCGAACTTTAAAAATAATATATTCCAAGAATCCTCAAAATGTCCAAATTACAATAAGGGCGTGGCAACTCTGGACAAAATTATAGAAATTGCTGCCATAGTAATACAGAAATACAGGAAGCAAAAGAGGCAACTCAACTGAGAGGCAGAGGGTGGGTGCCAGCATCTTTGAGGTTAAATTCCAAAGTAAAAGTGACCTTTATGAATTGCAGAAGTGATCAGGAAAAAGAGAGAAGAAACCACCACACACACACACACACACACACACACACACACACGCACGCACAGAAATTCAAAACGGCGAATTTAAATAAAACATCTGCGGAAGGGGAAAATTCGGTTTTCCCCCAAATGTAAGGTAAGCAATAACTTTTGCAAATACTACTTTTTAAAAAAACTGTCTTGAAGTATTGTAGTAGTCCAGAATAAGAAAACTACTAAAAGTAATTGTTCAATGAAACAAATATGTGCTGAGTGCCTATCAGATGCCAAGGCACCATTCTAGGTACAAGGGTTGTGTGCGCTGTGCGGACTCAGTCTCATCCAACTCTTTGCAACCCCACGGTCGGGTGCGAGTATTAGAACAAACACAAATAAAAAGACACAATTCTTTTCCTCAAGAGGCACACTAACAATAAGCACTTGAGGATTTATGTGTGTGTGCATGAGCTCATTTGTACAAAAGATGGAAGAGGTGTGGAGAGTGGACAAGGCGCTAGACTGAGGACCAGAGGAGAGAGATTCTTGTCTCAACTTGTCCATAATGGGCTCAGTGATTATAAACAAAGTGCCTAAGCAAATGGAGGACCAAAGTAGTGCTCCTCCCACAGGATCACAAGACTAATTAACAGCTGACCGGGAGGAAAAATTTTGGTCTTCTGGCTCCTAGACCAGTGAACCTCCCAAAATACAATGCATATGGCAGACAGATAAAGAAAGAAAAGTAGAGGAGAAGAAAACCCTCTGGCTTCAAGTCATCTGCAGAGAAAGGAAAGATGAAAGAACGAGAATAAGGAAAGAGTGGGAGTGAAATAAAAGGTTAAGTTGTGGTTCAAGAGAGGTCAAGAAAGAATTGTAAAGTAAAATAAAAAATAAATAAATAAATAAAAGAGAGGTCAAGAAAGGAAGCACTTAAAAGTATATGCACAGTATCAGTATCAGGTAAAATCTGATTCTATTCTCATTCAAATCATAGCTTAGAATTTTTTGCCCTAAAACCATTAAGGACCAATAGACAATGTGTCCAAAAGTGATACATGTGAATGAAACTTGAAGAAAAAGAGATAACAGAGAGGAAAGGGAGGGGCCAGTTTATAATAATATCATGTAAATATATATAAGAAGTCCTTCTAAAGAGACAATGTGGACCCACTGTGCTCAGATGAACAAGAAGAAACAGTACTTATTATTTCTTACATATTATAAGATATTATTTACTCTACAGCTTTTATGTCACCAAGTTCAAAAATCTTTGGAAGTCAGAAGGGTTAAAAACTGGAATGGCTGATTAAGGATACATTCGTTCTGGAAATTATTAACATTAAAAAGGGAAGACCCCCAGGTACACACCTGATAGAGAATAATGAATTATGACTGGGCTCCAACCAAGTTACTGCATTAGAATCACCTGTAAACCTTGAAAAATGCAGAATCTCAAAATACGGAATTTCAGACCTACTGTGCCAGAATCCTTGGGTGTTGAGGCCAAGAGGCAGCCCAGATGATGTTGATGCAGCCAGGATGCAGACTTTGTTCTATCACAGTGGACCAGGTAAGGAGTGAGACCACTAGGAATGGCATCAGAGAGTGGGAACTAGATCAATGCAAATTTTGTGGGCAAAATAGAATTTCTGTGGGTGTGATATTTTTTAAATGTATTGTAAGGCTGGTCTGAACCATCCAAGCATATCCCACTGAATTCAAACATTTTCTAAAGGTCCTGAAGTCAGCGACTATAGTTCAGGTGAACCCAAAGTTACTGTTTTAGGCTATAAGCAGCTCACAGAAGAGGCAGCAGAGTGGGAATGGCACAGAGATACCAAGAATGTGGGTAGATAGTTTTAAAAAATCAAAAACATCAGGAAAAAGAGAAACTAAAAAAAAAATCACTCTCATCCTCCCTCCCCAAAAAGAAATAATAATAAAACAGAAAGAACAAGAAGAAACAAGTTCTAGGGTAAATTTTATCTTCATCTGAAAGAAAAAACAATTACTCTTTGTGATTTTTTTAAAAAAAAAGCAAAAGAATTCAACTGAGAAATCATGTAGCAGGCAGCAAAACCAGGGAGTGACTTCCCATTGCAAAGCAAAAGAAAACAAGGAGCAAGGGGTGGTCTTGGATAGCTGTTTAGACGATCAGACAGATGAGTTGACAGCTCCCTGCTTCAGGAACTCAGTGATGTTTAAATTAACAACTGGCCACTAAACTAATACAGGAACACTCAAAAGTTTAAAAGGGTGTGTTATAATTGATACCTTGGCAAAACACAATGATAATAAATTGAGAAGATTCAAGAAGCTTTCACTACTAGACTCTGAAAAGTTTCAAAATCTGCACCAAGAAAAGGGCTTTTTAATCTCTTCCATTCCCATGTAGTTTAGCTTCTGAAGAACACCTGTCTAGAAATCAAAATATCTAAATCCTGTCTTTGAGCTAACACTAACACTAGACTTGTCCATCTAAAGCTAGCTAGTAAGAGCAGTACTTCATCAGGGCAGAAGTATAGGTCCTAGAATGAGAGAAGCCCCGTGTGTCAGAGTTATCCTATTCCTGACATGTCTTATCATTAAACACTTAATTTAGCAAATCACTTTGCAAACATATTTATTATTCCCTCCAACTCTCTAAAATAAGTGATTTCTGGTTCTCTTTCACAGATGAGGAGATGACAGAACATGAAGCTAATTTACTAAAACAAGCTAATGGTAGACCAAGGATTATAATGTTCAGACTAGCCCATTGTTTATACTCCTCTATTCTAAATTTACACTTTACTAAAGCTTTTGCTCAAAGAAAAAGGAAAGGCAAAAATACTATCATATGTTTTGGTTCATCATCACACAGCACCTTGGTCCACTTCTGAAATTCTTAGGGACCTGGAGGTGTATGGACTTTGAATTTTCCAAGAAAGGTTTGGGGTTGAACAACCCAGCACTGTGATAAATAACTTTGATGTCTTTTCAACATCTGTGATTGGCATGTAGACTGCCTGTTAACAATATACAAAGAGCAAATCTTTCTAAAGCCCATCATCTTCATTACTTTCTCTTTGCAAAGAGTCACAGCTCAAGTACCAAGTTTTTTGGTAAAGGTAAAACTTTCTTCAGATTAGGCTAGGAAAAGAAGGGGCCACTTCCAGTTCAACAAACACGCACAAGCCACCATCCCACTGGAAGCAGAGAGTTCACAAACAACAACAACAACAACACACAGTCCTGCCTGCAAAGGACTTTCTGAATACCTTTTGACTGCCACTAGTGTAATATACATTCTCGTAATTAATCCTATTAGTTGGGTAATTTCATTCCCATTTTATTGGTGAGTTCATACAACCGAGCTGGATTTGAACCCAGGATTAAAGCTCAGAGCTCCAAAGCCCAGGTTCTTTCCACGAAACAGTATGGAAAGAAATTTGGATTCTACGATAGTGGGTGGGATGGGTAAGATACGATTGGATTTCCTTTCCTCGATCCAACCGTGTTCAGAAAGACTGTTGCAGATATCCAACCAAAAAGAAGCTCTAGAAGGCACCACTTTGAATTAACGTATCCACTCTTCTTCACCCGCCCCTGCCCCACCCCCAACCATGCCAAAAGAACAGCCTTAGCTGCTGCCAGGTTGGAGGAGTTGGTGATCGTCACACCACATTCCTGAGGCTGGACACAGACTCTGAAACTGCGCCCGAGCTCTGCGCCTCGGAAAGAATAACAGCAGTAGAGATTTTTAAATCATGTGGTTCAGCATGCAGCCACACCAGTTTTCCTACTGCTCCTGCCTCCACCTTTCAAAGACTCGAGCCAAACTTTACACACCGGATTCTTGGGGAACCGTGGAACTCAGAGCGTCAGAACTCGGGCGCGCCGCAAAAGCCTGTCCCCATCCAAACCAAACCCACCCATTCACACCGTGGGCCTTCCTTCAGCATTGCTGAGTCTGGCTGTGAAGGTGCAAGCCGCTGGGTTGGGACGCCCTGCCCCCGCTCCCTCCACGCCAGAATCTGGCATTCCTGCGCTCAGCCCATCTGCGGTCCGCGGCCGGCGATGGTTGTCCCAGGCAGCCCGCCCCCGGCTCTCCCCCGACCCCAGGAAACACGGAGCCAAATGGGCGAAATTTCCCAAATCTCCGAACTCAAATGCTCCAAGAAAGGGAGCTTCTGAGGCTTGCTGCCCGGCCTCCCTCCGGCCGAGGAGGCGTGTGTGGGACCCAAAGGCGGAGGGGAGCTACAGGCGGCGAGGGGCGAGGAGGAGGGGGCGCACCCAGGGAGCGGTCCGATGCTGTCCAAACTTTAGGAACTAAGTGGCCTCACTGCACGCCGACGGCCGAGCTCGGCCTTCTCGCCAAGCGGAGGACGGAAGGGTGGGAATGGTCGCCCCAGGTGGCCAGCCGGGCCAGAGGGGCGTGAGCCGGGGCGCCGGGGACAGCACCCCTGGGTCGGATACTCACCACGCGCCGGGGCCGCGCGGCACAGCCACAGTGCCAGCAGCGCCCACAGCGGAGCGGGGCGCAGGGCGGGCATCTTCTCGGTCGCCTCCTCCTCCGCCGCCGCCGCCTGGGCAGATCCACATGGGGAGGGGGTCCCGACAGGGGAGCCCCCACTTTCTCCTCCCCTCCTCCTACTCCCGCGGCTCACGGCCTCGCGCGGCGCTCCGAAGCTCAGACTTCAGTGTCTCCGCTGCCTGCACCCCAAGTCCGCCGTTCCTGGGCCGCCGCCACAGCCGCCGCCCGAAGTTTGGCTGAAACTTTCTCGGGTGTGCAGCGAAGCAGCCTCGTGTGTCCTTCCGCCTCGGCCGCCTCCTCCCACCGCAAACCCCGCCCCGCTGTCGCCGCGGCCAGGCCCCGCCGCCTTCGGCACCCAGGGGTTTCCCGCAGGAAGAAGCGCCGGCCCGGGCTGCGCGCGGAGTGATCTACTATGAGTCCTCAGACACCCCCAGCCTTGCCAACCCGCGTCGAGTCCGGACGCGCCTTAACTCACTCGGCGCTGGAGCGTCTCTCAGGGCCGGGCCTCTGCCAGGGGTGGTGTTAGGACTCTGAACTTGAATCACTAGGGTAGTGAACTTTCCGGGAGAGACAGACATCATCCAGCGAGATGGGTATCGCTTATATACAACCACACATCCACACACTCCCCGGCTAGCTGGAGGAATGCAACAGAGAAGGACCAGTGCTGTCAAAGAAGGCTATGGGAGCCACGGCGCCAAAGTCCATTTAAAATGAACAGAGCCATCGAATGGGCTGTGTTGCACCCTTCATTCATTCAGTCTGTCATTCATTTAGCAAACATTTCTTAAGCACCTTACTTTGTGTGGCAGTGTGCCTGCAGTGTGCCTGGTACAGTGGACTGATACTAAAGACACATGATGTACAAGCTAGCTTTGAGGACCGAGACTTTGCTGCTTCTTTCATAAAGGAGCTGGGGTGAAAGCAGAATCGTGTTAGTAAAATTTGCATAGGACAAGGAGATCAGCTAAGGATATCCCATTGTAAGATGATAATATCTGAAACCTGGAAACAAACTAAATGCCCACCCATGAAGAAATGGATGAATAATGTATGGTATATTTTAAAAATGAAATGTAATACAATGGAAAAGACTATATTCATATATAGAGATAAATATGAAGTTTATCTAGAGAGATAGAGATAAATCTTGATAGTTTTAAAAAGCTAACTGAAGAAGGAGATATAAAGAAAAACTATATTATTTATGGATGCATATCACAAAGTATATAGTAAAAGAATATAACCAAAATAATGCTTACTTTCGTGACAGGAGAGTGGAGGGTGTGATCAGGTATGGGTACAAGTGGGCTTGTTATTGTAAGAAAAGAACTGAAATAAACAAAAAGTTTGTGTGAGCATAGCATTCCAGGGGAGAGCCATCATGAAAGCAAATAAGAGAATCAGTAGATGAGTCTGGCATTATTAGCAATGACCAGAGTCAAGGAGGGAGAGGAGGCTGGGACCAGATTATGCAGGTCCCTGACTGACAAGCAGGGGATGGAGGGTAGGGTTATCTCTCAGGTCATAGAAAACCATTGAAGGTTTTTGAACAGGAGTGAGACTTGAAGGAAAGAAAGGTTGCTTGATGATCCTGTACAAAATTGACTGTCAGGAGCAAAAGGTGAACTGGAGTCCAAGAACTAGTCAGGAGCTTGTGAAACAGTCCAGGCATGGGGTGATGAAGGCCTGCAGTAAGGAGGTAAATGCCAGAATGGAAAGGAAGGAAAAAAAAATGGGAGGGAGGGGAGGCAAACCTCTATTACTAATTGGATGTGGGAGTTTATATCCTGTTGGGAAGGAGAATCTTACCCACAGAGCCTCTCCCTGGCTCCTATAGGGAGCCAAACTTCTAAAAATGGTAAATATAAGGCCCTTACTTGACTGGGCTCCAAATCTTATCCTCCCGGCCCCACTGTGAACTTTACGCATTAACAGTATTGAATGACTTGAGATTCCCCCAAACATAACTTCTTGTTTTAGTCTTTGTACCTTCTGTCCCCAGATTTGGAATGACTCTTGTAGCCCTTCCTCTTGGTGAACTTCTAATCGTTCATCCTTCAGTCCTGAAAAGGATCTACAGACACTGTGATGAATTTGTACCCCGCAGACAGTCCCTCCACTGCACTGCTTCTTTATCTTCCACTGTTACCTATTTTTTCACACAAGATCATTTGTATTTCTATCTTCTCAACCAGATCAGAAGTTCTTAAGGGCCGGGACCATGGCCTTATTCATTCCCAGTACCTATCTCATGCAACCCCATGAACTGTATCCCACCAGGCTCCTCTGTCCATGAAATCCTCTATGCAAGAATACTGGAGTGGGTAGCCATTCCCTTCTCCAGGAGGTCTTCCCAACCCAGGGATCAAACCCAGGTCTCCTGCACTGCAGGTATATTCTTTACTGTCTGAGCCATCAGGGAAGTCCCACATAAGAACTAGAATGTACAATAAAACAATGCCAAACAAGTGTAATAAAACAAGTATAATCACAGGTCTGTGAAGTTCCAAACTGGATTTTAATAAGCACTTTATAATAGAGAAGTGAGTGCTATTATTGAAAGTAGTCAGCTTGAGATGCTAGAAACTCTTTTCAAAAATAACGTAATTAGTCAAAATAGTTTTGGAATTTCCCTTCTACAAACGTGTTCAGAAAGAGTCGATAACATTACTTTTTTAGCTGTTGACCTGTGGGGTTACCAGTTTGATCATTTGTCTTACTCACTAAATACCATTCCTAATGACTTGGCTGTATACAAATTTTCAAAAGCACCTGCAAAGATTAGATTTGTCACTATTAAAATATACCTAGAAGAATGTAAAAGTAATCACCTCCAAAGAGCAGCTGCAGAAATGACTGTGGCTATGACAATGTTATTAAAATAAGTATGTGATTTCTCAAGGTGACTGTTTCAAGAAAAGCAATTATTTTGTTCACATATAAATTTTGTTGGATTTGTTATTGTGTTAAAGTTATTGCATAGGACCCCATAAGGACAAAAGTAATACAGAGTAAATGTTCTGAATGGAAGTAGAAGGGTAAGACTGAAGAGGTATTTGAAAGAATGTGTTTTGAAAAAAGCTATTAATATAAACTGGCAAAAATGAAACAAAAAGGGAGCTTAAAAATCAAGGGAAGAAACTGAAATCAGCAAAGACTGGGAGATGAGAGCAAGTAAGTTTAACCCATCAACTGACATTTTGGTGAATATTAACCATGGTCTAAATTTTATAGGAGGAGTTGAGGGATAAAGAAAGAGAGACAAGTGTTAATAACTGACAATATCCAATGTGACAAGTGGAATGTTGTGAGTTCACAGCTGAGGGACTATGTGTCATGTCCCAGAACATGGGTGGTCAGGGAAAGGTTCCTGGCAGACCACAATAGCTGGACTAAGAACTGGAGGACCAGACGATGAATGAGGTAAAGAAGAGACAATTCTCATGGTTGGAGGTCTAATCTATATCAAGGACAGGGAACAAGCATAGTGGCAGGGGGACAATAGAGATGAGAGATTATTCCCTACACCAGGAAGATAAGAACTTAGACAGGGGCTCCAGATGTACAGAAAAGACCAGCATTGACTCCTAAGTCCAGTAACTGCTTAGGTGAGAGAGGAAGGGTAGACCAAGGAGTCAGCAGTGACCTCAGTGTCTTGAAGTATACTGAGCTATTCCCAGATATAGGAATGACAGGAGAAGGAAAAGGAGGTTTGGTGGAGTAGATAAGTAGGCAAAAGAGCAACGTAGCTGAAGTGAGAAAACTGTTCAGCAGAGTAGCAGCCATGGCTGTTGACTGCTTTAAGGAGAGCTGGGAGGAGCCTGACTGATTACCAAAATGGAACTGCAGTGAAATATGCTTTCTGCTACTAGTCTCTCCCCAAAGCTAAACCTAAATTCCACTGTGTGCATTTAGATGATCCGTATCAGAAGCGAGTGGTCTTGTGGTGGTGTCTCCAAACACCACCATCTTGAGGTGCATCTGAGGACATAAGATGCCAGGATCTACCTGGTGATGTCAACCCAAAATGTATTCAGCAGTTTAAATACTCCACTAGATTGGCAAATGGCCTTCCCCCAAGGACAGTGCTTCTAGTCAAAGCAAATTCTACTGTATAGGAGGAACTGGCAGGAAAATATTCAGGTGGTCCTGTAACTAAACAGAGTTACTGCCATTTCTTAAATTTCTATAACTTGACTAATAGACAGGAAAATGAGATCCCACAAACTTTCATCTAGGGGAAAACCTCAGTCTCCAAGACCAAACTAAAATCTACAGACCATCCACAGTAGAAAAACATGAATAAAAGCCACCACTAGTTTTGGTTTTGCCAAAACTGAAAATATACATATATGTCTTTACTAATTATAACTCACACATAAAATTGCCTCCCAAGACAAATGCAGAATTAGGCACTTGTTCTCAATTTATTCTATCAGATCCAATAAGCTGGAAAAAAAGCCTCAATGGCAGAGATCCTGTGTTATTTGTCTATTTTGCCCCAGTTTGTATTATAGTAGTTATTGCACATAAGTGCCCAACAATACATGTTTTAAATAAATGTTTAATGAAAAGTATATGTGTGTGTGTATATATATATATATATATATATATATATATATGAACTGGGGAGAGGTACAGTGTTGACAGAAAGCTTAGGTGTCTTGGACAATCCAATGCTGAATTGGTTAAGCACTATACATGTTGAAGAAGAGATTCTGTAGTACGTATCCAGCATAGGTTGATATATCAATCTACTTCATAGCTTGACATATCAAGCTACTCTATACATCTCACCATACAACCCAGGAACCCAGGAATGTGTAATGAAATGTTTATGGAAGCAGGGATTAAAAGGAAGATTTCTTTGGAAAATAATGCCTTGCATTCGTGCAGTGCTTTAGGCTTTCCAAAACACTTGGAAGTGTATTATCTCATTTGATCCTCAAAGCAGTCGTGGGAAATAGCCAAGCCAGTCATTATTATCCATTTTACAGATGAAGAAACTGAGATAGAGCATTTAAGTGTCTTGCCTGAGGTTATAGAAGTAATTGGTGACAGAGCTGAGACAAAAACCCCACTCTTTGTGATTTCTTATTGTCTCATTCCACTATCCCATCTGCAGCCCTGTGAAGCACATCCAAAATAATATTTAGGGTGTGGACCTCTGGGCAGAGGTCTGGACACAGCTTCTTATCACTTCCATTTTGGAACAGAACAAGCTGACCTACTTATAACTAGGAAACCTAAGCAAGTGAAGGCATTCTTTAATTTAAAGGCATTTTTTGAGAGCCTACCCTCTGCAAAACATGTCCTTGACTCCATGGCAGTGCAGACAGGAATCAGCACCAGTCCCTGTTCTCCAGAGATCACAGCGCAGTGTGGGAGGCCAACACACAGACAACACAATGACAGCGCTGATAAAGTGCTATGGGCTGTGGGAAAGTAGAGAACACTGGGGTTAATTCTGGGGCTGCTTTCAATTCGTCTTGTCTCTATCCAGCAATATGGAAATGACCTGAGGTGGCCTATACAACTGGACTGTAAATGGTATAAACAGAAGAGCCATTTCTTATCCATATTTATAATCCCACAGTAGTCAGTTCGACATCTTGCATGGAATAAGTGTCCAATAAAGACGCATTCTGAGAGGTCCATGAGTTTGGCCAAACAAAGGATAAGTTACAGAAGGCAGGAGTTAATCTCAAGATTTAAACTAGCTCTGAGAATTAAGAGGCAGTCAGACCCTTCAACTGCACATAGACCCAAATGGGTCATTTAAGAAATTGTAATGTGAGCTCGTTGACATATTTTTGCTCTTTTAGAAATGTGATTATCTCAATTTAATTGATGTCAAGGACAGGACAATTTAAGATTATCCTTTTATAGTTAAATCTTCTACATATGTATGTACTGTGTACCATATGAAAATATCACCTATGAAACTTAATTAGCAATCCAAAATTCCCTGCTATCCATGAGATAGCGGGAAAGTTAATATGAGAATGCTCACTTTAGAGCATCCCTGACTTAAAATTTTCTTTTAAGTATCAATATTTTATGCTTCAATTTCAAAATGAGTATATACTTTTTATATATAATGATGTAAAAGAGAATTAAACTGTGTGTATCAGCATGTCACCCTAGTTCAAGAACAGCATAAGTCCACAAATGTGTAATTATCAAACCACAATATTATTGGATGAGTTGCAGTGTTTCAGTCACTAAAATGGTTATGCAACTCCAGATATATTTGTGAAATGTTAAGGTGTTTGTTCTCATAAACTCTTCAGTTGTTTCCACCCAGTATTCTTATTTTCTTCCCTCACTAGCCAAGAAATTCTTGAGCAGTGAGGTCCAGGCATACAGAAAGTTTCCACCTTGAAGTCTGGAAAAATGTTTTAAACTATCTGAATGCAGCTCATATCCAAGTCCACTAACGTGGAATTCAAACTAGTTAATAACTAAGTATGAGGACGGGAGCATCGAGAGTAAGGAAAGTAAGCATAAAAAAGTTCCTTCTAGAGTAATTCATCAGGAGATAATTAATGGGTGGCAGCAGGTATTTACAATGAAAGTGTACATGGCCTTAACGATGGGGTTTGCTCTGAAAACATTCTAATTAAAAAGGGAAAGAGTAATTTTATAGGAAAGTACAAATCAGTGGTGTGTATGTGTGCTAATATGTGCAGAGACAGAGGTGGTAATTGCTGGGCTCAGAGTAGGTATCTGTTGCTGAAGATAATGACCTTGTAAATATACTAATAGAGTTTCCAACAAAGCCGAAAGTACATCATTATTATTTGCCAGTGTGGCGTGGACTGTGAACTCGGAATTCAGTAGGTGGATCTGCTGGATACGAACTTATTGTTTTTAATTATTCTGATTTCTGTTAAGAACAGTGTAATATGAATACTCTGTTCTCTTGCTCAGACCATAGGCCTAATTGTTTTTCTTTCAAACCGCTGACTCTCTCCCTTGTATTCACACTTACTGAAAGTTTAAGCAAGAAAATAACAGATGCTAGCAAGACAGAGAATGTTTTCCACATTAGGATCTATGTCTGAGTCCAGGAAAGTATACCTCATTGCTGAGAAGAGCCCTGTGGACAGTTTACACATCCGTTGGTTTCTTTTGCAAGATATAGTTAGCTCAAAAGAGCCTTCTTTATTTGAACTCCTATGGTCTGGAATATTTGCCTATCTACTGATGACTATAATTTTAGAGTATTTACTCAAGACAATGGTTGGGAAAATAGACATACTGGTAAGTAAGGGAAGGAGTAGATAGGGTGAACACAAACTGACTTCTGCAAGCTCCAAGTACTGGAATTAGTAGACAGATTTCAAGTTTTGAAAAGGCCAACTTGGAACATGCAAGATTTAGTAGAGTTCCTTGGTCGTCCACAACTTGGGGTTTTAAGAAGAAACGGGAAGTAAGAATGGTTGAAGAGAAGAAACACAGAACGGAAGAGTGGGAGAGGAAGGTGAAAGAGTGCCCTGGAGTAATATGCACCTGCGTAGAAGTGGGGAAGTAGCACGAACGCTAGAAAAAGAAGAACCAGTGTGGAGTTCCTCCTTACTCTGCCCCCTCTTCCCTCCTAAAGGGCAGGGGTAAAGCCACAGCATCATTCTAGAGGTAAAAGAGAACCTCACTCAGGATACCTCCCAGAAGTCCCTCCCAATAACTCAGAGTGCCCCTGCTCTAAATCAGTTTCCTCCATCATAAATATTTATAGACAGTAATAACAACAACCATTAGTAATGATAACAGCCGTTCACATTTATGGAGCACTTCCTGAGAGTCTGGCCCCGCATCCAGCACCTTACCTGCTTCATTGTTTATAATGCTCCAGCCAGCTTATGAGTAGTCATTATTACTCCTACTGCACAAACAAAGTGGAGTCTGAGAATCTGCCCAGGATCACACCTGCCAAGCAATGGCACAGCCCATGTAGCTGACCAGCCACCCCCAGTGGCACATGGTTGACTGCTGCATGGTATATATTCCTGCCCACAAGTCTCTGCCTGACAGATCCAATCCCATCTATTGTTCAGACCACCCACTTAAGAAGTGAAAAAGTTGTCCTCATCTCATTTATTTTAAGCCTGGTCTCCCAAGCTTCTTGTGAGACAGAGCTTAATGGTATACCTCCCTTGTGGCCCCCTATAGCATGATGCCCAATATCTTGCTTGTCAGCCTCAAACCCTAGGGCATCTCAAGGGCTTTATTTCCCTGCTTCTGCCTCCCACATAAGAGAAGGTCAGACAATTATGTAGGCTGGTTCCACATGACAACTTTTTATTCTGAAATACTGCCTTCTATGTGTACCTAATAAGAGATAAAGCCAGGAGAGAAAGAACCAATTCTATTTATTGCCATATATTTTTAAAATTATAAACTATATGAAAGTGAAAGTCACTCAGTCGCTTCTGACTCTTTGCCACCCCGCGGACTATACAGTCCATGGAATTCTCCAGGCCAGAATACTGGAATAGGTAGCCTTTCCCTTCTCCAGAGGATCTTCCCAACCCAGGGATCAAACCCAGGTCTCACGCATTGCGGGCTGATTCTTCACCAGCTGAGCCACAAGAGAAGCCCAAGGATACTGGAGTGGGTAACCTATCCCTTCTCTAGGGTATCTTCCCAACCCAGAAATTGAACCGGGGTCTCCTGCATTGCAGGCCGATTCTTTACCAACTGAGCTATCAGGGAAGCCCAAAACTATATATATATATTTAAAAATTAAGGGAAAATCACCTATAATATCACCACTGATAGCATTTTGGTATATTTATTCAGTTGTTCCTTCACATGACATTTCAAATAGTTATAATCACTCCTGCGTTCTCGGCTACTTCAATTCAGTTCAGTCACTCAGTCATGTCTGACCCTTTGGGACCCCATGAACCGCAGCAGGCCAGGCCTCCCTGTCCATCACCAACTCCCGGCGTTCACCCAAACTCATGTCCGTTGAGTCGGTGATGCTATCTAGCCATCTCATCCTCTGTCATCCCCTTCTCCTCCTGCCCCCAATCCCTCCCAGCATCAGGGTCTTTTCCAATGAGTCAACTGTTCGCATGAGGTGACCAAAGTATTGGAGTTTCAGCCTCAGCATCAGTCCTCCCAATGAACATCCAGGACTGATCTCCTTCAGCATGGACTGGTTGGATCTCCTTGCAGTCCAAGGGACTCTCAAGAGTCTTCTCCAGCACCATAGTTCAAAAGCATCAATTCTTCGATGCTCAGCTTTCTTCACAGTCCAACTCTCACATCCATATATGACCACTGGAAAAACCATAGCCTTAACTAGATGGACCTTTGTTGGCAAAGTAATGTCTCTGCTTTTGAATATGCTATCTAGGTTGGCCATGACTTTCCTTCCAAGGAGCAAGTGTCTTTAAATTTCATGGCTGCAATCACCATCTGCCGTGATTTTGGAGCCCCCCAAAATAAAGTCTGACACTGTTTCCACTGTTTCCCCATCTATTTGCCACGAAGTGATGGGACCAGATGCCATGATCTTAGTTTTCTGAATGTTGAGCTTTAAGCCAACTTTTTCACTCTCCTCTTTCATTTTCATCAAGAGGCTTTTTAGTTCTTCTTCACTTTCTGCCATAAGGGTGGTGTCATCTGCATATCTGAGGTTATTGATATTTCTCCCGGCAATCTTGATTCCAGGTTATGCTTCTTCCAGCCCAGCGTTTCTCATGATGTACTCTGCATAGCAGTTAAATAAGCAGGGTGACAATATATAGCCTTGTATAGTACTCTTTTTCCTATGTGGAACCAGTCTGTTGTTCCATGTCCAGTTCTAACTGTTGCTTCCTGACCTGCATATAGGTTTCTCAAGAGGCAGGTCAGGTGGTCTGGTATTCCCATCTCTTTCAGAACTTTCCACAGTTTATTGTGATCCACACAAAGGCTTTGGCGTAGTCAATAAATCAGAAAAAGATGTTTTTCTGGAACGCTCTTTCTTTTTCGATGATCCAGCAGATGTTGGCAATTTGATCTCTCATTCCTCTGCCTTTTCTAAAACCAGCTTGAACATCTGGAAGTTCACGGTTCACCTATTGCTGAAGGCTGGCTTGGAGAATTTTGAGCATTAGTTTACTATAGTTTGAGATGAGTACGATTGTGTGGTATTTTGAGCATTCTTTGGCATTGCCTTTCTTTGGGATTGGAATGAAAACTGACCTTTTCCAGTCTTGTGGCCACTGCTGAGTTTTCCAAATGTGCTGGCATATTGAGTGCAGCACTTTCACAGCATCATCTTTCAGGATGTCAAATAGCTCAACTGGAATGCCATCACCACCACTAGCTTTGTTCGTAGTGATGCTTTCTAAGGCCCACTTGACTTCACATTCGGGACGTCTGGCTCTAGGTGAGTGATCACACCATCGTGATTATCTGGTCATGAAGCTCTTTTCTGTACAGTTCTTCTGTGTATTCTTGCCACCTCTTCTTAATATCTTCTGCTTCTCTTAGGTCCAGACCATTTCTGTCCTTTATCCAGCCCGTCTTCACATGACATGTTCCCTTGATCTCTCTAAGTTTCTCGGCTGCTTCACATACCATAAATCTCTCCCTCTGTTGTACATAGTTGTCACACGTCAAGTAACATTGTCATTGTCTGCACAATACTACAGCATTGATGACGTGTGGAGCTAGAACGCTTTCTATGTTAGTACTGGGACCTGCACCCAGAGTTGTCCATCCTATTCAGAAACAGCCTCTGCAAACAATCCACCCATACTGCTTCCATTGCCAAAGCCAGTGGGGTGAATGGGTGGGCCCTTCAGCAGCTGAAATGAATCAGCCCCTAAGAATCCCTTGCTGCTGCTCTCTAACCTCAGTCCATCTGCCTCTGCACCCCTTACCACACCTCCGTGGTTTTACAAGCCCTTACCACTCTCCTCTAGCCTCTTTCTGTTCTCTGTTTCCTTCCCAGCAAAAGGCCTTACTTCCCATTTCACTAAAGACATCTAGCTCAGGCATCACCTCCCTTGTAACCTTTCCTAGCCCTCCCCCATTTCTATACTGGCAGCCCATCTGCCAGTATAGAAAAATTCCCCAACATCTCTCCCTTGAACTCTACAACTTATCTCCTATGTTCCTACCTTCGCTTCCTTTTCTTGTATCTCAGAGAAAAGCCATTCCTTCATTCCAATGCTAATCCTTCTACATTGGCCACTGATTTTATCTTCTTCTGCCTTTTCCAAGACCAAGTTGCTGTTTATTATCCATCTGCCCTGCTGTCACTCACATCCGTCATTCCCTTCCTCCTGGCTTAATCCCTTCAGCCAACAATCTTCCAGCCTTAACTCATGCTTGCACAAGTGTGCAAGGTGAGAAATGGGTCTCTTTCCTTTCACCTCCAATTTCTTCAAGGAGTAGTTTTCCCTTTTCATTCGTTCTTCTTTAACCCACTATAGCTTCCGCTTCCTACATTTACTGAGCATCTACTATGTGAAAACAGTGTGGAAATAGAGATGAACAAAGCAGTCCCTACTCCTGACAGTCTTCCATCTATTGGGGAAGACAGATGGTAAAGCATACAACACAGTGCAATAAGACAAGACAGCTCAGTTATTGGAAGGATAGCATTCCTAGTAGGGAATCCTTAAAGAAGAGATGAAGAAAGATTTGATTAGGCCACTGGTTCTCAAGCTTTAATGTATTCAGAATCACCCAGAGGGCATGTGAAGACAAATTTCTGGACTCCAGTGTTTTGTTTTGGGGGGCAATTTGCATATCTAGTAAGTTCCCAGGTGATACTGATATTGTTGGTCTGAAGACCATACATTGTGAACCATTGGCTGAGTAACCTGACTTCTGCATGACTTTTTCTAGTGAAATTACTTGTAGATATCACCGGAAACCTATTGTCAAATCCAGAGAATTTCTTTTCAATCTCATTCTCCTTGACCACTTTGCACTCTACACAATTGATTTCTTAACGGGTCTCCCGGTTTCCTGTCCCGCCTTCTTGCAGTTCATTCGCTGCATTGATGCCCACAGGACTATCCAAAATACAAGTAAAATCCAAACTCTACAGGCTGCCACAGAAAACTCTGGCATTCCAGCCATACTTAGCTCTTCTCCTGCTGCTGCCCGATATGGTACAGCCCACATTCCAGGTGTATCAACCTACCAGCCTGTTCCCAAAAGTGCTGCGGCCCACATGCCCCTCACCTCTGTGCCTGCACTTTCCTGTGCTTGCCATGGCCTTTCTCCCTCCTCTCCTCCAACCAGTCTTCCCCTTGACCTGTGGAATGCTAGTTCAAGGACTAGTTCCAATGTCACCTCCTCTGTGAAGCTTTCCTCAACTTTGTTGCATCTTTCCCTGAGCCCCTCTACAGTTGATCTCTGCACATTACGCATGCGTGTGTGTGTGTGTGCAAAGTTGCTTCAGTCATGTCTGACTCTTTGTGACCCCTTGGACTGTAGCCCACCAGACTTCTCTGTCCTTGGGATTCTCCAGGCAAGAATACTGGAATGGGGTGCCATGCCCTCCTCCAGAGGATCTTTCCAACCCAGGGATTGAACCCTCTTCTCTCACGTCTCCTGCATTGGCAGGTAGGTTCTTTACCACTAGCGCCACCTGGGAAGCCCATATTACACATACCGCTTATCAATTAGTTGAATATATGATCACTATTAATATATTGGGACCTACTTAAGTGCACAGTCTGGGTCTATCTTATTATTTTGTTACTCTCATAGAAGACACTCAGTGTAGGTGTGCGGTGGTGTGTGAATGAAAGTACATAGCACTTGAATAAATAGTGATCGGGGTAGACACTCACTGCCTACCCAGTGGAGCCCAGTAGTAGGCAGGCAAACAGGAGGAGGAGGACATACAGAGAAACTGTGTTAATGAGCTAGAGTCCAACGTGCCACCTCACAGCCACCTGACTCTGTGACTGGGAGGTTGGACCACAGGCTTTTATTTCCCATGACTCTCTCTTTCTTTGATGACACACTGGTTTGTCAGTTCCATGAACCAGGCAGTTATGCAGCTGCCTCTTCCTTTCAGTAAAATACTCTCCAGGGGACTTATCCAGACTAAGGAACAACATCTGTGGAGACTGAGCAGGAAACAGTTTGGTTGGTTGGCGTGGTGTGATCACACCACGAGCCGTCAGCCATTTGCTTTTCATTCCGGTCCCACTGCTGACGGAAAGCTAAAGAGTCTCCGCCTTTGGAGAGCACAGCTCTCCTCCGTGCTTCCCATTTTCCCTCCCTCTTTCTCTCTCACCCTCTCTGTCTCTCCTCCTCCTTACCTCCCTTACTCCTGTAAATCCTGGTTACGAGGTGACCAGATCCTGCAGAAATAAAACAGGCCTGGTTTTCGATGGAACCAGGCTGCATTCTCCTCATTCTCTAATGATGCCATAAGGTTAAGAAACCACTGAGCAGCTAATGAGCTCAGAACACCCATGCTTTTTGTCACCTAGCCTTTCCCCATCTCCACACAGACCTTCCTATGAGAGCAGCCATTTATTTAGTGACTCCTATATGTAGGAGGAGGTGTTTTACATACATGATCTCATTAGATCCTCACAACAACCTGCAAGGCAGATATCTTTATCTCCATTTAACAAAGACACCAAGGCAAAGGAGTTAAAGAACTTCTTAGGCAACAAGCTAATATATGGTATGGGTAAGATTGTAATAATTGTTACAATTGTAATAATTATAGTTGCAAGAATTCTAACACCTGTGCGTTTTCCACTAGTGTATTCATATTATCTTGGAGAACCAAAAATAACTGCAAGTTACAGAGTTAGCCAGTGTCACGGGCTAAATCACTTCAGTCATGTCCAACTCTTTGCAGTCCCGTGGACTGTAGCCCGCCAGGCTCCTCTGTCCGTGGGATTCCCCAGGCAAGAATACTGGGATGAGCTGCCATTTCCTTCTCCACAGCCAGCGTCACAGCGGGGATTAAATTCAAGGTGTCCTAAATTCTAGGTCAGTCTGCAAATATCCACTATATTGAAAGACCTGTTTGGGTATATACGATGTTCCAAGAATTTACAAAACTTAAAAAATATATTTAGGCTACAATGTAAAAATGACCCAGAATGGGAGAAACTGTTTTTGATTACTCACCAGTGACCCTTGTCTCTCTTCTCCTGTGGCCAATGGCTCCAATCAGTTGGTGCTCCCCAAAAGAGATGATTCCCTATCCCCTAACGTGATACCTTTATCTGTGGCTCAGACTTGTGCATGCATGCTCAGTCACTCAGGATTTTCTAGGCAAGAATACTGGAATGGGGAATCTTCCTGACTCAGGGATCAAACCCAAGTCTCCTGAAACTCCTGCACTGGCCGGTGGATTCTTTACCACTGTGCCACCTGGGAAGCCCATGGCTCAGGCCACCCCCAGCCCAATGCAAAGCAGTGTTTTAAAAATCTTCCCCTCTCCTCCTTTCCATCCTCTGAAGTACAAAATCTGACCAGGAAGAAGAAATAAAACTGTGACTACATGCACAAGTAGTTTGACAAAATATAAATGACTTTTTATTTCTACAACAATGCCAAATTCAGTAAAACAATGATGTTCCTTCTTTTCAAGTCAGCTTGACACTTAAAGAGTATGTGTTCCTGAATATTTCCCTGTTCAACTGGTGTTCTTGGCAATGTGAACAAACAGAGCTGATGATAACATCCATCAAAGTTAAGCACGCTGAGTGGGTGATAAAGTCAACAAGAAGCTGAAGACAAGATTTACCCCCGATAAGTTGCCAAGAGTTGGCTATGGATTCTCAGTGGACACTGTGGCTCATTCATCTTTACCCTTCAGCCTTCCACCACCACCACCATCCCAGCTTCAGCACTGAGGACAAAAGCAGGAAAGAAGGAAAGCAAGAATGCTCAGGAGTCAAGTACATGGGCTGAATACAGAAAAGAGATGATCTGACTAGGATAAAAAGCCAGGACTCAGTGGTAAATTCTTAATGAATGCAGTGAGAGAACAAAGAGGGGCACTTTAAAAGTCAAAACAAACAGCCAAATAAAGGTCACACTCTAGAAGAGCAAGCAGACACTACTAGGCTTTCTTTAAGAAACATTCTGTTTTCTTGTCCCAGCCTCCTCAAGCCCAGCCCAGGAGGGCCCAGAGTCTGCCCTTTGTTCAAAGACTTGAAAATGTTTGCCTTGGATTATTCCCACTCCTGTATTTCCCTTGCCTCTCTTTTTCAAAAGTAGGTTAAGGATGTTCAGGTTTCCTTCAAGCATCTTAATGAGTTAGTCATGATTACAATTGCATCTTTTAAATTGCCCAACAGGTTGAAAGGCTGCCACGAAAGGAGCTTCTACAAACACAAGCTGGGCTGTGTTTTTCATTTTATTATGTTGCAAAATGTGAATGAGTTACCTCCAAGTGTTTAATTAGCATGAAAGCTACTGAAGCAGAGAGGAGAGAGGTGGGCCACTGTCTCAATGGAAAACGTCGCTATTGTTCTCACAAGGAACATGCCCATTGGGACTAAAATAAAGAGAAGCTTTTTGCTGACAAATGTGAAAGTGTTTCACACAGCTCATGGCACGTAATAGTAAATGCTCCAAGTGTGTTTGGTAGACTGAAATCTTCTCCACAATCTGCTTCTCAGTCAAGTAACCACCCATGGCTACCTCCATTTCCTTCCTATCCACTGTCCTGTTCTCTTGGCTCTTGAATTTAAGCCTTAACACCTTTCACAGTGTTTCTCTACCCTTTTTCTCATTGTTGCCCTCCTAAGGATCCTTTTTGAACATTTTTAATTGCTCCCCCATAACATCTTAATACCACGGATATAATTGTTGTATCAGTTTAAGTTCTGTATTTATATCTATGCGCCTGTATGCTCAGTCGCTCAGTTGTGTCCGACTCTTTAGGACTCCATGGACTGTAGCCCGCCAGGCTCCACTGTCCACAAAATTTTCCAGACAAAAATATTGCAGTGGGTTGTCATCTCCTTCCACCTGGGAACCCCAGTATTTATATCTTCACTATACATCTGAGATGGTTGAATGGCATCACGGACTCAATGGACATGAGTTTGAGTAAACTCCGGGAGTTGGTGATGGACAGGGAAGCCTGGCGTGTTGCAGTCCATGGGGTCGCAAAGAGTCGGACACAACTGAGAGACTGACTGAACTGATACATCAAGAACCTGGAGTAGGGAATGGCAACCCTCTCCAATAATCTTGTCTGGAGATTTCCATGGACAGAGGCGCCTGGTGGGCTGCAGTTGATGGGGTTGCAAAGAGTTGGACACAACTTAGCGACTGACACACACATATACATACACATACTTCAAGAAATTAAATTGTAGGTCTTCCCTGGTGATCCAGTTGTTGAGTCTCTATACTTCCACTGCACAGGGCACAGGATCAATCCCTGGTCAGGCAACTAAGATCCCATACCGAGCATGCCATACCGAGCAGCCAAAAAATTAAAACTAAGGAAAAAAAGAGCTGTTTTTCATCCCCAAGAAATATTCACACTACTGTTGAGATGGTGATCACAGCCATGCAATTAAAAGACGCTTACTCCTTGGAAGGGAAGTTATGACCAACCTAGACAGTATATTGAAAAGCAGAGACATTACTTTGCCAACAAAGGTCCATCTAGTCAAGGCTATGGTTTTTCCAGTGGTCATGTATGGATGTGAGAGTTGGACTATAAAGAAAGCTGAGCACCGAAGAATTGATGCTTTTGAACTGTGGTGTTGGAGAAGACTCTTGAGAGTCCCTTGGGCTGCAAGGAGACCCAACCAGCCCATCCTAAAGGAGATCAGTCCTGGGTATTCATTAGAAGGACTGATGTTGAAGCTGAAACTCCAATACTTTGGCCACCTGATGTGAAGAGCTGACTCACTGGAAAAGACCCCGATGCTGGGATAGATTGAAGGCAGGAGAAGGGGGTAAGATGGTTGGATGGCATCACCGACTCAATGGACATGGTTTGGGTGGACTCCAGGAGTTGATGATGGACAGGGAGGCCTGGTGTGCTGCGGTTCATGGGGTCACAAAGAGTCAGATACGACTGAGCACCTGAACTGAACTGTTGAGAATACGTGGCCTACCAGCCTAGAGTAGACTGATCTAGGCCATAAAAGAAACAGATCATAGAACTGTTATGAATGCTGGATGAAATCAATTTGGGGAAAAATCCAAGCAAGTGGCAGGCATAAGAATTTGTCTAAATCAGTTTTGAAATTGGTCAAGATAGACAGCTGGCCATAAAGATTAGCCAAGCAGGATATATGTTGGAGAAAGTAGCTTTGAGGGAAGACAGAAGAGCAAGGTTCAAGACAGGCAGAGGCATGGAGAATACTGGTTCATTGGGTCATATGATGCCTCATGTACAAAAATTCCAATATGCAGAAAAGCTCCATGGAAGAAAAATTGCTCCCAGCTCTGAAGCCAGATTGGACATTTATCTTTCATCTTAAAAAGCCCTGGACTATCGGGCTCATTGTGCCCCACTGATGAAAATCTCTGGTTATTATAGGGAAACACATCAAGTTGACCCCTGCATTCTCTAAGAACCAACTTCTCCTAGTACTTTGAGGCTTCTGTATCAGATGAAAGAACCAAGCCTTTTAACCTGACTTGGAGCTTTGCTGTGGTATTCATATCCTCAGGCATTCGAACAGGTTGATCAGATAAGAAGTCTGATTTACTATTCCTCGAGTCATTTATCTTCTGGAGAACCTTCCTCTCCTGAACTAAAAACAGAAGTGGACCCAGATCCCTGACTGAGCACTCCAAAACCTGGGCTTCCTAAAGCCATTAGGATCTCTTACAGTTAAGTACAACAGCCATTCTCATTGATCTTCCAGGGCAGTATCTCTGTGGCATTTGGTACCGCTGTTCACACTTTCCTCTTTAATTAAAGGTCAGTCATTCCAACTAAGGTCTTCATCACTCTCTACTTCTGTGGTCCTCTGAACACTTGTCTTCCCATTCTCCTTCTTTCTCCCTACCTTTCTCAAGGGCATCCTTTATCTTTGGTTCTTTCCCATTTCCCTCGATGCTCATCCCCTCCAAGCCGATCAGTTCCTATGTTCAATTTAATTTGATAAACATCACTGAGCACTTGCTATATGCCCAGGACAAGTAAAAACAGGATATGGTCCTTTCACACTCTTATGGGGAAAGAGATATGTATAAAACCAAGAATAACACAATGTGAGATATATAATATACAAAATATCCTAGCATTCCAATGAGGAAGTGATGAACTGTGTCTTAAAGAGACCGTAAAAGACATTCCAGACGGAAAATTTTTGATTTGTGCCTTGAAGAATTAATCAAGATTCATAAAATAGAAAAGTTGGAGAAAGAGCATTACAGATAGAGAGATGAGGATGGAAAAACACACGGCATGATCAAGAAGGGTTAGAAAGCCCATGTGACTATGTGAGGGGGAAGTATAATAGTTGTGACAGTAGGCAGGGTTGGGGGAGGAGTGATAGGAGATGATGCTGGAGAGCTCAGGACACACTTCAGTCACCACTGAAATTTACATTTGTAGGTGACATAAAAGTGGATGGTCACATTGCCCTGCACATTTTAAAAATTAACTTAGCTCAGTTTTACTATATGTCATGCACTGTGCTAGGTGCTGGTGATACAACGATAAATAAGCTGCCCTTGAAGGAGCTCCTCGTAGAAATACACACATGTTTTTTGTTGTTATTTTAGTCATGTCCAACCCTTTTTGACTCAACAGACTGTAGCCTTCCAGGCTCTTCTGTCCATGGGATCTTCTAGGCAAGAATACTGGAGTGGGTTCTCTTTCCTTCTCCAGGGGATCTTTTGGACCCAGGGACTGAACCTGTGTCTCCTGCATTTGCAGGCAGATTCTTTACCACTGAGCCATCAGGGAAGCCCACACCTGTCTAAAGAATTAGTATATGCAATGTATGGCAAAACCAATACAGAATTGTAAAGTAAAATAAAAAATAAATTAATTAAAAAAAAAAGAATTAGTATATGCAATGCAAGGTAATCCATGCAGTGATGGTAGCATGTACATGACACAAAATAGAGAGGGATTGGCGCTGAATGGAAAGATTAGCAGAGAAAAGGTGATATATGAGCTGAGCTTTAAGAGATCAACTATGGTAGACAGAATGATGGCTCCCAGGAGATATGTGTGTCTTAATCCTATGAAGATGAATATTATAGCAATGGAGACTTTGAAGATGTAATTCATTTGGGGAAGATAGAAAAATTATTGATCATCTAGGTGGGCCCGTGGTAATCACAAGGATCCTTCTATAAAAGGGAGACAGGAGTGCCAGAGCCAGGGGGGGAGATATGACAATGGAAGCAGAGGTTGGAATCATGTGGCCATTAGCCAAAAGAGCACGTTGCTGCTGTGCTCTGCCGGGCTCCTCTGTCCATGGGATTCTCCAGGCAAGGATACTGCCTTGGGTTGCCACGCCCTCCTCCAGGGGATCTTCCCAACCCAGGGATTGAATTCCATCTCTTATGCATTGGCAGGTGGGTTCTTTACCACTAGAGCCACCTGGGAAGCCCTGGGCAGTTTCTGAAAGTGGAAAAGACGACGAATAGATGATCTCTTATGATCTCCAGAAGGTATGCAGCTCTGCTGACACCTTGGTTTCAGCCCCATAAGACTCACTTCAGAGTTCCGATTTGCCAAAACACAAGGTAATAAATTTGTGTCATGCTTAAGTCATTGAGTTTGTGGTAATTTGTCACAGGAGCAAGAGAACACTGACATAGACGGAGCAGTCGGCAGGCTGTTGGAGTGGAGAGCCTTTCAGATAAAAAGGAAGAGCATCACCAAAGACACAGAGGCATGGACTAGCACGGCACACCTTGGGGAGGGGCTTACGAGGGAGGAGCTTAGTGTTGCTGAGCTCCAAGGATTACCAGGTAGGAGCAGAAGAAAAGGCTGGTGTGAGGCAAGTGCCAGATGATAGAAGGCCTGGTAGGGGGCTGTCCTGCCAAGGAGCTTAGGTAGAGTTTAAGCTTAGAAGCAAAATCAGGGGAATTTAATGCTTTTAAGCAAAAAAATGAAAATACCAGATTTTTGATTTGAAAGGAAGTTTGAATGAGGAAGAGCCTGGAGCAGGGAGGCTATTTAGGAAGCTATTGCAAAAGCCCTGGGGTGTGATGCTCTCAACTACAGCAGGGTGACTAACAGCAGAAGTCAGAGTAAAGAGATATTTAGGACTCAGAGAATAACAGAATATTGGGAGCAAAAACAAAAGAAAAGTCGAGGTTTGGACCTTAGGAGATGGCCATGCTCCCCACTGAGATGGGACCAACTGGAGGTTACACCTAATAATTCTTAGGTTGATATTCTCTTTATTGCTGTGGTAAGTCCCATTAACCTATGTGTGGACTGTCTTTAAATTCTCCTGCTACCTTTTCCTCAACCTGTTCTGTGTGTTGTAGTTAGAACAGATTAGCTGTTCCTTATCTTACAGATTCTTATTTAGTCCCTGTGTGTGTGTGTTGAGTTGCTAGGTCCTCTCCAACTCTTTGTGACCCCACGGACTGTAGCCCACCAGGCTCCTCTGTCCATGGAATTCTCCAGGCAAGAATATGCTGGAGTGGGTTGCCATTCCCTTCTCCAGGGGATCTTCCCGACCCAGGGATCAAACCCGGATCTGCGTTGCATGCAGATTCTTTACCATCTGAGCCACCAGGGAAGCCCCTATTTAGTGCCTACCATGTGCTAGGTGATGACTTATTGGAAAAGACCCTGATGCTGGGAAAGATTGAGGGCAAGAGGAGAAGCGGGCAAAAGAGGATGAGATGGTTGGATGGCATCACCAACTCAAGGAATGTGAGTTTGAGCAAACTCTGGGAGATAGTAAAGGACAGGGAAGCCTGGCATGCTGCAGGGGGTCCATGGGGTCACAAAGAGTGGGATGCCAGATACTATTATATAGACCGTAGGCATATTGTTATAGACAAAATAACTTAAAAAATAAGCTAACCTACCGTATAGCTCAAGGAACTCTACTCAGTGCTCTGTGGTGACCTAAATGGGAAGGAAATCCCCAAAATAGGGGATATATGTATACATATAGCTTACTCACTTTGCTATACAGCAGAAACTAGCACAACATTGTAAAGCAACTATAGTCCAATAAAAATTAACTTAAAAAATAAGTTAGTGTAAAATTAATCTAGAAGGTTTTATGAGAAGGTAGTTTTGGACATTTCCATCACCAGTTCATATCTTCTACACAGATTTCCAACTTTCTCTCGCTTTATAGCCAGATTTTTTGGGGGTATGCTCCAGCAGTCTGTCAAGTAGCTTGTCCCAAACTATTGGAAATCTTAACTTACAAATGGGTTGTGATCTGAATCTATGCTTTTCGAAGTATCTGTGTTTTTTTTTAATTAATTAATTAATTTTAATTGGAGCCTAATTCCTTTGCAATATCGTGGTGGTTTTTTTGCCATACATTGACATGAATCAGCCATGGGTGTACGTTTTTTTTGCTTGTTTTTTTAAAACCTTTCAAGCTGTTGTGGTCTGCTACCTGATCCTCCTGCACTGGCCTAGTGCATAGTTCACGCCCCACGTGACTCGCTGTGTGAATTCCGCAGCCCACAGACTTGTCCATACCCTGCTCAGTGACCCAAGGTAACTGACGACCTGCGTGTATGTCATAGCATTCTCAATTTGCTCTGAAAGTTTAAAAGTGCTGCCTCTCAGTTTCTGTACCCTCAATTCCAACCCAAGTTGAATTCCCTCACTTAATGAGTCCCTTAGTAAAAGAGTTTTGAGGAATCTGAAACAAATTATATAGTGATTGCGTTTTTGCTGGCCCACTGAAGCCTATATTGGCCATGCTAACTTATAGTTTTCCTATAAATAGACACTAGACTTTGTGGAGGCAGGAGAATGAAGACTTATAGGACTTTTTGGCAGGTCAGTTTTTTAAATAGTAAATGCTTCTTATTTCCCCCCTCTTTTTCATTTTTTAAAAAGATTTCTTTAGTCAGCTACCTCCTTATCCCAATCTCAACTCAGGCAAATGAAAATTAATGTTAGAGTCCCTCAATTCTTTATCAAGCTCTTGCCAGAGATAATCCAACCCCCTCAATTTCACTAGCCCTAAATAGATGAAGCTATTTAGCATAAATCATAGCTTAAGCTAACCCAAGGCTTATGGACTAGATGGGACTAGGAAACAGAAGTAGTCTTTGTCTCTGATTCATTGGCTGAACAGCAGACCTGGCTTATTCTGGATGTCCTCCAGCCCCCAATGAGTATGTTTGCAGCCTTATATTACAGGACTTTTTTCCTAGGACTTTTTTTTTTTCAGTCCTCATCATCTTTGTCCTTTCTTTGCTTTTGACACCATTAACTCTATCTTTTCTGGAAATAAACTTTCTTTTTCGATGGCTTCCATGACTATACATTGGGTTTGTTCTTTATTTTATGCAATTTAGTCATTGTTGTCTCTTCCTCCACTCTCTCCTCCTTTCCCGAGGGCCTCATCTTGGACCTTCTTCCCTCACTCTCACATGATGCTCTCATCCTCCCCTAGGGACTCAGTTATCATCTCCATGTCCTCATGACCTAAGTGCCTTCCTGAGCACGAGATACCTAATTCCAACTGCCTTCTCAGCTTACTCATGTAAGTATCTTACAACCATCACACACTCAGTGTTAGACCTCAGAAACCTCTCCTTCCTACATTTCATATCAGGACACTGCTATTCACTTAAACATTCAAGATAACGTGCTTAGAATCATTCATGATTCCTCTCTTTTCCTCATTCCTCATCTTCAGTCAATCATCATCCACCATTCCACCACTGCTGTGTTTTTCCATCTTTTTCTTCATCTCCACTACTGCACTTCAGTCTCTCATCTCTTCTCACCAAAATCAGTCTCAGTTCTCTGGACCCTCAGGTCAGCAATGCCTGCCCAGGGCTCAGCTCCCAGTCTTGTCCATCTCTAGCGCAAGCTCTGCTCAGTTGCTTCATTCCCTTTCTTTTGACAGGCAGATCTAATCATTCATGCTGTTGAATACTAACCTTTGCAACTCTTCTTTAGCTCTTTATAACACAATCAAATGTTTTTCTTTTAGTGGATTACCAGGACTTTCACACACAAGCCTGGACTGACTTTATTTATAGACTCTTCTAGTTAAATGACAACAAAACCAAACATTTTTCCAACTTGCCACCATTTCTACCATTTTTCAGATCTCTACATTCTATTCTTGCCACCAGGTATGAGCCAGCCCCTGCCCTTCTACCTAGATGGGTTGCTGTTCTTCAGTTGCCTGTCATGTCCGACTCTTTGTGACCCCATGGACTGCAGCACACCAGGCCTCCCTGTCCCTCACTATCTCCCGAAGTTTGCCAAAGTTCATGTCCATTGTATCGGTGATGCCATCCAGCCATCTCATCCTCTGATGCCTTCTGATGGGTTGCTCCTGCTAAGTCGCTTCAGTCATGTCCGACCCTCAGCGTCCCCATGGACTGCAGCCTTCCAGGCTCCTCCGTCCATGGGATTTTCCAGGCAAGAGTACTAGAGTGGGGTGCCATTGCCTTCTCCTCTGTGGGTCACTAATCATCTAAAACTTGGTGCATTCTGGGGCACTCCTCCAAGCACTGGTCCCTGCTCCTTCCGTTGTGTTGCCATAGCACTTTGTGGTGGTGATTGTGGTTTAATCACTAAATTATGTCTGACTCTTGCCATCCCATGGACCATAACCTGTCAGGCTCCTCTGTCCACAGGATTCTCCAGGCAAGAATACTGGAGTGGGTTGCCATTTCCTTCTCCAGAGGATCTTCCTGACCCAGGAATCGAACCCAGGTCATGGCAGGCAGATTCTTTACCGATGGAGCTATGAGGGAAGCCTATAGCACTTTGTAGGGGGCCTGTATGGTGGTTCATTCAATGAAGTCTAATGAGCGAGGTGCTGAGTTATACTCTAAAGGTACAAAGAAGATGGTACTGCCATCAAGGAGCTTACCTCTAATTCATAAAGACATGAGTATAAAGAGCAAATACATTTGTTTATTTATTTTTAAGAAATCAACATTACAAAGTACTACAGGTGCTATAGGAGAAGTATAGACAGGGCATGGTGAACAATAAAGAAAGGAAGGAGTGTCCACCTCTACCTTTGAGACTGGAGACTGGAGGAGAGAAACCTAAGGAAATGTCTTATAAAAAAGACAACCCTCCTAACAGATGATGAAAGGAGGGGATTCCAGGCACAGGAGAGCATAAGCAAAGTCCTGACAGGATGAAGCAGCAGGGCATGTTTTGGGAAAAGCAACTGGTTCTCTATGGCTCCCCTGGGGTATCAGCAAAGATACACTGAGACGAGGTCAGAGAACAAAGAGGAAGATTTTCCTTAGAGGCAACAAGGAACCACTGCAGGGTTTTGTTCACTGCAGAGATAGAATGTTCCAAATTATATGTTTAGAAAGACCATTCTAGCAATAGTATACAGAGTATAACATAAAGCTTTTTGGTAGTGGGATGGTCTGTCAAAAATCTATTTTCCCTATTAGATTTTGAGCTTGTTGATGTCAAGTATATCTCTTTCATTTTTATCTTCCTGATGCCCAACACTCTCATTCATCAAGCAATATGAGAGAGGCTACATGACGTCGGTGCCAGAGTATGGATCTAAGAGTCAGGGGAACCGAGCTCTGAGCCAGGCTGTTTCCCAGCCTGATGAGACATCAGCAGGTCACTCTCTGCTTCACTTTCTTCATCTACAACATGGTGGTTTATTCAAGATCGTCTTTCAGTTCTCTTTTGCTCTAACATTCCGTAATTCTATAAGGGAGGATCCTTTTTTTTTTTCAAATCTTGCAGTCAATATTTGAGAATACAAACAACAAATCTGCCTCTGGTTTATAGACGTGTCAAGAGCTTATTGCACCATGAAGCACAAGTTGACCCAAAGGTTATATAAATCACTCTGAATAGTGAGCCATGATTCTGGTTATATTGTTCACACAGTAAAAGGACAGGTTCTTTGTGCTGAAGGGGTACAGAGCTGTCTCCTCAAATTCAAAGTCTTTATTGAATTTCTTACAATATAATACTGTGCAAATGTTTATTCCTTTTTTAAAGGAAAATACACAGAACTTACATTATTATTACTAAAAATCTCTAAGTGATAAGACAAATACATTTGGAAACCATTAGAAGCTTGAGAGACCCAACAGTTTTATCCATCTTAAATTAGTTGTCTATTTATTAGCTCAGCAGGATACACAAAGCTTTATCAGGTTCTTGATGTCCCTTTCATAATTTTAATATACCTTTGACTTGGTACAATACGCTCTAACATTGCTGCTTCATCAGTGTACTACTAGCCTGATTACCAGAAGTTAAAATTCAGGATCTCTATCACACATCCAGTTCTATTAACCAAAGGTGGGGAAAAAGACAAGGGCTTTTGTTAGCCTTCACAGTATTTGATTTTTCTTTATAAGATTATAACCTTCAGGGACTTTCCTTGTCCAGTGGTTAAGACTTTGCCTTCCAGTGCAGGAGATGCAGGTTTAATCCCTGGTCAGGGAGCTAAGATCCTATAGGTCTTGTAGCCAAGAAACTAAAACATAAAACAGAAGCAGTATTGTAATAAATTCAATAAAGAATTTTAAAATGGTCCACATTAAAACAAAATCTTAAAAACGACTATACCTTAAACTCTCTTCAACTCTTTTTTGTTGTTGTTGATAATACAATTTTACTATCTTTTACCAAGAGGTTTTTCTAAATTTAAAACAAACTTCTTCAGTTTTTTTTCTCTATTGTGGTCTTTCTCCATTGATATTGGGATACAATTATTTAAATTCAATTCATCAGAGATTTTGTTTCTAAATTTTGAAGTTTAATGTCTTATTAGCCTTTTCCTAATAAATGATTCACTCTCTAGTATTGAACTCAAATATATAAATTATCTAATTTCTTAATATACTATCTATTTATAAAATAAAATGCTCACTCTGAGCACATTCTCATAATAAGCAACGTGCCTGGGTTTCCTTTTACTGTAAAGCAGCTGATAAATTTGTGCCAGGGCATACTTTTACAGGATGGTTTGTTAACCAGCCACAGTAATTTGAAGATGCTTCAGTTGAGTCATGCCTTCTTTAGAGCAGATCTTTAGACGAGGAAATGAGGCCTGTTTATTAGTGTGGTGGACACGAAGAGAGAGATAGTGGTGACACCACCCTTCCCTTATTCTTTCACAGACACTCTTATGCTCCAGGTGGGTGGGCGCAGCCCATGATGCTAGTGATTCCTTGGGCTTTGACTTAGCTGAGCAAGGGCCCTGTTTTCAGTTGCTTGGCTTGTTCTTAGAGACTAAGCTAGCAGAGTGGGTTTGGGGTTCAGAATATTATCCAAACAAGCAAGGTGTATGGTGCAGCAGTTCCACCTCCAGAGAGGGGCTCACCCTCTTACAGTGCCCCTTTGTTGACCTCTCAGCCCTCCTATACGTGGGAAGAAGCAGGACCGTCCCTGACTGGTCCACCTCCCTGACACTGTCATTTAAGCAAGGGCTTATTTTCATTGGCTCATTTACCCCAAACCCATGAAGAGCATCTAACTGTCATTTGTCAAACTCCATATGAAATATATTTGGGGGTATAAGATTAATAATCTTGAGGAACAAAAAAAGTGCCCTGGCCAGGTTACCAAAGTTCTAAAGAAAGTTCTAAAATTCACAGCATGTTTCAAACCAAACAGCACTGTCTGAAACTTAAACAATTTACAGTGTAACTTTAGCTTCTCTTTTATCTCATGAAGAAAGTAAAGATACTTCTAGAAAAATTCCCAGTATACAGGATTGTACTTACTGTTCCTTCCTCATCACCAAAGTGAGATTTTCAAATAGCTTTCTTTTAATATCCTATGCAAGAAATAATAATGGGAAGGAGAAATGACACGCCAGATGAGTTTCTCCTCCTCCTCATAGTCCTAGAAGAAGCTGGAGAAAACAGCATGATAAGGGCTACTAAAATGCTGTGCTGTGTGCTGTGCTTAGTCACCCAGTTGTGTCCAACTCTTTGTGACCCCATGGACTGTAGCCCCCTAGGCTCCTCTGTCCATGGGGATTCTCCAAGCGAGAATACTGGAGTGGGTTGCCAAGCCCACCTCCGGTGCATCTTCCTGACCCAGGGATCGAATCTGCCTCTCCTGCATTGCAGTTGGATTCTTTATCTCTGAGACACTAGGAAGCAAAAAAAATCAACTATGCTTCAATAAAAACAAAAAACATCTGAGATGCTGACTCTCAGCTCATGTAAGAATAGCCTGCTACCATTTTTCCCTCACAAAAGTAATTCTATACATTTTTCATTTCTTAAAAGGTTATTATCCAAACAATTATCTCTTGTGGAAAAGAAGACAGCAAAAGATGGTTTAAAAAACTAAGCATGTGGCTTTTAGAAACAAAGTTAACGAATTTTGAAGGGTAGTAGGTAATCATGTAACAAACAGGTGCCAAACATTTAAACATCTAAGAGCTGTTTGGACAAACCAATTACTTGGAGATGTATACTGGGAAAACAAAGTCTGCAGAGCTAAGGTAGTATACGCTGTCTACTGGTGTGGCTCAGACTGTCTGGGCAGGACTCCGGATTGTCACCCACTACCTGTGAGATCTTGGACAAGTTACTTCTCTGTGCCCCTATTCCCTCTTAGGTAAAATAGAAACAATAATGGTACCTACCTCATAGAGTCTGACGAAATTTGAATAAGTTAATACACATTAAATGTGTAGAAAACTGCCTGACATAGAATAGGCACTTAATAAATGTTAAGTTGAAGTATACTGATTGATTCTGCTTTAAAATTCTTTGTAGCAATGGATGGACTAAATTTTTAAGGGGGTGTAGGACTAAGACTTGGCTTCCCAGGTGGCGCTAGTGGTAAACAAGCAGCCTGCTAAGGCAGGAGATGTAAGGAGACGCAGCTTCTATCTTTGGGTTGGGAAGATCCCGTGGAGAAGTGCATGGCAACCCACTCCAGTATTCTTGCCTGGAGAATCCCACGGACGGAGGAGCTGGGCGGGCTATATAGTCCATGGGGTTGCAAAGAGTCAGACACAACTGAAGTGACTTCGCGTTCATGCTTACAGGACTGAGACTTAAAATGATACAGACCACAGATCTAGAAACTTTTAAAAGGAGCTCCTAAAAATCAGTCTCCTGGAATCTTTGTTGTTTATCTTAGAGCAGAGATTGAAATCTTTTCAGTTAGAACCCATGCCTATAATCATTTATTCGTAATTGAATATGATTTAAAACTGAACTTTCATTTTGGTTCCTTCTCTTGCTTCTTTTACTATTCTTTCCCCTTTTTCTACTGGTAAAATTATCTTTCAATTAATATAATTTGAGCTCTCTCTCCCACGCGCTGGGGCGCTCTTCTCCTCGTGTCTTTAGATCAACGTGCCCTCAATCCTCAAAGATGGATTTTCCTGCTATCTTCTAAATAAAATAGAGCTGTAACACTGAGCTGGAAAAAAAAAAATATATATATATATATATATAATTTGAGTTTCAGGTACACAAAAGACACTGGGCTACATGCTGTGTAAGAGTCTGTAGCCTGTATAGGAGAGTGATTGAAATAGACTATTACATAAATCTTATGAGTATGTACAACATTGTTACTAGGGAAAACACATTCCACAATGGCAAATAATTGTTTGAGTATTCATCTCTATTCTATTTAATAAGTCAAGGAACTAGGTTGTTGATTTCACTAGCTCTGTTCCTTCAATTCCCTTCTTGTACCATGGAAAATAAGAGTAATCTTGTAGGCACACTTGCAGGCGGGGTGAAATGGGGTGAACACCCTAACTTGGGAAGTTCATTGCCAGGTTGCCCTTATGAGACAGGTGGTTACCAAATGTAGAGTCTTAAAGGGTTTTGGGTGGGATCATCTCTCCAGGTTATCTATGCACTGACCTCTACCCTTGCAGTGATTTAAAATCCCTACACTCTACAGTGGCTTCCCCGCTGTGACTTAGGTTTGGCTGTATAATAAAGAGGTGATGAATCATGCCCTTTCCCCTATTTGCTGCTGCTACGCTTGTTTTAGACAATTATCAGGCCCAGTAATTTAGGCACATTGCTGCTTTTAAGATTGAAAATTGAAAGGCCCTCTCCTCCACAAAAAAATGTCATAACTGTATATATAGAAATGACTTACAAGAAACTATAAAGTAGTTAATTTGCTTATCAACCATAAATAAATAATACTAAGTTGAGCATAGAGAATAAACAGAAATTTCCAGGAAAATCTAAGTGTTGTATCAGCCAGGCCATGTCATCCCCAACCTGACCCCTCTGCTCAAGCCACAGTCTGCCTCTTGCAGATGCAGCCATTGCCTGGTCCTTTTGCCAGTGAGAGCCCAATGTCATTCCAGTTCTTTCTCCAGAAGAGAGGGGAGAAATAAGGGAATAGTTTATCAGGAGCTCGACTCCCAGCATTTAGCCCAGTGCCTGGCACAGAGCCTGGCATATAAAGAGTACTCAGTAAATATTGATTGAGTGAACAAATACATTACCACCCCCAGAACCAGTGACCAGTGTCTTTTGGGATGGATGTTGCCTTCTGACACTTCTTGTATGTGTTACTTCCCAGTTTCCCTACCTGCCTCTCACCACGTGTGACTGACTATCCTAGCTGGCTGTTCTGATCCAGCCATCTGCCTCTGGTTCCCCTTCCAGAACCCCTGGAAGAATCACAGTGTAGTCTGCAATACCAGCTGATGGGTCAGGGGTGAGGGGGAAGGTGGAGGTGGCCTGACTTTGTCACCTGGGTCCTATAGTTCTTTTTCCCTAACTGAAGGCCTATTTCAGGGGTCTTTTACATTGCCCAGGGACTTCTGATTAACAACCCCCTGAAAGTGAAAGTGTTCGTAGTTCAGTTGCATGCGACTCTCTGTGACTCCATGGACAGTAACCTGCCAGGCCTCTCTGTCCATGGAATTCTCCAGGCAAAGATACTGGAGTGGGAAGCCATTCCCTTCTCCAGGCGATCTTCCTGACCCAGGGATTGAACCCAGGCTCCTGCATTGGAGGCAGATTCTTTATCTTCTGAGTCACCAGGGAACCCCAACAATCCCCTGGTCCTAAAATGTTAAGAATCCCCTCTCGGACTTCCCTGGTGGTCCAGTGGTAAAGAATCCAGCTGCCAGTACAAGGGACGTGGCTTTTATCCCTGGTTCCAGAAGATTCCACATGCTGTGGGGCAAATGAACCCTTGAGCCTCAACGACTGAAGCCCTCACACCCTAGAGCCCTTGCTCCGCAGCAGGAGAAGCCACTGCAATAAGAAGCCTGTGCAGTGCAATGAAGAGTGGCCCCTGCCCACCACAACCAGAGGAGGCCTGCAAGCAGCAGCAAAGGCCCGGTGCAGCTAATAAATAAATAAATAGCCCTAAAAAGGAAAGAAGAATCCCCTCTCCCCAAGTCTTCGTACTCCTTCTTGACTCATTCCTTGGACACTATTGCCAGAGTCTTCTCCACGTTAAGATACTACACTGACTCCTTTTCCATAAGGTATTTTACTCTCATCTGTTTCCCAATTAAAATCCAAGCATGAAATCCACATTAATATAATTTTATCATGCATGTGTGCTTGCTAAGTTTCTTCAGTTGTATCTGACTCTTTGTGACCTATGGACCATAGCCCACCAGCCTCCCTCTGTCCATGCGATTCTCCCGGCAAGAATACTAGAGTGGCTTACCATGCCCTCCTCCAGGGGATCTTCCCAACCCAGGGATCAAACCTGCATCTCTTTGTCTCCTAATTTTACTGTAAATATGCTCAAAGCTGCAAGGACTTACATTTACTTGCTTGTTAATTTCTCTTTTTCTCCCTGAAAGGAAATGAGGTAACCTCCCTCTTAGAAGAAATCCCTCTTTTCTCATTTAATTTTTATAGGCTACTTCTAGCAGTGCATTGAATTCTGTGCCCATGTTTCTAATCAGTCTTCACAGCTTCGTTCCTTTCCATCTCTTTTTTCCTGTCCGTATTTCTACCGTATCAGTTATGGCTTTTGTTAGCTGTTGCCTCAGCTTTGGCAACACCTTCTACACAGTCTTCTTACTTACTTACTTACTAGACTAGTTTATTCTGACCTTGGCTCTTATCATCTACGAGGCTTGGGGCAAGTTGCTTTTGCTCTAATCCCCAATTTCTTTTGTAAAATAGGCATATTATAGTATGGACTTTATACGGTTATTATAAATGCAAGCACATATTCTAGATTCCTCCAGGCTATAAATCCAGCTGCTAATTTAAAATCTTAATGGTTCTCATCCTTCCCCAGAGATTTCAGAATCTTACGAAATGGATGAGCCCAGTGACCTGAGTGCTCTGTGCCAGCCGCTGGTCTAGGCTCTGGGTACACAGCCATAAACCCATAGACCTGGACACTACTTTCATGGGTTTACATTCTACAGTAGGAAAAAGACAATTTTTTTAAAAGAGGAAGAAATAAGCAAAATTATGGTACATGAAATCCTGGTAAATGCTGTGGAGAGAAATTTGGGGTGGGTGGTACTAGGGGGAAGGGAGCTCGGTTTTAAACAGGGCAGGAAGGCGCTGTTTGTGCAAATACTGTCATTGAAAAACGTGTTGTTGAGTCATCAGTGAGCAACTCTTACCTGTGTTCTTGAATCAGTTATGCCATCGTGATTGTTCCAGTTCATTTAGCCTAACACCATGACACAGGCTCTGCTAGCACCAGGGTGAGCTAGAAGCCCACACCCATGCCTCATTTGGAGCCCTGCATTGTTCCCCTAGTCAACGATGCTTTTGAAAAACAGGAAGTAAGAGAGTCCATTTTTCAGCATTAATGCTCAAGGTAAAGTATTACTGAACTCACTAAAGTCAGCTACTGTTACTTTGCTGTGAATTAAACAAAGACATTTTCTGCCACTAGAGGTGGCCCCGTGGTGCTGGTTTTGTGGGACATCTAGGGCTGGATAGCCCCTGTGATGCCTGTCAGCATCCTCTCTCAACATAAGAAAGGAAAAGCTCTTTTCCTGGATGCTACACCCAGTTACCCACTGGGTGATAGGCCCCAGGGCATTTCAGAGTTTCATAAAATGGCTCTTTCTATTACACAGAGGCCTCTCTTTGTTTTCTTCTGGAAAGACACACATGAGGAAATAGAATTGGGCCCTGCTGCATAACAGGCAGACTGACCATGGCCTTGCAGGACTCAAGCCCAGTCTTAACTATTGCAGAGTCCTTCCTCAACAGGCTGTGCTCTCCCTAGGGGCCCCACTGTACCTGCCCACCACCGTCTACCTCCAGGACTACCCCAGACATGTCTATGCACAACCCAAACCCTTCTGAAGCCAGACTTTTTGAGTTTTCCCCCAGCAAACTCTTAGCCCCCTTGTACACCAATGGATGCCAATTATTTCTTGAGAGGAAAGGATATTGTCTTACTCTATGTCACAGACATATCTGTCTTAATTCTGGCCTAGCTAGGACTTTATATTACATAGTAAATAGAAATACTGTTAATCAAGTGATTAAAACAATTCTTCTGTTTAGTAGGTGCTCAAAAAATGAGTAACTATCATAATTATGTAGGTAGCTGGATTACAGGGAATTATATATTTATTCTTTATAACTTTTATTTTTCCAAAATGCTTTACAAAATTAGGTATTGTATAATCACAAGCAAACTCTTAAGTTAAAAAAAAGCACAAATCTTGACATGCAGATGATTTCTTCTCCTCCTTTTCATCTCAGAAGAGTAGTCTATTCTTGCTATTTCCACTTCCTCAACTTGCTTCTATCTGGTTTCTACCCCAACCATTCCTCTAAAATTGCTTTCACTGAACCCACCAACTGTTTCTTACTGTCATTCCCTCAGGAATATGTTGGGGGACTGGGAAAGGGAAGCACCCTCAGGCACATGATAACTTAGAGCAAAGGGAATCTGAGTAGAAAGCAGGGGGCAAAGGAGCAGGATGGGGGGCCATTTCATCCAAGTTGAAAGCATGATTCAGAACCAAAGTTGAATCCAAACACTTACCTTGCCCAAGAGTCAGGCAGTCTATTCAGAAGCCAACTCACCTAAGTAGAAAAGAGTCCAAAAAAAGCCAACTCCAAAGAGGTAATAGGTGGCACACCAAGGCAGTCCCAGAAGAAAGAGTGCAAAGAGATTGCAGGCCAAGTGGAATTCCAAACTTAGCAAGTTACCAGCTGCATTTACCTGGTGTTCCTGGGAATGCCTGATGAACAGTTGTAACTTACAAAGTCACTTTTCAGAGATGAGAGATGGGCTCCCAGGAGCACTCCTATACTGGATATGTCAACAAAGTGCCTGCCACACCCAACTTCCTCTTCAAGATGAAACTGCCCCACCCACAGCCCCCCTGCTCTGAGAAGCAAAGCAAGATTGTTCTCTACCCAGGGATGGCTCCTGATTGGACCAGGAACTGGCCCCTGATATTAGGCCTGCCCCTCCAAAAATTGGGGCTTGGATGGAAGAGATGAGTTTGGCCAATCAGCTTCCTTCTGGGATTCAAACTGGGAAATGTGGAGATAAAGGGGCAGGTGCTCTTGGAGACTGGAGTTGAAAGAATGACATATGATGGAGTGATGGCTATGGAGGGTCACACAAGCCAAATCTATGAGGAAGCAGAACTATATGATAGGAAAGCAGAATTTATGAATAAGCAGCAATCACAAGGTAGAAAAAATACATGAAGTGTAAACAGAATTTATTGGTTGGAACAGGAAAAAAGAAGCAAACCTGAAGAGTAGCTGGGAGGTAGCGTGCCACTGTTCTGTAGACTCTGTTATCTGGTTCCACTAGAAGCCACTTTCCCACCAGTCAGATTTCCTAGGAGTCTTGTGTTCTTCACTAGACCAACCCGAATTTCCTGAATTCCATGCTAGTATTTGTTGAGCATCTATTACCAGGCTTCCCCCCTGGTGGCTCAGATGGTAAAGAACCTGCCTGCAATGCAGGAAACCTGGCTTTGATCCTTGGGTTGGGAATATCCCCTGGAGAAGGGAATGGCAACCCACTCCAGAACTCTTGCCTGGAGAAGTCCTTAGACAGAGGAGCCTCATGGGTTACAGTCCACAGGGTCTCAAAGAGTCAGACATGACTGAGTGACTAACACTTTTATCAGCTAAGCATGGTCCTAGGTGTTTGGGCTCCATCAGTGAATGAAACAGGAAAGTAATTATAACAAAACGCTCATTACTTTAAGTAGGATCTCTGTTTCAAAGGGCCAAATTAAAACATTCCTTGTGCCCTCACTCTTTCCCATGGTCCAGTTGCTGAGGTCAGTCTTGATGTAATAATTAGTCTACTTCCTCTTGGGAATACCTCTCTTGTTTATTCCCCTTCATCACTGAGGTTGTAGCTGGAGATTTAGGAGTAGGGAAAAGAATAGAAGAAGCTGGGAGACTGGGCATGGAGGAAGTTAGCTGATATATGACAATGACAGCAAGGTGGCTGAATGCCCAGGCTTTAAATTAACATGAAATTTGGCTCTACTACTTACTCATTATGTGATCTTTGGCAAGTCAGTTTTCTCAGCTGTAAATTGGAAGTTAAATAGTATCCTCTTTATTGCATTGTTGTGAGGATTAAGTGAGAAAATATACACAAAGCAATTAGCACAGTACCTGATCCATAGTGAGAATTCAAGAAAGGACAGATCTCATTGCTGGTGGTGTTATTATTACCCTCAATCCTCAGCTTTCACTAGGTAGGTAGAATGAATGTGCTAGGGGAGAATGAGATGGCATCCCATAGTCAACTCTTCATTCTGAAGGCTATTGCCAGACAGAACTTGGTATACTCATCAAGATTCCTTTGAGTTGGTACATACCTTCTCAGATACTCTCTAGCTGCAAGAGTATCAGTAATGCAAGGAAGAAGGAGTGCAAGAAAAGTGATAAGGATGAAAAATATTGTTGGACAGAAAAGCAGTTCTGAAAGAGGGAGTCAATAATTTCTGAAAGCAAAATCTGCGGCAATGACGCTAGCCACCGAGCAGTCAATTGTGTGTGAGCAGTAGAAGAATGCAGGTATTCCTTAAGCACTACTCTTGTCATCCACTTAGGGATGGCAGGCTGGTGGATGTGGACTTGATAGTCCCAAGGGCTCTGATTAGAAAGCAGTGTTTTAACAGACTGTGCAAAGAGAAACTCTCTCTTACCCACCAGGGAGTAAATGGCTGCAGTGGAGAGAAGAGCAATGCAGGGAGGGAAGCATGCCTTCTTTATAAACCTGTTACTTCCAGCACAGAGTAATGACAGGGCAAGAGGGACAGACCAGAGATGGAAGTCCCATAGGTGGAGTCCTAGAGGTGTATGAGGATCGGAAGGAGTCATCACTACTTTTTAGGAAGAAAATGACATCTTTACTTGAGGTCCAGGTGATCGTGGTTGTTGCTCTTCAGCCACTAAGTCGTCTCCGACTCTTTGCAAACCCCTGGACTGCAGCACACCAGGCTCCCCTGTCCTTCACCATCTCCTGGAGCTTGCTCAAACTCATGTCCATTGAGTCAGTGATACCATCCAACCATCTCATTCTCTGTGACCTCCTTCTCCTCTTGCTGTCAATCTTTGCCAGCATCAGGATCTTTTTCCAGTGAGTCAGCTCTTCACATCAGGTGGCCAAAGTATTGGAGCTTCAGCTTAAGCATCAGTCCTTCCAATGAAGATTTAAGGTTGATTTCCTTCAGGATTGACTGGTTTGATCTCCTTGCACTCCAAGGGACTCTCAAGAATCTTCACCAGTATCACAGTTGGAAAGCATCAGTTCTTTGGTTCTCAGCCTTCTTTATGATCCAACTCTCACATCCATACATGACTACTGGAAAAACCATAGCTTTGACTATCTAGACCTTTGTTGGCAAGTGACTGAGGTAGTGTATCAGAACACATCATGTTGGAGAGGGCCACAGATTGTGTTTTGGTAGGGGAGCAGGTGGGTGGTGGAGCTGAGGCTGCATTCAGGTCTTCTCGGCAGGATGTGAACACCCTACTCAGAGGTCTTCCTAGTATTTCATACCTCTCTGAGTTGCACCTAAGAGGCCCTGGATCTGGATTAGAAACACAGGTAGATATCTGGAAGATAATTTGGGCTGAATGATGGTGAAATACTCAAGTCAGACTCTTCCAAGGTTGGATGTCTCTTCCACCCCTTTTATTCAGGCTTACAACATAGACCATTGCCCTGTGGTTCTGTTGCTGGGTGTGCAGTCAATGGAGCACCGAAGGCTCTTAAAATAAGACAAGCCACTTGACATAGCATAGGCTAAGCTTCCAGGCTGCTTCAGGCTACTGCAGACTGAGCTCACTGTCATGCATTAGACCCGCGAGGCCTTGAAGACACCTTCACAGCAAGCCATTCTCCTTGGGAATAACGGAGGACAGAACAGGGCCCTGCTAGATCAGCAGCACCGATGTTAACAGCACCAGTCCAACAGTGTTAGGTTGAACTCAGATGGGTCCAAGCTGGGGGCTGACACACAGGTTAAGAGGATAGAATCTGGAGCTAGAATGCCCACATTCAAATCCCAGCTTTTACCTCTTAGTAATTTTTTTTTCACTTTCTTTTTTTTTTATTTAAGTTTATTTATTTTAATTGACCTATGTGACCTTAGGGAAATTACTTAGTCTCTCTGCCTCAGTTCCCTCATCCATAAAACAGGAATGAAAGTGAAAGTGAAGTCGTTCAGTCGTGTCCGACTCTGCGACCCTGTGGACTGTAGCCCACCAGGCTCCTCTGTCCATGGGATTCTCCAGGCAAGAACACTGGAGTGGGTTGCCATTTCCTTCTCCAGGGGATCTTCCTGACCCAGGGATCGAATCCAGGTCTCCTGCATTGCAGGCAGACGTTTTAACCTCTGAGCCACCAGGGAAGCCGCAGGAATAGTGACAGCATATTCCTCATAGGGTTATTATAAACATTAAATGCACTGATACAGTTAAGGTCCTGTATTAATAAATTCAGTGTAGAAGGGTAAGTGCCAGCTAGTGCTATAATGGGGCAAAGGTGAAGGGAGTCTTGAGTTGCATGAAAAATTGTCCAGCTTGGCACTCAGGCCAACTTCCTTCTCTTTTTTAGGAGGTCATTACTAGGTCAGTTGCACAGAAAAGGGCAAAATGCTATCAAGCTTCATTTAGAATGTCTATGTCAAGTGACCAGGGCCTCTTACTACAGAATGATAAACATCTGGCTACAGCAAACTGGAGTTGTCTGGAGGCTGTTTTGGAGGTGCTGATGCTTCAAGTAATCCAGACCTGCTGGACTGCGGATTATATGATGCACAGTTGGGTAGGGTATGTGTGGATTTGTTCAAGGGTTCATTAGGACATTGTCCAGGAAATGCAAAACCATCCCCTGGAAAGCCATACAGGATACCAATCACTGGGTGCTGCCACAGATCATGGTCTCTACAAGCTGTCTGAAGTGAAGCGTTAGTTGCTCCGTCATGTCTGACTCTGCGACACCATGTGCCCACGGAGTTCTCCAGGCAAGGGTACTGGAGTGGGTTGCCATGTCTCAGTTCAGTTCAGTTCAGTCGCTCAGTCATGTCCGGCCCTTTGCGACCCCATGAATCGCAGCACGCCAGGCCTCCCTGTCCATCACCAACTCCCAGAGTTCACTCAGACTAACGTCCATTGAGTCAGTGATGCCATCCAGCCATCTCATCCTCGGTCGTCCCCTTCTCCTCCTGCCCCCAATCCCTCCCAGCATCAAAGTCTTTCCAATGAATCAACTCTTCGCATGAGGTGGCCAAAGTACTGGAGTTTCAGCTTTAGCATCAGTCCTTCCAAAGAAATCCCAGGGTTGATCTCCTTCAGAATGAACTGGTTGGATCTCCTTGCAGTCCAAGGGACTCTCAAGAGTCTTCTCCAACACCACAGTTCAAAAGCATCAATTCTTCAGCACTCAGCCTTCTTCACAGTCCAACTCTCACATCCATACATGACCACAAGAAAAACCATAGCCTTGACTAGACGGACCTTAGTCGGCAAAGTAATGTCTCTGCTTTTGAATATGCTATCTAGGTTGGTCATAACTTTCCTTCCAAGGAGTAAGTGTCTTTTAATTTCATGACTGCAATCACCATCTGCAGTGATTTTGGAGCCCAAAAAAATAAAGTCTGACACTGTTGCCATTGCTTCCCCATGTATTTCTATGGAGTGATGGAGCCAGATGCCATGATCTTCGTTTTCTGAATGTTGAGCTTTAAGCCAACTTTTTCACTCTCCGCTTTCACTTTCATCAAGAGGCTTTGTAGCTCCTCTTCACTTTCTGCCATAAGGGTGGTGTCATCTGCATATCTGAGGTTATTGATATTTCTCCCAGCAATCTTGATTCCAGCTTGTGTTTCTTCCAGTCCAGCGTTTCTCATGATGTACTCTGCATAGAAGTTAAATAAGCAGGGTGACAATATACAGCCTTGACATACTCCTTTTCCTATTTGGAACCAGTCTGTTATTCCATGTCCAGTTCTAATTGCTGCTTCCTGGCCTACATACAGATTTCTCAAGAGGCAGGTCAGGTGGTCTGGTATTCCCATATCTTTCAGAATTTTCCACAGTTGATTGTGATCCACACAGTCAAATGCTTTGGCATAGTCAATAAAGCCATGTCTAGACACTTCTAAAAACCCATATTTCACTCTTGATCTTCCAAATACAGATGATGGAAGGCAAACAATATCATAGGCTCAGAAGGTCTAATTTCATGGATTTTCAGGCACAGAGCTGCCCCAGGAGCAATAAGGGGACCAGATAGGATCAAGACCCCAATAGTTCTAACACAGACCTAGTTCTCTGCTTCTCTTCTTCACAAAGTGCCCCAGTGCCTTCTTGGGGCAAGTGGAGACCAATGGATCTGAAGGCCTAGGAATTCCTACTGAGTCTCAAGTTATGGGGTTGTGGTGGACACCTTGCTGAATTTGAATTTCAAGTAAATGATGAATAATTTCTTAGTATAAGTATATTCTGAATGTCTTATCTGTTGTTTATCTGAAATTCAAATTTAACTGGGTGTCCTATATTTTTATTCAATAAATCCAATAACCCTCACTGAGGGGTTGTAGTCAGGGAAGGCTGCTGGATACATGCCTCCAGCTGAATATAAAGAGCAGAGATACTAGAGGATTCTGGTGCCCTTACCTCAGAGGAGCCCCCTAATACTGGTTCACTCAGTACAGGTCCCTGGAAGTGGAGGAGTCTGTACACTCACCTACACTATGGTTGAAGTTGCCATTTCATGGACCAGTCATGTCATGGCTGTGAGAAAGTCCCAGTGGTGCCCACACTGGGGCCTTCCTGGCTACAGTTGAACAACTGTTCAGTATACTGCTTTCTTGGCGGACATGAGAAGTCCCATTCACATCAGTGTCCTCTGGTCTCCAAGTATAACTCTCATATTTCCAAAACTATTAGAGCTGGATTTAAAAATCATGGCAACTGGGAGGACTCACCTGAAGACAAACAGCCAACAGGGCATTGTGAGGCTTGGCAAGGTCTGACCAGCAACCTGTACTCTCAAAGCTAGCAGCCCTATTGTCAGTAATTAGCCACATCTATACAGCAGATACAGAGAAGGCAATGGCAATCCACTCCAGTACTCTTGCCTGGAAAATCCCATGGACGGAGGAGCCTGGTAGGCTGCAGTCCATGGGGTCACTGAGGGTCGGACATGACTGAGCGACTTCACTTTCACTTTTCACTTTCATGCATTGGAGAAGGAAATGGCAACCCACTCCAGTGTTCTTGCCTGGGGAATCCCAGGGATGGGGGAGCCTCATAGGCTGCTGTCTATGGGGTCACACAGAGTCGGACACGACAGAGTCGGACACAACTGAAGCGACTTAGCAGCAGCAGCAGCAGCAACAGAGCAGATAGGGCTTCCATGGCTTCAGATGATAAAGAATCTGCCTGCCAATGCAGGAGATTCAGGTTTAATCCCTGGTTCAGGAAGACCTGACCTGGAGAAGGAAATGGTAACCCACTCTACTCTTCTTGCCTGGAAAATCCCATGGTCAGAGGAGCTTGGAGGGCTGCAGTCCATGGGGTCACAAAGAATAGGACACAACTTAGTGACTCAAGAACAATAACAACAGAGAAGCCACCCCAGCCACCATGTGAAACCACATTCCTCATTTCAATTCCGGAAGCTGAATTGCAGAAAATTAGCAGAAGATACCGGAGAAGGCAATGGCACCCCACTCCAGTACTCTTGCCTGGAAAACCCCATGGACGGAGGAGCCTGGTAGGCCGCAGTCCATGGGGTCGCTAAGAGTCAGACACGACTGAGCGACTTCACTTTCACTTTTCACTTTCAAGTGTTGGAGAAGGAAATGGAAACCCACTCCACTGTTCTTGCCTGGAGAATCCCGGGGACGGGGGAGCCTGGTGGGCTTCCGTCTATGGGGTCGCACAGAGTCAGACACGACTGAAGCAACTTAGCAGCAGCAGCAGAAGAAGACACAGCCTTGTGGATTGAGGGACTGTGTCCAAACTTATTTGCTCAGGTTGGGAGTTGAGAGTATGTAGTAACCACAGTAGGTATGTGGTGTAAGTCTGGGTTTCCTAAACTGAGAGAATAGGCCAGAACCTCCGACACATACACACAGGTACAGAGTCCAAGAGCCAGGTAACCAAGACCCAGAAACAAAGACCTACTCAAATAGGTCAAAAAGTAAAGGCAGTCTTTGGAAGCAGAGCTCAAAGAGAATGAACCAGCAATACCCTGGTGTTTCAAAAAGTCAGCACATGACCAGCCACCTATGGTTCATATTTTACTCCTGGGATTCTCGGTGGAGAACATGGCTGGATATAGATGCTTCTAGAGAGATATTGTCAGGAACTAGGCCTAACTGTCAACACCCAAGGACCTTTCCCAGCCCTGCTCTTCAAGTATGCTGCCCCTGTTAAAGACACTCTCTTTTCATTGTCACTCTACGCACGTGGCTACTCAGACGTACTCTTCTGGTTTCCTCCTACTTGTTCCTTCTCTAAGGGATCTTCCCCTGATCCTTGAATATTCATATTCTTCAGTGTCCTACCCTTGACCCACTGTTCTTATCTTTTCTCTCTTTCTATAGTGCCTGGATGTTCTCATTTGCTGTCGTGGTTCCAACTAAGAGCATAATCGGTTGAAATGTGGGTTATAGAGATAAAGTGCTTGGGTGTTTTTTTACAAATTCCTAGCTGTGAGTCTTTGGCGAAGTTTTGTTTGCTTTTTTAAGCTTCTTTAGATTTCATATCCTTATCCTTATCTACACAGTGAAGACAAGCCACACAGACTAGAGATATGATGAACATTAAGTAAGAAAATGTATGTAAATTGCTTCTCACAGTGCCTGACGTAAATGCTCAATAAGTATAATCATGATAGCTATTACTTATTACTACTTATATGTAATTGAATTTCAAATCTTTGTTTCTAGCTCAGTACTCTTTTAGGAGCACATTCATAGTTAACCTGTCTCCTGCTTGTTTTTACATGCATGTTCCAAAGACACCTTATGTTTATTGGGTCAAAAATAAAATTTGCTACTCCCTAAAAAAAGAGAAGAGTGTGATAGGGCCAACAAAGTGGATTTTCAGGGGACAGCTCAAAGAAGCTATAAAGTTGTCTTCTCTATCTAAACAAACAAAGCAGAAACAAACACAAAATAAAACCTGCCCTTTCTTCTTCTAAACCTCCTCTCCTTCTCCATTCTCTATCTCAATAGTTGGCACTATCACTTATCACTCCTAGAGTCCTAGAAGCCATTCTTGATTCTTGCCTTTTCCTTATAATTTGCCATCCACAAAGCTCCTCTACAAATCAGTCATTAGAGTCTGACATTTTGGTCTCTTCAACTCTTTCACTTTATATTCTTCTTCTATTTCTTGTTAAAAAATCTCTTGAAAAGGTAGTGATTCAAGGCCAAGTCCCTAACTGTGAGGAAGTTCATGACTTCAGTGGCAAAGACAGAGTCCTGGAGTACATTATGCTATTGTTCAGAATGTTCAGTGCCCCTGCCTGTGGGGCCTATAGGGAAGAATATACATCTCTGCCCCCATTGACATCTGGCTTGGCTATTGACTTGCATTGCCCAGTGGAATATTAACATATGGGATATATGCCAATTCTGAGCAGAAGCTACAAGAATTATCATTTTCCACCATTGCTCTTTCCTCCTGTTATGACATCACCATGTCCCAAATAGGGCCTGTTCCTGCAGCCTAAATGATGAATGAAAAAGATGAAATGGCAGCAACCAGTTCATGATGAACACACAACATGAACAAGAAATCATTTTTTTCATTGTTAGACTACTGGGATCATTTGTTATTGCATCATAACCTAGCCTAAAGTGATTGATACAACTCCTTTCCAGATTATTTATTGAATATTTGAAGCTAATGCACAATTAGATGGAAATCGAGTCATAGTGATGTGAGGCAAAGTGTTCTCCAGCAACATAAGAAAGCTGGATGTGCTGCCAAGTATCACAGATACTTCACACATGAAGGTTCTTCTTCCAATCAAAGTTCTGTTGGAGAAAGCAAATCTTTACTGTTTCAAAGATGTTAGTAGTTAGTAGGACTTTCCAAAAGAGGCCAACAAAATCAGACTTTAAAAAATCTGTTTCACAACAAGTGCTGGAGAGGGTGTAGAGGAAACAGAATGCTCTTGCACCATTGGTGGGAATGTAAACTGATACAGCCACTATGGAAGAGAGTATGGAGGGTCCTTAAAAAACTAGGACTAAAACTACCATTTTTGTTGTTGTTGTTCAGTTGCTCAGTCATGCCCGACTCTTTGAGACCCCATGGACTGCAACCAGGCTTCCCTGTCCTTCACCATCTCCTGGAGCTTGCTCAAACTCATGTCCATTGAGTTGGTGATGCCATCCAACCATCTCATCCTCCGTCATCCCCTTCTTCTCCTGTCTTCAATCTTTCCCAGCATCAGGGTCTTTTCTAATAAGTCAGCTCTTCCTATCAGGTGGCCAAAGTATTGGAGTTTCAGCTTCAGCAACAGTCCTAATGAACATTCAAGATTGATTTCCTTTAGAATTGACTGGTTTGATCGCCTTGCAGTCCAAGGGACTCTCAAGAGTCTTCTCCAGTTCAAAAGCATCAGTTCTTCAGTGCTCAGCCTCCTTTATGGCCCAACTCTCACATCCATACATGACTACTGGAAAAAACATAGCTATATGGGTCTTTGTTGGCAAAGTAACATCTCTGCTTTTTAAAACACTGTCTAGGTTTGTCATAGCTTTTCTTCCAATGAGCAAGTATCTTTTAATTTCATGACTGAAGTCATCATCTACAGTGATTTTGGAGCCCAAGAAAAGAAAGTCTGTGACTGTTTCCATTGTTTCTCCATTTATTTGCCATGAAATGATGGGATCAGATGCCATGATCTTCATTTTTTGAATGTTGAGTTTAAAGCCAGCTTTTTCACTCTTCTCTTTCGCATCCATAAGAGGCTCTTTAGTTTCTCTTCACTTTCTGCCATAAAGGTGATGTCATTTGCATATATGAGGTTATTGATATTTTTCCTGGCAAGCTTGATTCTAGTTTGTGCTTCATCAAGCCCAGCATGTTGAATGATGTACTCTGCATATAAGTTAAATAAGCAGGGTGACTCCTTTCCCAATTTTTAACCAGTCTGTTGATCCATTTCTGGTTCTAACTGTTGCTCCTTGACCTGCATACAGGTTTCTCAGGAGGCAGCTAATGTGGTCTGGTATTCCCATCTCTTGAAGAATTTTCCAGTTTGTTGTGATCCACACAGTCAAGGCTTTAGCATAGTCAGTGAAGCAGAAGTAGATGTTTTTCTGGAATTTTCTTGCTTTTTCTATGATCCAATGGATGTTGGCAATTTGAACTCTGGTTCCTCTGCCTTTTCTAAATCTAGCTTGAACATCTGGAATTTCTCAGTTCACATATTATTGAAGCCTAGGTTGGAGAATTTTGAGCATTATTTGCTAGCATGTGAAATGAGTGCAATTGTGTGGTAGTTTGAACATTCTTTGGCATTGCCCTTCTTTGGGATTGGAATGAAAACTGACTTTTTCCAGCCCTGTGGCCACTGCTGAATTTTCCAGTTTGCTGACATATTGAGTACAGAACTGCCATAGGGCCCAGCAACACCACTTCTAGGCATATACCCTGAGGAAACCAGACTTTAAAAAGACACATATACCCCAAAATTCATTGTAGCACTATTTACAATAGTTAGGACATGGACACCAACCCAGATGTCCATTAACAGATGAATGGATAAAGAAGCTGTGGTACATATGTAAAATGGAATACTACTCAGCCATAAAACAAAACACATTTGAATTAGTTCTAATGAGGTGGATGAACCTAGAGCATATTATACAGAGTGAAGTAAGTCAGAAACATAAAAACAAATATCCTATAATAACACACATATATGGAATCTAGAAAGATGGTACAGATAAACCTATTTATAGGACAGCAATGGAGATGCAGACATAGAGAACAGACTGAGGTACAAGGGCTGGGAGAGGAAGGAGAAGGTGAGATGAATGGAAAGAGTAGCGTGGAAGCATGTATACTACCATATGTAAAATAGCCAATGGAAATTTCCTGTATGACTCAGGGAACTCAAACGGAGGCTCTGTGACAACCTAGAGGGTGGGCTGGGGTGGGAGGTCGGAGGGAGGCTCAAGAGGGAGGGGACAGAGGTATACCTATGGCTGACTCATGTTGCTGTTCGGCAGAAAACAACACAATATTGTAAAACAATTATCCTTCAATTCAAACAAAATAAATCAAAGTCAGAAAGGAGTTTTTTTAAAAAAACAAAAACAAAAACCTGCTTGGTGTATACATAATGGGGAGGAGGACATAAGAAGGGCTGATGGAACTGAGAGCTATTTGGGATTCATAGAACTACATGCTGAAAGGAAGTGGCATGTAGTTTAATGTGAGTTTAACATAAATGTTTTATTTAACATGAGTTTATTTATTTAACATAAATGTGAGTTTATTTATGAACTATTTCAAGACATTAGAAGAAATGTCAACAGTTTGGAGGATGATAACATAATCTGACAGAAAAGCATCTGCAGTTTTCTAACTCTACCGCAAGCCCCAAATCGGCCGATCATTTCCAGGGCATACGTCTTTGCTTGGCAACAATGAAGGTGACAACAGCAATTGTAATAACAAATATTGCACACCTTGAACTGTGTCAGCATCTTTTAAACAGGACATTACTTTGCCCTTCTATGAGACAAGTTTGTGCTAACAGCAGTCTTGACACTAAATACTCAATATTAAAGCAAGGTCTAAACCTTAGCATAATAACACCGAGGCCACATAATTCTTTGAAGCAAGGATGCCGCGTGTATTGTAGGAAGTTCAGCAGCATCCCCAGCCTTACCCATTAGATGCCAGGAGCACTCCCAGGATTGTGACAAACAAAAATGTGTCCAGACATTGCAAAATGTCCCTGACGTGTCTTCCTGCTCTGAAGGAATGACACAGACAGTGGGAAATGAGACACCATGGCAAATTGAACTGAAGTGGCCCAGCCTTTGGTTTACCTAATTAGTTCAGGTATTTAACTCTTCACTTTGCTTATAAATCAGGCCCTACCCACCCCGGTTCCTAGTAACAGCTACTGATTACCTATAGTAGGTATTAAACATAACTTGCATAGTGAGTATAACGTGGAGATTAAGCACTTGGCTTTGATGTTAAACAGCCTGGCTCTGCTATTTGCTGTGTGACCTGGGGTATTTCTCTCCCATTGTTTCCTCATCTGTGAAGTAAAAGAACAGCACATGTGAATCAAACTAGGGTTGCTATAGGGGCTTCTCAGGTGGCATTAGTGGTAAAGAATCCACCTACCAGTGCAGGAGACTCAAGAGATGAGGGCTCCATCCCTGTGTTGGGAAGATCCCCTGAGGAGGAAATGTTAACCCACTCCAGTATTCTTGCCTGGGAAATCCCGTGGACAGAGGCGTCTGGCAGGCGATAGTCCATGGGCTGCAGAGAGTCAGACACTACTGAGTGACTGAGCACTCTTCCACACAGGGTTGCTGTGAGAATTCAATAAATCAGTGCACACGAGGGTTTAGAACTGGGCCGAGGGAATGGAAAATACTCAGTAGATATTTATTGTTATTCTTAACCCTTATCACAGCCCCACAACTTGAGGAACATCACCCCCATTTTAAACACATGGAAGCAAATAGTCAGGAAAATCAACTCGAGAATCGCACAGCTGCTAAGTCACTTGGCTGACCAGAAGAGGAATCATGACTCAGACTCCAAGCCTGAAGGATTTTTCATTAAAGCCCAGGCCTGAGTAGAAGATAGGTTAAACCTGGGAGGGAGAAAGAGTTCTCTTTCAGGGATAAAAACTGGAACTTGTCCACTTGATTTGTTCTGTTTGCATGTAGTAATGGAAAGACCCACGAACTAGATGGTGCAAAAACAGCTTTCAGCACTGCCTAGCTGTGAGAACTTGGGGCAAATCTATCAAACATCCTGAAGCTGTTTACTCATCTGCAAAATGGACACAAAAACACCTGCTCTGAGATCTTCACGGGCGGTGGTCAGAGTGATGTGAGAAAGAGTCTGCAGCAGAGCGCTGTGAAACCGTCAAGTGCTTGACAGCTGTGGGCCGGTGTCTCTAAGGCTTTGTCTTTCCTCGGTCACGTCTGGCAGCTCTGCTAAAGTGAGCTCTGCAGGGACCCCCCACTGCAGTCACTGGCCCTCGGCTGGAAGCCCTGTGGGTGCCCCACTGGCGGGCAGAGATTGGGCCCTTGTCGGCCTGGTTCCAGGGTGGGCAATCTGGGAGGTGACCCCAGTGTGGACGCAGCAGCTGCTGCTTATCTGTAGTCAGTCAGTGACCCGGACAGATGAGGTGTCCGTGGCGACCTTCCTGCCTCAGTGAGTGTGGGAACTCGGGGCTTCCCAGGGCCCAGGGGTGGGAATGTAAACGAAATGGCCCCCGCTGGAGAGCAGGCTCGTGTCCTCTCTCCACTGCCCTAACCCAGGAGGAGGCAGGAGAGATCGTGGAGTCTCCTCCACGAGGGTGCAGAGGGAAAAAGCTGGGGCTCTGGGGTGCCAGGGTTGCTCTACCTCTTGGCACCATCCTGACGCCCCCAGACCCCAGAGGGGGATGCTTCCTGCCAAAAGTCCCACCACCGCCACTGTTTGCTGTCAACAGGCAGGGTCAGAAATATAGCACCCCAGTGGAAACTCCTTCCCTCCCTCTTCCCCTCCGTGTTCTGTAGTCAGTCATCTGTGGAGAGCAGGCATCCTGATTCTTTCTAGCAAAAGGCAACCAACAAGAGGCTGAGAAATGGTTCCTTCTCAGCCCCCTTTCAACTGTCTGTAGAAGCTGTGGCCTAAGATGGGCTCTTCCCTGTGTGTGTTACTCTTGACTTTGCTTCACTTCTCCATGCCTTTCCTGTGTGTTGGAGTCTTCCTTCAATTCCTTCTAGTTGCCTGCTAGACATTGCCTCACACCTCCAGCAGCACTACCCAGAGCAGATCTGTGGCAAAATGGTAAAACATTTTAAGTTCGTGCTGGCATCTTCTCACTTCTTTCTTAATCTTCTTTCCTCTCCATCTTTCCATCGGCCAGCAGCTAGTCTGCATTTAACAAATGTGCCAGACGCCATAAGGGTGCTGCGGATACGCCAGCCAGCAAGCGGGATAAAGCTAATTTCTCATTGCTTCCATTCCAGCTGGGGAGAATATCAGACAAGTAGTCTCATAAGGGGCTTCCCCTGTAGCTCAGCAGTAAAGAATCTGCCTGCAGTGCGGGAGACACAGGAGGCCTGGGTTCGATCCCTGGGTCGGGAAGCTCCCCTGGAGAAGGGAATGGCTACCCACTCCAGTTGCCTGGAGAATCCCATGGACAGAGGAGCCTGGCAGGCTACAGTCCCTGGGATTGCAAAGAGTCGGGCACCACTGAAACAGCTTAGCCCACAGCACACATACTCACAGCATACATGCTGTGGGGGCCTGTATGAGTAGGTGTGCAGGAAAGCTGCCACAAAGATCTGTTTGTGTTGAGCCTGGAAGCCTGGAGCATGACTCGGGGGAAGGGGCTGGTGAGAAGAAGGAAGCAGGAGGGAAAGAGGACAGGATACGTGCAGGCACTGAGGGAAGGCAGCATTTGCTGAACCCAAACTGAACAGCGCAGCCTCTGTGGTACATGGCTGGTGCTTGACACCCCCGTGAGCAGTGCTTCATCTCTAAACACTTCTGCCTACTCACCCGCCATAAAACTGTCCTGCAATGCTCTTCCTCTGAGGCTGGGCTTTTTTTCCTTCCACGATTGCAGTGTCAACCGATAATTTCCTAAAATGGCCTTGGAGTCTGGAGACAGATTCTTAACTGAATTCCACCACTTAACCAGACAACCTGAACTTAGCCTCTCTGACCTGTGGTTCCTCATCAGTGATATGGGCCAGCAGTGTGCTACTAGAAATGTTTAATAGTGTTTACTCTGTGCCAGGCCCCAATGCTAAGTGGTTTATTGCATTTAATCCTCACAGACTTAATCCTCATGAAGTAGATAGTATTGTTTTTGTCCCTTTCTACCTCTCAAAGGGGAGTCTGAATGTGACACTAATCATGGACGTGCTTTGTAACCATTAACCCGTGTCAGTCACTCAGTCGTGCCTGGCTCTGCGACCCCATGGACTGAAGCCTGCCAGTTTCCTCTGTCCATGGAATTCTCCAGGCAAGAATACTGGAGTGGGTTGCCTTTCCCTTCTCCAGGGGATCTTCCCAACCCAGGGATTGAACCCAGGTCTCCTGCATTGCAGGCAGACTTGCTCACTGTCTGAGCCACCAGGGAAGCAATTAAGGGTTAATGCAAAAATGACACCATATTTCCATGGTGTTTGCATATGCAATGAATAAATTCATTTGTTAAATGCCATGACAGTTCTGGGCTATACATATTAATAATTAAATGAGGATCAACATCTTTTGTGTCTGCCTCCTAAGCAAACCAAACCAAAAGCAGTAGCAGGAACGAAGTGTTGTCATCACCAAAGAGCTAATTGCACGTAGTGCCAAACCACTGGAGGGAGAATTCCACAGATGTGACCCGAACCTCTGAAGTTCACAGTCTGATGACCACCACTGCCCAGAACAAATCTGTAGACAAGAGAGTGAAAGCTCAGAATTAGTTCATGAAGAGACTGATGTGTCAAACCTACTGCCCAACAAGGGTTGGAGTCTTTCAGGGGACTGAATGAGCTGGGAGAAATCCATAAGGTTACAGCAGAATTCAGAGTTGGGGCTGACACCAGAAGGGTCTAAGTTTCTTGGTATTCTCCTTAGCACGGATTCCTCTACTTTCTATCACTTTATCACAGCATTTTTCACTCCAAAGCCCAATTCTGGGAAATTATTTATACATGATATACACAGTCATAATAACGACAGATTCTTAAATTGCCAAGTTCTGAAGCCATGGATGGAGCATGTGCATAACAAACTAATATGCATATACATGTGTGTGCATGAGCATGTGTTGATGAGTGTAGACATTTGGGAGCCTGCTTGTGATTATGTGAGCACGGCTTCCTACACTTACCTTCCCTCACTTGGTAAGACATGGTGCTGGCTCCTCCTGAGAGCAGCCAGTGTGGGAGGAGAACTGACACCAAAAACAAATGAGGTGAAAGAGGATAACTGCGGTTTGATACTCACAGATCCACATGAAAAGCAATGAATGAGAAAGTCAATGAGCTGAAAATGACTTGAGTACGGGCAACTCCTTGGGACTGCAACCCCTTGATTGTAATAAACATTTGTTTAAACTGCTTTAAGTGCTTTGAAATTTTAACATTCATTTCTCCCCTCAAAATATAGGTAGTCTATCTTGGAGGTACATTCTGGGTTCAAGCCTAATTTCTTCTTTTTAAAGTCCTTTATTGAACTTGTTACAAAGTTGCTTCTGTTTCATGTTTTGGGTTATTTTTTTGGCCATGAGGCATATGGGATATCAGCTCTCCAATCAGGGATCAAACCCACACCTCCTGCATTGGATGGCAAAATCTTAATCACTGGACCACCAGGGAAGTTCCCCAAGTCCAGTTTCTATCAGATTCTGCCATTTACTCACTGAAGGATGTTGGGCAAGTCACAATTCTCCAAACCTCTTTTACCTCTAATATGGGAAGAATACTGTTAACCTCAGGGAATTCTTGTGAGGAGAAAGGGAAATAAAATGTAGTGAGCGTTTCTGGTGGCATTTTATAGGTTACAATACAGATGCGTAGAGAGGTTAACTTCCTCTTCTGGGCACCCCCCCACCCACCCCCCGGCTAGTTAGCAGCAGGGCTGGGAAAGCAGTCAGACGTCCTGTCTCTGGCCTAGGGCTCTTTCTACTCAACCACGTGGAGCACCAGCCGCACACTGAAATAATTTTCAAGTCACAAGTGATTTTGTATGCATAACCTCTTTAGTTTGCTCTTCTCTGCCAAGTCCACACACTAGCAAACTCAGAACTCTGAAGAAATGGTTCATGTAGGACCTTCTGGAAAACTAGCCTCGGTCCGAGTTGGGCTGAGGAGACCTAAAGAGCTATATGTGAGAGAAGAAAAAGGACACCCTGTCACACCTCCCTCCACTGGGAACATGTGGATGATTTACTTTGTGGATTGATGTCATGCAGTCTTGCATCTCACGTTGGCTACGCTCCACCACTTCCCTCCACCATCAGTGGGTATGTGCTGAAGCAATGTAAACTCAGGAAAGTCATGCAAAACCGGGGAAGTAAACCTGCTTTTTACACCTTTCACCCCACTTCAGCCTCCTCCTCTCTTTCTATTTCACCTCTCAAGCTTTAGAAATCCAGAGATAAATGTGTTTCCAATTATCTTTGTTTCAAGTCCCCTTATGGAAATGATAAAGACAGCTGGACTAGGCATTGGGAAGCCTGGGGCTTTATAGTCCAGGGATGACATTGGTTAATCATGGGTCTTCAGGCAAATTAGATCAATTCTTCAGGTTTTGCTTCCTCAGCTATAAAATATAAAGAAGAGAACATTGACAGAGTGCCTCCTCTTTGCCAAGTGCCTTCAATTATGTTACTTTAGTCCTTTAAAGGGAGAAGGAAATGGCAACCCACTCCAGTATTCTTGCCTAGAAAATCCTGTGGAAAGAGGAGCCTGGTGGGCTGCTGTCCATAGGGTCACTCAGAGTCAGACATGACTGAAGTGACTTAGCATGCATGCATGCATTGGAGAAGGAAATGGCAACCCACTCCAGTATTCTTGCCTGGAGAATCCAGGGACAGAGGAGCCTGGTGGGCTGCCGTCTATGGGGTAGCACAGAGCCGGACACGACTGAAGTGACTTAGCAGCAGCAGCAGCAGTCCTTTAAAAAAAAACAAAACCCTGATGGATAAAAATTCTGATCTGCATTATGCAAATGAGAAAATAAAGGGGCAGAGAAGCTAGGCCCAGGTGCTAGACACCAGGGCTCTGCACCAGGCCCAGGTGGCAAAGAGACTCTGAGATGAAAATTGAATCTAGGACCATCTGATGGCAAATTTTATGCTTGTGCTGATAATCTGATACAATCTATAATTTGTGTGATAGTCCCTCGGTCATGTCCAACTCTTTGCAACTCCATGGATGGTAGCCTGCCAGGCTCCTCTGTCCATGGAATTCTCCAGGCAAGAATGCTGGAGTGGGTTGCCATTCTCTTCTCCAGGAGATCTTCCCGACCCATGGATTGAAGCCGGGTCTCCTGCATTGCAAGCAGATTCTTTACCATCTCAGCTACCAGAGAAGTCCTCACAATCTGTAATGCTCCTTCCCACTCTAATATGATGCTGTTTTGTGATCACAGTTAATCAATAGTTGTCTGAGTTTGTCACAGTAGGTCATTCCTTCATGCCTTGAGATCTTATCCTGAGTGGGCAGAGGACCTGAGATTTACTACAGCTATTTGGTCAGCTATGCACTTTAGTATTATAAAAAGTAATTTTATCACTGTCAATAGAAATTTGATACTTACCTTTATCTTAAATGCTTCTCCCAACAAGAAAAGCATTTCCTTGGAAGACCTTCCCTTCCTTGTAGCTTAATATTTGTATAATAGACTTTACCTTCAATTATTGAAGCGTTTATTAAGAAATAGAAGCTATTTCTTATTTATCTATAATATTTAAAAGATTCTAACACACACAGAATCAGTGAGTAATATGAAGGGTACCTGATTCCCAAGTATACTGGTGTGGAGCACAGATGCAGAGGTCCCAGCTTCTTGCCTCTGCAAGGAGATCTGTCCTTAACCTTCCTTTTCTCAAGTGCCTCTGAAGCTGGACTCGAAGAACTTCACATGTTTCAGCTGTAACTTCACTGCATGAAGGCTGGGAGAATAAAGTACACTGGAGTGCACTTCATTCTACGGGAGGAGAGACACGTGGTTCAACTGCATCTTCCCTGCATGATGGCTGAGAGAGCAAAGAATAGTGGAGTGACTCACTCTACAGGAGGAGAGACAGGTAAATTAAGGGTTTCCTATTCTTTTTGTAGTGAGCCAGCGATATTATCAAACCTAGTTCTTTCACATTTTAGTTATGCTTTTTAAAGGTAAGATGATGTGTATTTGTTGTTGACTCCTAAGGCTAGCCCAGCGCCTAACATACAGTATAAACTCAATAACTATGTATTTAAGAAATGAACTGGACAAGGAAAGGGAATAGGAAAGACAATTAGGGGACCGAGGCCATCACTGGGGGCTTCCTTGGTGGCTCAGTGGTAAAGAATCTGCCTGCAATGCAGGAGACACAGGTTCGATCCCTGGGTCGGGAAGATCCCCTGGAGAAGGAAATGGCAACCCACTCCGGTATTCTTGCCTAGGGAATTCCATGGACAGAGGAGCCTGGGGGCCTACAGTCCATGGGGTCACAAGGGTTGGACATGACTTAGCAACTAAACCACCACCACCGCCGCCGCCACAAGGCCATCACTGGATTAGATGTGAACCAGCAATTTAAATCTATCTAAATCACGTGACAGAAGTTCCTTAAGAGCAGTGACGATTTTGCTCATCTTTGTGTTTCCTAGAATTTAGTCATAAAATAAGGGCTCAGACATTTCTATGAAATTAAATTGTTTTTAGGGAGTCCTATGACAGTGCAGTAAAAAAAACACCCTAGAAGACAAGATGGTGGAGGGATGGCAAAAGGCGAAGAGATTTGAAGGTGGCAATGATAAGGACAATAACAATGATCACAAAATCAAAACTTGGTGCTGGTGGAAGATCAAGTGCTCCTGAAAAGGAGTGATGCTAGTGCAGGTGAGACGGCAACAATCATTATCCAGGGAAGGGTCGTGGTGTCTGTGCCCAGCACTTTCTGCTGCTCCAGGGCTGCCAAAGTAGGGTTCATTCACACTGGTACTTTGGAGAAAGTGATCCCTCAATATTCTCCTCCATTATGTCACCCAAATATTGTAACTCTCACTGTTCAGGTTGTTTTTTCCTTTTTCCTGGTCTCCTATGCAGCCACTTCCCAGATATATGATCCAGGATGAGTTCCAATGTCTGCCCTCTGGGACCCAGTACCACGTCCCTCTTCCTCTCCAACGACAACTTTTCACCAGAGGATTGGACAGAGGATTTTATTAAACCCATGAGTCCTTCTCTCCTTGCCCTATCCTTCTAAAGATAGCCATGTTTAGTGATTCCAAGGTGATTTCCTATTCTACACTGTGACCGACAACTTTTCCTAAAGAGAAGAAAACCATATTTTTTAATCTTTAACAGGACACCTCTGGTTAAGAGAGCATCTTGTTATGTAGACGCCCAGGGAGGGAGAACAGGGGGTGGAGTGATGCTTCATAGATTTCTGATTGTGGAGTCAATGTAGGAATTGACCCCAATTCCTACAAAGCTGGCAAGAATAGGAATAAATTAATGGCTTTGGTGGAGGGTGAGTAAGATTGGTTTTAAGTCTGGAGGGAGCAGTATCCCACATAGATGAATAAGACAGGAAATATTCTTGAACAGAACAAGAATGCTGGAAACATTTGGATGAGAAAACTGAGAATAAAGGAATGCAGAGAACTTTAAAGTCCACATTGAAGGTTTTGGAAGATAATAATAACTAACATATCTACCCAGCACTCCTCTAAACTCTTCAGGTATACTACTCTAATCTTCACAGCAAGTCTAGTTGGTAGATACTCGTTTTAGTCCCATTTCATAGAAAGGAAAATAAAGGTATCAACCTATGGAGTAAGTTACCCATGGCTACATACAACTAGATGGTAAAGAAAGCTGGAATTTGAAACTTAAGCAGTATCCAAATCTCCCATTTATTCAGTCTACATCTTGGGTGATCCCAAGAGACCTAAAGAACTATGAGTGAGAGGAAAAAAAAATATCATTTCACACCTCCTGCAGTTGTCAACATGTAGATTATTTACTTTGTGAACTGATGTGACACAGTCTTTAATCCCACGTTTTTTATACACATTCTTCCCATACATACTATAAGTGTGTATACACTGTGGTATTTATATATTCTAATACAATTTGCCAGCAGTCTTCGGGATCACAAGCTGATGCCTTGTTATTACCTCTAGCTTTTGTACGGTTTCTACCAGCTGTTCCTGTCAGGAAACGAGCCAGTCCTTCCATTTCACAGATGGTGAAAGTGGTTTGGAGGAGGTCAATGGCTGGAGCAAGGTCACAGATCAAGTTAGCGGCAGTTGGCTTAAATCAGGATCCATAATCTCTGGCCCTCCACCCAGGCCCTCAGAGGGTCTGCCCATCCCGGGGCCCAGGCCACATTCCAAATTGGGTAATCTGGTGCACTCTGCCTGTCTGAAATTCCCCTTGTGGTTTTGCTCACATCTGGTGTTTTTCACTTCTCTTTCTAAACACGTGCTTTGATCCTGTTGCTGCTACAGCAGAAAGATGTCCATAGTTCCAAGGAGCATAGTTATTTAGTGAGGGTGAAAGACACTCCTCTCAACAGGACTTCTAAAAATAAACAGTATCAGCGCCTCACATGTCATGCTTGAAGCACTTCCCGGAAACCCCCACATTTAGTCACTTCTTCATAGTAGCTCTAGAGCCCCCAACCTCTAATGTGCCTGGACTCCTAGCTTTCAGGCTCTTCTCAATTGCCCAGAAGGTCTGAAATCTTGTGTTGTTCTTCCTGTTGGTCATCTCAGAGTAGGCAAGATGTCTTCCATAAGAGTTCTGTAGTCATATTTCTCCATCGGTTCACACACTCTGAGCTGGGAGCTATGTATATTTACTTTCAGAGTGCCTTATCTATAACTAGCTTTTCTGTTTTATTTATTTTATCAAACTTTGTTATTCCTTTTGCCTCCTACCTTATCTTCATAAGTCTGTTTCTTAATTATAAAAGCATTTTTCCATTACATTAAAAATTTTGGGTAAATAAAGGATAAGAAAAAAAATCCACAATCCTCATACCCTAACATAACCACTATTAACTATTTGGTTTTCTTCCAGGCTTATTTTCCTTGTGTGTGTGTGTGTATTTTTTGTTTGTATATTTATTTTTACATTGCCATAATCATAATTAAATGCAATGTTTGTGTTGTTTTTTCACTAATATTATAACTGTTTTCCCATGTTGCTACATAATCTTACAAATATAAAATGAAAGAAGATATGTAGGTTCTGGCCAGAGGAGTGGACAAAAGCTATCAGTGACCTCCCATAAAGGCATGAATTGTGAACATCATTTGTGGGGAACCAAGTTTTCCCTAAATTGCTGGGATTTTGAATCAGAATAGCAAAGACACAGCTTGAGTACAAAGGAGCAAAAACCCCTCAATTTTTGGAGACCAGTGATTAATTTGAATTCATAAATGGCTAAATTGAAGGTTGAAGAAAACTCACTCTCTCTACTCAGGTAAGTCAAGTGAAAGAAAGTGAAAGTGTTAGTGGCTCAGTCATGTCAGACTCTTTGAGACCCCATGGACTATAGCCCACTAGGCTCCTCTGTCCAAGGAATTCTCCAGGCAAGAATACTGGAGTGGGTTGCCATGCCCTCCTCCAGGGGATCTTCCCGACCTGGAGATTGAACCCTGCCTGGTCTTCTGAATTGCAGGCAGATTCTTTACCATCTGAGCCACCAAGGATGCCTTCAGATAATTCAGAGGCAAAGCTAAAGGTTTTAGTAACATCAATCTGAACAGTCTCCAAAAAAGAATGTCTTATCACAGATCTGATAGAAAGGGGACATTTGGAGAGCGACCCTCCTTGGGAAAGAACATCTTCCCGTGGGCTATGGAAAGCTGTAAGTTGCATTGCCAACACCATTCCCGGAGTGTTTTCAGAGAAGAAATGAGGAGGCAGAACATTCTTTCTATTGGAGGGAATTGTTTGGTTTCCTGACAATGTTTTCTACTTTATCCTGGTCCCTCTTTCTTTTTCATTGCCCCATGGGATAGGGATCCCATGGGGATCCGAGACATCTTACCCCAAGTAGACTGTTATCCTCATTTAATCAATCTTAATCAACCTTCCACCCTCTCTTGCTCTTTTTTTTTTTAATAGAATGATGTTTTGAAATTTATTTACTTTTGGCCGCACTGGGTCTCCCTTCCTGCATGGGCTTTCTCTGGCTGTGGAGAGCGGAGGCTACTCTCTAGTTTCAGGGTGCGGCTTCTCACTGTGCTGGCTTCTCTTGCTGCAGAGCATAGACTCCACGGTGGGCAGGCTCCAGCAGTTGCAGACCCTGCACCACATGGAATCTTCCTGGACCAAGGACTGAACCCATGTCCCCTGCACTGGCAGATGGATTCCTAACCACTGGACCACCAGAGAAGTCCCTTCTCTTGCTTTCCTTTGCTAACCCTCCCAGGCCCAAGGCATCCAGTTAGCTCCCCGCACCCACCCTTATCACACACAGAGACCAGTGCTTAGCAGCATCCATGTCTCCTGCTTAGTAGCCTTGGCAAAGCCTCTTAGTAAGAACTGAGCACTCCCCTAATGATGAACACAAGAACCACAGGCTATCATGCCTGGCTTTACTTCTTTGGAGTTGCTATCCCTAGTCTATGGGACACCAACGGACCTACTGTGTGTCAGACACTTAATTCTTACAACAATCCTAAAAGATTGATAGGGCTTTTCTCAAATTACAGATGAAGCTATGGAAGCTAGATGATTTGTCTATGTAATAATACATAGTATTGCAGAGATATAAGAGAATTGAGAAAATCCCTAAAGGTGCAGGGGAAAGTACAAAGCAAAATTACTCATCATCTACCTTCCCAAAATAACTGCCATTAGTGTTGGAAAAGACTCTTGCGAGTCCCTTGGACTGCAAGGAGATCCAACCAGTCCATCCTAAAGGAGATCAGTCCTGGGTGTTCATTGGAAGGACTGATGCTGAAGCTAAAACTCCAATACTTTGGCCACCTCATGCGAAGAGTTGACTCTTTGGAAAAGACTCTGATGCTGGGAGGGATTGGGGGCAGGAGAAGGGGACAACAGAGGATGAGATGGCTGGATGTCATCATGGACTCGATGGACATGAGTCTGAGTGAACTCCGGGAGTTGGTGATGGACAGAGAGGCCTGGCGTGCTGCGATTCATGGGGTCACAAAGAGTCAGACACGACTGAGTGACTGAACTGAACTGAACTTTAGTATATATTTTCTTTTATTTATGTGTGTGCGTGTGTGAGAGACAGAGAAGGAGAATCCCTAATATATGTGAGTTTGTTTTGTTTAACAAAATCAGGATTATACTCTCTAATAGTTTACTAAGGCTGCCACAAATTGAAAGGCTTAAACAACAGAAATGTATTCTCTTGTGGTCCTGGAGGCGAGAAATCTAAGATGAAGGTGTTGGCAGAGTTGGTTCCTGCTGGGATCAGGAGGGAGACTGTTCTGGGTCTTTGCCCAGGCTTCTGGTCATTTTCTGCAATCTCTGCTGTTCCTCAGCTTCTGCTGTCAGTATCTGCCTTCATCTTCACATGGCCTTCTTCCCAAGTGTGTGTTTGTCTCTCCACATTGTGTTGTTTCTATAGTAACAGCGGTTATAGTGGAATAGGGACCCACCCTACTCCAATATGACCTCACTTCAACTCCAATAATTACTTTCATGATGACCATTCTTGCAAATAAGGTCACATTCTGAGGTGCAGGGGTATGACTTCAACCTATGCATTGAGGGTTGTATAGTGATTTGCCGAAATATCTACCTTTAACTAAAACTCCACCCATAGCAACTACTTATACCATATTTTATCTTACTTTATTATTTTCACTTACCATTCTATTAAGAACATTTTCCAGGACAGGTACATTTTTGTCAAGGAAAGGGACTATAATATGCAGAGGGCACCTGTGGGCAGGGAGAGGGGACCTGCGTGGGGCACCTCAATGAGGAGGATCCCAAAGCCGTGGGGAGAAGGCAGGAGATGAGAAGAGCAGATGGAAAGCAGAGAAGAGCGATCTGAACACTGATCAGCATCACAGTTTGCCTGCCTCTCAGGTTTTCTGAGAGCTTTTCAGAAATATATGTTAGAAAGGGAAAGCTGCCGGGACCGCCCGGTCTCCTCCAAGATCAGTTCCCCACCAGATGTCAGGGTCCAGCTTGGGAGAGATCCCGGAAGGAGGACTCAGAAGGAAGCATAGACACCAGCAAGAGGTGTAAGTGTGAAGGCAGGTGTGGAAGGCGGGTGTAGGTCTGTCAACTAAGAAACACTATAACACGACAGGCTTCCCTGGGGGCTCAGACGGTAAAGAGTCTGCCTGCAATGCAGGAGACATGGGTTTAATCCCCGGGTCAGGAAGACCCCCTGGAGAAGTGAATGGCTACCCACGTCAGTATTCTTGCCTGGAGAATCCCTAGGACAGAGGAGCCTGGAGGGCTACAGTCCATGGGTTTACAAGGGGTCGGACACAACTGAGTGACTAATGCTAAAGCATGATAATTAAGAAGTCCTACGTAGAGTCAGATAAATGTTACTTTCAAATTCTAGCTCTGACACTTATTTTCCTGTAAGATCTTGGGTACTATTACTCAGTCTTTCTAAGTTTCAGTTTCCTTGTCTGATAATAGGGGTTGAATCAGGATTGATGTGACAATAAAAATATGGTGACGTATCTAAAGTACTTACTGTAGTTCAGTTCAGTCGCTCAGTCGTGTCTGACTCTTTGCGACCCCATGAATCGCAGCACGCCAGGCCTCCTTGTCCATCACCAACTCCCAGAGTTCACCCAGACTCACATCCATCGAGTAGGTGATGCCATCCAGCCATCTCATCCTCTGTCGTCCCCTTCTCCTCCTGCCCCCTTCTCCTCCTCCCCCTCCCAGCATCAGAGTCTTTTCCAATGAGTCAACTCTTTGCATGAGGTGGCCAAAGTACTGGAGTTTCAGTAGCATCATTCCTTCCAAAGAACACCCAGGATTGATCTCCTTTAGGATGGACTAGTACTTGGCATGATAAAATTCATTCATTCAACAAATATTTAGTATCTACTGTTCAAGGGGCTAGGTGGAAATGCTAATATAAGATGGTAAACAAAACTGACACAGTTCCAGTCCTCATGGAGTTTATACTCAGGGAGAAAGGTAGACATTAAAGCAAATCAACATATAATATAGGGTTGCAATTATAAACTGTATAAATACTTTGAAGAAAAGAATGATTCTGACAGAAAAAGTGAGAAAATTTAGTTTTGGAGGGTGAGGTAGAGAGGCAATTCAGGAGTAGTCTGAGGAAGTGATAGTAAGCTGAGACCTAAAAGCTGAGCTGGAAATAGACAGATGGAGGGGTGGGGTGGGTGGGGAAGAGCATCCCAGGTAGAGGGAAGAGGCCCTAAGGCAATAAGAGCTGGGTGCTTTAGAGGAACTGAAAGAAACAGCAATGTAACCAGAGTATAGTGAGCAAGGGTGCACATGAGGTGGGACCCCGACAAGACCAGATCACTCCGGGAGTCAGCGCATCTCTGAGTTAGCCTGTTCTTCAGAAGAGGATGGATGAGAAGACAGCCAAAGAGAAGAGAAGAGAGATGGGAAAACCAGGAAGTCTGAGAGTTAAGGGGAGGTGGAAGGGAATCAAGAGAGAGGCTGAGGCAGAGAGACAGAGACGGAGAGCCAGCAGGAGAAGATTTTAAAAGTCAAGGCTTAGAGAGATAGAAGGGGATGAGGATGAGATAGGACCAAGAGGGTTTAGCAGGCAGGAAGTCTTGAGACCTCGGAGGCAGCAGGCTCAGTGAGATGGTCAGAGTGAAAGCCAGGTTGCCCAAGGTGAAGAAGCAGCATGCGGTGAGGAAATAAAGGAAGTCAGCGTGTGTTCTTTTTAGAAGTATTGTGATGAAGGAAAAGAGAAAGTAGAGCTGATAGCTAAAGTAATAACTTCTTCCTTTTTAATCTTAGATGGGTAACTTTTGAACATTTTTCTAGGCTGAGGAGAAGGATCCAATAGAGAGAGATTGAAAACAAGAAGAGGAAAGAGGATTGAGTCAGCTTTCAAGAGACCCGTGGGTATTTAGCAACCGAAGGCAGCAGACTCTGGTGTCTTAATGGGCCACACACGTAAATAATGTGATTTCAGTGATAGAGGTGGTTAATCGAACTCTGTAGAAAGCATTTCCATGTTTTCTTTAAAATTGTAAATCAAAATAGTCATATTTTTAAAATTTTGGATTGTAAGGCAACAGGCATTTAAAGTTTCAAGAAATGTATCTTCAGACACAATTAAGAATTTATTCCACTGACATTTTAGTGTTATTAATGTCTCCCTTAATGGAATGCATTTTTATTTTCTAATTTGGTAGAATTCTTTCTATTCAACTACCTGGATCATCTCCTTGGGTCAAAACCCTCCTAGGTCAGTCCCAGATTTCAGGTCAGTTGGGCATCAACAGCTCTTTTTAAAATTATTGTCTTAATTTTCCAGTTGTTTATAATTTTTTTCCTTTTCGTACTGTTCATGGGATTCTCAAGGCAAGAATACTGAAGCAGTTTTCCATTCCCTTTTCCCTGCCTCAAGGCTTCCCTGATAGCTCAGTTGGTAAAGAATCCACCGGCAATGCAGAAGACCCCTGTTTGATTCCTGGATCGGGAAGATCCACAGGAGAAGGGATAAGACTACCCACTCCAGTATTCTGGCCTAGAGAATTCCATGATCTGTATAGTCCATGGGGTCACAGAGAGTCAGACACGACTGAGTAGCTTTCACTTTGACTTTTCCATGCCTCAAAAGGAGATGAAAAGGCAATGGCCTTGTTGGGTGGATGGGCTCAAGAAACACATTTCACTTTACTTTCCCAGCTTCCTTCTCAGCTGAGAATGATGCCCATCCTTCACCTCAACTCCTCCTCTTTCCATACAGCAGAAGACAAAAGATGAACTACTGATTTTTATTAATTATGTCAAAATTTAATATGTACGTAGTTGAAAGAATCAAATAGTTCTGCATTACTAAATAGCATTTTCCCACTCCAGATCCCCCCATTTCTCAACCCTCAGAGGAAATCATTTCAAATGCTTGAAATAACACTTTTTTTTGGTCTCCATATCTCTGAATAGCTACTTCTCAATTTTTTTAACCTAAAGACTCGATGGATGTGAGTCTGAGTGAACTCCGTGAGTTGGTGATGGACAGGGAAGCCTGGCGTGCTGCGATTCATGAGGTCGCAAAGAGTTGGACACGACTGAACGGAACTGAACTGAACCTAATCACTTTCTACTGTAGGAAATGGGGATTTAGTTTTCACGCCTTCCATAGCATATACATAGGCTTCCCCCGTGGCTCAGTGGTAAAGAAACCACCTGCCCATGCAGGAGACAGGGTTTGATCCTTGAGTCGGGAAGATCCCCTGGAGGAGGAAATGCAACCCACTCCAGTATTCTTGCCTGCAGAATTCCATGGACAGAGGAGCCTGGCAAGCTATAGTCCATGGGGTCACAAAAGAGTCGGACATGACTTCAGTGACTAAACAACAACATAACACACACACATATATTTCCTGAACTTATATACCTATATCATTATTAGAGCGATATGCATATTTATATTACTTTTGGCCAAATAAATTCTATTCACACCTGTGTTATGTAATAAGTTATGATCATTTTCTAGAAGAACATTTTGCTTCCTCTGGAGTTAATAATTGCCTAGATTTCCTACATGTGTCGCTAATTTAATCCCTACTGTCCTCTAGGGGTTTAAGTCTCCTCACAACATTTTCAAACAAATCTGATATCCAGTGAATTTCATCTTAAAGAGAGTTTTTCTGGAACCTTCTGATCTGCTTCTATCTGGGCTGATCCATCTCTGGACTTGCTGGACATCTGGGATCTCCTGTCACCACATGGTAGAGATTCTCTTCACCTCGCATGTTGGAAGCTCTAGTTCTTGGACTCCATCTCTTCTTTTTTGACTGGCTCCATTGTTTGGCTGGAGCCCACCTTCCATTAGTTTCCCAAGAAAGAGTGCAGGAGAGATGGAACAGCTTCCATCAATGCCCTGCCCATGTTCTTTCGGTACCCACCGTATCCATGCATTCTAAATCACCAGCATAATGGCTCTTTTCCTGAGGGCTTTTTCTGGCCAGTGAAAGTTTGCTCAGGAAAGAAAGAAAGTGAACTCGCTCAGTCGTGTCCAACTCTCTTTGCTACCCCATGGACTGTAGCCTACCAGGCTCCTCCGTCCATGGGATTTTCCAAGCAAGAGTACTGGAGTGGGTTACCGTTTCCTTCTCCAGGAGATCTTCCCGACCCGGGGTTTGAGCCCAGGTCTCCCGCATTGTAGGCAGACGCTTTTACTGTCTGAGCCACCAGGCAAGTCTCATGGAAGTGTTGGTAAAATAACCCCCTTCTCCCTAGGAGCAACCCTTAACCAAAGCCTGATGAGAACTGACAGATAAATATCCCAGTCTCCTGAGCCCTGAGTTGGGGTAACTTTGAGGTAAGATTTCTACACTGGTCTCCCAGAGTTCCCCAAAGGAATCAAGTTCCAGCTATTCATAGTAACTTGCTAGATATATTGGTTTCCTTGTTTCACTTCCCCACTGCCCTTCAGGTGTTTGCTGGGGTCATCTCCCAGTTAAACTACTTTTGCTCTTTATCTTTTATTTCCCATATCTTATCTGTTTGCTTTATTTTTTACTTTCCAAATCTTCTATTGAGCTTTTTTATTTCTGCAATCATATTTAAATTTCTCAGACCTGGCATTTGTTTTATAAATGTTCCTTTAAAAAAAAATAGCCTTCCATTCTTATTTCATGTGTGCACTCTCCCCTCTTATCTCTCTGAGGATATTGATAATTTCATGTTTTCTTGTTCTCTTAGAGATGCTGCTGTTTCCCAGTGATCTTTAGGGCATTTCTCTCCAGCACGTGAGGCTCCCAGATAACACTTTCCTGTCTCCTGACTGTACACTGGCATCGTACAACCTATGTAAGGGAAGAAGGCAAGGGGTCTCTAGGTAATCGTTTTTTTCAGTACATTGTCCTTTCACACATCTGTGTCTGGTCCTTCCTCCATCTTGCTCTCCCATGGGAGGCAGGAGGCAAGTGTCCCCATCCCCCAACCCCCGCAGGGTAAAGCAATTGGAGATTCATTCTCTATTGACTGAAACTCCAAGACAAAATGTGTGTTAGTCACTCAGTTGTGTCCAGCCCTTTGTGACCTGATGGACTGTAGCCCAACAGGTTCCTCTGTCCAAGGAATTCTCCAGGCAAGAATACTGGAGTGCGTTGCCATTCCCTTCTCCAGGGGATCTTCCCAACCCAGAGATTGAACCTGGGTCTCTCGCATTGCTGTCTGAGCCACCAGGGAAGCCCATTTAGAATAGAAGACAAGAATAGGAGGACAATTAAGGGAGGAGGTTGGACCCTGCATAGACCACGTATTTCTTGTTCCTGAAATCAGGAGACCTCTCTGATCCAACAGGCACAGAAAAGGTTCCTTGGAGGCCAAAGGGGAGTTATGTCAAGGGATATTCTACCCATAGGCCTTTGTGGTAGAATCCATCTTGGCTAAGACATGCATGCACACACATGGGAGGATCCTGAGATATACCAAATGTGGACTGTGAACCAGGCAAATCAGAATGATTGGCCAAAGGAAACCCAGAAGAAATATCCCGTAAAACTAATTCAAACTAGCACAAGGTGCAACTCAACAACTCAGGGACTCTCTCTCTGAGTCTGCCCATGTGTCTATCCAAAGATACTGTACCCTTTTTCCTCATAATAAATACTTTATTGCTTCAATGCTTTCCGTCTTTGTGGAATTCTTTTCTGTAAAGCTGAGGGGCCAGGGCCTTGTCACTGACCATTGGTCTAGTGGCTAGGATCTGGTGCTTTCACCGCTGCAACCCAGCCTCAATTTCTGGTTGAGAAGCCAAGCCCTGCTCCAAGCTGTTGCAGGCCGAAGCCACCGGAGATCACCACCAGAAAAAGAAAACTTCTGTTCTTTGGTTATTGTGGGGAAAGGGAAAAAGGGGTCCAGGGACCTCGCTGCTTCTTGAACTGAATTTCAACTCAGCCTACTGTTTAAACCACAACTCTATTCACAGTTCAGTTCAGTTCAGTCGCTCAGTCGTGTCTGACTCTTTGTGACCCCATGGACTGTGGCATGTCAGGCCTCCCTGTCCATCACCAACTCCCAGAGTTTACTTAAATTCATGTCCATTGAGTCAGTGATGCCATCCAACCATCTCATCCTCGGTTGTTCCCTTCTCCTCCTGCCTTTCCCAGCATCAGAGTCTTTTCAAATGAGTCAGTTCTTCACATCAGGTGGCCAAAGTATTGGAGTGTCAGCTTCAACATCAGTCCTTCCAGTGAATATTCAGAACTGATTTCCTTTAGGATGGACTGGTTAGATCTCCTTGCAGTCCAAGGCACTCTCAAGAGTCTTCTCCAACACCACAGTTCAAAAGCATCAATTCTTCGGCACTCAGCTTTTTTTATAGTCCAACTCCCACATCCATACATGACCACTGGAAAAACCATAGTCTTGACTAGATGGACCTTTGTTGGCAAAGTAATGTCTCTGCTTTTGAATATGCTATCTAGGTTGGTCATAACTTTTCTTCCAAGGAGTGAGCGTCTTTTAATTTCATGGCTGCAATCACCATCTGCAGTGACTTTGGAGCCCAGAAAAACAAAGTCTGATGCTGTTTCCCCATCTATTTCCCATGAAGTGATGGGACCAGATGCCATGATCTTAGTTTTCTGAATGTTGAGCTTTAAGCCAACTTTTTCACTCTCTTCTTTCACTTTCATCAAGAGGCTCTTTAGTTCTTCTTCACTTTCTTCCATAAGGGTGGTGTTATCTGCATATCTGAGGTTATTGATATTTCTCCTGGCAATCTTGATTCCAGTTTGTGCTTCCTCCAGCCCAGCATTCACAGGAGGTACTCTGCATATAAGTTAAATAAGCAGGGTGACAGTATACAGCCTTGACGTACTCCCTATTTGGAACCAAAGTACTCACAAAAGTACCTGGTGTTGGACTGGTGGCACAATAGATAAGAGTCTGCCTGCCAATGCAGGGGACACAGGTTCGATCCCTAGTCAGGGAAGATTCCGCATGTTGCAGAGCAGCTCAGCCTGTGCACCACAACTACTGAATCTGTGCTCTAGGGCCCCCGAGACACAACTACTGAGCCTGTGCACTGGAACTAGTGAAGGCCCTGCGCCTAAAACCTGTACTCCTTACCAAGAGAGGACAGAGAAATGAGAAGCCCACATACCACAATGAAGAGCAGCTCCTTGTAACTACAGAAAGCCTGCACGAAGCAATGAAGAGCCGGTGCAGCCAAAAAAATTTTTTTTAATTAAAATTAAAAACGTTACCTAGTGCCTCCAGTTCCTGAATACATGGAGGCTTCTGAAATGTCAAGTGAGTTTCTGTAGCTCTCACTTCTGCTGGCTTAGAATTCATCTTTCTCTGGAATCATGTGAATGTGTGTGTGTGTGTTCAGTCGCTCAGTCGTGTCCGACTCTTTGCGACCCTATGGACTGTTGCCTGCCAGGCTCCTCTGTGCATGGGATTCTCCAGGCAAGAATACTGGAGTGGGTTGCTGTTTCCTTCCCCAGGGGATCCTCCTGACCCAGGGATCGAACCTGTGCCTCTCACATCTCCTGCACTGGCGGGCAGATTCTTCCCCACTGAGCCGCCTGGGAAGCATCACTCACTTATCTATGTTCCAGCTGTAAGTCCTCCAGCTGCTGTCCTTTTCACATTCTCTTTGCATTTGTAGGTTTATCCCTTCACCAAAGTCTTTATTTCCTTACACATGCAAAAAGAAACTCTGGAAACACACATGAGAAACTAGTAGGAGTGCTTCCTTGTGAAGGAGGTAGGACCCAGTCCAATGGGAGGTATGGATGAGGGAAATGTTTTGCTCTGTGCTATTTTACATTTTTTAGCTTTAGAACCATGTGAATGTATTACCTTATCAAATGTTAACTTTTGGTTAAGGTCTAGGAGGGAGCGGAACACAATGCATGTACTTAATCTGCTGTCTTTAACCAGAAACCTCGTGTTGTTTTTCTAAATAAGCAGCTTCGATGTTGAGACCATAAGCTTTCCAATCAAAAGCCCTTCTAAGCAAAACTATGGACAAATTTGACTCCATGAAAATTAAAAATTTCTAGGAGCTCCCAGGAAGTCCAGTGGTTAGGACTTCAAGCTCTCACTGCTGAGGGCTCAGGTTCAATCCCTGGTTGGAGAACTTAGGTCCCACAAGCTGCATGGAGCTTGCGTGTTATATGCATGCTCAGCCGTAGCTGACTGTGTGACCCTATCAACTGTAGCCCGCCAGACTGGATTCATGGTATTCTCCAGGCAAGAATACTGGAACAGGTTGCCATTTCCTCCTCCTGGGGATCTTCATGACCTGGGGGTCAAACCTGTGTCTCTTGCTTCTCCTGAATTGGCAGGCAGATTCTTTACTACTGCATGACCTGGGAAGCCCCCTACCTAAAAATAAATAAATAAATATTTCTGTGAGGAAAAAAAATCATGTAAAGTAAACAAGGTCAGAAAACCAAAAACAATCAGGAAAAAAAAAATTGCAACAAATATGAAAAAGGACTAGGTCCCTTAAAATATGGAGTTCTTACAAACTAATTTAAAACAGATCAAAATCCAATTTATAAAAACAGGCAAAGGGCATGAAGAGAATACATAGGTAAATAAAATAGTATGTATAAAAATGCTTTTTCTCTTTACTTATAAGAAAAATACTCAACCTCATTTATGGTTTAAAGAATAAATGTTAAAACAATGAGAAATCATTTTTCACCTATCAGAATGGCAACACTATAAAAATCTAATAATACACATTCATGAGGCAAGAATACAGGGAGACATGGAGTCTAAAGCATTTTAGCAAGATCAAAAATTGATGCAGTGTCCCTGTAGTACAGATTGGTACTATCTGTAAAAATTAACAAGTTACACTCTGATCCAGCAACTTCACTGTCAGAAATCTGTCCTACAAATATGCTTGCACTGGGCACTGTGTCTCTTAAAGAAACATATTCAAGAACTACTTACAAGGATACTCATTACAGCCTTATCTGTAATCATAAAAACTGTAAGCAACCCAACTGTTCACAGTAGGCTACTGGCTACATAGATAATAGCATATTCATTCTATATACTGGATGGAATTCTAAGCAGCCATTAAAAAGAATGAGGCACTTTTACATTTATGGGATTATCTCCAACATGCATTGTTACAATTAAAAGCAAGATATGTAACAATGTATATGGAATGATCCCATTATACTGGTGGTTTTTAAACTTTTTTCCTTAGATACATGGACCTGCTTACATACACACAGAATGTCTCTCAGAGAATGTGTAGGTACTAGCTACCTCAAGAGAGGGGAACTTGGAAAATAAGAGATCAAGAAAGGAAAGGAAACTTGCTGTTTTCTCTTAAAACTCTTTTTTTCTTAAAACTCTTTTTTAACCAGGTGTATTTTTAAAAAGTAGTGATCGCATTATTTATGGATTTTGATTGCAAGCAAAAGAAACAAACTGATTAATTTAAGCAGAAAAAGAATGTATTAAAGGATATTGGGTGGTTCACAAGCTCTCCAGAATGACTCGAGACCCAGGTTTAGAGGTTGCATATCAAGAAATGACTCCCAGAATTATGCTGCAGAACAACCCCATGAAGACGCCAATGCCTGCATGCATGGACACTACTGCTGGGACAGTGGATATCCCACGTCTGGATGCTGATCCCTGCTGCTAGAATCACCATTACTGAAGCATCGGACACAGAAAGGTGTTTATTGTAACTGATGCTACTCCCTTGCAGAGCAGACTTTAAGTCACTAGTCCCAGGGTTGAAATCTAGTGCAGATCAATATACCTGTGCTTAGCTGCAAGGAAGGCTGGGAGGTAAGTATCTGATATTTTCCAGCTTGTATAAAGGCGGGTTGTCTCTGTAACATATCAGGGCCCAGGAAGTGGAGGGTATCCCCAATATAGAAAATTTAGACCATGGGATGTAGCAAGGAAAAGAGGGGCAAGGGAGGAAGAGAGAGTTTCCCAATCAATTTTCATACAGATTTGGAAGAAAGTAAGAAATTCTTTCCTAGATCCCATCTGTCATACTCACTTTCCTAGCTGGATCTTTGCATGCACTGTAACTCAGAACCATAGGTCTTCAGAGTAGAAAGGTCGCTTATGGGTCTTTTGGTTTAACAGCCTTGTTTTATCATGGAGAAATGCAAACTCAAGTTAAGTTTGGGCAAATTTATGTTGCCCAAGATTACTAAATGAGACTTTTGATGATGTGATTAGGGCCTCTCAGTCTGTGCCTCTATCCTCCAAAGAATCTTTGTGCATGGTCAGTACATTAGTAAAGGCTCTAATGAAGTTGTTGTTCTTGTTCAGTCGCTCAGTCATGTCTGACTCTTTATGACCCCATGGACAGAAGCATACCAGGCTTCCCTGTCCTTCATCATCTCCCAGAGTTTGATCAGACTCATGTGCATTGAGATGGTAATTCTCATCCTCTGAAGTCCCCTTCTCCTCCTGTCTTCAATCTTTCCTAGCATGTAGGTCTTTTCTAATGAGTTCTCTCTTTGCATCTGGTCCAAAGCATTGGAGCTTCAGCTTCACCATCAGTCCTTCCAATGAATATTCAGGATTGATTTCCTTTAGAATTGACTGGTTGGATCTCTTTGAAGTCCAAGGGACTCTCAAGAGTCTTTTCCAACACCACATTCCAAAAGCATCAGTTCTTCAGTGCTCAGCCTTCTTTATGGTCCAACTCTCATATCCATACATGACTACTGGAAAAACCATAGCTTTGACTATGCAGACCTTTGTTGGCAAAGTAATGTCTCTGCTTTTTAATATATTGTCCAGATTTGTCATAGCTTTTCTTCTAAGGAACAGTTCAGTTCAGTTCAGTCGCTCAGTTGTGTCTGACTCTTTGCAACCCCAGGAAAAGCAGCACGCCAGGACTCCCTGTCCATCACCAGCTCCCGGAGTTCACTCAAACTCATGTCCATCAAGTCAGTGATGTCATCCAACCATCTCATCCTCTGTTGCCCCCTTCTCCTCCTGCCCCGAATCCCTCCCAGCATCAGAGTCTTTTCCAATGAGTCAACTCTTCGCATGAGGTGGCCAAAGCATTGGAGTTTCAACTTTAGCATCAGTCCTTCCACTGAACACCCAGGACTGATCTCCTTTAGGATGGACTGGTTGGATCTCCTTGCAGTCCAAGGGACTTGCAAGAGTCTTCTCTAACACCACAGTTCAAAAGCATCAATTCTTCGGCACTCAGCTTTCTTCACAGTCCAACTCTCACATCCCTACATGACCACTGGAAAAACCATAGCCTTGACTAGACGGACCTTAGTCAGCAAAGTAATGTCTCTGCTTTTTAATATGCTATCTAGGTTGGTCATAACTTTCCTTCCAAGGAGTAAGCGTCTTTTAATTTCATGGCTGCAATCACCATCTAAGGAACAAGCATCTTTTAATTGCATAGCTGCAGTCACCATCTGCAGTGATTTTGGAGCCCAAGAAAATAGCCTGTCACAGTTTCCATTGTTTCCCCATCTATTTGCCATGAAGTGGTGGGACTGGGTGCCATGATCTTTATTTTTTGAATGTTGAGTTTTAAGCCAGTTTTTTCACTCTCCTCTTTTACTTTTATCAAGAGGCTCTTTAGTTACTCATTACTTCCTGCCATAAGGGTGGTGTCATCTGCATATCTGAGGTTATTGATGTTCCTCCCAGCAATCTTGATTCCAGCTTGTGCTTCATCCAGCCTAGCATTTTGCATGATGTACTCTGCATATAAGTTAAATAAGCAGGCTGAAAATACATAGCTTTGATGTACTTCTTTCCCAATTTGGAACCAGTCTGTTGTTCTATGTTCAGTTCTAACTGTTGCCTCTTGACCTGTGTACAGGTTTCTCAGGAGGCAGGTAAGGTGGTCTGGTATTCCCATTTCTTGAAGAATTTTCCACAGTTTGTTGTGATCCACACAGTCAAAGGCTTTGGCATAGTCAATAAAGCAGAAGTAGATGTTTTTATGGAATTCTCTTGCTTTTTCCATGATCCAGTGGATGTTGGCAGTTTGATCTCTGGTTCCTCTGCCATTTCTAAATCCACCTTCGACATCTGGAAGTTCTTGGTTCACCTACTGTTGAAGCCTAGCTTAGAGAATTTTGAGCATTACTTTGCTAGCAAATGAAATGAGTGCAATTATGCGGTAGTTTGAACATTTTTTGCCATTGCCTTTCTTTGGGATTGGAATGAAAATTGACATTTTCTGGTCCTGTGGCCACTGCTGAGTTTTCAAATTTGTTGGTATATTGAGTGCAGCACTTTCACAGCATCATCTTTCAGGATTTGAAATAGCTCAACTAATTCCATCACCTCCACTAGCTTTGTTCACAGTGATGCTTCCTAAAGCCCACTTGACTTCGCATTCCAGATGTCTGGTTCTAGGTGAGTGATCATGTCATGGTCATTATCTGGGTCATGAAGATCTTTTTTGAATAGTTCTTCTGTGTATTCTTGCTAATTCTTATGAATATCTTCTGCTTCTCTTAGGTCCATACCATTTCTCTCCTTTATTGTGCTCCTCCTTGCATGAAATGTTCCCTTGATATCTCTTATTTTATTGAAGAGATCTCTAGTTTTTCCCATTCTATTGTTTCCTCTATTTCTTTGTATTGATCACTTAGGAAGGCATTCTTATCTCTCCTTGCTATTCTTTGGAACTCTCCATTCAGATGGCTTTATCTTTCCTTTTATCCTTTGCCTTTTGCTTCTCTCCTTTTCTCAGCTATTTGTAAGGTCTTCTCAAACAACCAGTTTGCCTTTTTGAATTTCTTTTTCTTGAGAATGATTCTGATCACTGCCTCCTGTTATGAACCTCCATCCACAGTTCTTCAAGCACTCTGTCTATCAGATCTAGTCCCTTAAATCTATTTGTCACTTCCACTTTATAATCATAATGGATTTGATTTAGGTCATACCTGAATGATCTAGTGGTTTTCCCTACTTTCTTCAATTTAAGTCTGAATTTTGCAATAAGGAGTTCATGATGTAAGCCACAGTCAGCTCCCGGTCTTGTTTTTGCTGGCTGTATAGAGCTTCTCCACCTTTGACTGCAAAGAATATAATCAATCTGATTTCAGTATTGACCATCTGGTGATGTCCATGTGTAGAGTCATCTTTTGTATTGCTGAAAGAGGGTGTTTGCTATGACCAGTGCATTCTCTTAGTAAAGCTCTGTTAGCCTTTGCCTCGCTTCTTTTTGTACTCCAAGACCAAACTTGCCCATTACTCCAGTTATCTCTTGACTTCCTACCTTTGCATTCCAGTCCCCTGTGATGAAAAGGACATCATTTTAGGTGTTAGTTCTAGAAGGTCATGTAGGTCTTCATAGAACTGTTCAACTTCAGCTCCTTCAGCATTAGTGGTTGTGGCATAGACTTGGCTTACTGTGATATTGCATGGTGTACCTTGGAAATGATGGGAGAACATTCTGTTGTTTTGAGATTGCACCCAAGTACTGTGTTTCAGACTCTTTTGTTGACTATGAGGGCTATTCCATTTCTTCTAAGGGATTCTTGCCCACAGTAGTGGATATAATGGTCATCTGAATTAAATTCACCCATTCTGGTCCATTTTGGTTCACTGACTCCTAAAATGTCAATGTTCACTCTTGCCATCTCCTGTTTGACCACTTCTAATTTACCTTGATTCATGGACCTAACATTCCAGTTCCTACGCAATATTGTTCTTTATAGCATTGGACTTCACTTTCACCACCAGACATATCCACAGTGGGGTGTTATTTCTGCTTTAGCTCAGCCTCTTCATTACTTCTGGAGCTATTTCTCCACTCTTCTCTGGTAGCATATTGGGCGCCTGCTGATCTGGGAAATTCCTCTTTCAGTGTTATATCTGTTTGCCTTTTCATACTGTTCATGGGGTTCTCAAGGCAAGAATGAAGCAGCAAGATCAGATTCGTTTCTAGCAGAGCCTCTTCTTGAATACCAGGTGCCATTTAGTACAACAATTATTTAAATATTTGTATAGGACTTTTCAGACTTACTTTTTAAACAATTTTATCTTTAAGTATTAAAATAGTTTATTAAGGACTTCCCTGGTAGTCCAGCGGCTAAGACTCCACAATCCCAATGCAGGGGGCTCAGGTTCCATTCCTGGTCAGGGAACCAGATCCTAAGGCTGCAACTAAGACCTGGCACAGACAAATAAATAAATATATATTTTAAATAGCTTATTAAAAACAAGCTATCAAAATAGAAGAATTTAAAGTAAATGATAAAATTTCTACCCTCATCTTCACTCTCTTACACCCTAGGAATTATCAGTATTAAAATGTGGTGCATATCCCTCAGTTCTTTTTCTGTATGTGTGCTTAGTCACTCAGTCATGTCCGACGCTTTGCAGCCCCATGGACTGTAGCTCACCAGCATCCTCTCCACGGAAATTTCCAGGCAGGGACACTGGAGTGGGTTGCCATTTCCTTCTCCCTTTTTTCTGTATATATATGTATATATTTATATTTATTTATAGATACATGCAACACAAGTCTTTTATAACTTGCTGTCTCACTCTACATGTTTAATGGACATTGCTGAGACTCGAAGTGGCAGGATGTCTGTAGTCACTGGCGGTTTGGTAAGCCCCGCATAGAAACACAGCATCTAAGTGGGGGATGTCACACACCACAGCAGGTCACGTTTTTGGTCCAGTGGGCCTCAATGGTGCCCCTCAAAGTGCAGTTGTCTCATGTAGAAAACCACCAACTTCATCTATATTCAGGGCTGCTTCAGAGCATGAAGGCATCTCCATAATCGTCTAGTCCAAACTCACCTGCAAGTAAAGAGAGGTTTTCCCAGGAGGAGAAGGGGGAGAAGTGGTTAGGGGCCACATCCAGGAGCACCTAGGCAGGGACAGTGACAGAGCTGAGACGACTCCAGGATCCTTGCTCTTTGTGTTGTGTTGCATTGTTTCCTGAAGCTTTAGGAAAAAGAGGATGGTGCTCAGTTTGAAAACATTCAGATGCTCCGACCACACTTGATTTCTCAGACAGCAGAGCTAGTGCTCCGTGTCTGTCTTTGTGCCCATGGTTCTTCTATGATGTTTTGCTCTAGTCAGCTGTGTACCTTGAACTACCATTACCTATCTTCTTTGGGACTTTATCAACTTATTTATTACTTATAATTGAAGTATAGTTGATTTACAATGTTGTGTTAGTTTCTGGTGTAGGGCAAAGTGATTCAGAATTACATATATAACTAAATATGTTTATATGTATATATTCTTGTTCAAATTATTTTCCATTATATTTTATTACAAGATATTAAATACAGAGTTCCATGTTCTACAGAGCAGAACTTTGTGGTTTACTTATTTTTTATATAGTATTTTGTATCTCCTTATCCCAAACTCCGAATTTATTCCCCTCCCCCTTCCCCTTCGGTAACCGTAAGCTTGTTTTTTATGTCTATGAGTATGTTTCTGTTTTGTAAATAAGTTCACTTGTATCATTTTTCTAGATTCCATAAGTGATATATGATATTTGTCTTTTTGCGACTGACAACTTCGCTTACTGTGATAATCTCTAGGTCAATCTATGTTGCTGCAAATGGTATTATTTAATTCTCTTTTATGGTTGAGTAATATTCCATTGTATAAACATACCACATATCCTTTATCTATTCATCTGTTGATGAACATTTAAGTTGCTTCTGTGTCTTGGCTATTTAAATAATGCTGTTATGAACATTGGGGTGCACATATCATTTTGAATTAGATAGCAAATATCCATCTTTTCTGGATATAAACCCAGGAGTAGGATTGCAGGATTCTGTGGTAGTTCTATTTTCAGTTTTTTAAGGAACATTCATACTGTCTTCCATAGTGGCTACACCAATTTACATTCCCACCAACAGTGTAGGAGGGTTCTTTTTTTACACACCCTCTCCAACATTTATTATTTGTAGACTTTTTCATATGTAGACTTTACTGACTGATGTGAGGTGATATCTCATCATAGTTTTGATTTGCATTTCTCTAATAATTAGTGATGTTGACCATCTATATGCCTTCTTTGGAGAAATGTCTATTTAGATCTCCTCATGTTTTGATTGGATCATTTGTTTCTTTGTTGTTACGTGAGCCGTTTGTATATTTTAGAATTCAATCCCTCGTCAGTCACATCATTTGCAAATCGTTTTTTCCCTTCTTTAGACTGTCTTTTTGTTATGCTTATGGCTTCTTTTGTAAAAGCTTATAAGTTTGATTAGGTTCCACTTGTTTAATTTTGCTTTTATTTCTATTTCCGTCTTGTACTTTTCAATCTTCTCATGACGCTTGCACTCTTTACTTCTCAAACACAACTTTATCATTTTTATTTCAAGTCTTGGCAGACTATTGAACAAGACGTGGGATTATATTAGACGGATGACAAAAGGAGGGTTGGGGGAAGAAAGACAACCAAGTTCACGTAGGTGCCAAATATTTCTCTGGGGAATGGTTTAGTGCTACACACTGAGGATGAAGGCAGGTTACGAATCGGAACTAGGCGCATCTCTTGCCCTTGAGAAGCTTATCTCTAGAACCTCTATGTCCAAATTTTTTTCATCATCCCACTCCACCAAAAATATTGAGCATGCTGCATATTTATTGTAAAGCATATATGTTCTCCTATACTCATTTTTAAATATTGGTAAAAATCTGATTTTGTTAGTATTTGGATTGAAGAATAAATAGAAGCAAGTGTTCACATATTTCCTTCCCATGTCTCAGTGTGTCATCTTAGGCACTCTGCTTTGGAGCTCACTGTTCCAACAGGAAATGAGATGGATACTCCAAAATACTGTAACATGAGACTGTGTGAAGAAGGCTCTAATATCAGGGTAAACAAAATATCCTTAGAGCATCAGGGAAGCATTGCCAAAGGAAAGGACAGTTGAGGATAATCAAGGACTTCTGATGTAGCCCCCGAGCTCAGCTCCCCTGGGCTTGAGCCAGGATTAGTGCTAGGTCTCTTTTCCTAGCTGGTGTCTGTGTAAAGACTGATTTAAAAAATAAGCTGCACATGAAAGCCTACCTTACCCCCTGAAGCATCCATTTCCCAGTCCCCTGAGCATGTGAAGGCTTAATAAATACCATGTCATTCCAATAGTCCCAGGACAGACACTTCTGACCCATGGCCTGGAGCCGCCTTTGACCATCTACACTCTGTAGTGTAGGGGTGAGTACCCTGGACGTGTCATCAGGAGGCTGAGCTGAACCCAGGCTCTTTTACTAACCAGTTGTAAGAATGCAGCCCTGTAGCCTCTCTGAGGCTTAATTTCCTCAGGAGTGAAAAGGGTACAACACATGTCTTTAGGGTATTATCGATTTCTACCATCTGTTGGTTTTCTCATTGCACATAACATGTACCATCCCGTCATGACTATATTACGAAGTAGATGCTAAGATTGTCCCCATTTGGCAGGTGTGGAAATTGAGTTGTGGAGAGAGTAGATAATTTGTTTATATGAGTTCACACCGCTAAAACATGCAGAGTTCTAGGCTTGTGGGCTTCCTGAGCCTGTAGGGGCGGGTAGTTACTGTGAACTCTGAAGTGCATATTATACATATAGGGTAAGGTTTAGTTCTTGTCTTCAAGTCTACACTCAAAATATGTTTTCCTGCTCAGCCCTGAAGGTCAACAAGGTAGGATTTGGTGAGAAAGAAAAAGTGGAGAAAGAGAACTTTAATTAACTTCCCTATTTTAGTGCCTTTTGCAGCAACGTTGGATGATAATCTGCAATGAGCCCTCAGTCAGGAATGAAGAGACCAGTTCGGCCCCCACTCCCACCCCCACCCCCAGTGTTTATTCTCTGCCTTCCGGCACATCATTTAAGCCGAGTTTTCTCATTGGTTAGGGGTTTTGATAAATAAGCTCTACAGGGTGTTCTTGTTCGGTGATCCCCAAACTCCATTCGAAAAATACTCCGCAAACTGAACTCTCCTTGCTCTCTGCAGAGAGCTCTGGAGAGAGGCCTGAGGACCGGAGGCGCTGCCGGGTCAGCCAGGGCTTACTCAAACAAGGCCATGGGGGCAACAGAGAGGGTGGGTGGGGACTCTAGCCAGAGCTCTGGTGGGCCGGGCCGGTAATTATAAGGAAACATTGCAGAGAAAGTTTCTGTTGTGGTTGTTCCCTCTGTTTACTTTGGGCAGTTCTGTCATTTTTTAACTGACCCTTCCCAGATGAGATCGTCAGTTTTCAGCTGAGTAAAGTCGGACCCTTGCAACTGGTGGGGTATTTGAATTCTCTGTGGCTCTGTTGTTAGAGGGAGGCCAGGGCAGCTGACCCTCACCCCCCACCCCTCTAACCCTTCTTGCACCCCCAACCCCCAATCCTGAGCTCAGGGAAGTGAAGCCAGGGCTGCAAACTTGCTGACAGTGGCTGGCGGCCTGCAAACCCAAACATCCTCCTCTCCTCCGCCTTGGTGAAGCAATGCGAAGAAAACAAAGCCACAGGCTTTCCAAAGCAGAAGGCTCCAGTCACTCTCTTCCAGCCTTTCTCTCCTGGCTCCGGCTCACAGCCATGCGGGTACAAGGTTATAGTTACAATTGAAAACTGCTGACATCTGCTTTTTGGTTGCTGCTAAAAAAATAAAATAAAACCACATACATATACTTTCCTTCATGGCTTCAAACTTCACATAGTTGATTCAAACCCAAAGGTGAATATTTGTTTTGCTTTGCTTTTCATATTTTCTAAGTTTGAACAATCTGAATGTGGCTGTTTAAGAACCAGAGAGAAGGAAAGTTCATCTGCTTAGCAGTTTTCCTAAACTTTCCAGTTTCTTTTGGCTTCTGAAAACCAAAGAATAGAGTCTTTTATGCCTCAGATTAGAAACATCTGGCCATCACATGTGAGTAAGGCTGGGCCGAAGTGGGGCAAAGCCAGGTGGAATGACTTGCCTATTTGAAGTATGAAATTGTAAGTACTGATGGCACTAAAAGTTACTCAATTCAACCTTTTCATTTTATAGTTAAGGAAACAGGCCCAGAGTGATTAGGTTTACTTAATGTCACACATCTAGTACGTGTCAGAGCTGAAAACCAGACCCAGGAGATACCTGGGAGAACCTCCCCACTGCCCCCAGTCTACCCCTCTGTTCACATACCCATGCATAGGGAGGACTTGATTATGTCAAACAAATAAAATTAAATATTCTCAATCCCTCTATTTGACACACACAACTATTTCTACTTTTGTATCCTTCCACCCAGGTCCTCTCCACTGGATATTCAGCCTTCCTTAGGAGAAGATGGGCATTTAAGGTTCATAGAGTACCTACTATGTGCCATGTGTTCACTTATATTTTCTCATTGAATTTTCACATCACTATCAGGGAGTCATTATCATACCTGTTTCACACAGTGTGAAACTAAGAGATTAGGCCCGCTTGCCCAAAGTCACATACCTGGAAAGTGGTGGAGGCAGGATTTGAGTCCAGGTCTCTCCAATTCCCTACCTCCCAGATGGCGCCTCCTGTACCACACTGCCACAGACACTGTGCACCTCACAGTTTATATCTTTGTATTTTCCCACTTGCAAAATCACAGCCTAGTTTTCATAGTTACTACTTTTATGGATGCATTCATTCATTCAGTAAATATTTATTAAACAGCTACTCCATGCCAGGCAGTCAAGGACTATAGTGAGCAACATACATAAATCCTTGCTCCCATAGCGCACAGATCCTATGGGGAAAATTAGGCAGTAACCCAAGTAAATAAATCAGATAAGGTGATAAGTACAATGGAGGTGAATAAAGCATAGAAGGGAAATGAGAAGTACTGGGAGCCGGTGGGTGGGGACAGAAAGCAATTTAAACATTTTTTTTTTCTATTTTATTAATTTTTTAACTTTTTATTTTGTATTAGCATATAGCTGATTAACAATGTTGTGACAATTTCAGGTGGACAGCTAAGGGACTCAGTCATACACATCCATATATCCACTCTTCCCCAAACTCCCCTCCCATCCAGGCTGTCACATAACATTGAGCAGTGTTGCCTGTGCTATAGAGCAGGTCCTGGTTGGTTATCCATTTTAAATACGGCAGTGTGTACATGTCAATTCCAAACTATATAATGGTTCAGGGAAAGAATGTCTCATATGCAACATTAGGGCAGAGAGCTGAAGGTGGTGAAGGAACAAGACAAATGGATATCTGGAAGAAGAGGGAAAAGGGGTTTCAAAGTCACAGAGATGGGAGAAGGGCTGGTGTGTTCAGAAAGCAGTAAGGAGGCCTATATGGCCAGAGTGGAGTGTGAAAAAGGAAAAGTGGTATCAGATGAAGTCAGAGAACAATGGGGGCCACGGAGGTGGGGTCTGGGACCAACAGAAGGCTTCAGCTTTATACTAAATGAGGAGGAGGTGTGAAAGCCTTTACATAGAGGAATCAGTCAGTTCAGTCGCTCAGTCGTGTCCAACTCCTTGCAACCCCATGAATTGCAGCACGCCAGGCCTCCCTGTCCATCACCAACTCCTGGAGTTTACTCAAACTCATGTCCATCAAGTCAGTGATGCCATCTAGCCATCTCATCCTCTGTCATCCCCTTTTCCTCCTGCCCCCAATCCCTCCCAGCATCAGAGTCTTTTCCAATGAGTCAACTCTTCTCATGAGGTGGCCAAAGTACTGGAGTTTCAGCTTTAGCATCGTTCCTTCCAAAGAACATCCAGGTCTGATCTCCTTTAGAATGGACTGGTTGGACCTCCTTGCAGTCCAAGGGACTCTCAAGAGTCTTCTCCAACACCACAGTTCAAAAGCATCAATTCTTCGGCACTCAGCCTTCTTCACAGTCCAACTCTCACATCCATACATGACCACTGGAAAAACCATAGCCTTGACTAGACGGACCTTAGTCAGCAAAGTAATGTCTCTGCTTTGGAATATGCTATCTAGGTTGGTCATAACTTTCCTTCCAAGGAGTAAGCGTCTTTTAATTTCATGGCTGCAATCACCATCTGCAGTGATTTTGGAGCCCCCCAAAATAAAGTCTGACACTGTTGCCATTGTTTCTCCATCTATTTCCCATGAAGTGATGGGACCAGATGCCATGATCTTCGTTTTCTGAACGTTGAGCTTTAAGCCAGCTTTTTCACTCTCCTCTTTCACTTTCATCAAGAGGCTTTTTAGTTCCTCTTCACTTTCTGCCATAAGGGTGGTGTCATCTGCATATTTGAGGTTATTGATATTTCTCCCGGCAATCTTGATTCCAGCTAGTGCTTCTTCCAGCCCAGTGTTTCTCATGATGTACTCTGCATAGAAGTTAAATAAGCAGGGTGACAATATACAGCCCTGATGTACTCCTTTTCCTATTTGGAACCAGTCTATTGTTCCATGTCCAGTTCTAACTGTTGCTTTCTGATCTGCATAGAGGATAGTCATGTTAAAGTTTTCTAATGGGTTCTGATGACTACTGTGTTAAGAATACACGAGGGGTTAGGGTGAAAGCATAAAAATGAGTTGGGAGGCCCCTGGAATAATTCAGGTGAGAGATTATGTGACTTGAACCCGGGGTGGTAGAGAATGCAGTGGGATGTGATGCCCTTCAGGTGCTATTTTGATCATGGAGCTGGAATGATTATCTACTATCTTTACAATACTATGGTGTCATAAAACAATTATTTTAGAGATTTAGGTTGTCTCAGCTGGTGCTATTATAAATAACATTCTCATTAACATTGCCACTCCCAATTTTTTCATGTTTTATTTCCTTAGGATAAGCTATCAGGAATTGGGTTCCTGAGCCAAAGAATATGCTCATCCCACGCCTCTTGTCCTATATTGTCACGTTCCATAGTGGGCTCTGTTAGCAGCTCCTTGTTGTTGTTGTGTTAGTCACTCAGCCCAGTCCGACCCTTGGCAACCCCATGAACTGTAGCCCACAAGGCTCCTCTGTCCATGGAACTCTCCGGGCTAGAATACTCTAGTGGGTAGCCATGCCCTTCTCCAGGGAATCTTCCTGACTCAGGGATAGAACCCAGCTCTCCTGCATTGCAGGTGGATTCTTTACCACCTGAGCGACTGGGGAAGCTTAAAGGTCTTTCATTTTCAGTGCTCCAGGATTCCTCACCTACCCCAGCATCTCTAGCCCTCTCTCCCAGTATGGTTTTCTTCTTTTTCTCCCTCCCCTCCCTCTCTTTTCAGGGAAGTTATAAAGGGGAAGGGGAACAATAATGGATAAAGGTTAGGCCTGGCCACAGAGAGAGTTAAGAAAAGACAGGGAGGAATTTCTTCTTTTTTTTCCTTGGCTTACATCTCTAAGAAAGGGCCAGTGCTCCGCCTAGTTTGATGAGAATCTTCTTCTGTAAGAATCAACAAACTAACAATACTGCTTACTTGGAGATCTTTTTTTCTTCTGGGAAGATCAATGAACTTAACAGTTTCAATTATCTTCCACAGTGTCCCCTGGTGCTAGATCAAACTGCCTCCTCTGAACAAACATTCCTCTCACTAGGGTGGGAAGTTCAGCAAACATTTTGGCTCCTGTATTCCCCTCCTCCTTTAGTTTGGTTTCCCTTTCAAAGGACCACCCTGTTTTTCACAACTCCAAAGTGAACCTGCTTGGTCTTTCTTATCCAATTTCATATTAAATAAGGAAGAAAATGTTTTAATAATTTATTAAAAATGGGGACTGAATTTTAGGGTCAGTTTGTCAATTTCAACTGATCCTAAAATTCACCAAGGAAACAATAAACAAGATTAAAAGACAACCCTCAGAGTGGGAAAAGATAACTGCAAACGAAGCAACTGACAAAGAATTAATCTTCAAAATATATAAGCAACTCATACAACTCAATGTCAGAAAAAGAGCCCAATAAAAAATGGGCAGAAGACTTAGAAATTTCTCCAAAGAAGACATACAGATGGCCAGTAAACATGAAAATATGCTCAACATCACATGTTATTCAGTTCAGTTCAGTCGCTCAGTCGTGTCCGACTCCTTGCGACCCCATGAATCGCAGCACGCCAGGTCTCCCCATCCATCACCAACTCCTGGAGTTCACTCAGACTCACGTCCATCGAGTCAGTGATGCCATCCAGGCATCTCATCCTCTGTTGTCCCCTTCTCCTCCTGCCCCCAATCCCTCCCAGCATCAAAGTCTTTTCCAATGAGTCAACTTTTCGCATGAAGTGGCCACAGTATAGGATTTTCAGCTTTAGCATCATTCCTTCTAACGAACACCCAGGTCTGATCTCCTTTAGAATGGACTGGTTGGACCTCCTTGCAGTCCAAGGGACTCTCAAGAGTCTTCTCCAACACCACAGTTCAAAAGCACCAATTCTTTGGCGCTCAGCTTTCTTCACAGTCCAACTCTCACATCCATACATGACCACAGGAAAAACCATAGCCTTGACTAGATGGACCTTAGTCGGCAAAGTAATGTCTCTGCTTTTGAATATGCTGTCTAGGTTGGTCATAACTTTCCTTCCAAGGAATAAGTGTCTTTTAACTTCATGGCCGCAGTCACCATCTGCAGTGGTTTTGGAGCCCCCCAAAATAAAGTCTGACACTGTTGCCATTGCTTCCCCATGTATTTCCATGGAGTGATGGAGCCAGATGCCATGATCTTCGTTTTCTGAATGTTGAGCTTTAAGCCAGCTTTTTCACTCTCCTCTTTCACTTTCATCAAGAGGCTTTTGAGTTCGTCTTCACTTTCTGCCATAAGGGTGGTGTCATCTGCATATGTGAGGTTATTGATATTTCTCCCAGCAATCTTGATTCCAGCTAGTGCTTCTTCCAGCCCAGTGTTTCTCATGATGTACTCTGCATAGAAGTTAAATAAGCAGGGTGACAATATACAGCCTTGACGTACTCCTTTTCCTATTTGGAACCAGTCTGTTGTTCCATGTCCAGTTCTAACTGTTGCTTCCTGACCTGCATATAGGTTTCTCAAGAGGCAGGTCAGGTGGTCTGGTATTCCCATCTCTTTTAGAATTTTCCACAGTTTCTTGTGATCTACACAAAGGCTTTGGCATAGTCAATAAAGCAGAAATAGATGTTTTTCTGGAACTCTCTTGCTTTTTCCATGATCCAGCAGGTGTTGGCAATTTGATCTCTGGTTCCTCTGCCTTTTCTAAAACCAGCTTGAACATCTGGAAGTTCACGGTTCACGTATTGCTGAAGCCTGGCTTGGAGAATTTTGAGCGTTACTTTATTAGCCTGTGATATGAGTGCAATTGTGCCGTAGTTTGAGCATTCTTTGGCATTGCCTTTCTTAGGGATTGGAATGAAAACTGACCTTTTCCAGTCCTGTGGCCACTGCTGAGTTTTCCAAATGTGCTGGCATTTGGGTGCAGCACTTTCACAGCATCATCTTTCAGGATTTGAAATAGCTCAACTGGAATTCCATCACCTCCACTATCACTTGTTATTAGAGAAATGCAAATCAAAACTACACTGAGGTATTACCTCACACCAATCAGAATGGCGATCATCAAAACAAAAACAAAAACAAAAAAACTACAAACAGTAAATGCTGGAGAGGATGTGGAGAAAAGGGAACTCTTTTGCACAGTTGGTGGGAATGTAAACTGATACAACCACTATGGAGAACAGTATGGAGATTCCTTAACAATCTAGAAATAAAACTACCATATGACCCTGCACCCCACTACAGAGCTTATACCCTGAGAAAACCACAATTCAAAAAGGCACATGTATCCCAATGTTTATTGAAGCAATATTTACAATGGTCAGGACATGGAAGAAACCAAGATGTCCATCGACAGATGAAAGGATAGAGCAGTTGTGATACATATATACAATGGAATATTAGCCATGAAAGGGAATGAATTTTGAGTAATTCTAAAGAGGTGGATGAATGTAGAGCCTATTATACAGAGTGAAGTCAGGAAGAGAAAAACAAATATCATATATTAACTCATATATATGGAATCTAGAAAACTGGTACTGATGAACCTGTTTGCAGGGAAAGAATGGAGACATGGACTCCCTAGATGGCGCAGTGGTGAAGAATCTGCCTGCCAGTGCAGGAGGAGCAAGAGATGCCAGTTCAACCCCTGAGTGGGAAAGATCCCCTGGAGTGGGAAATAGCAACCCATTCCAATATTCTTGACTGGAAAATTCCATGGACAGAGGAGCCTGGCAGGCTACAGTTCATGGGGTCGCAAAGAGTCAACACAACTGAGCAACTGAGCACACACACAATGGAGACACAGATGTAGAGAAAGAATGTGTGGACACAACGGGGGAAGGAGAGGGTAGGACAAATTGAGAAAGTAGCATTGACATATATACTCTATTGTGTGTAAAACAGACAACTAGTGGGAAACTACTAAATAACACAGCCTAACCTGGCGACTTGTGACAACCTGGAAGGGTGGGATGAATGAGAAAGGGGGAGGGAGGCTCCAAAGGGAGGGAGGGCATATATATATATATACATATATCTGTATATGTGTGTGTATATATATATATAGTATATGTGTGGGTATATATATATAGTATATGTGTGTGTGTATATATATATATATATAGTATATGTGTGTGTATATATATATATAGCATATGTGTGTGTATATATATATAGTATATGTGTGTGTATATATATATATATAGTATATGTGTGTGTGTATATATATATATGTAGTATATGTGTGTGTGTATATATATTAGTATATGTGTGTATATATATAGTATATGTGTGTGTACATATATATATAGTATATGTGTGTCTATATATATAGTATATGTGTGTGTGTATATATATATAGTATATGTGTGTGT